>NC_135898.1:62336762-62995512 GCF_964194155.1 Cetorhinus maximus | reverse complement strand
ACAAGTGCAGAGATGCGACGAGTGATTTGTCTCCTGACCCTTCAAAGGCTGCTACATAGAAGCCTCAAATCAGGAATGTGGTGGAATGCTCACCACTTGCTTAGATGGGTGCAGCTGCAACTTTCAAGTCTGACACCATCCAGGACAGTGCAGTTCGTTTCAATGACATCCCTGCCACTATACTCAATATGCACCCCAGGTGTACTGTCGCTCCAGCACATACACAATGTCCCACATTGCAGTGACAACCAGGCTTACTTCAACAGCACCTTCCAGTTCCATAACTTATACCACCAAAAAGACAAAGAGCAGTGACATCCCACCACAAGTGCCAACTTCCCTCCCAAGCACACACCATTCTGAATCAGACATAAAGGGTTGGATTTTCGTCTCCTGACGGAGATGCGAATCCGGTTGCGAAACGTTGAACTAGATCCCAGATTTTCACCACGACAAATAATCTCTCCATCGTGGCAAAAATAGCAGAGCTGCCTGAAAATCATAAGCCCTGCCTGCGAATATGGCACTTCCCATTTTTGTCGGGGTGGGACACGTTTCATGCAAAAGTGTTTTACGGAGCCAGCTAGCAATTTAAATCAGCAGCTGCCTCCACTCTGGTCTGATTTTGGTAACCCAGGAGTGTGGATCCCCAAGTGTGAAAAGTAGACCTGGTAAAGAACAGGTCTGAACTTGGCATATTTCTTTGGATAGCCGAGGACCCACATGGAATTTGCCTTAAAATTTTACTCACAGCCCCAGAAGTGGCACAAAAGAAAATTCCAACTGTCTTCCCGTAACCCAAGGTAGTAGGAAGGTGGGGCTCCTGGTCCCACAGGGCAATTATTTTTGCCCTTACCGATTTGTGCACCCAAATGCCAGGAAGAGCTTTGTCCTGGTGAAGGGCGCATGGCATTTTGTGCGAAGTTGCACAGAAGGTGAGCATGGCACCCTTGCATATAGAGGTCATAGAAGCCAGTCACCATGAGCAGCCAGAGGCCAGAGTGTTGAAGGTGACTGAGGCTAAGCCGTGAGGTGGTGACAGACATATGTCGCATGGTCCAGCAGCAGCTCGAGCCACAATCCATCCACCCGCATGCCCTGCCAGAGCCTATGGAGGTGACCGTCACCCTTAACTTTGATGCCTCAGGATCTTTCCGGGGATCATCAGGAGACCTGACTGGTATATCCCAGTCAGCAGCACACAGCTACATTAAGACTGTAACTAATACCCTGTTTGCTCGTGTGGGGATCACATTAATTTCTCTGTAGATTTGGCATCTCAGACGCAGAGAGCCACAGCCTTTGCTCAATTAGCAGGCTTCCCTCAAGTACAGGGTGTTACTGATTACACCATATTGCTGTAAAGGCCCCAACTCAACATGCGGACACCTTTGTCAAACAGAAGTCTTTCCACTCGCTCAATGTACCAGGTAGTTTGTGACCACAACAAGGTCTTCCTTCATGTGTGTACAAGGTTCCCTGGCAGCTGTTACAACTCCTTCATACTAAGGAGTTCCCAACTCCCTCAGCTATTTTAGCCACCAACACAGATCCTTGGTTTGCTTCTAGGGAACAAACAGCCAAAGTAATGGGCACAGCAGATGACCAGTATTAAATAGTTGGATAATGACTCCTTTTAGGACCCCACAAAGGGAGGCAGAGCGCAACCACAGCAGCAGCCATGTTGTCATTAGGTGTACCATGGAGAAGACAATTGGGATTTTAATGATGCCCTTCAGATGCACCTTTGCTCGGGTGGAGCTCTGCAGTATGCCCCAGCAAGGTTATCAAGAATGGTAGTGTTGTGGCATATTGCGCAGCAGGGGGGCTTACAAATCGATGATGACGATTCCATGGGCAGAGCTCCAACCTCTGAAGAGGAGGATGAGGAAGATGAAGTAACCTCTGTCCATTCAGAAGATTCTGAAATGGATGAGGAGGCTGCCAATGACAGAGCAGCTGGGAGGCATGGCCATATAGTCAGGGCTGACTCTGTGCTGGGGGGGGCCATCACCAGGTGGGTTCTTGTGCAAAATAGATTCTCATAGGGTCCTCAGATATCACAATTGTCATCAGCCAGTCCCTGGTGACATACTTCCACCTAAAGAACCTTGTACGATAACTCCACAATTACTCAAGGGATTGCCAATCGCCCAGGAAGGAGAGAATAAACATCAATGAGTTGGACTCAGTCACAATCATATGGCTGAAACCCTCACCATCATAACCAAGGGCCTCATTGTATTATAAACATACTTGGTATAAGTCATTCATAACCTGGCCCCCTCACATAAACACCAAAGACTGTAAATGAGGGACCCATGATTCCAAATTGTCCATAATCAAACCATGCCCACAATACTGATAGTTAGACAACGTCAGACTTCAAACCCTATAAACGCTGATAGGATTGTTAGTTGCATACAAGCAGATAAGGCATCTCGCACATAATGAGCCCAAAGCTCTGCACAACAGCTCTCTGAAAGAACTTGTGCACCATCCATTCTGGCCAATGGCCCAGTTTCTGACGTGGGCACCACATGCAACATTCCTAACCTCTGTATACCTCTGTGTACCACACAAAGCACACCCTGTGACACTTGGAATGCGAACACAGCCAAAGTAATGGGCACAGCAGACAACCAATATTACCTGCACAATACATGGCCTCTCGAGCTGTTCTGCCTCCACCCAGGCCAATGTGTAACACTGCAGTGCAGATGAAGGCCTTGCACCCAGCACTCATGCTTGAGATGTGCCTGCTGCCCAACATCTGTTCATGCAGTCTGATCATTGAGCCTCCCTTAAAGTCAAGCTTGGATGGACAATGAAAGATATGAGGAGCATCTAGTACTTGAGCTTTTAACCTTTGGAATCTTACGTGATACAGCAGAGAAGGAAGAAGCCCTCCAAAGCACCACAAGTCAGCTGACAACCTTGATCCCGTAAGAGGGCATGTTGAGATGGACCGCCCTCCTTATTACTGGTAAGAACTGCCTTCATAATGTTTCCATTCTTTGTGAGCTCTCTAGTGTACAAGTGTAAGTAAATAAGTTAAAGAAGTGCTCAAATGTAATATACAATGTGAAAAGTGTAACCATGGTGAATCCATTCGCGCTCTAGGCGAGACGGTGCCCTTCCCTCTCATACACTCCTATGAAGTGCCATCCCTGTTGGCTCAGAGGAGGTGGAAGCAGGCCGCTCACTTCTCTGCATAAACAGCAGTGGGGAATGTGGTGGCCTGCCTCGTCATGCAGGCACTCCTTCAGACTGCAGCCTCTGCCTCTCTGCACGGGCATTGGCACACATGCAGCAGACGAGGGCTCTGGTGGAGGGGCCGGGGAGGTGGAGGAAAGTGAAGGTGCTGAGGAGCTCCCAATACCTACACCCTCCTCAGTGACTTCTATAGCCCTGGGTTGGCCTTCAGGTGGGGTTGATGGGAACGGCTGCTGGTGCACAGCAGTCGTCCATTCCAGGAACCGCTGTGCCAACAGTGTGACTGCCCTGTTAAGGGTACACAGCTCCTCGTGTATTTCATGGATGTCAGCGCTCATATTCTGAGCAGACTGATCCAGGCTACTGAACCTTGCACCTTTTCCTAGCTGAGACGCTCTTGCATCTGCTGCTGCTGCGCATGGTCACAGCTCATATAGTTGAGCCCTTGGGATAATGTGGAGTTTATGACAGTGATGGGCTTCTCCATTCACAGTCTAAGAGCTCCCACTGCTTCAGGAAACTCAGTTAATGTCCACACATCTGCTGCTGATTATCTAAACATTGTTTCCCAAAAGGTGACACCTGAGGCTGCAGGTTCCTGCATCATTGTGGCTTTTCTCCCTCCTCTGAGGGAGACTGTGCACAGATCACTTCGACTCTGAGATCTCCTCCTGCACTCTAGTGCGGTGACTGACCCTGTGCCACCGACTCTAGATGCATGCTCTACATCAAAATGCTCGTATCCGAATTGAAGAAGTGTGCCTAGTATGATGTGACACTGCCTCCTTGGGCATCTCTTCCTCCTCAATGCCTGAGGGATGATCTAGCGGGTTGGGAAGGCTGAGAGTGAAAATTGCACACGTAGCCCATTGTGAGGACCACAGGAAAATTGCATTTCCTCCCACACACTATTCTTGTAAACTGGCTGGGGTTCTGTAAGCCCTAAAAAATACACACCTCCTTGAAGGGTTCTTGACCATGAGGGGAAGCCTGTTGAGGAGTTGAGAAGATTCAGAAAGCTAAGTGTAAAATGCTTTGACACCTTCAAATGTCACTATTTGTTGCTGTGTTGTATTGTTTTTAATGCAGTGATTCATCATAGGGATTTGTCCTGCAAAGGTAAGTTAACCCTTACATTGACCAGCATTGTGTAAGTGTTGTCATGCATTACAGTATTGTTCTAGTTATCAAAAATGCCATAATACATTAAAAAGATGATCTGTCAGTCTCTGCTGTCATGTTTTGCGCTGTGATTTAAATCAACGGACCTTGCTGGATGTTACAACAAAAGCCCTGCTTCTGAAAGTTGAAAAAAAAAATCTATGCACGTGCTGTCCTCCATTGATTGACAGGTAAACTGCTTTGAAATGGAAATGGGAACAGCTTTAAACAATGTTGGGAGCTGGGCTGCTGTGGTGGAGAACCGAGGCGGGCTTTCTAACTGGCCCACCTTCGCACCCGTACTCCTCTTGCACTCTACCACAGCTCACAAGACGTACTGCAAGCCTGACCCCTGTGAAAAGACAAAAATCCCGAGCAAAGTCACACGAGGTTCGGGTGTGCGTTTCGGAAGGAACAAAAATGCGCAGCTTGGGATTTCCCCAAATCTACATGAAAATCCGGACCATTTTGTCACGTCTTTATCACAAAATCCTGCAATTTCTGATCCAAGAACATTGGAGAAGAACAATTAGCACATTTAAAAACAGCAGCCCATCACCACCTTTTCAGGGCAACTAGCAATAGGCAATGAATGCAGTCTTGCCAGCATCGCCCACATCCCCAAAACAAATCAAAAATGAATTATAGTCCAACATTGGTACAAACAAACAACCAAATGAAAATGAGCCATACAGGACAGAGAGTCACAGCAAGGATGTTTGTTCCAAATGTCACCCAAGAAGGTCCAGGTATTATTTAGCGTAACTAACTGTGCTAAGTTAATCATGAAAATTTTAAACCTAAAGCCCTTACTTTGCAAATACTGCACTACTAGGGCATGCTTTCTGAATATACACCTGGGGTATTCTACTCCAGCTCCACGCAAGCAGTTAGCATTTAATATACTATTTTTAGTTGACAGAAAAATCTGACAACTTCGGCAGAATTGAACTGCTTTCAATTTTTTCTTTCCCCTTAATGTCCAAATTGCAAAAGTACTTTAAAAAGTTTTAAATCCAAAGCTTAGTACCCCAGAGAATAACAAGGAGTGAGCTTGAAATAAGGTGAACCAATGGATGAGTTATAACAATTACAAATAACGAGTGGTGAATGCTTATAATGAACTGCTCAGGGAGGCAATTGAAGCGAAAAGCATCAATAATCTTACAAGGAGTGGTGGGTGGGATTGGTGGTTGAAGGATAGGCATTTGGTGAGAAAATCAGTGGAGCTATGTATGTAGTAAACTGTCTTCTGGGTAGATGGACCAAACCGATCTTTTGTGGCCATGCACATTCCCATGCCCCTGGTACTTTACTTCTCTATGCACACAAAGCTCCTGGTCATTAACAATCAGAGTGTGTACACAAATATGCTTTTTGCAATTCCGTAGTAGACTGACTTAGTGTCTTTAGACAGAGCATTTGATATTGATCCAGCTGTCACAATGTTAAACATTTTCATCCATTAACCAGTCTTAGTACAATATTCCTAATTTACCAAATCCCATTATCTTCTTCAAAAGTCCCAGAACTATCAAGTAAGCTCATTTTGGAACACAGGATATACAGGACATTCAGCCCCCAACAAGTCCATGCGGTGTTTATGCTCCACTCAAACCTCCTCTCACTTTCTCTCATCTAAATCTACCATTGTAACGCTCTATTCCCTTCTCCCTCATATGTTTGTCTAGTTTCACCTCAAATGCATCTATATTATTTAGTTCAACTGCTCCCCGTGGTAGCGAGTTCCACACACTCACCATTCTATGGATGAAGAAGTTTCTTCGGAGTTGCCTATTGTATTTTCTGGTGACTATCTCATTTTCATGGCCTCTGGTGCTCTTCCCCACAAGAGGAAATGTTTTCACTGTATTCACTCTAGCAAAACCTTTAATCATTTTAACAACCTCGATTAGGTCACCCCTCAGCATTCTTCTTTCAAGAGAGAAGAGAATCCAGCTTGTCAATCCTTTTCCTGATATCTATACCCACTCAACAGAGAGTAGGCCAAACTTGCCGAGTTTATTCACCTAAATTATGACCGATCTCGCCACAAAACTAACATTTGATTATTAAAAACGAGTAAAACACAAACAGCATCAAATAATTTCATAACAATAACATTTGTTATTCACCAAGAACCAACAAATTCAGTGGTTAAAAATAAACGAGACATTTGAGCACTAACCATCATGTACGAGGAGATGTGGTCTAAGTCCACGTTCCTTCAAAATTTGGCAAGCAGCAGGGGCAGGAGCAAAGACTTCTCCGAGAGCGATATCAAACCCCAGGCTCTGCAACTTCTTCACAAACCTCTCCCGGGTGGCCTGAGTTTCGTTGGTGCAGAAACGCACCTTTAAATTGGCCTCTTTGAGTCTGTACCAGAAAAAGTAAATCATTTACATTTAACAGTGCTTTAAATTAATACTGCCATTTACCAGAGTTTTAAGAAAAATAAACTACTGTCACAAATGACCTGTTTTGGGCTATTATGTGAGATACCTTATGTCATCATTGGATCAGTGCTCCTAACAGTGCTGGGTACACATGAAAACATTTTGAATTGACCTTTTAACTTGTGTCAAGTTGGTAGATTTTCAACAACTGAATTAAAGGAATGTAAATAGAAACATCAGATGCTACTGAAATATCTCAAAGTGTTTACACAATGCACTCCGAAAGTAGTTCAACAATCATTCAACAGCAACAAGAGATAATGTCAGCATTAAATTTAACAAAAGCACTTGATTCATGTAATTAGTGATAAGTAATATCGTTCACTAATTATTGCATTCGCACATTAAAGACAAGAGAAAAGTAGAATACTGCAGATGCTGGAAATCTGAAATAAAAACCGAAAATGCTGTAAATACTCAGCAGGCCAGGCAGCATCTGTGGAGAGAGAAACAGAGTTAACGTTTCAGGTTAATGACCTTTCATCAGGAAAAGTTAGAAATGTAACAGGAAATGAGTAAGGGGTGGGTGAGTCGAGAACAAAAGGAAGGTTTGTGGAAAACAAGAGAGATTTTCTGTAGGCTATAGGCCAAGTGCTGGTAAATGGGATTAGGTGGGTAGGTCAGGTGTTTCTCATGTGTCGGTGCAGACTCGATGGGCCGAAGGGCCTCTTCTGCACTGTGATTATGTGAGAGAAGAGTTAGTCATACAGAGTCAAAGGGAGTTGCGATGGGGCAAGAGAGAAACAAAGGGCAGAAACTTCTGCTCCCGCACGTCGACGCGTAAAATGACGCGCAGTGACGTCGGGCATGAGTCCCAACATCACTGTGCGTCATTCCGATCTTTAGTTCAGTGGCGCGCACCGGAGTTGGCTGCACGCCTGCCGAACTGTCAAAGGCTTGTTAAGGCCATTAATAAACTAATTGAAGTAATTGGCAGGGCTGCCTGTCCAACCTTAAGGTTGGCGGGCAAGCGAAGTGCCCAGGTGGCCTTCGCATTGTTCATGAAACCTCATCCACGGGCGGGATGAGGTTTCACGAAGGATTTATGAATGAAATAAAATGTATCAAAATTCATAAACATATCACATGAGGGGACATGTCTGAATAATGTTTCTTTTTATTTTATTCAATGTTTCATAATGAAATTAATCTCCTTGAGGCAGCTCCGGGCCTCGGAGATTTCTGCGCTCTTTCGTGCACATGCGCAAAAGAGCGCAGGCTCCGACTCTCCCTCCTCACCCCCGCCCGCACAGTTAGCGCTGAGTGTTAATTGGCCCACCAACGTAAAATGGCGCTGTGCATCCGATCGCGGGCGGTGATCGGCTCCGCGCCCGCCCCCAACTGGCCCACCCGAGGGGGTAGAAAATTCTCCCCAAAGAAATAAAAGGTGTGCCTAGAGCAGGTGTGCTGCTGTCTGAAAGTAAAACTGAAACAAGGCAATGAAAAGGAAACAAAATGGGGGAGCAAAGATTAGGGTCTGAACTCAACATGAAGACAGAAGGCTGTAAAGTGCCTCATCGAAAAATGAGGTGCTGTTCCTCGAGTTTACGTTGATCTTCACTGGGAAAGCGCAGTAGGTCGAATAATAGGGTGAGAGCAAGGTGGAGGGCTAAAACGATAGGCCACCAGAAGCTTGGGATCATGCTTGCAGACAGAATGGAGGTGTTTCGCAAAGTGGTCACCCATCTGCACTTGGTCTCCCCAATGTAGAGGAGACCACACTGTGAGCAGTGACTACAATGTACTAAATTAAAAGAAATACAGCTAAATCGCTGCTTCACTTGGCAGGAGTGTTTGGGGGCCTTGGGAGGCGAGGAGAGAGGAGGTAAAAGGGCAGGTGTTCCACCTCCTGCCATTGCATGGTGCTGCAGGAAGTTGACGGTGTGTTGTGGATCATTGACAAGTGGACCAAGGTATCACAGAGGGAACAGTCCTTTCGCAAAGCTGAAAGTGGGGGGGGGGGGTCTGCGGTGAGGAAGATGTTTGGTGCTGGCACCACGCTGGAGGTTGTGGGAAAGGCAGAGTATGACTCATTGTATATGGAGGCTGGTGCAGTAGAAGGTGAAGACAAGGGGAACCCTATCATGGTCTTGGGAGGGAGGAGAAGTGCAGGAAATGGATCAGACACGATGGAGGGTCCTGTGAACGCCCCCCCCCCCCCCTCACCCCCGGAGTAGGACTGGAATGAGGAATATTCCATACGTCCCATAAAAAGACAGGGGTAGCTAGGACCCATGCAGGTGCTCATACTAACACCTTTTATTTGGAGGAAGTGAGTTGAGTTTAAAAAGTTATTTAATGAGAGAACAAGTTCAGTCGGATGGTGGAGGGTGATGGTCGATGGTTGGGTCTCTGTTCAAGGAAGAAGCGGACAGCCCTCAGACTGTCCTGGTGGGGAATGGAGGTGTAGAGAGATTGGGTGCCTGTGTTGAGGGGAGATGGTTAGGAACTAGAAATTCGGAACTGTTAAAGTGACAGAGGTCACCAGAAGAGCCATGGCTGTAGGCAGGGAAGAGACTGGACAAGGGGAGAAAAAATAGTCCAGGTGGCAAGAAATCGTGGGCTGGATTTTACGGTCCAGGCATGTTTTTGCTGGGGAGCATGTAAAGTATGACAGGTGGCTAGCCCACTGCCCTCCTGCCCACTCCATGACCTGGTCCCCATAAAATGGTAGGCAGGCGGGCGCGAAAATCAGCAGCCTTGTATGCCATTAACAGGCAATTGAGGTTGTCGCCAAGCCAATTGACCTGAATATTACTCTGCCCATGCCATAATACAGTTAAATAATAATATTTAATTTTGTGGAAAAGCAGAAAGGAAGGGGAGCATGTCATTCTCGGCGGGGGGGGGTCCCCTGTGCACATTGGATGCAAACCCCTTCAGCCAAGATGTTACCCTCCCTTTTATCCTCCCCGCACATCCTCCAAAACACATCCCCCCCACCTCCCTCGCCCTAAGCCAACCCCCTCCCCCCACCCCGAGGCTCCCCAATCCCTCCCCAGTCAAACCACGGTTTTGCCTGGTTCCAGACACCATGGCTGCCTACCTCCCAGGGTCTGCTTGCAGCCCCATTAACACCCACAGCTGGGTTCTGGTGCTGCTGGGACCAATAGAGTTGCCGGCCAATCAGATTGGTTGGCAGGTCTCGAGGGCTGGACTTCCTCCCACTGAGGGGAGGAAGTCCCACTCTCTGCTTGTTGAGCCCACTCCCAGCGAGATATCGCTGAGGGGCAGGCTTTTTTGTTAAAAACAGTCCACCTGGCACTCGATCTTTGCAAGGGGGGCAAGCAATATGTGCCCCGTGAAATCCAGCTCGAAAGGTCTACCAGGGCAGTTTATGGGTTTTGGGGAACTATGAGGCGGAAGCCATAGAGGGAAGGTCACCGCAGGAGATGAGGTTAATTGAAAGGCTGGCAATTCACATCCACAGCTAGATCACAATTTTTAAAGGAGGTTCACTAAGATACACAAAGACACAACAATGCAATTAAAAAATATTAAATCCAGTTCACAGCTGAAACTCAATGGCCGGAATTTTTCAGCCCCTCACACCGACGTTCTGGTCCTGCCGATGTGTACGGAGATTTCAATGGCTCGCCAGCCCCACCACAAGGGAGAGGTAGGTGGGGTGGGTGGGGCTGGAAAATTCCGGCCAATATTTATGCATTTTAGGGAGCGGCAAAGTGTGTCTCCCAAAAGTTTCAGAATCTTTATTGAACTCAATGGAGGGGGGGGTGGGGAGGGAAATCAGATAATCAATTCATTAAGAGATTTCTAATCAACTGAACTCTTTTTAAACATTGCCAAATATTCCATAACAGGCAAATATTGGTTGTGAACATAGAACAATGAAGATAAGATAATGAAGCCATTGAGTTTTATCAATGTTTGTGTTGGAAAGCAGGTCAGCCTGCGTACTGAGCAACAAAAAAGTACATGACTTAACAGGTCTTTCTTAATGAGACTGATGATCAGTTTCTTTAGCACTATTTATCTTAGCTAATTACAGTTAGTGTGAATTATCAATTACAGTTAGAAGTAATTGCCCTTCATACAGAAAGCTTTTTTAGTTCATTCAGGGCCATTAATATAATACTACAATTAACGGTCACATTTACATTACCAATATATCTCCATTGTTTTAAATTGTGAAGTAATTTCATTTTTCACAGGAGAGCCTCTCTTAATTTACTGATGCAATTGACTGAATAACTAGAGAGACTGTCATGGGGCTAATCAGTGATAATGAATTATCATTTGACCTTGTAAGGGTAATGGACAACACATGCTCCCTTTGGATAACTACAGTTGACATCTGCTGGAACTTTCACTTCAGCAAAGTTTGTGTTCACATTATGGAGTCAAATACAGTTATTTGCATGCACTTAGTTCTGACTGTCTAGAGCAGAATAACCTCAATAATCAAAACCAATAGAAACAACAGAACAAACAGTGCAAAAAAAAAGAAAAAAGTCAAAGTTAAAACAAGATACTGGAAACCCTGCAGTAACGAAAGTGAAAGGAAAGGTTAGCGTTTGAGATGGTTTCAACCTTTCTTCACTTTCAGATGTTTTTCAAACATTTTCTAATAATAAAAAGTTAGCTTTTGTATAAAAGCACGTAGCATGTCACAGGTCATGAGGTTTTGGAAGAAAATGTGGCAAAGTGATAATTATCCACGAATTAGAGTACATTGTCATTACTTTCATCAAGGTGCATGGACCTTTAATACCAGACATTAAGGGATAAAAGTTATATTTTAAACAGTCAACTTTTATGAAATTATCAATTCTGTTTTCAATATTTGGAGTCAGAAATTTAATTTTGAGTTTTATTTTCACCATTTTGGCATTTTGACGTAATTTTGACAATAATGTTTATAGGCAGGGACTATAAATGGAAGGGGCTCAAACATGCCATGAGACTCCAATGCTTAGTTAGTTATATCTAAGACACTTAAGTACGCTGATGGAATTAAAGTGACTGGAATTTCTGTTTGGACATGAAATAGCTTACATTCTGATGGCATTTTGTACACAACGCTGACATTAGTTGGATCATTCAAACGACATTGGCTAGTCCCATTCTTGCCGTTGATTACACATCCAATCCCACTAAAATGTGATGTGTCCAAAGCTAATAGAAAGCAAGTTCTGGAGATGTTTCTCGTTGATCTTTTTATTAGCAAAATAAGGAATAGATTATGTCTAGTTGGTAGCATCAGCTACTGCACAATTATCACTTCTTCCATTTCCCACACCAGCCTTCCTTGAGGACTCCAATTAAAACAACCAATTCTACACCTGGGCAATTGAGTACTGTGGTCTGCAATCTCAAGAATTTTAGTTTAGGCTGTTCTCAAACTCATTTCAGAGGGGCCCTTAATGCCTGCATCTCCAATGGATTCAAATGCAGGTCTGAGAGGTGTCAGAAGAATTAGATATATATGTTGCCAATGCTGTGCATGCGCAGTTCTAGTGTTTTACTCTGGGAGGGGTTTAGGAGCATGGGGCAGGATCATGGTTGGGAAATAAGGAAGCGTGGATTTCTTTGACTGTCTTTAAGAGTTCCCAACCGAGCTTTTCCCTCCAGCCGCAACATTAATATGGCAGCCGTTACCAGGGCCTTCCCCACCCAACACAGAGTCCAGAGTGAGAGTTTTCCCAGGCAAGGAGGGGGGGTTTTGTGTCTGTGCGGGGAGTTTCACCACTCCCCTTACCCAATGATGTATTTTTCTTGCATTTGCAGCTGTCCATTCCTAACCCTATTCTACACCTGCTGAGGAGACTATCATTGTTTTATGATGGAAAGGCCAAACTGCCTGAGGACAATTGTTAAACAACTCCCATCTCCTTCCAGTTCACGACTCCAGTACCAATGCCAAACCATTGTTTCCCTGACACTGGATTGCGGTTACATTGTCCTGCCAGCCCCACAAGGGTGATGTCATTCAGTTTCTGCACATGCGGGGACCAGTGAACATGCGCAGTCAGGTATCAGTAGCCATCTTGTGCAGCCATCTTGCATTGGCAGGAGACACTGTTAGATATATCAAAACATTACCCAATCCCTTTGGGATTTATTGATCGATTTTTGTTGTAATGGTGGGTTCCATTATTTTTCCCTTTTTGTCTCTTCAGGCCATACACACCCTGAAAGGCAGAGAGGAACCCAATGTTTCCCAAGTCATCAATGTTTCTCCATAACTGAGCAGGAGTAGGAGGTGCTAGACTGTGGCTTAAGAATGACTGTCTGAGGCAAGTAAGTATTACAGTGGGTGGAATGTAGGCCTTTTGGCTCTGGGTTCAAATCCAGCCTGAACTGATGGGATGGAAGTCTCCTCTGTAAGCTGATTAGAAGCGGTCTTTGCAAATTATTTTAGGCAGTTTCCATCCAGTACCCAGCAAACACAGACTCAGCCTTTCCTAACCTGGCACTAATTGGCAATCTCACTCGGCCACAGAATGTATGAGTAGAAAATAGAATAGACGGCACAGGGGTGTGCTTTCAAAGTGGGGACTCAGGCATATTGTTGGGTCATAGTAGTGGGAGTTTTGTATCTGGCTGCGCTACAACTGACCTCAGAATGGCAGTGCTTAATTCAGGTGCAGGGTGCCTGAAATGGGAGAACTCCATTGTCCAGCACTAACATTCCTCATTTAGTTTAGCCTAAAGAAAAAAAATCACAGCTCTTTTGTTTTTCTTTTCTACCCCATCTTCTGCTCACCCACTTATGTAGTTAATTGTTGTGGTGTCACTGATATAAACAATTCAGCAAAGTTTGAGGATGGGGTGGGTGGGGGGGTGCAGGGGAGAGGTGCCAGAAGTGATACCACTTACTGTTAAATGCCACTTAGTTATTACTGTGAACCATATAATTACAGTACAGTCTTTCACAAAATTGTCAAAGTACAAATGATTCAGAGCTGAAATGGTTGTAAAGAACCAAATATACAAATATCCTGTCCCTGGACTTATTTCTGAAGGGTCATTTCTCCTTTTCTTTGAATTCTTTAAACCCACACAATTCCCTTTTCCCAGCTGACAGGAGGTGATCAAGAACCCTGTTCCCAGGTCGCCAACAATGTTACTCTTTAAATAAACTATATTATTCTGGAATTGGTCAGCGGAAGTGGGTACACTCTGGTCTCTAGTTATCTGCACCTTCCTGAGGCTGGCACAGAGCACTTTGTTCAGCGCGTGAGGCAAACACACAAAGCAATCCATTCCATCTCAAGCCATGTTGTACAAAGCTTGCTAATCAATTGAAATGCTGCCACTGTCTGCCTATACAGACACTCATCATTATCAGATGAAATGCAGGACAGTCAGAGGAGTTAAAAATTGGCTGAAGATCTGTAGTTTAGCCACTAAAAGGCTGCTTTGAACTGACCTTTACCTCGCCCTAACAGGTCAACAGTCTGATGATGCCCCACAATGCAATTACTGAGCGTCAGATGTGCAACTCCTTACAAATCACCCAGAATTCTACACATCTGCTGGCTGTCAGCATCTGCCACGCTCAGTCATGTGCAAATAATGAAAAGCATTTGTTATTGCCCCAGAACAGGTAAGCATTATGACAATTACTGAACATCCCAACTGACCTTGTGTAAATCTAAATTTCATGACCCCTTTAAGCCATGGGTATTTGGGTGTTGAAAGCGATCTACATTAGTGAATGAATTTTGGACAAATTCATTCATTTCCAGATGCAAGCTGGAAAAGACAGAAGAGGGACTCACATTTTGCTCAATGCTGAAGAATGCAAATATTCTCCAATTGGAATATTTAACTCGGCAGCACTCCTTGGTTTAAACTTCAGTGTGTGCCAAACTAGTGAGACTGCTTACTGTTGCTGGCCAGATCCAAAAGTTCTCAATGTTGTTAATGGTAAACAGGAACATCTAAAATCTGGCGATGGAACTGAGTGAACCTTGTCCAGACAGTTAGCATGAAAAGCCTCCTTCATCTGCGAGGGTCTGATGTGAAATCAGGTATGTATGGGCCCAAAGCAGAAAACCATCTCCACTTTGATAGTCTAATTCAGGGAAGCTACAGAACAACTGAGGTGGAAATGGAATAAAAGTGCCAGCACAGACACAGCAAGGGGGCTCCAAAGCTGGTCAGGCTGGAGTGAGCTTTTCATCGCTACATCTCACCTGAAATCACTCAACTCTCAAACAAGATACCAGGTATCAGAAGAATGTTCAACATCTTAGCACTAAGATCCCTCACCTTGTAAAGTTAAAAATAAATAAACTTGGGAAATTGTACATAAAACTACGCAATAATGAGCCATGAAAGTAGTAGCCATGGACACAAATATCTAAACACAAAGTGATTGAGAAAGTGGTTTGGATCACATTAAATCCAATTTCCATTGACACAACTCAAGCAGGAAACTGAGGTTCCATAATTATGTCTATGGTGGATTCCAATGGACTTACACAGCAACAAGGTGTGGTTTGCACAGGAAATGTAGTCCCTGTCCAGTAAGACATTTTTTGATGTCCTCTGCACTGGCACAAATCCAGAGAGTAGCAATCTGGATTCTGGCATTTGATTTGTTAGCAGCTCACGGAATCAATTTTCAATTTAAAATCAGGTTTGTGCTTAATGAGCCAAAAGTGGAGGAACTACACTTGTACAATAACTTGTATAGTAGATAAAAGTATATCTACTCCACATTCCATAACACAAATAGGCTTCATGTTATAGAGGTTATAGGTCCTCCTCTTTCTGGTCAAATCAGCTTCTATTACATGTTTGCAGCTCTGAAGGTAAGAGTACTTGAGATACTTTCACACAAGAAAATCTTACTCACATCCTCCATTGGGAAGGCAGAATGACAGCATAAATTTAAAGCCAGAAGATTTCCTCCGTGGACACAAGGTACAGATTTCACCTGAAATGGCACCTGAAACTGTGCCCATTATGTCGATGTTGAAAACCTGCCAAGCATCCTCCCAATCTCATTAGAATATTCCCAAACTGAAAAGAGTGTATAATTGGCATAAATCAGTGCAAAAAAATCAGGGCCCAAGGAAGTGCCGAAACTAAACCAATCTATTTCTTCCACTCTTGAAATTTAAAGTTTTAACTCATTTAATCATCGCTCATGCACAATATTTTTAAGAACCTGAGTAGCTTTCCAATATCACTTATACGTAACATTAAAAGATGCAGTGAATACAAAGCATCAGTAAGGATTAAAGAAAAGCACGCAAAATTGTACATAACAAACCAGCAAAATTATTTTGTAATCTGGTCTCAATGTTGAGAGATCCCCTGAGCAAGCATAATTAGAGGATATTTGCATGGGAGAGTCAGGAACGTGGCCAATTTGTGAATGGAGATTAATGGACGTACATAAAAGACTGAAAAGACTTGGGTGTATCATAGCAATTCACACCCAAAATTCAATGTCTTTTAAGCCACAAAATTAGCTTGTGCTCAAATTGTGTGTGTATCAAAACACAATTACGGAAGACACTCCAGACCCAAAATCTCGACCTACACAAAGCATTGCTCATTTAAAATGAAAAGTACACAGACAAGAAGCTCTAACTAGGAAAAGCAACAAATTATTTAAATATAGCATTAAATTCATAATTATTTGGGAAAACAATGCTTTTTTTTACAATATGTGAGGAGCAAGGTTTCAATTTTCTTAGAATCATACAACAATTGTAGCATAGAGGCAGGCCATTTGGCCCAGCGTGTCTGTGCCGACTCTCTACTATAGCAACTCAGCTAGTCCCACTCCCCTGCCTTTTTCCTATAGCCATAGAAATCTTCTCTCTTCAGATTCTGATCTAATTTCCCTTTGAAAGCCACGATTGAATCTGTCACCGGCACACTCTCAGGCAGTACATTCCAGACTAGTGGAGATATCTAGGTGAGTAAGAGGGTTGTACTAGAAAGGGAAATGTTTAAACGTAGAAAAGTGAAAAGTCATGACACTGAGGAAACAAAATAGCAGACGTGTAAAACAAATAGGAAATGAGAGAGGTAAGGGATCTGACAGTTTTAGTTGGAAAGCCTATAAGTCATCAGCACAATGTGCAACAATGGTGAAAAGGGCAAAAAAGATCTTTGGATGTACAGCTCAATAGATAGAGCACATGTCCAGTGATAGTTAGCTTGTGCAAAACAATGGTCCTCCTCAACTTCAGTATGCTTCATGGTCCTGTGTCTTTACTGAACAGGAGACCTCTTGGCCCTGAAGACAGCACAAAAGGAAACTCAACCAGAGCTATGAAAATATGAAGATATTAGAGATGTTCACATTTGAGGTGACTTTTTTCACCTTAGGTGACTTTGCAAGATGCAAAGATCTTCAAGGGAACAACTAAACTGGATCTAGAACGATGTTTAATATTAACACAAGGGGATATTGATTAAAATTTCTAGATTAGAAACTTTGAATACAAAGTTAAGATTAAGAGTTACTTTTGCAGAGGGAGGTAAATATGTAGAAGAAACAATCAAGGGAGATAGTTGAAGTGGGTAATGGTGCAAATTTTAACAGAGCGATGGATCAATTTTTAACGGAGAAGTCAACTGAAAACTATTGGAAATTATGTATGGTAACTATACAAGACTGGAAATGATTTTGTTCTTAAAGAAATTGGAACATTTGGTGTGGAGGGAGGGGGAAGGAATTATTAAGTTATGTGCAATGAGTTACTGTTTCCTGGAGTTACCTCAATTATTTTTGGAAAACTTATCATCCGACTCAGGTTTTGCCATTAGCTGGCCACAGGTTGCTTGCCACTCCCTGGAGTTAGCATTTACTTATGTTTAGGACAGTTTGAATAGGCTTGGTGGTTTTCTCTCACTTTTTCCATACGGCTTAAACTGTACACAAAGATGGAACAAAGGCTCTACACAGTACACGCCTGACACTGCAGATTATTAGTTCTGAGATTTGTTTTCATGTGTTAACTCTTAAGCAGCTTGATCATTTTCAGTTAGAGGTATGCACGGAATTCAGAGGCACAATTTACCGTCACTGGTTAAGATAAAGCAAATTCTCGCAAGTGTATAATTATTCTTTAAAACAGATCCAGGTAAAGAAAGTTACCACAAATAAAATGGATATCCATTTTCTCATTATACGTGAACTAACATATCAAGTCATATTTAAGAAGGGGATTTCCAAAAGAAGCACTATCTAAAAACAAGTAAGGAACTTTATTCAAAAACATGGGATGGTGGTGTAGTGGTATGGTCACTGGATTAATAATCCAGAGACCCAGGATAATACTCTGGGGACCCGGGTTCGAATCCCAACACGGCAGATGGAATTTGAATCCAATAAAAATCTGGTATTAAGAGTCTAATTATGATCATGACACCATTGTCGACTGTCGTAAAAAATCCAGCTGATTCACTAATCTGGCCCATATGTGACTCCAGACCCGCAGCAATGTGGTCAAAACATGCCCTTGAAAAGGCGTAGCAAGCCACTTGGTTGCATCAAACTACTACAAATCCTATGAGGAATGATCCCAGATGGACCGCTTAGCATCAACTTAAGCACCATGAATGGACAACAGCAAACTCTGTCAACCCTGCAAAATCCTCCTTACTAACATCTGGGGGTTTATGCCAAAATTGGGAGCTGTCTCACAGACATAGTCATATTCAAGGAATCATACCTTACAGGTCATGTCCCAGATACCATCACCATCCCTAGTGGTATGTTCTGTCTCGCCAGTAGTACAGACTCAGCAGAGGTGGCGGCACAGTGGTATAGTCGGGAGGGCGTCCTCAACATCACTCTGGACCCCATGAAGTTTCATGGCATCAGGTCAGCATGGGCAAGGAAACCTCCTGCTGATTATCGCATACCTCACCCCCTCAACTGATGAATCAGTGCTCCTCCATGTTGAACACCACTTGGAGGAAGCGCCAAGGGTGGCAAGGGCACAGAATGTACCCTCTGGGTGGGGGACTTCAATGTCCATCACCAAGAGCGGTTTGGTAGCACCACTACTCGACCAGCTGGTCAAGTCCTAAATGACATAGCTGCTAGACCGGGTCTGCGACAGGTGGTGACAGAACCAACAAGAGGGAAAAACATACTTGACCTTATCCTCACCAACCTGCCTGCTGCAGATGCATCTGTCCATGACCACCGTACAGTCATCGTGGAAGTGGAGCTAAATCCTGTCTTCACATTAAGAATGCCCTCCATCGTGTTGTGTGGCACTACCACCATGCCAAGTGCAATAGATTTCAAGCAGATCTAGCAACTCAAGTCTGGGCATCCATGAGGCGCTGGCGCTGTAGGCCATCAGCAGCAGCAGCAGAATTATACACGAACACAATCTGAAACATCCTGGCCTGACACATATATCCCACTCCACCATTTCCATTAAGCCAGGTGATCAACTCTGGTTCAATGAAGACTGCAGGAGGGCATGCCAGGAGCAGCACCAGGCATACCTAAAAATGAGGTGTCAACCTGGCAAAGCTACAACTCGGGGCTACTTGCATGCCAAACAGTGGAAACAGCATGCAGTAGACAGAGCTAAACGATCCCATAACCAACAGATCAGATCTAAGCTCTACAGTCCTGCCACATCCAGTCATGAATGGTGGTGGACAATTAAATAACTCACTGGAGGAGGCAGTTCCACAAATATCCCCGTCTTCAATGATGGGGGAGCCCAGCGCATCAGTGCAAAAGATAAGGCTGAAGCATCTGCAAGAAATTTCAGCCAGAAGTGCCAAGTAGATGATCCATCTCGGCCTCCTCCGGAGGTGACCAGCATCACAGATGCCAGTCTTCAGCCAATTCAATTCACTCCACGTGATATCAAGAAACAGCTGAAGGCACTGGATACTGCAAAGATTATGGGCCCTGAAAGGTTTTTAGCAATAGTACTGAAAACTTATGCTTCAGAACTTGCTGCACCCCTAGCCAAGTTGTTCCAGTACAGCTATAACGCTGGCATCTATCCGGCAACGTGAAAAGTTTCCCAGGTATGTCCCGTCCACAAAAAGCAAGACAAATCCAACCCGGCCAATTACCACCCTACTCTCGATCATCAGTAAAGTGATGGAAGGGGTTATCAACAGTCCTATCAAGTGGTGCTTGCTAGAAATAACCTGCTCGCTGGTGCTCAGTTTCAGTTCTTGCAGGACCACTCCGGGAGGGAGGGAGTGGAATAGTGATATCGTCTATTCCAGGGACCCAGGGTAATGCTCTGGGGACCGGGGTTCAAATCCTACCATGGCAGATGGTGAAATCTGAATTCAATAAAAATCTGGAATTAAAAGTCTGATGATGACTTTGAAGCCATTGTCAATTGTTGTAAAAACCCATCTGGTTCACTAATCTCCTTTAGGGAAGGAAATCTGCCATCCTTACCTGGCCTACATGTGACTCCAAACCCACAGCAATGTGGTTGACTCTTTAATGAACAAAGGCAATTAGGGATGGGCAATAAATGCTTGCCTAGCCTGCATCCCACAACGAATATTAAAAAAAACCTCAGCTCCTGACCTCATTGCAGCCTTGGTTCAAACATGGACAAAAAGAACTCAACTCCAGAGGTGAGGTGAGGTGATGTCAAGATGCCCTTGACATCAACGCAGCATTTGACCAAGTGTGGCATCAATAGGATTCAGTGGAAATCAGGGGGAAAGCTCTCTGCTGGTTGGAGTCATACCGAGCACAAAGGAAGATGGGTGTGGTTGTTGGAGGTTGTCATTAATGTCTATAATGTTATTGTAAATTATTTTTAAATAGGAATTGTGGTGGGGTCTGTATCTATGTGTGTGTATGTGTGTCTTAATTGGATTAATGCCAGCTAGTCTGGCTGCTTTGATGTATAGTAGTTTGAGATGTTAATTGGGTAAATAGTAAGGAGGATAGAAGGTGAGGGGTAAATTTGCATTTGTTGATAAAGCATTCAAGAGTGGGAGTAAAATCTTGCACCTAACTGGGAGACACCAAGCAATGCGTTTACATTACTAATAAAATTAGTGGCATGAAAATGTTATCGTTAGAAGATGTGACTTTAAAAGCCTAAGATACCATGATAAATTTACATTCAAAGGGGAAGCTAGGTATAAAGAGGGAAAGAAGATTGTGTGTAGATCCAACCAGCCTGTAAGCCTACAACTGTGTCTGCAAAGGAACCAAATTACAGGGAACCTCATTTTAATTCATAAGGTCAATGTGCTTTGCCTGGTGTCTGTTTAAAACCTATGGCCAGAATTTTGACGTCGGCATGCGGGGGTGGGCCCAACACGCTGACACGTAAAATGACACTCGGTGACGTCAGCTTTGCGTCTTGAAGTCAACACGCGTCATTTAGATATTACGTTCGGTTGGCGCGCGCCAGAGGTGGCTGCGTGCCCGCCGAACTGTCAACGGCCTATTAAGGCCATTAAAAAAACAATTAAAGCAACCTTAAGGTTGGCGGGCAGGCGAAGAGCCCAAGCGGCCTTCACATTTTTCAGGAAACCTCATCCACAGGCGGGATGAAGTTTCCTGAAGGTTTTATTAAATAAATAAATAAATAAATTCTGATAAATTGATAAACATGTCCCAGCTCATGTGACACTGTAACATGAGGGGACATGTGTAAATAATTTTTTATCTGTCTTTATTAAAAAATTTCAATCTGAACTTAATCTCCTTGAGGAAGCTCCATGCCTCAGGGAGATTTCTGCGCTCTTTCGCGCACATGCGTGAAAGAGTGCAAGCTCCGACTCTCCCTCCTCCCCCCGCCCGCACAGGTAGCGCTGAGCGCTACCGGCCGTGCATCACATTGGACGGGCCTTAACTGGCCCACCCACATAAAATGGCAGCATGCAGCCGATTGCGGGGAGCGATCGGCTCTGCACCCTCCTGCGTTCGCTCCCGACTGGCCCACCCGACAAGCAGAAAATTCTCCTCTATGGGTTACTGTTGCCTTGGTGAAGATTTACCTGGGAGTGATTAATTTGGGGATTTGTTTAAAAGTCATTATGGTAGTAATTTGTAGACACGTATATGTGCTTAATCTGTTGTAAATTAATAAATGTTTAATTCCATTTTATATAAAAAACCTTTTGAGGCTCGGTGGTCTTATTCCTGAATTCAGAGCTGCATCTCAAATATACCAATTGAAAATATAGATTATAACAGTTTTTCAAGTTTCCCTCTGAAATTTAAACAACTCAGCCTTTATCAACTGCTGTGTCATAACAGAAGTCAATCATCTCAGTTCCAGGACATCACTGCAGGAGTTCCTCAGGATAGTGTCCTCAGCCCAGCCATCTTCAGCTGCTTCATCAATGACCTTCCTTCCATCATAAGGTCAGAAGTGGGGATGTTCACTGATGATTGCACAATGTTCAGCACCATTCATGGCTCCTCAGATACTAAAGCAGTCCACGTCCAAATTCAACAAGACCTGGGCAATATCCAGGCTTGGGCTGACAAGTGGCAAGTAACATTCGCGCCACATAAGTGCCAAGCAATGACCATATCCAACAAGAGAGAATCTAACCATCGTTCCTTGACACTCAATGGCATTACCATCACTGAATCCCCCACTATCAACATCATGGGGGTTACCATTGACCAGATACTGAAATGGACCAGCCATATAAATACTGTGGCTACAAGAGCAGGTCAGAGGCTGGGAATTTTGAAGTGAGTAACTCACCTCCTGATTACCCAAAGCCTGTCCACCATCTACAAGGCACAAGTTAGGTGTGTGATGGAATACTCCCCACTTGCCTGAATGAGTGCAGCTCCAACAACACTCAAGAAGCTCAACACCATCCAGGACAAAGCAGCCTGCTTGATTGGCACCTCATCCACAAACCTTCACTCCCTCCACCACTGATGAATAGTAGCAGCAGTGTACACCATCTACAAGATGCACTGCAGAAACTTACCAAGGCTCCTTAGACAGCACCTTCCAAACCCACCACCATTACCATCTAGAAGGACAAGGGCAGCAGATAGATGGGAACACCACCGCCTGGAAGTTCCCCTCCAAGCCACACACATCCTGACTTGGAAATATAGCACCGTTCCTTCACTGTTGCTGGGTCAAAATCCTGGAACTCCCACCCAACAGCCCTGTGGGTGTACCTACATCACATGGACTGCAGCTGTTCAAGAAGCAGCTTACTACCACCTTCTCCAGGGCAGTTAGGGATTGGCAATAAATGCTGGCCCAGCCAGTGATGCCCACATCCCATGAATGAATATCAAAACAAACAATCTAGTTTCACCTGGCTAACAGTGCAGAAAAGCAATGGCGAGCTGTGCGGGTGGTATAATCTCATATGGGTCCCCAAGAATAAAAAAAAGTTATAAGTTTATACTCTACCAACCATATGCAGTACAGTACTCCAAGATATAAAAAGTTTAAACATATTTGTAGAACAATTCCAGAAAATGAGCAGTGCAGTAATGAAAATCAAAAGAATTACATTCTGGCAGCTGTTACTCTCTACCTACTGAAGACAGTCA
Organism: Cetorhinus maximus; assembly: GCF_964194155.1. Taxonomy (NCBI): domain Eukaryota; kingdom Metazoa; phylum Chordata; class Chondrichthyes; order Lamniformes; family Cetorhinidae; genus Cetorhinus; species Cetorhinus maximus. The sequence goes on along the minus strand of NC_135898.1, from coordinate 62,972,187 downwards.
TAGAGTCACAGAGACTATTTGATAACATTTACGTGTTGGATACACACACAGACATACGGAGACACAGACACCTCCCCCCGCACCCCCCCGCCCCAAACAGGCAGATACAGAATCGAGGTCAGCTTTGATGTTGCCATATTCAGTCGCCTATTAGCTCATCAATTCTCACAATGAATAGTGACCACTGTACACAGAGGAACCACTGCCTATGCAATGATAACTCCTTTGGTGCATTTCAAGACAGAGTGAACAGAAAAATAGACTAACATGTATATTTTTTAAAAAATTCCTTTTGCACTGAATTTGCATTTATATAGTGCCTTTAATGTAGCAGAAACATCTCGTAGACCTTCAAAGGGGTGTAATTGGTCAATATAAGTTTTAAAACATCCAACTTTAAGTTTGATTAGTCACAGAAATGGGGCATGAGTGGCAGTGCCACCTGAAATCACAATTAGAGGGAAGGGAGTGTGTTAAATCACTGCTGTACACATGTATCAAAACATCAAGACTTTCTGCAAGAAATACATTCATTTAGGAGTGTGCTAATTCTGGTAAACAGATGCAACCTCTTCATTCTAGGAAAGCTGGATTTGACTGAAACCTATTCAATTCCATTAAATTGTTCCATCTGGCCTTCCATTTAAGATTATCTTTTAGGATGTATAGTTTAAATCCTAAACAACTTCTAAGAACATCTGCTATTTGAAATTTTGACACCGATATCACAGAACTGCTTGCCTTCACGAAATCAATGATTTTCCCAGGTAAATAGTGAAAAATTGCAGATATGTTCTTCCTCCAACTGTCAGGAAGAAAAAACATAAGATTTGTTGCAACCTTCCTCTTGTGTAACTTGGGGTTTGGAACTCAGGGATGTGATGTGGTTTGAATTCTGTAGGTTGGGGTCAACTTGGGTTAAGCAGAGCCAAGGCAGATTCACTCATCTTTTCTTACCAGGATTGGCAGATCATTAACAAATGTGGGGCTCCCTGGTGGTAGATTGCTTTATGGGTGTATTTGTGTAACCAACAAGCCCCTTGCTGGTTTTCCTGTGATCTCGGCACTATTACAGCTCTGCAGGGTTTTGTCTGGCCGTATATTGGCCAGCTGCTCCTACTGCCTTCTTGTGGATAGTCCTTGCTGATCTTTTGTTAATATCCCATGTTCCTTGTTTAAAGTTCTGCTAACAGATGCACTACCACCAAACCAAAAACAGGATGTTGTAAAACTCCAAGATTTCTTTGCTTTTCATATGGAATCACTCTCAGTGGGCAGGCTATCAGGATACAAATGGAAAGTACTGGTAAACAGAGCTATGACTGAATAGGGGCTTCAGACAGCTCACCTTCCACAAAGCAATGGCCTACTACAGCAGCATCCTGCTGTTAATGGAAAATGTTTGCTTCCAATTGCTAAACTGAAGGTGGTGCTATTGTTAGTTACGCTGAGTTACAAACTTTCAACTGCAGACTACATTATATATGGCGTGTGGTTGAGGCAGTGCCCAATGCATCTTAGTAAGAAAATAAAATAAATATTTGTAGTAGTAGAAGATACATAGCTATGGGACAAAAGCAAGGATTAGTTCAGGATTGCTCTAGCATTGAGATAGAGGATCAGCCATGATCATATTTTTCGGCAGAGCAGGCTCGAAGAGCTAAATTACCTACTCCTGCCCCTATTTTCTATGTTTCTATGTAAAAAACTGACATCGTTTTTATTTTATTTTATTTTAAAACATGGGCTGAATGGCTCCTTGTGCTGTTTCCCTGTAGATTTACTCTAAAGAGATTACAACCACTTAATATTCTTCAGTTAACTGTGAGTTCAGAAATCATGGAAGTATCATTACAGAGAATTTAAGTATTTATGTAGTAGCAGAAGCACAACACAAACAATATTTATACAGGGCACCTTATTTGCAGGAAGCCATGTGAAACAGCTTTATATTAAGAGCACAAAATAGTGAATGCTGAGCAAAAAGGAAAAAATTGGAATGGCTGGGGTAGAAGACTAAAGGTCTAAAGGACTAAAGAAAAGGGTTTTTGGAAATTAGGGAAGAGGAAAGACAGAGGGAACTGGTCAAAAAGTTGCAGAGGACAGGAATGTCATAGATGAATGAGTAGCTACCAATGGCAAACAGCAAGGATTGTGTGCACAGCAATGTAAAGCAGGAAGATATGACCAATGCCAGGATTTGAAAGTGACAATGAAAACTCTAAAGCCTGCTCAATGGAGCATGGGGGGCTTGTCAAAGGATGAAGGCAAAAGAAGTGTCAACAGTGAGTGTGAGTGAAGATGTTTGCTGCATCGAGTTGAGCATGTGGGGGTAAAGTTCCCGGTTTTGAGCGTGTTGGAAGTTGGACTTTGAGGCAATAAATCCATAGAATAGGATTTGAGTGAGAGGAGGAGGTTAGGAACATAGCCATATAATGATGCAGAGGTGGAAAAAAGCATCAGAAGTACTGGAGCAGATGAGGGTAATGCGGGGGGGTGGTGCGTGGTGTAAAAGGAGGAGGAAACAGAGCTGGGGTCCAAACAGGTACTGGTCAAGGTTCCACACTTTATAACTCAGCTTGCAGCAGCAGTCAGGAAGGTTTATGGAGCTAAGACAAGAGGTGTTGGGAGGCACCCAAAATAAAAGCTTGGGTTTTGTCAACATTAAACTAGAAGAAAATGTTCTGAATTTTCAATTTTTATTTATTTATCTAGTGTTTGCAGATGTAGAGTGGAGCTTACTTCCTACTAATGATAAATGCTACAATATTGTATCACTTGGGATATTGTACAGGACACAGGCACTTTCAGTTATTGAGATGTGTTAATGTGACTGAGTTCAAAAGAGTTTTCCCCTTCTCACAGATTTTGATCACTGTTCCAGTTAGAGTTTCTTTGTGTGGTCATCTCATTTCATGCCCTTCATATCCACAATGCTCCAATACTCTTGAGTTTCTGTACAACTGGATATTCAAATGAATACAGTTGAGTACTAAATTCAGGTTTCATTGGTATTATAAAAATCTCAATTTTCGCAAAGGCAATCCAGTCATTTACTACCAGGGTTGGCTCTACTATATTGACCATTACCATCCATTGCTCTTCTCTACTACAATTTATTTCAAGATCATTCGTGAAGGCAAAGATCCATTTTTCCACAGCTAATTGCCTCCTGAAACCTTTCTGCTCACCCCAACCTCATCTCTAACAGTAAGTGCAAGGAGCACAGACATCTTCATCTTCATAACTGATTATCATCCATGTAGCTGCCTATGCAGTCATCATCTCTTCCTGTCTTGCAACCCCACCTTTTCCTAGTCTCCTAACCATTCTAGTCCCAATTCCACAATATTTTAAACAGTTTACCTTCCTTGTTTCCAACCCCCCTCTCCCCTCCCCTAACCCCCAACACCCCATGTCCTTGCCAAACTTATCTCCCTAAAACCAACGTTCCACTTTCTTGACCGCCTCTCATTTCTCCTCAATGAGCCCTCCTGGCCCCCATCCTAGCTAATATCAATAGTTCATGTTGCTCAGATATGTTCATACTCCCTGCTAAAACCACTATCATCACACCTGCCCCACTCAAAAAAAAGTGTCAATCTACCTATCCTTGCCAATTACTGTCTCATTTCCAATCTCTTTCCTCTCTCAATAGGTCCTCACATGGCTGTTCCTAGAACTCCATCTGAATCCCTTCAGTCCAGCTTCTGCCCTACCTGCATAACCAAGACTTCCCTAACTAAATTCATAAATGGCATCCTGTGTAATTGTGATTATGGTGTGTCATCCCTCTTTGTCCTTGACTTCTGCACTTCAATCACTGCATTCGGTACAATGGTCCACTCTAATGATTTCCAATGATTTTCTTTCATTGACCAGCTCCATTGAGCTGTCTTTACTTGTTCCACTCCATCTTGGTAACACAGTCGGCCTATCTCCAGCAATTGTCTGACTTCTTGATGTAATCGCTAGAATTTCTCAAGGTTCTATTCTTAGACCTTTCACTTCCTCACCTACATGTTGCTGCTTGCTGACTTCACCTACAGTCATGAAGTCAGGTTTCATGTGCACACTTGCAATGCCCAACCCTGCCCCTCACCACCTTCAACACTGAGACTGTTGTCAGTCTGCCCATCAAATATCAAGTTATAGATGCATCGATATTTCCTCCAATTGAGAACTAATGCAATTGTTTATGGCCATTACAAACTTAGCTCCACTGTCACTCGCTCAGGGCGAAACAAACTTTTCAAAACTTTGGCATCTTGTCCAACCCACAGCCAAGCTTCAAAAATCACATCCTATTCATCACTGAGATCATTTTCCACTTCAGTATCATTGCCAACCTCTGCCCCAACCCTCAGCCCTTTCATTACTGAAATTCTTATTCATGTTTATGTCGTCCCTGGACTTGATTTTTCCAATGTCCTCTCATCTACCACCCATCATAGACTCCAATGTATCCAAAGTTCGGTTCCCATACCCTGTATCACATCAAGATCTCCATCCTCATCTGCAACTGATCTGTGTTGTCTCCCTGACATCCAACATATTTAATTTAAAATGCGAGTCCCCATTTTTAACTCCCTCCATGACCTCACACCACCCTTAGGTCCCTCCAGTCATATATCTTCTCCAACATCTTCTTTGACTATGCTAAACTGATATGCAAATAGCAGTAGTCCAGAAGTACCTCCTGTACATGTAGTTTACAGAACATACTTTCATCTGTGATCTGAGTTTAAGCCCAGGTTTGTGTTACAGGATGATGAGCCCCTTACTCCTGCTTTCCTGTTGGTGAGGTATGCTTCAAAGAAACTTTTCATCCCATCTATTATTTTTGATACATGAGCCTCCATACTATCTGCTAGGGAGCTATTCCATTGCATAACACATCACATATTTTCAATTATTTGCATTCCACAAAAGGCCACCAGATCTGATCAGATTCAGGAACCCTGGCTGATTTTCCTTTTGTAGGTGATAAACTGGATTTTGCCTTTGTATTTCCAATGCTTTTGGTAAATTCTTTCAGAATATTCTAGCCCAATACATCACATGTTATACAACTTTTGAGCAGCTTTTAATCCTGTCAGATTCAAAATAGTTGAAGTCAGGAAGAGGCATGGGAAAGTTCAGAAGATATTTCCAAATGGAAGTAAAAACCCAACTTATTCTGTATTTTTCACGCTCATTTTCAGTATATCGATTTAAATGTAAAAGGCCAACCGCTGATAGCAGAACTAAAACATATCCTGGTGCTATACATATTTTTGAACTGGATGAAAGAAATGAGTAGCGCGTTTGGAGAAATTAAGCCTCAATGGACCCTAAGATATTTCACAGATCTAAAATACAAAAAGGGAGCACAAATCACATTCTCCAGCAGTTTAACAACTCTGGCAATTTACTGGAGCAATTTCACATTACTAATAACTAACCTTTTGAGGGTTATAGTATCAATTCTACCCTAAAGCCAAAATTTAGCAAGATTACAAGATTATGTTTAAGGAAATATTCTAAAGGTACATTTCTTCAATTTTGACCACACAATATTAATTATAGTCCAACTTGTTAACTGAGAAGTGGAACATGTAGTAAATGACCAATGCTTAAGAGCTTAGCAGACAAAAAAATAACATACTTTCTTATGCTGCATACTCATAATTCACATGAAAACAATTTCAATTAGTATTGGTTATAATGGAAAGTCCAATACACTTTATGCTGGGGGCAGTGGAAGGGGTGGAGAGGTGGTTGGGGGGGAGGGGGGGGGGTGTAGTTGTGTAGAAGGTAGAAAAGGGGGTGATTAAAGCTAATTAAAGCAGAAGGCTGTGATTAATCCTATAATCAGCTCTAGCCTTCCACTGTAACATACTAAGTACTGGAATGTTGCAACGATGGAAAAATTGAAGTTTTTCCTGTAATTTAGCGTCTTTGTAATTTCTATATCTATACTTGTATTTCAATAGTGCCTTTCATGACCACAGGATGACCCAAACACTTTACAGTCAGTGAAATGTAGTCACAGTTGCAACGTATGAAACACCAATCTGCACAACATCAAGGTCCCACAAACAACAATGTGACAATGATGGAATTTTTATCCTAAAATGAATTTTGGTTAAGGGATATTATTGACCTGAACATCAGGGAAAAGTCCCCTGCTCTTCTCTAAAATATCGTGCTGCAATGGGGCCTTTTTCATCCACCTGAGAGGTGGTTTAATGTCACAACCAGATGACGTCACTGACAGTTCAGCACTCCCTCAGTATTACACTGGAGTATCAGCCTTGATTTTGTGCTCAAGTTTCTGGAGTGGGACTTGAATTAATGACCTTCTGACCAGAGATGAGAGTGCTACCAGCTGAGCCAAGGCTGGTACCTCATGGGCAACAGTGATTTTCTGTAGAAGAAGCCATACGGACATAATATATCCACTTGTTAATTGTTACCATTAAATAATAGTTTTCATTATTTTTATTACAACATTAGAAAATATAAAAGTTGAAGTTCAATAAACACAAGATGTAAAGCGCATCAGAAAGATTTTCAAAACCACTCACACTGGACTACAGGCATTTATATACAGGAACTAAGAAACTGTTTCAATGTTCAATATGAACATTCAACAGTATATTAAGCGTTTTATTGCATCCTGAAGCAACTTCAGCAATGACCCTTCTCCTGACAGGTGCTATTACTGTTGGATAAACGGCTTCTATGATTCATTACAGTTTTATGCTGGTTATTAATGCAGAGTGACACAGAACATTGCCAGAGTGTAAAAGTTGGGAATTTAGTGCAGAGGTGAAAGGAGGTGCTATTTGTTGCCTCGAATACTTGTAGTGGTTCGTGTTGCAGTAAATACTTAGTGTAAGCTATAGGCAGAAACAATTAATATCAAGTAGTTAATTAAAACTATAAGCTAAGTTGATTAACTATATAGACTAATTAATTAATGAAATGAAACAAGGTTATATCAGATCAGCAGCGCAGGTGGTGTGCTACAACTGCAACATGTAGGAGTTGGTATAGAGCACTGTGATCCTACACGACCACATCTGCAGTAAGTGTCTGCATCTTGAGGAATATCAGATTAGAGTTGTTAAGCTGAAGTCCAAGGTGCAAACATTGCGGGACAACAGGGGAGGAGGAGTGTTACCTAAACACTGATTCAGGAGGCAGTCACACCTCTAAGGTTAGTAAGTGGTACATATCTGGTTAATGGTAAGGAACAGGGGAGTGTGACTACAAATTAGATAGGTAAGGAAACTCCATGTGCACTGCTGGAGCAGCCTCAGCCTTTGCCCTTATTCAAGAGATGTGAGGATCTTGTTGCCACTGTGAATAATGGCAAAGTCTGAGGGGTGGATGAGCAAACTTACCAAGTTTTCATGGCCATTCAAAGGGGATGGCAGAGCGAAAAGGAATGTGGTAATGATAGGGGACAGTATAGTCCAGGGGTATAGATACAGTCCCCTGCAGCTGTGACTATGAGTTACGAAGGTTGTGTTATCTGCCCAGTGCCAGGATTAAGGATATCTCCTTGTGACTGGAAAGAAACCTGGAGGGGGAGGATCCAGTTGTTCTGGTCCACCTAGGAACCAATAACACAGTTAGGACAAGGCATGATGTTCTGCTGATGGAGTTTGAGGAGCTAGAGTCCAAGCTAGACTTAGACTATATATGAATATATTATATAATTCAGATTTGGGAATGTGCAGTTTCAGTCCCTGCACATGATGAAGATATTGAGGCTCTGAAGAGGATGCAAAGGAAGGGAACCAGAATGATAGCTCACCCAGGAGTTTGTTAATTGTATATTAATTGTTTAATTGTATTCAGGTGGTGGACATTAATTCCCTTTCTCTGCAAGTGTGTAAAGAATAGGTTCCAGTTCTATCCTTTATTGAATTGTTCTACTTTAGATAACTGAGTTCTTAATTATAACCAGAGGACATGCATGTAAAGCATGTAGGCAAAGCCTTAAGTCAGATGTCAGAGAATACTTATTCCCAGAATATTTCTCTCCAGAACAGACTACCTGAATACTTATGGATAAGGATATAGTGGAGCCTATTAGAAGGAATGAAATGGGTTCATGAATGAAGAAGATATTTCCAGTTATTGAGAGCAAGTTCCTACTAGTTGTGATTTAAAGGAACCTCGCTCTCCCAGCATTTTACCTTAGGGAATAGGACAGATGTTTGAGGGTTTTCTGGATTTAATTCAGGATTTTCCACTTTTTTATCCTTCTCCAGTAAATTACATTGTGAGAAGAAGGGTTAGTGGTGTGTTTTGCTGCACTGCATTGGATGGGGCAGGCTTGATGGCCCTTCCTTACCCTTCTGTACGTTTCCATGTTTCCTCTGTAATATTTGATGCTTTGAAGCTACCCATGGGAAATATCAAATAGAAACATTAATCAACATGGAATTTTATATGTATTAGAACTGCCTTTTGTCTTCAATTAATGTTACTCCTGCAGCATGGTGTTCTACGAAAAATAAACACAGGCAGCCTCACAGAAACAGATTTATAGTTTAGAACTTGAAGGCAGAATTCTGAACATTTAATTCTGTATAACTGTCTTTAATCTCACAAACTTTAAAAGTGAATGTTCAAACTTTAAAAGTGAATGTTGGTATTGCACTGATGGTGGGGGGGGAGAGATGCTGGTGATTGTGGACAGGAACGAGGTCATCATAGGCCAACTGGATCCTGTCCTAACTCACTCTCCAGGACCAACTGCATAACAACCCGGATTTGGATTCCTGTCCAACTTTTCCCTCACTAATGCTTTCTAGGTCACATAAATTAGTTTTCTGAAATGATGGAGGTCCCTTTAAATCCCCCAATGTGAAACTCACTGAATTGTAGCTCTCTTGTTGGGATTTGACCAGGTTACATGTTTTTTTAAAAGTTTTTTTTGGAGTTTAGAGAAACACCTTGAGTGTTTCAGCCAGAAAGGGGAGGTACTGCACTGTCAAACCCAGTATTTATGGTGCACTCACAAACCACTAAAGAGTTGGAGGCAGCTTGCCAACCCATTCCATCCCAAGAGGGTTGGCAGCATATCCAATAACTCCCCCAGACCAATGTTTATCTGACAAAGAACCAAAGCTGTGTCACCTAACATCTGTCACAAAGTGCCAGGGAGATTTTCTCCCCTGCTGAGCAAACAGACTTCTAATGCAGCTTTGACACTCACCTTTTCACCGCTTCCGTCGAGCCGGGGATAGGAACCCCTCCTCCTTCCCCACTGTCATACAGAACCCCACTAATATCTAACAGCACCCCTCTCACTCTTCCTGCAGGCTTACACCATTCGGCCATCATGGAAATTAAAACACGCTGCATTTTGGGAGATGCAGTCTGTTAACTGCTGCTAGTTATACAAGCTCAGAGGAAATGGACTACAGATACCAGTGCCCCGTGCGCTAGTGCTACCTCCCAAAGCCCAAGACAATAATTGGTGCACAAGCTTAACTCTGCTCAATGTCCAATCCCGTGCTATGCCCTGACCGCTCCATGGTGCTGGGCTGTGTAATATAAGATAGGAATGTGCGCTGTATGCTAATAGTAATAATATCACAGATATATTTTCTGCACACGATTACAGAACTTAGCAAGAAAACCTGAATTATATACTATTTCACACATTCAATTAGGCGTACAGCATTCATATTGCTGATGTATGAAATTAATCTGAGTAATTCATAATAGTTTTGACAGAGATGTATATTTCAGTGTTAAATGTATCTTTAGTGCCGTTTAACGGTTACATTGTTGCTACAAGGTGCCTTAAGAAAGATCATGTATATATACTTCAAAACTTTAAACAGACACTGAATAACAAATGTATAACATTTCAATCAATGAAATGACAATGCAATAACCTATTTATTATATTCCTTTGGCAAACATGCAGAGCACAAATGTTAGTACCCTCAATTCAAGTGGCACTGGGCGAGGGCGTAATATTTGTATTATAAGGAAACATGTAAATTATGTACCATAAGTTATGATAAAGAAAATAGTAGACAGGCCATATATTACACAAGACGTCTGTCAAGATAGAAGAGAACAGACTTTAATTAATGTCCCCATGAATACGTAATTAATCACTCTTTATGGTAATTACCAAGATAACGCTTCTTACCTATCTATATAGTAAGTAACGATTTTTCTCTGGGATCGGCGAATAAATTATAGGGTATGACCCTTTCTCGCTGTGTTGTCTCTGTGCTGGTTTGTGTCTTCTCTCTTTCCGACCAATTTCTTTGAAAATCTGAATATAATTTCCAACAGTGTTTTGCGTACTACTGGTTTGCAATGGTTCTATCTTCTTGCAGATAGTATCTATGCTGTAAAACTCATTAACTAGAATAAGAGATTGAGAAAGTTATTTAAAACAACATTACTAATAGTGTAATATCTCAGCTGTCTACTTTGATAGTGAACATTGTCTTGGACAGTCTTATCAGCAGAGGACACCCGCTGTGAATATTGATTCCAGCTTGTTTCAAGCCATCAGCTGCCATAAGGACAGGTCAGGTCTGAATCCCACCTGGCGTCAAAGCAATTTAAAGACAGCACTCACATTGAATTCTAATCCTTTGCCCTGGCAAAGCCACTTAAAACTGCCAAAAAGCAGGACATTTCACAACAAGTCTGTGGAAAATAACTTTAAAAATTAACCATTTGAGAACTTCAATGGCATCGTTGCAGCACACTAAAAGTAATCAGGTCAGTAACTAAAAAGTATGATCTATAATATAATGGGGTAGTAAGGAAATGGTTTTATAAATACTTGATATTACCTTAGTTGACCTTAGGCGGAACTCACTAAAATAACACCATCGCTCGATGACCCATTCTGGTTGTTCGGAAGAGCCACAATATTTATTATCCATATTAAAAGCGATTTGTGCAGTATAACTTTTTTACATGACTGCAGTTCTGAATGGGAGTTGCAACTAAAACTATAAACAAATATCCTTGCATTACGTACAATGCAGTCATTTATTCATGACGCATTATTTCTTTTGCCAGCCCGTCAAGGTGGGTAACGCTTGTTAAAGTTAGGTCGAGCATGAACATTTAAGGAACAGTGAATAGAACGGTGCCAATAGAATGGTGGCGTAAAGGCACATCTAGCTTGTGCATAAATGCTTCAAAATTTGAACTAAACCCACAAAGCTAACAAAATAGACAACACAGCTTTCAATTATAATATTTATCCGGTAAAATATGTCGTCCATAATAATGGGATACCTCGACCTTAAATGGCCAACATTGCACAGATGGACATCTTAGCACAGGATTTAGAAACATATATAAAGAAGGGTAGGGGAGCCTTTTTACTGAATCTCGGATAAGTGGGCATCAGAAGATCCTAGTACTGTTTCTATTAGCATACAGAATGAAACAATCTCGGCCACAGCACCATTATTGACCTGTACGTTATTTTTGAATCAATTCACCGTGCAGTTTAACCAATGTGAACTAACAGTTCATCATTGTCTTAATGTTATGAATATGTCCTGATGGGTGAGGTTCACTTATTGAAATATATTCCATTAAATACAGTGCTGGCCTTGTTGCTGCAGAGCACCAACAAACCGGTCCCAGATCTTGTCAACGTACAAAGGTTAGAACCAACTGGGCGAGCGGACATCAGATTCAAGAACATCCACAGCCCTAATCCCATTCAAATCTCATGAAAAAAGTGCTTATATGTTGCTGCAAGATTTTTTTTTGTATAACTATCTTGAAAGTGACATTTGAAAAATGTGCATTTGAACCTTGTTACTGCAGCACTTTGAGGTAATGATGTGAAGCCCTAGGAATATTTAATGATAAGGCAGCTCGATATCATTTATTACAGTTTAATGTCGCTGCGCCTGCTCATCCTAGATTTAACGGCACGATTTAAAGAAAAACTAGGAGCCTAAACATCGCTGACAGTAAGCGTTACAAATTATCACTTTCGATGTATGTGATGTACATTCAGCTTATTGCAGCATATTAAGCACTAGTCACGGGGAAACTATTTTTAAAGTAAATGTTGTAGTTTGTATTGCAAGAAAACAGGAGCGTTGAGAAGTTAGTCAAAAGTGAGTGTAAGGTTGTGTTTAAGCTTTATTTGCATTGCCAGCTGGGTGCAGGATGGCTATAACACTGATCTGTGATATATCCTTCAGCTCTCTGCATTTCCACCCGTCTGGGAACGCCCCTAAAGGTATTATCGGATGCAAATAAATTGATCTACATAATGTTTTTTAAAAGACCCATGTAATTAGAGCGGACAATGGGGTATAATTGCAGTGCCGGATGGACGGTTAAAGTGCAACATGAATTGTTCCGCTGATTTGCGAGAAGTCCCAGATGGGCCGCATCGAATGGATTTTAGAACATTTTTACTGGACGTTTAAAACGCTATCCACAACAGGTTATTTCAAAGTACATCCACTTCATTTCAATGACAACGAAGAAAAATGCGGTCAAACTGGGGGACACATCATTAAAATATAACTCTGCTGGGTACTTTGAAAATGCCCTCCTCCAGTTAAAGGTACATTGTGGAGCGAACGACAGATGCATAGCTTTTGATGCTGTACCAGTGTGATGCGCCAACTTTAAAAAAGGACAGTGGGCAGAAAAATAGATTCACCTTTCACGGGGACAGATGATTTCATTGTTTTTAGCCCGTTACAACTTTAAAGTGTGGAAGTGCTGTGTGAACAATCTGATTTCTTAAGTAAAGTCTTTACAGAGCAGCTGGAAGTCCTCAGCTCTGTCCGGACCTAAAAACTAACTTTTCACAAAGTATTGTTCGATGTCTAAATAGAAAGGCAAGGGCTGGTATAGAAATGCCAACACGTTTGTCCTCACTCTAGATTAGCACTGCTGAACAGCAGGAAGCGCAAGATCAAATGGGACCTGAGATTTAGAAATAATTAACAGCAGGACAGTAGTTCAGTAAAATAATTGAATCAAATTATTGGATGTGCATTCTCCAACTTTGATACAAAATTGGGATTCAAATGAAAATGATTAAGTGCCAATATAATGAGAAGATCACATTAAATATTTTACGTAGGTTACTTAAACATGCGTATCCTGTCGTAAGTAGAGGTAGTTTATGAAATAATGTTCTGTGCTGAATATCCATTCAAAAGTGTTGATAGACCATGCAAGATTAACATAAAAAATTACAGCTGTAGGGAGCATTTTGTGTTAAATGGTTCTCCATTTACTGCAACAGTTAACTGAAATTAAGTCTTCTCAAACAAAAGAAAGCTTTGTTTTCTATATATTGTAATGTCAGGAGAGATCCTTTTGATGTTCAGCTAAACTATTATTGTAATCACACGTGGCGAATCTGTCCATGCATATCCAAAGGCCTCTGTAGTGTTAATAGCTGATGTGCTGCTGGGCTCTATACCACGTGCGCTGTTATTATTAGTCTCTGTCACTGTAGCCAGACGTCCAACAGACCAGCTTCAAACTAGAAAAGGAGTCCCACATTACAAGCGCCGTGGCAGAGGTTACACCTTCATGTAGAGGCACCGGCAATTTGTTTTATAAACGGCAATCTGACGAGCAGAACTGATCTCGGGTCCATCCATCATCTACTGATGCTTGCAAAACTAAAGTATCAGCTAATCATTTTAGTGGCATGTGTGAATTGTGAATTGCATTGTCTTGAAAATCTGTGTTAAGTCTAAAGTGAATTCTTGTGTGCATTCCCGCACTATTTGTGACAGAATCGCTGAACTTGTCTGATTTGTGGAGCAAACTCTAGCCGTTGGACAGTGTCTAAAGGGGAAGAGGGCGATGTTCGAGTGCCCGGGCAGTGGGGAAGAGATGGCTCCCACTCACAAGATTTCCTTCTCCATCATAGACATCCTCGACCCCCAGAAATTCACAGGCAAGTCGCAGGCATTTGAGCTGCGACAGAATGGGCTAAATGAAGGCAGTGAGGTGTCAGTACTCAGCAGTGAAGAACAGAGTTTGAAAGAGACAGGTGTAAAACTAAGTGCTGAAAAGAACAGCAACCAAATCGGCACCTATTCTGGTGAGTAACAGCACAGTCTCATCTTTAGCCAGCGTTACGACATTTTAATAATAACTCTGGTTAACGGTGCCAAATTACATTGTTTTGCTTGGGCCTCTTACAGGCTTTTTATTTCTCTGAAGAAATTGCGCAGCTCTTGTTATATTATATTGCCTATGTTATATTATCTTGACTTTCACACGAGAATAGTGTTATTAAGTGAATAACTAGGCCTTCTATTTTCTAACTCATGTATTTTCAAACCGATCCAGAGCGGATGTTCTGAATTTATGAAATTGACAAGAAGTTGGTTGCAGTAGGAGCGTTATAGTTTTATGGGTATAAGAAAATGTTTATTTGTATTATGGGTATAGGAGGGTGTTTGTATTGTGAGTGTTTTTATAGGTGAATGTATTATGGGTATAGGAGAGTGTTTGTATTATGGGTATAGGAGAATGTTTATTTGTATTATGGGTATAGGTGAATGCATTATGGATACAGGTGAGTGTTTGTATTGTGGGTATAGGAGAGTGTATATCTATTGTGGGCATAGGAGAGTGTTTGTATTATGGGTATAGGTGAGTGTTTGTATTATGGGTATAGGTGAGTGTTTGTATTATGGGTATAGGTGAGTGTTTGTATTATGGGTATAGGTGAGTGTTTGTATTATGGGTATAGGTGAGTGTTTGTACTGTGGGCATAGGTGAGTGTTTGTATTATGGGTATAGGTGAGTGTTTGTACTGTGGGCATAGGTGAGTGTTTGTATTGTGGGCATAGGTGAGTGTTTGTATTGTGGGCATAGGTGAGTGTTTGTTTGTATTGTGGGTATAAGAGAGTGTATATCTATTGTGGGTGTAGGAGAGTGTTTGTATTATGGGTATAGGTGAGTGTTTGTATTATGGGCATAGGTGAGTGTTTGTTTGTATTGTGGGTATAAGAGAGTGTATATCTATTGTGGATGTAGGGATGTGTTTGTATTATGGGTATAGGTGAGTGTTTGTATTATGGGCATAGGTGAGTGTTTGTATTATGTAACTCCACGCTTCTTGTTTACTCCCCCGGACGCGACAAAGCATAGTAACTGAAATGAATTAGTGTATGAGTCAGATAAATAACATTGTGGCTCAGGTTGTTTTTTAAATGGAGAGACTTGGTTAAGACTTTGCAAAATTCATCTGCTCCTCGACGTATGCACAATCACATCTCCTACGGAAGGCAGGTTTCAAATGAGAAACAACTATTTTGTTTCATTTAAGATAATTTTGCCATGATCACTTCCACGACATCGAACATTTAGTCTATTTAATTTACTATTCCGCTTATGTTCTTTATCGTGAAATCCACCGAAATCATAAATATGACATACACTACGTGTTATATCTTGAAAAACAATTACAGTTGTTCAATAACAGCTCTTTGCTAGGTGTGATTGGCACTGGGAGAGAGTCTGGGTAATTGTTTAAATCGTCCCACGGAGGATGCCGCTGCTCAAATGATCGATATCCTATTACTGAGTTGTGCATATCTCCTTCCAACAGCTTGCAGGTACAGCAGTGAAAACACGAGTCTGAAGCAGATCGAAGGTCCAAATATTTTTCGATTAAAACTTACATTTAATAGATGGCATTATCGATCTGTTAAAATCTGAAACTCTAATTGCACATCGTGGCTGGTGCAGATTTGGACACATTTTCGTGTATCCTGCCATAACTCTTCCATCTGCCTTTAAGTATTTCTTAGCTTCCTCCCAATCGGGATGCGATCAGTGCATATGACCGTTGTCCTCCTTACATTCCCCACAAAACAACAAAAAAGTCATAGAGCCACGATTCAATAAAAATGTCATACGCCAAATAAAACACTATACCGTTACTGAAAGGATAAAAACTATACCGTTATTAAAATCTTACTCTTGCACCTTAGGGGAGGGAGGGCGGGTGGCGTAGGGAACATGCATTCCCAAAATGATGCTCAAGTACTGCTGTGCACTTCCACACAAGTACTCGGCTGTAAAACACGGTTTCTCACTGATGAAATAGCTGGAGCATCGCCAGCCACGGATTTCCATGATTTCTAACCCTTGCTCTGAAATGGTGGCGCACTGGGCGTCACTCTCTTTCATTAAACGTCTGCTCAAGATGGGCAGCTTTTGGAGTGAGACTGACGAACGCTTCGCAAATTGAACTGCTGATACTTGAGCACTTACGGGTAATTTTCAATGGGACATTCCATATAGATATATATATATATATATGGCTATACATATATAGTTGGCCGATCTTTAACTTTGCTGGAAGAAGGTCCATTACAGCTGACTCTGTAATTTCTAATGTCACCAATTTGTTAGAAACAACTTTGAAACACTACCGAAGAACGTAGGGGGAATGCCATAGAGTTAACACAAGACATACAGAACAGCCAATCTATGACCTTACATTTTCATATTACTTATTGCCACTTTGTAGCATGCTGTGTTTTGTGGGATTTCGTTGTTGCATCCCTAATATATTGCATTACAATCAGTACAAGTGGGTCAAAATTTCCACTGATCTATGAGCCGGAAGCAACTACTGTTTCTAGGATCGAAATGAAGAGAGGAAAATAGCTATGACTAAGCGACCAATGGTTGAGCGGATTGATGGGCGGGGGCTGGATCAATTGGTTCAGAATTTATACAACTGTTAATAGCAATTGGTTTAAGACAGGGATCTACACAAACATAGAGTGAAACAGCAAGTGGGGAAATAAAGAAAATTAGTGTTAAGAAACTATAGGCAAGGGTGTGATTAAATGGGTGAAACAGAAAACGTATAGTACTTTTCTAGATCAAATGTGGTCTAGATTGATTCTGCATTAGTAACCCCTAAACACTCTTGCTTCTCTGTATAAAACAATAAGCGTTACAGGAGGGTATTGTACAACGGGAAATGAAATTAGAGCTAATGCAATGTCTTGTACCTTAAAAACGGGTTAGTTTGGCGATATGAGCTTTTAAAATGCCATTTATTGTAGTAACTGATTGATTGTACCTGTCGGGGTTGTGTACTAAGCAGCTAAACTTTATACAAGATATATTGCAACAAGAGAGATAATAAAGGAATGGAAGCTTCGATTGGACTGTGTTAGGAATTTCCAGCAGTAGTTCAGGCTTGATATTATATCAATTAGGCCACTATTCTTGCAATTATCTTAACATGTTTGTGTAAGCCTCCCTTTTTATATTAATTAATGTGAACCAGCAGAATCACTGGCTAACCTTGACTTTATATGTTCATGTGTCTTACCCCTTTGTTTTTTTTTGGTTTGCTTTGATCTCATGTTTTGCTTTTTCCTTTCTGGCGCACACGTGTTCTCTCATTTGCCCCTCCTGATTTCTATCATTATTCCTACTTCTGTTTCTCATCACACATTTCTCTTTCTTCCTTATGGGATTTCTTGCTGTGATATGGTGCATCTAAACAGAGAGCACTGGGGAGAGGTTGCAAGGTGACCAAGGTTGGGAACTGAATATTCAAGGATATTTGACATTTCAGAAGGATAGTCAGAAAGGGAAAAGAGGTGGGGTACTCTTAATAAAGGTTGAGATCAGCATGTTGTAAGAAATGATCTTGGCTCAAAAGATCAAGATGTAGAATCAGTTTGGTTGGAGATCAGAAACAGCAAAAGAGTAGTTTATAAGCCCCCTAATAGTACTTTAAGATTGAGTACAAGAGAGGTCTGGCAATAATTATGTGTGATTTTAATCTTCATATATATTGAACAAATCAAATTAGCAAAGGTAGCCTTGAGGATGAGTTCATAGAATGTATTCATTACAGTATCCTAGAACAATATGCAGTGTAACCAGCCATAAAAGATCTGGTAATGTGTAATGAGATAGAATTAATGGATGATTTCATAGTAAAGGATCCTGTAGGGAAGAGTGATCATAACATGAAGGCAAGAAACTTATGCCTAGTCTTAAAATTAAATAAAGGCAATTACAGAAGTATGAAGACAGAGTTGGATAAAATGGATGGGGAACACAGATAAATAAGGTAAGATGGTAGGTAAGCTGTGGCAGACATTTAAAGAGACATTTCATAATTCCCAACAAAATATATTCTATTGAAAAAGAAATACTCTACAAGAAAGATGAACCATCTGTGATCAACAAAGGAAGTTAAGGATGACATCAAACTGAAAGAAAAGGCATACAATACTGAAAAAAATAGTGGTAGGCCTGAAGATTGAGAACATTTTAGAAACCAGCAAAGGATGACAAAAAAAGGAAGAAAATAGAGTATGAAAGCAAACTCGCAAGAAATAAAAAAGAAACACAGACAGGAAGACATTCAACAAATGGCAGAGGTTTTGAACAAATATTTAGTATCTGTTTTCACAGTAGAAGACACTAAAGGCATCCTAATAAAAGAAAATCAAGGGGCAAAAGAGAGGGAGGAACTTGAAACAATCGCCGTCACTAGAGAAAAAGTAATGCAAAAGCAAAATACCACAGATGCTGAAAATCTGAAATAAAAACAGAAAATACTGGAAATATTTATCAGGTCAGTAGGGTTTGTGGAGAAAAACAATCAATGTTTCAGGTCAATGACTCTTCACACATGACTCTTCACACATGCTGTCCGACCCGATGAGTATTTCTGGTATTTTCTGTTTTTATATACTAGAGAAAAATGACTAGGCAAACTAATGGGACTATAGGCTGTCAAGTCCCCTGGACCTGATACGTCTTAAAAGAAGTGGCTGCAGAAATAATTGTTGCACTGGTTGTAATCTTCCAAATTCCCTAGATTCTTGAAAAGTTATAGTGGATTGGAAAGGAGGGAAACAGAAAGCAGGCCGTTAGCCTAACATCTGTCATTGGGAAATTTCTAGAAATAGTAGCAGGGCTTTTAGAAAATCATAATACAATCAAACAGTCAACATGGTTTTATGGAAGGGATGTCATGTTTGACAAATTTATTTTTTGAGGATGGTTAGCTCAGTTGTCTAGATGGACAGTGTGTGAATCAGAAGAATGCCAACAGCAGAGGGTTTGATCCCCGTTCCAGCTGAATTAGAGACTGAACCTGCCTCCTTGTCCTACCTGTAGTAAAATATCATGGCACTTTGCCATGGTTAGATAAATAATTGCCAAAGACCTGCTGAGAACTCAAGAAGAAAAATAGACTCCCACAAATAGCACTATCATAATGACCAAATAATATGTTTTTGTGATGTTGATTGAGGGATAAATATTGGCCAGGATATCAGGGATAAAGCCCCTGCTCTTCTTCAAAATAGTGTCATAGAACCTTTTACATTCATGCAAGAAGGCAGATAGGGCCAGGTTTAATGTTCCATCCAAAAGACAGCACCTCCAACAGTGAAGTACTCCAACAGTGAAGTATTGCAAGGGGGATGGAGTATAAAAGTAGGGAAGTCTTGCTATAACTGTACAGGGCATTGGTAAGATCACACCTGAAGTGCTTTGTACAGTTTTGGTCTCCTTACATAAGGAAGGATATGTATGCATTGGAAGCAGTTTGGAAAAGGTTCACTAGGTTGATTTCTGGAATGAAGGGGTCACCTTATGAGGAAAGGTTGAGCAAGTTAGGCCTATACTCATTGGAGTTTAGAATTGAATCATATAAGATTCTAAGGAGGCTTTACAGAGTAGATACTGGGAAGATGTTTCCCCTCATGGGGGAATCTACAACTAGGAGACATAGTTTCAGAATAAGGGGTCATCCATTTAAGACTAAGATGAGGAGGAATTTCTTCTCTCAGAGGGTAGGCAGACTTTGGAATTCTCTGCCCCAGCGAGCAGTGGAGGCTGGGTCATTGAATATATTCAAGGTTGAGTTAGACTAATTTTTGATTGACAAGGGAATTAAGTGTTATGGGGAACAGGTGGGAAAGTGGAGTTGAGGCCAAGAGCAGATCAGTCATGATCTTATTGAATGATTGAGCAGGCTTGAGGGACCAAATGGCTTACCCCTGCTCCTATTTATCCTCTTATGTTAAGTTTAAGCTTGAGAATAGCAATTACCTAACTATGATAGGATGCATCTTTGTTTGTTTAAATCAGCAGAGAAAAGGGGGGTTAAAGGTGGTAGTGTCATCATGCATTCTATAACTTATCTGGCTGATAAAATTTTAAATGCTTATTTGCAGATGGAAGTGATTGGGAACAAGACACACTTTCCAATGCTAATACACCAAAAAAGTCTCTAGAACCTCATGAAAGCTTTCAACCATTTAAAGAGGATAAAATTCCGACACAACCTGAATTAGACAAAGAGCACACTGCCTCAACTGAATTGGAAGCCAGGTCGGAACACACTGCACCCAGACAAAAACGACGTCGAGCTGAGCCAGGCTGTGCTAAACCAAGACGAGCTAGAACTGCCTTCACGTATGAGCAACTAGTGGCCCTGGAGAATAAATTCCGCTCAACTCGTTATCTGTCGGTTTGTGAACGTCTCAACCTGGCCCTGGCCCTCAGCCTTACAGAAACACAGGTTAAAATCTGGTTTCAAAACAGACGTACCAAGTGGAAAAAACAGAACCCTGGGGCAGATAGTACAATGCAGCCCGGATCTACTAGCTTGTCTCGAGTCAGCCCAAGCCCTCCTGGACCAAGTGTACTCAACTTCCCAACTTTTCAGACATATGCTGCAGGGAATGTCATTTGCCAGGCAGCAACTCCAGTCCCTTTAATATCATCTACTGCAGGGCTGATGTCTCCCTTTCTGAGTTCTGCCTACCTGACACCATTTTACGCTCCACATTTGTGAAAACTATACAAATTGTCTCTTGCAAATTACAAACACTGATGTGGAATATACTGACAACCAACTTTTTCCTTGAGCTGCCATTCTTGTACATCTTGTGTGCTTCTTCTTTTTAACAGTTCAATGGTAATATAAACAGCAACATCACCACGCCTAAGGGACCAAGTAGTTCCAGTAGTAGTCTACAGTTCGGAATCTGTCTTCAACAGTCAGTCTAATTCAATGCTGCACAATGACAAGCTCAAAGTCTGAGGCAAGGTATTAGACAAATACTGCTGCTCTCCCTCAATGAGAGAATGGACAAACCTGCCAAGCTCAGATCCACACAGAAGACACATAACTTTTGATAGGTTCTTATGGAACATTGTTAAGTCTAAGGTTATATGATTATGAAATTAGGAGGCCAGTTACACCTTTGTGTCCATAGATAATAAAAAGGGCACTCAATTATTGATATTCTGTTCCTTGTAGTATTTAAACTCTACCTTTGTGGATTCATTACTATTATCCATATTAAATGATTTCAAACTCTTGGGACAAATGTTAACAACAGAAATTACAGGAATCCATGGTGGACTGTTCCATTTCTTAAATTAAAGGAAGGCACATGTTGCAAATTACATCAATTAAATAACAAAGTGGATGGGATGGATAAATTTCATCCCATAAACATGTACTGAGTTTGCTATTGGAGATAACATTTTAAAAAGTTAAAGCAGGAAAATAAACATATCTGGAGGTACCTAAAATTATTCTGGCTCATCTAGATGTGGTACTATAGTAAGCATTTCATGGTGCTATATGGACTTTACTTCAACAACATAATAAACTTTGATTAAATTATTCCACGGTCTTACTTTTTCCAAGAGGCTAACTTTGGTCAACTACATGAATTCACTAAAGTACCATCAGGTATTCCTACATGCTTAAAGTAACTTGGCTTTGATGATTATAACGCGATTTATTTGCAACAAAGGTAAATGACTTTTACCATCAAACTCAATAATCTTCATAAACTAATTTGATTTTTTTCTGTTAGGATATGTATTTCAAATTTTAAATTGGTTTCAGTTTGGCCAATAAAAGATTAGGAAAGTGGGTTACTACTTATTGTCCATGGATAGAAGCAACACATTTTCACATTTGTTTTTCTCTTGGTAGATATTACAGTGCAACCATATTGTGTTTTCTTGAAGATTTGCTTTAAACTATTTGTCTCCATGATTACGATAACTTCAGACAATGTACTTAGCTATTTAATGCAGCATTTGATTAAAAATAAACATGAATTAATGTGATGTAGAAACCATTTATGGACATTCTGTAAGCTTATTCATGCATGGTGGTCTTCTGAACCCAATAACACAAACACCCAGATTTTAGCTGGCCAAACATTAATGAGAAGTCATTGGAATTAGTTTAAAAATAATTTTTGAATATAATGTAATAATAGCATTTAGAACACCATGAAAGAAGGCACTGTCTTCTGTCCATTATAAGTAAAAGAAATATGAAATTTCTGTTTGGAGGTTAGCAAAATTATTTGCAGAATTCCTGTGAGTTATAGATGTTTGGGTAAAGGGTCATCTTCAATCCCCACTGCTTCTCATTGCTAACCCCATTATTTCTCCTTCACTCTAGCTAAACATTTGTCAATTATTCAAACTGACATTACAATCCAGATAAGATTTGTGACAATCCACCAGAAATAATGGTAAAAATGCCAGGTCACGAACTTTGTAATATTATTCAATGCATTAGTTTAAATATTTGATTCTTCAGTGAGGTTTTAATGCTATTTAATTTCAATTTCATAGTATTAAATTTCACATGCTTTTCAAATACACATGGTCCATGTTTATGTATTTGCTGTAAGTTATTCAGATGAAAGAATAATATATAATAATAATAAAGTTTAGGAAAAAAAACAGGTACTAGCTGACTGCACCACTGTTTCTTTATTAGCTTAAATAAAAATAAATTGTAAACCAGAGCAAATTTATAAAAAAACCAGTGGATATGCATTATTAACATATTTCAGGCAAAATTTTGAAACAATGTTAAGGACAACGTAAAGGTTCAATAAAATGTAGAAAATGAAGAGAAGTTGAAACAGTCTTTATGCCATCCAAATTTTTTGGAAGAGTATAGTTTTTTGTGTTCATATTTCCACATGAAATCATGTAAAAACTAAAATTTGCAAGGCTACAAAAATCTTACCGTTATACACTGCTACAGGCAGGCGGGGGTTTAATCTGAACAGCCTTGATTTCTCCTCTCAGCACCCATCTGTAAACAGAGAGGTGTTTTTTATTTTTGATTTCCCCCTTTATATGTAGTGGCATCTTTTCCCAACCCCTCAGTTTTGGTGTGATCCAATTCTCTATTAATAACCCCACAGCAAACTCTAGATAGGAGGAACTAAAAGGGCTAATTTCTTTGCACACACACAAACGTGAAAGAAGGGTTGCAACATAGCCTCCTTTTCATTCATACAATAAAGGTGGGGTAGAGAACAGAAAGACGTAGAGGGAAAAGATTACAGACAAAATTAGAATTTTTGTTTCACGTGAGTCCAGAGTGAGAAACAAAGTCCGATGGTTATTCTTTCACAGAGTCGGCAGGCTAAAGATGGATGCTGGATAATTTTCACTACTTCTGGAAGTAGAGATGACTTCCACAATGGGAAAGGCACGTACAGATGATTTAGTCTTGTAGGACTGGAGCAGAAGTTCCAATATAAATAGTGTAGATGGGCCCAGGCCTGGACAGAGCTCTGGTTCTGCTGCTGCTTGGTTGATGGAAGATGGCAGTCTGAGATTTTTCACTCCACAAAGCAATATTATAAGCTCCACCAGGCTTGCAGGGTGGCGGAGGGTGGGGGGGTTGGGGGGGTACGGCGGGTGTTGGGGGCGCGGGATTGGTGTCCTGTGACCTGACTTTCACTTCTCCACTGTGGTTCGGACAAAGGCTATATATTCCTTTGTCTGGATTCTTGAGATGGTTAATGTTTCAACCA
The DNA here is from genome assembly GCF_964194155.1 of Cetorhinus maximus. Lineage (NCBI taxonomy): Eukaryota > Metazoa > Chordata > Chondrichthyes > Lamniformes > Cetorhinidae > Cetorhinus > Cetorhinus maximus. The sequence continues at coordinate 62,948,320 of NC_135898.1, read as the reverse complement.
CTAACAATTTCAAAAATGTGGTTTCAGGCTCCTTTGTTCTTGCAGACTGGTCATCTCTGTTGGCCAAGGCCTGGCCTTAGAAATGTAAATGGACTTTGTACAATTCCCTGGGATTTGATCTCTGCAGTCGCAGGGAGCATTAGCGCCTCTTTAGAAATAACAAGGAGGCAGTTGTCCTGAATGCCAGGATGTTCCTTTTATGTGATTCATGGTCAGTCATGGCTTCAGTCATTTTAAAGCCTTTGTCCAGTTTAAAAAATATTTATAAATTAGACAGGATGCTATATATATATATATTTTATAAAAATATAGAGTAAGGTCTTAGCTCTAGGACAAAAGCAACAGTCCATACTGAACCACATCAAAGTATTGCGTTTGATATATCTCCACATCAGTGGAAATGATTGCTTACAATAAAAATTTGTTTCAAAAGTACATACATTGAGAAGAAAAGTTGAAACACAAAGTACTGACACTTAGTAAAACTTTCCTTACACAAGTAGCTTCCATTGCCCAGCAAGATTTGGCCAGAGGAATGGAGGTGTTAGGTGGCTGAATTGAAAAGCCATTTTAAAAGATCCCCCTCCCCCGTCCACCTGCCACCAAAGCTAGGTGCACAGCTGGTAAAATTCTGCCCGCTATATTTGTATAAATTGGGGTGTGATCAGACAAAACTTTCTCATGGCTTTGTTACTTGTATTTTCTCCAGTCAAGCTTACCTGAACAATATAATATGGCACCAGTATCCATCAAGCACCTTCATTTAGCACGTAAATTCTTCAATTTAATGTTGCGTATTTTTAAAACTTTATTCCTAAACACACCTAGTGTGAAAGGATTACTATGATACATTATTCAATAATCATTAACTGGTGTGGGTAGCTATAAAAGAAAAAGACTACCTTATGTAAGCACTGTTCAACATTTAAACAGAAACAACATTTAAGTAGACCCCATACTTTACACTGTAACATCATAAATTTGCTTCTCGCTAAAATCGGAATATTTTGTTGCCTAAATTAATTTTGCAGAATGTCATTTTCTAAGCGTAGGTATAGAGACAATTAAAAATCTTGCATCTAGCATGCACTAGTGGTGCATGGAAAAATTGCCCATCACATTTACTTGATCAAATATCACATTCATGAAAAAGAAACAAATCTTGGAACAATGGTGATTGCCTCAATATTGTTGAACAAGGAGGAAAGCAGGCTCAAAAGGTGCTCAAGAAAAAAAATGCATTTATATAGCACCTTTCACATCTCCAGACACCTCAAAACCATTAATTATTTTAGAAATGTCACTGTTGCTTTGTAGGAAAATCTGGCAGCCAATTTGTGCAGAGTAAAGTCCCAAGTGCAGTACAGTAATGGGATGAGTGACCAGTCAATTTGTTACTGATAGTGTTGATTGAGGATAAATGATGTGAGGATAGTGTGAGAATTCCTTTGCTCTTCTTCAAAAAGTGGCATAGGATCTTATACGTCCACCTAAGAGGGAGTGAACATGAGAACAAACTACCAAACAAATCAAATGAGGTGGGACGGGAGAAAGTATACTCCATTGTTTAAAACAACAACAACTTGTATGTATCTGGCACCTTTAACATAAGAAAATGTCTCAAGGTGATTCACAAAGAATAAACCAAAATAATTTTTGAAAATTCTTTTAATGGCCATTTTTTCCTTCTAATAGTCGTTTGGTAGCAGAGAACTTAAGTATAGCCGAAAAAAAAGAGACACTTTTGATAAAGCTTTTTGTCTTGCACTCATCAGGACAATTCACAAGAAAATATCAATGTCAGGAGAAACAACGTGTTTATATTGTATGAGAAAAGAGTGCTGATTGGTTGGCATGTGGACTCTGATTAGTAGAGGCATTGCCTTGAAGAAGGCACCAGTATTGGTACTTTCTTGCGAATTGTCCTGATGAGTGCAAGACACAAAGCTTCTCTGAAAAATGCCTCTTTTTTCAGCAACTTTTTCTTCAGTGAAAAACTATTAATACAATTTCTAATTAAGAACATAAATATATAAAAACTAAATAATTCATAACTGTATAATTAAACTTATCCTTAGAGCTAGCTTCTCTGTTTGAAATCACTGAAATACACAGGTCCCAGTGAGAGAACTAGGACGAATGAATGAATTACTGAATTAATGCATGAGTTATTGAAACTTGCATCCATTTCCTATTCATATGGAGGTTTCATTGGGTTACAGCTGACAATTCTAAGATTCTCACTTTATGCACATCAATCTTATAGACAGCAACTTCCAGAATTCATCATTGTTACCCTACAATGTACTTCCAATCACAGCTGGTTGTGAATTAAAACATCCAGATGGCACTAGGTTACTTTGAACAACTTCTTGTGGTCAAATTGGAGGGGTAAGGCTTGCAAACAGAAAATCACAATATGATCTGATAGTGAGTCCTGGGGAAGAATTTTCCCGTCGGCGAGCGGGGGCGGGGCCTGCTCGCCGAGCGTAAAATGACGTGTGGTGATGTTGGGCATGCGTCCCGACGTCACCGCGAGTCATTTAGATTTTCAATTCGGCGGGCACACAGCTGTGTCAGCTGTGCGCCCACCGAACTGTCAAAGGCCTATTAAGGCCCTTAAGAAAGTTATTAAAGCTGTTAAGAATGCTGCCCGTCCAACCTTAAGGTTGGCAGGCAGGCGAAGAGCCCAGGCGGCCTTCGTGTTTTTTATGAAACCTCATCCACGGGTGGGATAAGGTTTCATGAATTGATTTAAAATGTAATAACAATTTATACTTCTATTCTTTCACATGTCTCAACTCATGTGATAGTGTTACATGAGAGGACATGTTTTAAACTTCAAACATTTCAAACTTTAGCACTGAAACCAATCTCCCTGAGGCACCTGTGCGAAAGAGCGCAGGGAACCTCTCAGGGAATACACACTCCCGCCCACACAGGGAGCGCTCAGTGCTTCCGGGTGTGTGTCATGCTGGCCAGGCCTTAATTGGCCCGCCCACGTAAAATGGCGGCATGCACCCAATTGGGGACGCTGATCGGGCTCGCGCTCGCTCCTGCCCGCCCCTGCACAACACCCCCAATGGGGGGAAAATTCACCCCCCTGGTGTTTATCTTAAAAAATCTGTTGCTTTAAAAACACAACTGAATTTCTAATTGGACAAACATTAAATATTGCACTAACATGCAGAATCCTGAATGGAAATCCAATCCAGATTTTTTTTCATGCTTCAGCATTTCCCAACATTATCAAACAGTAGTAAAATGAAATATGTAGTCTTTAGCTTCATAACAAGTAATAGCTAACCTACTATCGTAGGCCCTGCTTGGTGATGTCTTGGGTCTTTGGGGCATTATTGTAAAATGGAGGCAGTTACAACTGGATTTATAACTTCACTGAATCAATGTTTTAAAGAAAATAAAAAAGTGAGTCTTCTGGTATTCTTACAGCTCCATGTTTTAGCTTGTACACGCAATACTTCTGATTCTGCTCTACTGTGCATTTACCTTCCTTGCATTCTCAGTGATAGATCTCAATCATCTTGGTTCTGCCTCAGAGCTCTCTCACAAAAACCTTCCACCTTGTTATATGTCTCTCCACCACCCAAAGCCTCTTTAACACTTATTTAAATTCTTTCATGGGATGTAAGTGTCTCTGGCTAGGCAAACATTTGTTGCCCACCCCTAATTTCCTTGAGAAGATCTGAGCCACCCTCTTGAACCACAATAGCCCATGTGGTGTAGGTACACCTACAGTATTGTTAGGAAGGCAGTTCCAAGATTTTGACCCAATGGCAGTGAAAGAACAGCGATATAGTTCCAAGTCAGGATGGTGTGTGGCTTGGAGGTGAAATTGCAGGTGGTGATGTTTCCATGAGTCTGCTGCCCTTGTCTTTCTAGGTGGTAGAGGTTACAAGATTGGAAGTTGCCATTAACGGAGCCTTGGTGGGTAGCTGCAGTACATCTTGTATATGGTTTACACTTCTGCCATTGTGGGTAAGTGGTCGTGGGAGTGAATGTTTAAGGTGACGGATGGGCTGCCAATCAATTAGGCTGCTTTGTCCCGGATGGTGTTGAGCTTCTTGAGTGTTGCTGGAAGTGCATTCATCCAGGCAAGTGGAGACTTGACTTGACTTGTGCCTCATAGATGGTGGGCAGGCTTTGAGGAATCCAGGAAGTGAATTATTCACCACAGGATTCCCAACCTCTGACCTGCTCTTGTAGCCACAGTTTTTAGATGGCTATCTGGGATGTTGATAGTGGGGGGTTAAGCAATGGTAATGGTGTTGAATGTCAGGGAAAATAGTTCCATCCTCTCTTGCTGAAGACGTTCATTGCTTGGCACTTGTGTGGGCACAAATGTCACTTGCCACTTATTCAGCCCAAGCCTGAATGTTGTCCAGATCTTGCTGCATATGGACACGGACTGCTTCAGTACCTAATGAGTTACAAATGGTACTGAACACAGTACAATCACCAACGAGCACCCCACTTCTGTCCTAATGATGGAGGGAAGGTCATTAATGAAGCAGCTGAAGATGATTTGAGCCTAGGACACAACCTTGAGGAACTCTTGTAGCAATGTCCTGGGGCTGAGATGATTGGCCTCCAAAAAACACAGCCTTCTTCATTTGTGCTAGATATGACTCAATCCATTGGAGAGTTGTCCCACTGATTCCCATTCACTTCAATTTTGTTAGGACTCTTTGACACCACATTCAGTCAAATGCTGCCTTGATGTCAAGGGCAGTCACTCTCACCTCACCTTTTGAGTTCAGCTCTTTAGTCCATGCTTGGACCAAGGCTGCAATGAGGCCAGGAGCTAAGTGACCCTGACAGAACAAAACTGAGCATCAGTAAGCAGGTTATTGCTGTGTAAGTGCCACTTGATACCACTGTCGACGATACCTTCCATCACTTTGATCGAGAGGAGGCTGATGGGTCGGTAGCTGGCCAGATTTGCTCTGTCTTGTTTTTTTGTGGATAGAACATCCCTGGGCAATTTTCCACACTGACTGGTAGATGTCAGTGTTGTAGCTGTACTTGAACAGCTTGGCCAAGTGTATGGCTAGTTCTGGAGCAGAAATCTTCAGTATTACAGAGAGATGCTGTCAGGGCCTATAACCTTTGCTGTACAAATCCAGTGCCTTCAGCCATTTCTTGACATCACTGACCTCTTTAACTATGCTTTCAATCACCTCCCCTAATACTGCTTCTCTTACTGCTTGTTATAAATCACTCCTTTTTCTCTTCTTGAACTTTGGGGCATTTTCCACAGTAAAGATAGTGCAAAAGAGAAAATTGTAAATATGTTTATTATAGATTTGTTTGTAATTTTTCTATAGGTAGCATATAGCATAAATCTTCTTCCATAGTTATTGGAAGGAAGAACATAACAAGACCCAACCTATCTATTTTCCAGTGCTTCCAATATTAAAGTTCTATCATCTTTTACTCGCCCAGCCCTTCTGTTCTGTGCTTCCTCGCTCAGAATAGGAACATACTAAATATTACAGGTGTGCCAAGACTGGACTCAGACTACACAAGAGCAATGCCACGAGAGATTAGCCAGCACTTCAACCATAGTCAAAAAACTTGTAATTTATAGAACTGTCTACAATAGAAATAATACAACCCTACAGAACAATTTAAAATTAAAATTTAGATTTCTTATTTTTAATAGTTCGAGTTACATTGGAAAGGAAACTCCAAAACATTATCATTACATTATCAAAACATTAGGTTAATCAACATTGACACTAACTTATGCGCTCTCCAAACATGCAAAAAAGTCCATGCTTATGCCGTTAAAATACATGATTTTTGCGGTGAGTTCATGGGGAATCAAACAAGGATGATAGAGGAGCAGGACCTGGTGCAGGAGAGAATTGAGGTGGGGAGGTTTTGGGTCAGCTCTAGTTTATGCTGAATGGGACTGGCATGGTCATAATTGGAGAAATTAAACCTCCAGCACAATTGAAACCATTTACTCTGGACCCTGGTAAAATAAATAAGAAATGAATTAATACTAGCAATGTAATTAAATTAGTATCCTGTATAGTCACCATCTGTGCACTAGTTTTTCTCATAAGTGAATAAGAAACAGTGGAATATGTCTGATAGTTAATGTAAACACTGGTGTCTCATTATCACAAAGCACATAACATCTCTCTGTATGCTGAACCTGGCTTTCTTAATCAATCTCCTTAAAACTCCTGGTTCTAGTTTAGTTGCAGGAAATAATTCATCCCGGAATTATTAACAGACTGAGGGACTGCAATGGAAAACTAATTGGTTGTACTTTAAGAAAATCCTGTTCAGTGAGAAATTATACAGAAGACTGACCAAATGTGTAGGTCAATATGGATTGCTGCTAGGGTCAGTTATCAAGTAACATAAATTCTTGGAAAGTTTACTTATTCCGTATTTTGTTATGCTTGTCTCTGTATCAAGTCTTGAAATAAATAGACCAAAATGATGGAAACTCCGTAATACTAGAAAGCCAATTATATTTGTGATGATAGCAACATTGATAATGGGAACATTTACTATACAAATAAATATAATATTTACTTCAGGTAAGTTTTGTAAAATGGTGTAAGTGAATGTTTCTTTGCCAGATGAAGAAATACAATACCCGTAAGTGACTACTTAAAATCAGCAACAATGTTACTGGACCTGCTGTTCTCGAACTCTGCAGTCAGTGGGGATTCAAATCTGACTGGAAGAGGTAAGATAATTTTACATTTGTTTTTAATTCTAAAATGTGACCTATATTTTAATGGCAAAGTTGGATTAGTTGTCATGGATTTTGAAAGTGGAGTCTATGAGGGTTTCCCAAGGATATATCCTTGTCTATGTCATCAGATTTGTGTATTTTTCTGATTTATTACATACTAGCACATTACTTCTGTCACTGTATTCTAATAAACATATTCTTGTAAAATAGCAATGATTTTCTCTGCTTAATTTCCTTTGGAAGTTGGGAAATTGAGGCTTCAGCAGCCTGTCAACATTTGTAGGGGATGCCTGGTCGTAAATCAACATTTACAAGGACACCAAGATATTGTTAATGAAACACAAGTGGGAAATAACAAGTATACAAGTAAAACATAAAATTCCTAAGAGTTACGGCATCAAAAGATCATACAGTTGTAATGGATAACTTAACGTGAGTAATTGTACAATATAATATTATTTACTATTTACTGCCTGAAGTTCTATTAATGAATGAATATCCACAGTGACTGCATGCTTATGTTTTGCTGTCTTAAATGAATGTAAATAGTCCTGTGACATATTAAGCAATGTATAATACATACGTGTATATACATAGATATATATTTGTACATATGCTACATGTGTGCAAATGGGAAGTATTATGTGGCTCTTATAATAAAAGTCTAAGAAAAGTCATTTTTAGCAGTTAACAAATGTGCAAGAAGATTAACATCAGAACTATCAGTAAATGATAGCAATTATGCAGAAGCAGTTTTGTAACTTAAGTGTTTAAGACTTAATTTAAGTGGAATATAATGGTTAATTGTAAGAAATGAATTTTGCTCTGAAGTGGATCCTTAACAACAATTTAATAAATATTGTTTAATATTCAATCTAACAGCTCTTCCATTTTATTATTTTTAACGAGGCTAAATCAAAATACAGCCTTAGTTGCTGAGAAAAAAGAATGGATTCCATTTCTCACTTCTTCAATTTCATTAAAGATAATGTTCTACTAGTTTTTTTTGTTAACTGTTTTGACCATTTGGCTTCCCAACTGCCCGGCAAAGCTTTCAGATGATGGACATTGTTCTTTCAATAGCACTAATGTAGCTGCAGGATAGCACTGATTATCAGATATACTTATTCTCTATTTGCAAACTTCAGTCATTATATTGTTGTTTCCTTTATTGTCAGTCTTAATCTAAACAAACACAATTCAACATGGAACATCTACTTCTTTGTTTCAGTGATGAAATGGCTTATCTTCCGTATGATGTATTTAGCAGTCTGGTTAAGATTTTTAAAAATCCAACTGAAATAATGGATTTTTGGTAACAGGACTGGGCTTTCAGCACAATTACTTGGTTAATTGCTAACGATCACCCTTCTATAATGCAATTTGTTTCCTTGATTGGATTATTATTTAATATTAAATAATTAAACCTGTAACTACTTAAGTTTATTAACATTGCAAAGCACTTGTTGCTTGCAAAATACAGTTTCCAGATGAAAGTGTATAAACAAATATGAAATATAAATATGTAATTAAAACAAGGGACATATAGTAATAAAAGCTCCTTGACCCTTCTTTATTGGCACTATCTTGTTTCCTGTAAAGGCATAGAACATTAATGGACAACAATATTGACAATTTCACGACAACCATTATAACAGACTGAGATACATGGCAAATGGTGGAATCAGTAGGATTTAAAAAAAGGAAATAGCTATTCATGGCAATGTTTGAATGTCAATAGGTTTAAGGGTAGATTTGTTACTTGCACCTGCCAGTGAATTAACTTACAATGCCTGTTTGCTTATAAAGTGTTCTATTAACATTATTGTTTGATAAATACAGTTATAAATATATTGAATATACTGACAGAAAGATTTCTGCAGTTATTTCTTAGATATCACAATGTAGAAAATGTAAGTGTCTTGACAAAGAAATTAGCAACAATTTGCTGATTATAGTAATTTAATATTGAAGTGCTAGAATGGAATTTGAGATCCTTTAAATATAAAGGTTATTCTAATCTTGCATAGCTCTTAGTAAGGCCATATTTGGACAAAATTGATGCAATAAGGAGGGTATAAAAAGAGCAGCGAAAAGGATTGAATAACTTAAAACTTTAAGTAATGTAGAGAAGCTCAGTTTAGAACCTGAGGGGAAGAATATTGAAAGGGAGTGTCAAGCTTGTACAAAACTGGAACATATGCTACAGTTGGAGTACTGCATGCAATTCTGGGGGCTGGATTTTACCATCGGCGAGCGGTGGGGTGGGGCCCGCTCGCCGACGCGTAAAATGATGTGTGGTGACATCAGGCGGAACTCCCGACGTCACTGCGCCCCATTTAAATTTTCAGGAAGGCGGGGCCGCAGCAAAATCAGCAGTGCGCCCGCCGACCTGTCAATGGCCAATTGAGGCCATTGACAGATCAATTAAAGTAATTAGTGGACCTGCCCGTCCAACCTTAAGGTTGGCGGGCAGGCCAGGAGCCCCGACGCGAACTAGAAAAAACATGAAACCTCATCCACGGGCAGGATGAGGTTTCATGTAGGGTTTTAAAAAATTTAATTTTACTTTTTTGGAAATTTTGAACATGTCCCAACTCATGTGACATTATCACATGAGGGGACAAGTTAGGGAAATTCTATTTTTCTATTTTGAGCTTTTTCACATTTAGAGCTGATCTCCCTGAGGCTAAGTGCAGCCTCAGGGAGATGAGTGTGCTCTTTCGTGCGCATGTGCAAAAGAGCGCACTCTCGATTTTAGGAATCCCCCCGCCCCGGCCCGCACAGGGAGCGCATAGTGCTTCCCTGCGGACGTCACGCTGGGCGGGCCTTAATTGGCCTGCCCATGTAAAATGGCGCCGTGCCTCCGATTGGGGGCGCCGATCAGAAGTGCGCCCGTACGCGCCTGCCCATCAACCTCCCCGCCAACGGGGGGAAAATTCAGCCCTGGAAATTTCAGTTTAGAAAATATATTGGACCCTTGAAAATGCATATTTAGATATATTGCAATGATAACAGGGATGAAAAATATGAGCTTACAAATTACCATTGGTGATATTATAGTATTTTATCTATTTATTTGAATTTCTGAATCATCTAATTGGAAATAAACATGATCAGTAGTTTCTTGCCATAATAGGGCATCCACTTCAACTTCAGTAAGCAACCTATCATATTCAGAGTTGGCTGTTAGACCTAAACTATAGCACAATACATAGTAAAAGACTCAGATTTCATTTCATAAGAGAATTGGTCAGTGAATGTTCTGTTTACTGAAACAAATGCTGTTTATTTACGCAAGAAAGAAATATGAGTGCAAAGCCTGATATATAACAGCTCCCCGAGGATGTGAGTATCTATTCACATGTAACAATTTTCTGTCAGTATGATATACCATCTGTACATTACTAGTTTAATAACCTTCACTATTCATGGAGTGCTACCGTCACCAATCCCAAAGTATATTGATAGTGTGTGAAAGTAACACTACAAATGCAGTCAATACTTTGTTTGGGTTTATCCTATTCTCCAAAAGGCTGACTAAACTCATAGATTCATAGAATTTACAGATCAGTAGAAGGCCATTCAGCCCATTGCACTTGTACTGCCTCTCTAAAAAAGCTACCAAGCTACCACATAGTTCTATTCCTCTGCTCTTTCCTTGTACACTTCTTTCTCCAAATATTTATCCACTCTCTTTTTAAAATCCATTATGAATCCTGGTTCTAACACAAAATCTGTCAGGGTTTTCCATATCCAAACACCCATCTGCTTAAAAAAGCTAACCAACTGTCTTTATTTGTTCACTCACTGGCTGAGACATGCAAGATTAATCACAAAACTATTGCCTGTTATTGTCAGCAGGTTTCAGATCTTCTTCATTTTACAGTATGTTCCCATTTTAGATCCTTAATTGTTTGTTCACATCACCTGTCACTGCTACACTTCATCTCTTTGACTGGGAAGGTAGGAGAGCCAGGGCTGAACTCTGCTCCCTGGTAAACATCAATGTTATCAGATAGTGATCTGATAGACTGACCAATTTTGCATCTTTGATTCTCTTTCCAAAACTGAATATTCTGCTGCTATAAAGTGATTCATTTGACTTACTTGGCTGAGAACTGGTGGAACTCCTTCAAAGATAGCCAACTCTGAAAGTTGTGGTGTGATTTATAGTTTGTCCCTCAAGTTAGGGCCAGTGCTCCATTTCTTCAATTCCTGTACCAATGAATATAGAATCTTTTAAATCCACCCTAACCTGTAACTGCAATTTATTGTAAAAATATATATGTTTTGTTTGCACTCAGAATGTTGGCATGAAATACCAACCTAAGCTTAGGAGCTATTTCCGCTGCCTTACTAGGGGTGGAATATTCCGAGCCCACTGGCAGTGGGCGTGATAGTTGGCATGCGTGGAAAATATGGCGGGACCCACTTCACAACGGTGTGAAGGCAGGTCGCGATCTTCTGCTCAGCCCACTGCTGGTGGGCTGCATTTCCCGCCATTGGTCGGCGGGGAGCTAATTGTAATACATTAGCATATAATTAAAAGGCTCTTGGAACCCTGTCGTAATATCTGTCCATGTTGGCGGGAAAGCATGCGTATTTCATAACAGCACGCAGATGATGTGCACTTGGCGGCCTTCACTTTGGGGGAACTGAGGTGAGAGAGCAGCAGCATTCTCCACAGCTCACCTGTTGTTTTCAGGCCTCAGGGACACTGGGAGGACGGGGGGTGGAAACTGATGCCTGGCACCGCAGGTAACTGCTGAGGGACAGAGGGGGTTGTCTGGGAGCAAGTGCTGACCAGCCTCGGAGGCAACTGCTGAGGGGTGGGGGGGTGTGTGGGGGCAAGTGCTGGCCAGCCTTGGAGGTGACTGCTGAGGGGTGGGGGATGTGTCTGGGGGCAAGTGCTGGCCAGGCTCGGAGGCGACTGCTGAGGAGGGGTCAAAAGCTGCCCTGGCGCTGCATCTTGCGCACAGGTAATTGAGGTGGTGGTCAAAGTAAGCGAGGGAAGTGGCCACGCATTAGGGACACCTGTACAAACTGACCATGCCTCTGTAACTGGGACAGATCAGGCGCAGCCACAGTGATATGATTGGGGTCAGGCTCCTAGCCTGCCTGCCCATGCAAGCAACATGGAGGCACCAAAGGGCCACCAAGCACTCCATACCTTACCCCACCACACCCACCCGCCCAGCACAGACTTTGAGTCCGCCACCACTTTATTGGACCGTGGAGCAGTTGGGCTGCACACGTTGTACAATCTCCTCACCAACACTGGCCATGTAGCAGTCACTGTTGAAGACGTTCACAGCCCCTTGCAATCTCAGCATCCTGCTTTGGACCAGTGTCCTCCATGTCGCAGGTCGACAAGGCAGCCATGCAGTGCACTCACCTCTGGTCATCCGAGGAGGGACCAGCGCTCTCCGGAAAACGTTCAGGTGCTGTCATACAGGGCCAGGAAAGGTGCTAAGTACAGCCATGATAACCACGTCTCTCTCTTTCATGCTGCAGGAGGACCACATCAGGATCATGGATTCTGGTGACCTAGCTGTATGCCTGACGGCCTCCAGAGACCATAGAAGACGGAGGAAAGAGTGACTGAGGCACCTGGCTGTGCAAAGGCAGGAGCAGCAACCTCAGGAAGAAGTGGCAGCAGGGGCTCCTGCACACGCTGCCCAGGAGCGACAGTGAGCCATGGCTGGTTGGCGCCTAGCGCCACCCAGGGTCTATAGACGCCATCTGCCATACCTGCTGATGACTGAGAACCAGTGTCGCCGATGACTGCGCATGTTTAGGGACCTGGTGTCTCACATCTGCCAGCTACTGCAGGGCTTGGCGCCAAGGGGACATGGAGAGCATCCACTGCCAGTGGCTGTGAAAGTGACCGTGGTGCTCAATTTCCATGCCAGTGGCTCTATTCATGGCTCCACAGGTGATCCCTGTGGGATTTCACAATCCGCCACCCAAAAATGCATTTATGAGGTCACGGATGCCATCTCCTCCATGGCACATGCCTTTGTACATTCTGCCTGCGACCGGGACAGCCAGGATGCAAGGGCCATTGGGTTCGCCCTGATCTCGGGGTTCCCACAGGGGCAGGGTGCGACTGACTGCACTCATGTGACGCTCAGGTCTCCATCGCTACACTCAGTGGACTTCATCAACCGCAAGGGCTTCCACTCGCTGAATGTGCAGCAGGTATGCGACCACCAGAAACACATCCTGCAGGTATGCATACGATTTCCAGGGAGTGTGCACGACGCCTACATCCTAAGCCACTTGCAGATCCCTGCAGTCTTCCAGGGTTCACAGAGGCTGCAGCGTTGGCTCCTTGGGCACAAGGGCTACCCGCAGAGGCCGTGGCTGATGACACCCGTGTGGCGGCCTCAGACTGCAGCAGAGTGAAGCTATAATGAGGCTCATGCAGCAGTTCACAACTTGGTGGAGCAAACCATCGGGATGCTGAAGATGCAGTTCCCGTGCCTGGACTGGTCTGATGGAGCCCAGCAATACAGTCCGCAGAGGGTGTCACACATCATTGTTGTCTGCTGTGCCCTTTACAAACTGGCGCTGCAATGGGTGAGGAGCTGGCTGAGGAGGAGATGGAGGAGCTGCATATTTCCTCAGATGGGGAGGATGCTGGCGGGGATGCGGGTGAAGGGGTCCTCGGTGGTGGCGACGACGGGATGAGGCTCTTGCACTAACCAGATGAGGCAGGCACACTCGGGAAGCCCTCATAGCTGCCAGATTTGTGGAGGATGATGACGACATGCAGAGAGGTCCCCGTAGATCCTCACATTGTAGTTGTGAACATTTGACTCCAGTCTGGCTTATGGCAGCGCCAATACCCTCTGTGAGAATGCTCCTGTCATGGAGATGCGGTGGAGGCCCTAGTAGACGCTCAATCACAGGAGGATGATGACAACATGCAGTGAGGACTCTCCATAGATCTTCACATAGCCTTTGAGAATGTCCGACTCCTGTTCGGACGAGGGCAACTCGCTTATGCTCCATGATCAGGACCATCTCAGAGACGCAGCCATGATGCATTAGATGCATCTGATGCTGTGTCTGCTTTCAGCACCTCAGCCCTTTAGGAGCTGGTGCACAGCATCACTGGTCGCAGATGCTGGTGGGATGGGGGCCAGCCCCACCCTAAAGATGCTGAAAGCACACAGAGAGTATGAGAGAATTCTGTGGCGCCTGCCCACTACATTCTGGCAGCAATAACCAGCACTGCCCAGGTGCAGGCATCGGTAATGTTTCTCGGGAGTGTAAGGCTGGACCATCACTGTGGTCTGAAGGCCACACAGAGCACAGGGAAGAGGCCCTGGACTGAAACACTTGTCTTTTATCTTGTGGAGAAAGATTTCACATCTGAGTGACAAGAACACTGCTCATCAGAATAAGGAGCCACAGGCAGGGAAACATTCTTGGGAGTTTATTGACAATAGTGAACATTATGTACAAGTGATTAACACCTGTGCCCAGGCTGTGCAACTAATTCTCCTTAACTTTCCTAATCCTGCCGCTACGTCTTGGTGCTCCCCGGACATTCACAGCAGAGATGGGGGCAGCCTGCTGACTGTGATACCCTGTATGTGATAACTTTGGCGGGCCTCCTCTGGAGGGCTGAGACTTAGAGGGCCCCGGCCTGCTTTCGGGAACCTGCTGTGGCAGTGGTACCATCCTCGGACTGTAAAGCTGGATCTGCAGAGGTCACGGGAAGCGGGGAGTCAGATGGGCCGGTCACTCCCAGAGTCACCTGGGTGGATGGCCCCAGAGTGTGCACCTGCTGATCCTCCTCCCTATGGGTGCCTGAGGGCCCGTGGCTGACTGCGTGAGTGGAAGGAGTAGCTGGAGTGAGATCAAGCTGCCCAGCACCCCTCTCATGTACACACTGTTGGAGGTCAACTATGGCATCAGCGATGGAGTTAAGCCCACGCAGCAGTGCAGAAGTGAGGTCCTGGACCAAGGTCTCCATGGTGGCCGCCATCATGCCAGTGTTGATCTCAGTGCGTTGCTTTGCCGGCGCTTTCACCTCAGCCTGAAGATGGACGGACTCCTCCATCGTGCCTTGCAATCTGAGGAGTGCAGTGGACATCCCTTCCTGATGTTCCCGAGCTTGTCTTTGCAGGTCCAGCAACTGTGACATGACCGAGTCCAGAGGATCGTCATCTGACTCGGACTCAGCAACATTCTGGCCTCCAGTAGTCCTCTGAGTGCTGGGGACCTGGGAAGTCCCTGCCTTCCCCGGCTGTGGATCAGAAAGTATGATGTGCTCACTAGATTGTGAAACCGAGGCTACTCTAAAACTAGGTCCCAAGGAGATGAGTATCTCTGCGCTGGTGGAGGGTGTGGGTGAGCGCTGTGACAGGACTTCAGGAAGGGTGCCTTCAGATTCCTCTTCAGAGGTTTCTTTGGAGCAAGCTTGGAGGTTCTGGATCGTGTACTCTGTCAGCTGCTTCCCAGATGTGCCTGCAAAAGCAAGGGGAGATAATTAGTGCATGGCAGCGGCCTGTGAAAGAGGACACATCATTCACAACATGATTGTCTGATGGATGTTGCACTGCTGGGTCCTCACTTGGTAGAGCAGTGCCGACCTCATCGTTAGCACAGGAAAGGTCCCGTTCATCGTCGGCCAGCTGGATGGCTCTGTTTTCGAATTCTGTCAGAACTTTGAATTCCGGCATCTCTTCACCTGTCTGCGACCTTTGCCTCATGTCGTGTGCCGGTTTGTCCTGCATGCATAGAGGTGGGGAGAGTGTATCAGGACGCCTGCCGGGCCAGATGACAAGTATGCCAAGTGTAGGTGGTGGGTGGTCCCATGGACGGGCTGAGAACAATGACGGTGTGTGTGAAAGAGTGAATGGTGATGTCCCTTGCACTGACAGTGAGTGAGGGCCTTGTGGATGTGTGATGGGTTTGTGAGTGTGTGAGTTGGGAGTGATGAAAAGAGTGACTTACCCTGGTGGAACAGAGGAGATCATTCATCCTTTTTTCAGCACCTGGTGGCTGTCCTCCTCTGCAGGGTGTTCCCGCTGCTACTGCCTCCCAAGTCAGGTTGGTGACATTGCTACCCATCCTGAGGCCAGAGCCAGGGTAACAGCACATTCCAGTGGGCCTCCAAGGCATCCAGCAGTCACTCAAGGGACCCGTCGTTGAAGACTGGGAGCTGCAGTCTTTTTGCCTTTGCTGGACGTGACTCCCTGGCAGCGATGGTGAGCTTGTGGTGATGAGCACTTTGCTGGCAGCTGCTTTTTAAAGATGGCGCTGGCATGATGCAACAGCAGGGTGATGGCGAGTGGGTAAATGACATGGCATGTTTCGTGGGTGTGAATATATAATGAGGCGGGCTTGGGAAGATACGGCGTGAAAATCCACCATTTTCATCGGTGGGTAGGACTCCATTTACCTGCCCGCTACCGCACTTAATGCAATTCCGGGAAAATTCAGCCCCAGGACTTTAAAGACAAAAGTATCACAATTCTACTCCACCTTTGAATCAGTACTTAGCAGACTAAACAGAGCACTGGCTAAAAGACAAATGTGATTGTGCAACAGTAGGGCATTATCATATCTGTACGACAACTAACATATAATAATTGATATATACCTAAAAATTCCTCTATGAAGATATCCAGTATAATCAGATACAGAAGAAAGAAAAATTAAACAAAATGGTCAACAAATGAGCTATTATATATGATAAATATTGAGTGGTGGCAACATTCCAAAGTTATTGCACCTGTTGGTGGTGGAGCTGTGAGTGTAACATTATGTGACCTAAACCTGTAAAAAGAAGCCCATGTTTGATATCACTCATTTAGAGAAAGGCTATCTAAAAATAATGGAAGAGTATATAAGATCAGAAGCTTGTGGGTTCATGCTCTCCTCCAGGGATCTGAGCACATAATCATAGGAACATGGGATGGTAAAATGCAGAAGAAGCCATCATGCCTTCTTTGCTAGAATTATCCAATTACTTGCAGTCCCCTCCTCCTTTCCCATAGACATGTAAATAAGCTAGGTTAACACCCAATACTGAGGGAGTACTGCATCATCAGAAGTGCCGTCTTTCAGATGAAATATTAAACTGATGCCTCATCTCTCCACCCAGGTAGACATAAAAGCTCCCATGGTGCTATTCAGGGAGCAGGGAAATTCTTCTGATGTCCAGCCAATATATACCCCTCAAACAATTTCTAAGACAGATGGTCTGACCATTTATTTCATTTTTTGGGGGAACTTCTGTGCACAGATTGGCTGTGTATTTCCTACAACACTAATAACATTTATTTAATTAAGTATTTAATTGGCTGCCATGAAGAGATATTAATGCCTAATGTTATGGGAAATTATTTTAAAATAGAGTTCTAGTGAGGTCTGTGTCTCTTTGTATCTTAGATGGATTAAAGCCAGCTAGTCTGGGTGCTTTGATGTATAGTAGTTTTGGGATGTTAATTAGATAAATGTAAGGAGGGTAGAAGGTAAAGTGTAAATTTGCATTTGTTAAAAGAAACCATTCAAGACTGTGGGTGAAATGTTACACCTAGCTAGAAGACGCCAAGCAAGGTGTTTATTTTTTTTGATGTTACTAATAAAATTGGTGGGATGAAAGGATGTTATTGTTAGAAGAGGTAAATTTAAAAGCCCAGTGATACAATGGAAAATTTACATTCAAAGAGAAAGATATGTATCAAGGAGGAAGGAGATTGTGTGTAAGGTAGAGGCATTTTAAGAATCAACAAGTGTGAGAAGCCTCTAGCCTGTAAGCCTCAAGTCTGTCTGCAAGGACCCAGAGCTGAAAGAAACTCATTTTGAATGCGACTGTCCAGAATGTGCTTTGTCAGATGTCTGTTAAATCTATGGGCAGAATTTAGCCCTCGATGGGTGGGCGGGCCCCACCGGCTCAGCAGCGGACGGGCAGCCGAACTCTGCCGCCGAAAACGGGCCCCGCCGCCATTTTGAGTAGGCGGGCCAATTAAGGCCCGCCCAGAGTGATGCCCTGCGGGAAGCGCATAGTGCTTCCTGTGCAGAGGGGGGGAGGGATTCCCCAACTGTCAAAGTGCGTTTTTTTGCGCATCTCCCTGAGACTAAGTGCTGTCTCAGGGGGATTGGTGACAGTTTAAAAAACCTCAAAAATAGAAAAATAAAAAAATTATTAACATGACCCCTCATGTGACAATGTCACACGAGATGGGACATGTTAATAAATATGACATAAAGTTTAATAAAGATTTTTAAAATGGACATGAAACTTCATCCCGCCAGTAGATGAGGTTTCATGTTTTTTCTACTGCCCGCTGGGGCTCTTGGCCTGCCTGCCAACCTTAAGGTTGGATGGGCAGGTCCTTTAATTGGGTTAACTACCTTGTCAATGGCATCAATTGGCCATTGACAGGTCAGCAGGCAGACAGCTGATCGCGCTGTCCGCCCACCTTCCTGAATATTTAAATGGATCCTCCTGACATCATCCCAGGTCATTTTCGCGTTGGCGAGTGGTCCCCGTCCCCAACTCGCCGACAGAAAAGTTCTGGCCTATGAGTTTTGCTGCTGCCTTAACGGGGGTGTAAACGAGAGTCAAGTTAATTAGGAAATTTTGTAGTTATTATAGTAGTGATTTTGCAGACATATGTATGTGTTTACAATCTTTCTTCTATTAATGTTTAATTTAGTTTTATAAAAAATTCTCGAGACTCGGTGGTTTTATTACTACTGAAGTCAAAGCCTGCATCTCGAAACATACAAATTGCAGAAATGGGTTATGACAGTTGTTTCAAGTTTCCCTCTGGGATTTTAACAACTCAGCCTTTACCATCGGCTGTGTCATAAAATTGGCTGCAAAATGCTTTGGGATCTCCTGAGGTAGTTACATAGTATAAGGGCATAATTTTTGCATAGATGGAGAGGTTCTCTGTCGTAGCAAAAATGGCAGAAGAGGCCTAGATCTAGAAGCCCTGCTCCTGAACCGGGCCTCTGCCATTTTTGCACGGAGCAGCTGCCTCAGTCAGATCTGATTTTGGGTAATGGGATGTCCAAAACATGACTTGTGCACCTTAGATCTGATAGGAGAAGGTCTAAGCTGCCAGAGTTCTTTGAAGAGATAGAGTACCCTTTTGGAGTGGTAAGGTACCTTTTGGATATGGTCCTGGGACACCTTTGCGAAAGTTCAGGTATTCTTTGGGAGAGGTCAGGTGCCCTTTGGCATTGTTAAAGATAGACATGAATATGCCTAAAAAGTGCATAAAGTCATTGGAACTGTCAAGAGAACTGTCAAAAGAACTCTTAAGAGAGCCATCAAGAGAACTGTCAAAAGAGGCATCAAGAGAACTGTCAAAATAACTGTCAGAAAAACTGTCAAGAGAACTATCAAAAGAACTATTAAGCTGTCAAGGCATTTAAATGTGTAAAAGAAAATTAGTGCATGCTATTTCAATCTGTGACTTAAGCCTTAGAACTATCATTACAGGATTAGTGTTGTATGGCTGATTTCACAACCTATCATTATCACAGAAGGGTGTCAGTTCACAGCTTGACTGACAGTTCCAAGTGGTTATAAACTCTTTGAAATGGGTCTATAGATAAAAATGTTTATTTCATTGGGGATTAAAAGAATTTAAATGTCGTGAATTGTTTCTTTTTATCAAGGAGACTGTTTTTATTAAATAGTGATTTAATCAAAAGACACTTAAGAGCTTTATTTAATCTTAGCATGGGTCCTAAGGCTGCCCATACTGGATGAGTTGGCATGGTAAGTGTAAGGGCAAAGGGTGGCTGGTGTGAGTTGGCACTAAGTTGGCATTGGGGCTAGAAAGGGCTTTGGGGGTGGGTAGAATGGCATTGGTTGGCATGGAGGGTATGAGGGACTATGGAGTGCGGGCATGAGGTAGTATGGGAAGGCATGGAATGGGCATGGGGTGTGTGGGGGGTGAGGGAATGTGAGGGATAAAGTCTGGAGGTCTTTTATTGTCCTATAATCTTTGGACATTTTTGACTAAGTGCCGGAGCACTGAGGCAAGCCTTCCGCCCAGCCTGCCTCCGCACCCAGCAGCTTCTGAACTCTTTCCCGGGTTGCCCATCATAACTCCCATTTTCACCCATGCACCCCCCTCCCCCCTCCCCAGACTGAAGATTGGAACTGCCAGGGCACTTGTTCCCAGGTTGGGTTTGCGGAGCTGGGAATCATTCTGACTTTGCACTTCCAACCTGGGAGCGATATTTCAGGCCTAAGTCTATATTCTTCATCATTGAACAGCAAAAGAACCCAGAAATCATATTATGCGATGAGCAAACGAGCAACTGAAACCTGGCATAAAGAAATGTGGTATAACAGGAAACAGCAATGAAAACTCAGATGCAAAATATGCAAAGGAGTGAAAATCACTTTCTTTTCCCCTCTACATCCCTCCTCTTCCTCCTCAATGCTTCTTGGAACTTCCCATCCCTATTCTTCCATATCATCTCTCACCTACTTCTCTCTCCCTCCCCTCCTCTGTCTTTCATCCAATTTCTCTCCCTTTTCACCCACCCCTCCTCTCTCCCTTCCAGTTCAATTATTTCCTAGCCCTCTAACTCTGCTTGACCTGAAAAGTGCCTTTGGACTGAATCCCTGGAGACAATTTTGGCTCGGTTTCATAGCGTAAAACAGGTCAAAGGGGATGAAAATAAAATGCAGGGGAGATGCAAAACAGGCTGCCGATTTGCTGTTGCTTGTTTTACACTATCACACAAAGTCAAGTTCCTACCCACTTTGTCCCCCACCACAAAAAAAACTCAAAGATCCTGGGGGCAATTCATTATGAAAGCAGGTCCATTGGCAGAACCAAGACTTTTAGACTTGATGAATTTCACTGAAACTCATTGAGGAAATTACGTTAGTGAAAAATACTGCAATTGTTCACTAGCCAGACAGCACTATAAATGAATGTATTTCTTTTACTGTTATACCAGTGAATTCTTTAACAGTTTACTTGGCAGAATAAGATTTAGATAGCATTGTATTTCCACTTGAGAAAAGGCAATGATAAAGGAACAGCCTGGTACTGAATTGAAGTAGCATTTGTTACTCTAGGGTTGGGTCGGGGTCAGTGTTTAGAAATGGGGGTAATACACCAGTTTTATCTACTTTTTCTCTTCAAATCACTAAATTAGTCTATCTCATTTTATCTATAGCTAAATAATGTTCACTGATTGCACTTTCAGTAATGACTCAAGTTCTAATACTTTAATGGGCTGTGTTTCAAATTTTGCTGGTGGGTCCCTTGTGGCATTGGGGTATATTGTGAGGTACGTGTATATAAGTAAACTGATAGGTTTTTTCTTCTTTTCATCCCTGTCAAATTTCTGAACTATCCAGAAAATTGTGACAATTATTTGCATTACAAATACATTTAATATGCAATGTATGCTGTATGGAAAACATTTTAATATATTGCCAGCTGTATTGCTCACGGTAGTCTGGCTTTTGGAGTATGGTTACAATATATATCTGCTCAGATAAATGCTCAGTGTGTTTAACCATCCCTTTACATATTTCTCAAATACTCTCTGTAGAGAAGTGGTCTAAATAGGTATATCCTTTAGTCAAGTAGATGTTAATTGTTGAAGGATGTTTTGGTAGCTTGGCAGATATTTGCAAGTATTTATCATATGCTTTTAGAGATAGGCCAGGTTATTAAGATCAGAAAGACAGCATTGGCTTTTTTATTATTATACTTCTGACACTTTAAAGTGTGATGTCAGACATGCAGTAGATGCAAATGTTTATAAATACAGGTTGATGCTTCTAGTTATTTGGTCACCAATTAGAAGATATCAGTAAATTACTGAATTAAAGTTATCATTAATTTGTAAACCAATGTGTGTGAACTTCTTACTGCTGCTCTTTCCACACGTAGCCACTTTTCACGTACAGACAGAACACAAGTAGAAACTGCCAATCAATTTTCTGAAAAAGTCGAGGCTTGCAAGTGGCTTGGAACAGAAGTGTGCTTATGAAGACAGAGTACTAACTTCTGACCCTGCTCATGATAATCAGAATGGAACAAAGATGCAGCTAACATATATCACTTGAAAGGTTCGGTTGTTCCTGGCACAGAAACAACTAACTGCAAAAGGTAAAATTGGTAACTTGTAAATGAGAAGCATAGTTAATAGGATCAGAAGTCCATGTTTGAACTGTCATTACAAATTAATTTGTATATTTCACACTCCAATGTATACATTTAAACAGACCCTGGGTCAAGGATAGGCCGAGATTGAGATTTTATTGGTACGAGAAACGCTAAATGTTATAGGACAGAGATAGTCACCCATCAAGTCTGCACTGTTTTTATCTATAGTAGCCATTTTGTATAATCTGACTTTCCTTTCTCTCCATATTCTGTAATATTGTTTTTTATCTTTATTATATCAAATAATAAATTAAGTAATTTTTAAGAGTTTCAGTTGTGGCCTGTGGTAGTTGGTCACACTTGCATCTGAGTTACTGAATTTAAGTTCCACACTAGGGCTTGAGTGCAAAAATCAAGGCGGACTTTTGAGTGCAGTGCTGAGGATGTGATGCGCTGTCGGAGGTGTTGTCTTTCGATGAGACGCTAAACTGAGCCTGTGGCACTATTTCAATGAAGAGCAAGGGAGTTCTCCTCAATGTCCTGGCCAATATTTATCCCTCAATCAACATCACAAAAAATAGATTACCTGGTCATTATCACATTGACTGACTGTTGCATTTCCTGCATTACAACAGTGACTGCACTTCAAAATGTACTTAATTGGCTATAAAGAGCTTTGAAATATCCGGTGGCTGTGAAAGTGCTACATAAATACAAAGCTTATTTTCGTTTTAACTAAATTATCTTTTAGAGGAATTTATGGATTCTGTTTCAATAAATGTTTGTGGCAGAGGGATTCACATTCTAACCACCCTGTGTGATTATCTTCAGTCTTTGTCCTCCCATCACCTTTTCACCAATCAGTGGAAACATTCTATTATTAGCTTATCATAACTCTTTTATAATCTTCAAGACCTTGAGAAATTGTTGCTAACTCTGATTAACTCATGTTTCTCCAAATGTTTAGTAATTTAATCCTGTAATAAAGAGTAGTAATTTACCAACAATTTAAGACCAACAGGTCCATAATTTCCCGTCTTATTCAAGTCTTTTTGAAAAGGAATACAACATTTGCTGTGGCACAATTTTTCTTTCCACAAAGTCTTAGGAGATTATAGTCAGAGTCTGCTAATTCTTCTTTAGCTTCATTTAGAATTTCCACTTATAAACCTCGTGATTTGTTTACTTCAAGTTTAACTTCCTTTGCCCAATTTTTCTTCCAGTAGCAACTTCCATTGAGTTTTACACTCACCTTTGCCACTTACATAAAGCCAAAATTTACATCCTCCATGAAAATTGAAGTAAAGTGTATATTTAGCATTTCTGCCATTTCCTCACTGTCCAATGCAGGAATGCCTTCTTAAACTGAAATTTAAACAATTTTATTTTTCGTGAATTATCTGTTTCACAGCAAGTCATCGTTTACAGAACAACCCACTTGATACAAGAAATTAGAACCCATAGGGGTTCTGGTATGAAGAAAAACATGAGTCAGGGTCATGGGAAGAAGCAGCTCATGCAATTCCTGTGCAACTGTGCTGGTTAAAGTTGTAGGGGGCACTTTACAGCTGGTTACATTAAATCTTGCCACAGTAAATCAGAGATTGCTGCATAAGCTAGTGAAAAATACCTTTTTCACTCACAATCTATAAGTGCTACAGAAGTGTTAATTTACTTCTGTTCCCAATTTTCTTAAATTTCAGAGCACAATATTTGGTGCATTTATATTCCCAGCCTTAACAATGGCAGAGCCTAGCACGAGGGCAAAAGACGAGGGATGGAATTTTCCCCTCCGGAGACTAAGTGTGGTGGCAGGTGGAAAAAGTGGCGCATCTCCCGCAGGAAAGGCAGGTTTGCGTGCCAGATCATCTGTTTTTCAGCTCATTATATATGCATGAATGTGATCCACGTCAGGTCTGGTGGCGGGGCAGGCTGCGATTCGTCCACCCCACCGTGACCGCATCCAATCATCTTTCTGGGCGCTATATTTAAGCTGCACTCACGCACATGATACACTCTCTGCAGCTCAGGACTGGTCATGGCGAGTGATGGCTCTCAAGTTTAGTGACAAAGCGCTGGGGGTACTTCTGGATGCGGTGGAGGCACACTGAGATGTTCTTTACCTCAGTGATGCGAGACAGTGGTCCACTAACCTCACCACTCCAGCTTGGGAGAAGGTCCCCAGTGCAGTCAATACCAAGGTGGCCCACAGAACATCCATCCAGTGTAGGGAAAGGATGAATGATCTCATCCGCTGCGCCAGGGTAAGTCAACCTTCTCCTCACTCTGAAATCTCACAAGCCCATTTGGCAATCACAGAACCCTGTACACATGGATTTCACACACTGCCAGCACAAGGGGCATCACCAGTGACTCTCACATACACATTGACATCTTTATTCTTCTCACATTCTGTGCCGCTCGCATCCTCAGCCCTTATGCAGATCCACTCATCACCCACAGAAGGCAGGCGTCCTTATCATCTGCCTTGGCATCTGTCCTGCTAACAGTCTGTCCAACATTCGCGACTCCTCAGGTACTGAAGCAGTCCATGTCCAAATGCAGACCTGGACAATATCAACGCTTGGATTGACAAATGACAATTTGATCTTGCAAGTAACATTTGCACCATACAGGCAATGACCATCTCAAACAAGAGAGAAACTAACCATTGCTCCTTGACATTCAATGGTATTACCATTGTTAAATTCCCCACTATCAACATCCTGGGGGTTACCATTAACCAGAAATTGAACTGGGCCGGCCATATAAATACTGTGGCTACAAGAACAGGTCAGAGGCTCGGAATCCTCCAGCGAGTAACTCACCTCCTGACTCCCCAAAGAGTGTCCACCATCTACAAGGCACAAGTCAGGGGTGTGATGGAATACCCTCCACTTGCCTGATTGAGTGCAGCTCCATAACACTCAAGAAGCTTGACACCATCCATGACAAAGCAGCCTGCTTGAGTGGCACCCCATTGACAAACATTCACTCCCTCCAGCACTGATGCACAGTAGAAGCAGTGTGTACCATCTACAAGATGCACTGCAGAAACTCACCAAGGCTCCTTAGGCAGCATTTTCCAAACCCACAACCACTACTATCTAGAAGGACAAGGGCAGCAGATGCATGGCAACACCACCACCTAGAAGTTTCCCTCCAAGTCACTCACCATCCTGACTTAGAAATATATCACTGTTGCTGGGTCAAAATCCCGGTACTCCCTCCTTAATAGCACTGTGGGTGTACCTACACAACATGGACTGTAGCAGTAATAAAAACAAAAAGCTAAAAGCTACTGCGGATGCTGGAAATCCAAAACAAAAACAGAATTACCTGGAAAAACTCAGCAGGTCTGGCAGCATCGGTGGAGAAGAAATCAGTTAACGTTTCGAGCCTTCACGGCCCTTCGGCAGAACTGAAGCATAGTTGGGAGAAAGGAGAAATATAAGCTGGTTTAAGGTGGGGGGGGGCGGGGGGGGTGGGCGGGAAGAGAGAAGTTGAGGGTGTGGTGATTGTGGAGATAAGCAAGCCGTGATAGGAGCAGATAATCAAAAGATGTCACAGACAAAAGGATCAAAGAGGTGTTGAAGGTGGTGATATTTGTCTAAGAAAAGTGCTAATTAAGAATGGAAGACAGGACACTCAAAGTACAGCTCTAATGGGGGTGGGGTGGAAAAGACTAACAAGGTTTTAGTTTTAGATTTAAAAATAATGGAAATAGGTGGGGAAAGAAGAATCTATATAAATTATTGAAAAAAAAGGTGGGGGGGCGAGAAACGGGGTGGGGATGGGGGGAGGGGGAGTTTAAGATCTAAAGTTGTTGAATTCAATATTCAGCCCGGAAGGCTGTAAAGTGCCTAGTCGGAAGATGAGGTGCTGTTCCTCCAGTTTGCGTTGGGCTTCACTGGAACAATGCAGCAAGCCAAGGACAGACATGTGGGCAAGAGAACAGGGTGGAGCGTTAAAATGGCAAGCGACAGGGAGGTTTGGGTCTTTCTTGCGGACAGACCGCAGGTGTTCTGCAAAACGGTCCCCAACAATCCCCATCCACCACTACTCTCCTCCGTCTGGCTGAACTTGTTCTCACACTGAACAATTTCTCCTTTAACTCCTCTCACTTCCTCCAAATAAAAGGTGTGGCTATGGGTACCCGCATGGGCCCCAGCTATGCCTGTCTCTTTATGGGGTATGTGGAACATTCTTTGTTCCAGTCCTACTCCGGCCCCCTCCCACAACTCTTTCTCCGGTACATCGATGATTACTTCGGTGCTGCTTCATGCTCTCGTCGGAACCTGGAAAAATTTATTAATTTTGCTTCCAATCTCCACCCCTCCATCATTTTCACATGGTCCATCTCTGACACTTCTCTTCCCTTCCTTGACCTCTCTGTCTCAATTTCTGATGATAGACTGTCCACCAATATCCATTACAAGCCTACCGACTCCCACAGCTACCTCGACTACAGCTCCTCACACCCCGCTTCCTGTAAAGACTCCATCCCATTCTCTCAGTTCCTTCGCCTCCGTCGCATCTGTTCTGATGACGCTACCTTCAAAAACAGCTCCTCTGACATGTCCTCCTTCTTCCTTAACCGAGGTTTTTCCATCCACGGTCGTTGACAGGGCCCTCAACCGTGTCCGGCCCATATCCCGCGCATCCTCCCTCACGCCTTCTCCTCCTTCCCAGAAACATGAACAGGGTCCCCCTTGTCCTCACTTATCACCCCACCAGCCTCCGCATTCAAAGGATCATCCTCTGCCATTTCCGCCGACTCCAGCATGATGCCACCACCAAACACATCTTCCCTTCACCCCCCCTGACGGCATTCCGTAGGGATCGTTCCCTCCGGGACACCCTGGTCCACTCCTCCATCACCCCCTACTCCTCAACCCCCACCTATGGCACCTCCCCATGCCCACGCAGAAGATGCAACACCTGCCCCTTCACTTCCTCTCTCCTCACCGTCCAAGGGCCCAAACACTCCTTTCAAGTGAAGCAGCATTTCACTTGCATTTCCCCTAACTTAGTCTACTGCATTCGTTGCTCCCAATGCGGTCTCCTCTACATTGGAGAGACCAAACGCAAACTGGGCGACCGTTTTGCAGAACACCTGCGGTCTGTCCGCAAGAAAGACCCAAACCTCCCTGTCGCTTGCCATTTTAACACTCCACCCTGTTCTCTTGCCCACATGTCTGTCCTTGGCTTGCTGCATTGTTCCAGTGAAGCCCAACGCAAACTGGAGGAACAGCACCTCATCTTCCGACTAGGCACTTTACAGCCTTCCGGGCTGAATATTGAATTCAACAACTTTAGATCTTAAACTCCCCCTCCCCCCATCCCCACCCCGTTTCTCCCCCCCCCACCTTTTTTCAATAATTTATATAGATTCTTCTTTCCCCACCTATTTCCATTATTTTTAAATCTAAAACTAAAACCTTGTTAGTCTTTTCCACCCCACCCCCACTAGAGCTGTACTTTGAGTGTCCTGTCTTCCATTCTTAATTAGCACTTTTCTTAGACAAATATCACCACCTTCAACACCTCTTTGATCCTTTTGTCTGTGACATCTTTTGATTATCTGCTCCTATCACGGCTTGCTTATCTCCACAATCACCACACCCTCAACTTCTCTCTTCCCCCCCCCCCCCCCCCCCGCACCCCCCCCACCTTAAACCAGCTTATATTTCTCCTTTCTCCTAACTATGCATCAGTTCTGCCGAAGGGCCGTGAAGGCTCGAAACATTAACTGATTTCTTCTCCACTGATGCTGCCAGACCTGCTGAGTTTTTCCAGGTAATTCTGTTTTTGTTATGGACTGTAGCAGTTCAAGAAGGCAGTTCACCACCACCTTCTCAAGGGCAATTAGGGATGGGCAATAAATGCTGGCCCAGCCAGTGATGCCCACATCCCATGAATTGATGAAAAAAAACAAGGACAGATCCTGGGGTGGCGGTGGATGCCTGAGCTCAGGTCCCTCACAGAGTTTGACAAGCGTGCAGCAGAGCTGGCTGGTGAGGAACAGGACCGCGTCTGTGCCAAGGGTGAGATTGGCATCTCCCAACCTAGTGAGGACCCATCACCATCTTGCCATTCATCTGACGAAACTGTGTGCTTTACGTTGGTCACAATGCAGACAATCACTAATAACCTCATCTCCCCTTGACAAACACCAGCACCCAGCCCACCCACCAAGCCCAGCCCCCACACCAGGGACCAAAGGGATCAGTGAGAGCTGTTGGTGACGCGGCTCTCGGCCCACGGGAGTCGCGCGCACATCCACCGCGCGGTGACGTGTCCGCCGTCACGTGGGAGGTCCACGCGCCTATTTAAACGGCCGTCGGGAGCGCGCGCGGTCCTGTCCTGTCCAGTCAATCCGGTGGTGAAGGTGAGTCTGAGTCTGAGGGGGTGGAGCACGCATCAGATTCGGTCGGTCTCCTCGGGATGGTTCTCCTCGGCTTCCACCTCCGAGTCGGGCCGCGGTGGTCTCGTGAGGTGTAACTCGCGTAGGTAATGCCGGTTGGCCGAAAGCCGGGGCCCGTGCTGACGGTGGTTTTGCCCCCCCCCCCCGGCACCGCCATCACTGGGCATTTAATTCTGTCTGAACTGGAATTATCGGGAGTCCCGCCCGTGCCAGAGCCAGTCGACGCGTCAGTTCGCAATGAAATAAAATCGGGTCCGCCTGTTACATGGAGAGGGGAGGGACGGGGTGGCAGAGCGATTATATGCTTTCGAGCTTTCTGGATGCCAGGCATTTTGGGGAATGTGCAGAAGAGAGTGCAGGTTATTTTAGGTCTCTATGTGGACGCTTGTGGAGGATTTCAGTAGTGAGCTGTCGATGCGTTTTGATCTACTTTAGGGTGAGTTAGGATGGATATAGATCATGGAGCTCATTGGGATGTTAAGGTGAGATGGTTAAACCCGTTTTATGGTAACTGGGGAGCTGTTTGACTTTTTACTTTGTAAGTTATATGAACGAATATGAGTGGTGCAGTATCTGAAAGACTGGCTTCAGGTTACTCAGTTGTGAAAGTTCTGCAGGGACCTGCTGATTGGTCGACACAGTACTTGCCCCCCTGAGCTGCGCGACTGCCAAAAATATTTGTCAGCAAATGCCAAAGTTCTGTGATTGGCAATCTTACTGCAGCAACCCAATGCTTGAGAAATATTGGATGGCTCTTCCAAGGCCTGTTTGTCAAAGGTTGAACCGGCCTATTCTCAGCAAAGGCAATATTTGGATACAGTGCAAAAATAAAAATACCCGGAAAAACTCAGCAGGTCTGGCAGCATCTGCGGAGAGGAACACAGTTAACGTTTCGAATCCGTATGACTCTTCAACAGAACTAAGGAAAAATAGAAAAGAGGTGAAATAATAGTGTATTGTTTGATATGATACTGGTGATTTTAATTCTTCGGTTAGACCGGTTAACCTAACACAGACCAGTTAGCCTAACAACAGTAGTAGGGAAAGTGTTAGAGTCTATCATAAAGGATGTGATAACAGTACAGTTGGAAAATATCAATGGGATTATACAAAGTCAACATGGATTTATGAAAAGGAAACCTTGTTTGACAAACCTACTGGAGTTTTTTTGAGGATGTAACTAGCAGAATAGATAAGGGAGAACCAGTGGATGTGGTGTATTTGGTTTTTCAGAAAACTTTTGATAAAGTCCCACGTAGATTACTGTGCAAAATTAAAGCAAATAGGATTGGGGGGGTAATATATTGGCATGGTTTGAAAATTGGTTAACAGACAGGAAACAGAGTAAGAATAAATGGGTCTTTTTCGGAGTGGCAGGTGGTAACTAGTGGGTTACTGCAGGGACCCAGCTAATGCTTGGGCCCCAGCTAATCACAATATATATCAATGATTTGGATGAGGGAACTAAATGTAATATTTCCAAGTTTCCTGATGACACGAAACTTGATGGGAATGTCAGCGATGAGGTATGTTTAATAGGCTTCAAGGCATTTGGACAGGTTGAGTGAGTGGGCAAATACATGGCAGATGCAGCATAACGTGGATAAGTATGAAGTTATCCACTTTGGTAGGAAAAAAAGAATGGCAGAGTATTATTTAATGGATAGATTGGGAAATGATGTACAAAGGGACCTGGGTGTCCTTGTACACCAATCACTCAAAGCATGCAGGTGCAGCAAGCTAAGAAGGCAAATGGTATGTTGGCATTCATTGCGAGAGGACTGCATACAGGATCAAGGATGTCTCACTGCAGCTGTACAGGGTCTTGGTGAGACCACATCTGGAATATTGTGAGCAGTTTTGGTCTCCTTAACTAAGAAAGGATATAGTTGCCATATAGGGAGTGCAGCAAATGTTCACCAGACTGATTCCTGGGATGGCTGGATTGTTGTATGAGGAGAGATTGGGCTGACTATTGGCCTGTATTTACTGGAGTTTAGAAGAATGAGAGGAGATCTCATTGAAACATTTAAAATTCTGACAAGGATGGACAGACTGGATGCAGGGATGATATTTCCTCTGGACAGGGGTCACAGTCTCAGGATACGGGGTAGACCATTTAGGATTGAGATGAGAAATTTGTTCACCGAGGGTGGTGAACCTATGGAATTCCCACAGAAGGCTGTGGAGGCCAAGTAACTGAATATATTTAAGAAGGATAGATTCCTGGGCTCTAAAGGCATCAAGGGAAATGGGGAGTGCTTGGGAGTACAGCGTCAAGACAGGATCAACCATGATGATATTGAATGGTGGAGCAGGCTCGAAGGACCGAATGACCTACTCCTCCTATCTGCTATGTTTCTGCGCAAGTGTAATGGATGCTTAAAATAGCAAATTGGTCAGGCAGCATCTGTGGAGGATGAAGAAGTTAATGATTTGAGTTGATGACAATCAGCTTAAATGAACCTAGCTTCAGAATTATGAATGCCATTCATTTTAGGCTCAACAGTTGTATGCTTGTGATTCAGAATTTATATTTTGTTCTAGTGAGTTGAAGTATAAAGGCATTCAGTAGGTGTAACTTGCCCTTCAAGCTGGTATTATCAAGTTTCAGTGCAAATACTTGATGTTCTGAAGAACTAATAGCCCAGAATTTGTTTCAAAAATGATGAATATTTGTAGACCAATTTGGGTACAGTATGAGTTGAAATGTAGTTACAAAGTTTAGGATTAAGTATAGTTTAACATACAAAACTAAATTTTACTGTTTAATGTTTTCATTAGGATTGACTACAAAATTAAAGATGCTTTGTATAGAATAAACTAATTTTTCAGAAGTTTCATTGTGAATCAGCAGTTGTGATAGTTTTAAAACTTCATGTTTAAGCACTTGCAGTTGTAAGAAAGGCATAAATGGTCGAGAAAATGTGGGAGATAGTCACGTCAGGCAACATCTGTGGAGTGAGAAACCGAGTTAACATTGTACCTCTGACCTTTCATCAGCACTGTGATAAAAATCCTGAAATGTTAACTCTGACTTGTTTATTTCCAGCAAATTGTTTTTTTATTTCAAAAATTCCTGCATCTCCAGGATTGTGTTTGCATAAATGATATACTTTACAACAGGAGTAAACAAAAAAAGTTGCAAACTGAGAGATTGCACAGGATAGTTATTTTTGGGGTGGGGTGGGAGGGGGGTGGTGTGCAGGGGATGGTGGATGGTGAGGGTAAACTAGAAAATATAATGCCTTCCTGTTACTTACCTTATAGTTTAGTTTGTTTTTAAAATACAGTAAAACTAATTTGTGTAAATATTTGTACATTAGTGCTTTCGTCAGTGGTGTTCATCCTTGGCTATACAAACTTATCCTCTATTAACTAGAGCAATGCTCCCTGCATGTTGCATCATATAACATGAGTTTCTTCCAGATTACTGCCTGTGCCAAGTTTTCACTGACAGTGAAACAAGCATTAAAGTAGCCAAGCATAGCTTTATTATATTAACTTTGAATATACATGTTGCATCTATACAAATTATTTGCTCAGGCTTGCTTTGCTATCTCAAATTTTCTATTTTTAAAATCATGTTATCTTAAAGAATGCATACTTTGAACTCACTTGCATGACAATTTCGGTAGAATTCATTGTACATTGAGTTGGTTGTATAGATGTGCTGGGGAGAAAAGGTACTGTTTGTGGTGCAATACAATTTGACAACTTCCTGACATCAGATGTTGTTGCATCATTGCCACATAAAGGATGGTTAAGACTTTGCCTCCTGTGGATGTTAGGAAGGGATTGTTGAATTGGGCTTATCTCATGCATTGGCCTAGGTTGTGTAGGAATTCAGGAAGTGACTGCTGCATACCTACTGAACCCGGAGATGGAGTCTATAAATCACTCCTTCCATTTAAATACTGATCATCTGAATACGTTCTAATCTTGGGCCCCAGTTTTATTATGCAATGATAAGTATTCGGGTATAGCTGAGAAAATTTAAGTTAGCTCACGTTAACATTGCTGGTGTATGGGAATTGAATAGTGATTCCTTTTTCAAAATGGAGGGTTCCTCTGCATGTACTTCATTCACTGTTAGTTTAAAACTCTTTGAATGTTTCAGCATTGTAGCTGAAGCATTGAAATGAAATATCAGCTGAGACCAAGGCTTACTGCTGCATAAATTACATAAAATTTAATACACAAATAATTAACTCTGTTCCTTTTATTTGTACAGCAAAGCTTGGAACGTTTTAAAGAAAAATGCTGTCCCAATTCTCACGTTACATAAATTCCAGCACTTCAGTCTTGAAGCGAAGACTAAAGACAGTGGCTTACTCTGCAGCCACAGAAACAGCATTAAAAACTGAGAAGTCACTCACTTCAGAAGAGGTTTTTGCACGTGAAGAAAAGTATGGTGCACATAATTATAGTCCACTGCCTGTAGCATTGACCAAAGGGGAAGGTAGGCAGTTCTGAATACTTGTTCTAAAACTTAATAGCAGATTCTACAATTAAAAATGCCCAAGCCATATCCTGTACAGCATTTCTTATGCTTTTGAGCAAAATACAATTGATATTTATTTCATGTTGTACTCAAAGTTGTTGAAATGATCACATAAACGCAGAACGTTTTGTTTAAGACTTGGTCACTCCACATCTGCTTTTGGATATCTGTATTAATCACGATATTTCTGGATGGGAGAAGTCACAACTCATCATCCATTCAGAGATACTCTGGAAGCCCTCTTGCATTGGAACATTCAGTTAGATCTTAAATGGTTGCATGTTTTTACGTTATCTGCACTGTTCAAAAGCCTGTTCCATGTATCCTTTGCTGTGCATGAAGACCTTTCTAAAAGTTAATCTGAAACTTTCCATTGACTACTTTTGAACCTGTGTTACTGCTCCTGTGGCAGTTTTAGTAATTAACTGCGCTTTTCTATATTGGCATGTTGTATATTTCTTCTTTTGAGGCTGAAAAGTTCAAGTTCGTTCAGTTTTGCATTGCTTCGCAGAGCTCTGAAACTGGACCTCTACCTAGTTGTTTTTCTCTTATTTCCCTTGTGCTTCAGAGACCTAAACTAGACACAGTACACCAGTGTAATCCAGCCAGAGTAGAACAAATAACAAAGAAAAGTACAGCACAGGAACAGGCCCTTAGGCCCTCCAAGCCTGCGCCGATCATATTGCCTGTCAACTAAAACATTTTGCACTTCCGGGGTCCGTATCCCTCTATTCCCATCCTATTCATGTATTTGTCAAGCTGCCTCTTAAACACCACTATCTTACCTGCTTCCACCACCTCCTCTGGCAGCGAATTCCAGACACTCACTACCCTCTGCGTAAAAAAACTTGCCCTGCACATCTCTATAGTTTTCTCCTCTCACCTTAAATCTATGTCCCCTAGTAATTGACTCTTCCACCCTGGGAAAAAGCTACTGACTATCTACTCTGTCCATGCCACTCATAATTTTGTAAACTTCTATCAAGTCGCCCCTCAATCTCCGTCGCTCTAGTGAGAACAATCCGAGTTTCTCCAACCTCTCCTCATAGCTAATAACCTCCAGACCAGGCAGCATCCTGGTAAACCTCCTCTGCACCCTCTCCAACGCCTCCGTATCCTTCTGGTAATGTGGTGACCAGAATTGCACGCAATATTCCAAGTGTGGCCTAACCAAGGTTCTATACAGCTGCAGCATGACTTCCCATTTTTTATACTCAATACCACTGCCAATGAAGGCAAGCATGCCATATGCCTTCCTGACTACCTTATCCACCTGCGTTGCCACTTTCAGTGACCTGTGGACCTGTACACCCAGATCCCTCTGCCCGTCGATTCACTTAAGGGTTCTGCTATTTACTGTATAATTCCTGCCTGTATTAGACCTTCCAAAATGCATTACCTCGCATTTGTCCAGATTAAACTCCCATCTGCCATTTCTCCGCCCAAGTCTCCAACCGATCTATATCCCGTTGTATCCTTTGACAATCCTCTTCACTATCTGCAACTCCTCCAACCTTAGTGTCGTCTGCAAACTTACTAATTAGCCCAGTTACATTTTCCTCCAAATCATTTATGTGTACTACAAACAGCATAGGTCCCAGCACTGATCCCTGCGGAACTCCACTAGTCACAGCTCTCCATTCAGAAAAGCACCCTTCCACTACTACCCTCTGTCTTCTATGACCAAGCCAATTCTGTATCCATCTTGCCAGCTCACCTCTGATCCCATGTGACTTTACCTTCTGTCCAAGTCTGCCATGAGGGACCTTGTCAAAGGCCTTACTGAAATCCATGTATATAACATCCACTGCCCTTCCATCGTCGATCATCTTTGTCACTTCCTCGATCAAGTTAGTGAGACACGACCTCCCCTTCACAAAACCATGCTGCCTCTCACTAATACGCCCATTTGCTTCCAAATGGTAGTAAATCCTGTCACGAAGAATCTTCTCCAATAATTTCCCTACCACTGATGTAAGGCTCACCGGCCTGTAATTTCCTGGATTACCCCTGCTACCCTTCTTAAACAATGGAACAACATTGGCCATTCTCCTGTCCTCTGAGACCTCACCCGTAGCCAGTGAGGATACAAAGATTTCTGTCAAGGCCCCAGCAATCTCCTCCCTTGCCTCCCTCAGTACTCTGGGGTAGATCCCATCTGGCCCTGGGGACTTATCCACCTTAATATTCTTCAAGATGCCTAACACCTCTTTTTTGATCTCAACATGATCCAGGCTATCTACACACTCTTCCCTAGACAAATCGACCACTAAGTCCTTCTCTTTGGTGAATACTGATGAGAAGTATTCATTTAGTATCTCTCCCATTCCTTCTGGCTCCACACACAGATTCCCACCTCTGTCCCTGAGTGGGCCTACCCTTTCCCTGGCTACCCTCTTGTTTTTTACATATGTATAAAAGGCCTTGGGATTTTCCTTGATCCTGGTTGCCAGTGACTTTTCATGATCCCTTTTAGCCCTCCTGACTCCTTGCTTAAGTTTCTTCCTACTTTCTTTGTATTCTCCACGGGCTTCATCTGTTACCAGCCTTCTAGCCCTTACGAATGCTTCCCTTTTCTTTTTTCAGGTTTTATCATGACTTCCTCTGACTTGTACTAAACTGCTTTTGCTGAATATAGTTCAATATTTTATTGGCTTTGCTTGGAGATGAGTGCAGAATCTACTCATACTTTTAGGCCTATTAGTTTCAATCCAAGCATTTTAACACAATATGGAATACATCACTCATTTTCCTTCCTATATGCAACACTTGTCTGTCTGAAAACGTATGTGCTAATTTTCTAGTCACTCGTGTTTTTCACCTCTTTCGTAATTTTGATGATGCTTCCTAGCTTTTGGTATCATTTGCATATTGAACCAGTTTGTATTGATGTGAAACTGGTTTGAGGGATTCATGTTTTCATAGTCATGCAGTACTATTGGTGCCTTATACCTGTGCAGGTAAATTAGTTTTTCCTATTGATGGTAAAAAGTGGACTTCAAATATTTGACAAATAAATATTTTACAAAAGTCATAGCTTTCATCATACTCAACTTTTTAGGAGTTTATGTATGGGATGTGGAAGACAGACGGTATTTTGACTTCCTGAGTGCTTACAGTGCTGTGAATCAAGGCCATTGTCACCCAAAGATTATTGAAGCACTTAAATCTCAAGCTGATAAATTGACACTCACTTCACGGGCTTTCTACAATGATGTACTGGGAGAGTATGAAGAGTATGTCACTAAGCTGTTCAACTACAAGAAGGTGTTGCCAATGAATACAGGTTAGTAAACAATGATAATTTAATATAGAATGTTCACAGCTGTATTATAAAGGAAAAATGTGCATTTAAAAAAAAAAATCTTTTTCTTATGGCATGCTGAAATACTATGCCATTTCACTGTTTTGGCTTTTACAAGGCACAGGTTTATATTGTCCAATATCTGAAGCACAGCTTTGAAAAGTCCCACAGGAATGTGCGTGGGCGCTACCTCTGGATGGTTGCAAGGGCATGCTTGTGCTCTGTTCAACATCTCAATGTGGAGAAGATTTAAGAGCAGGCATTTGAGTTCTGCTGAGTTACAATGCAACTTTTGGTGTTCAGCTTTGCATGTTATAGGTTTTAATCCCTCATGGTCTGCTCAGTGTGGCAATTGT
This sequence comes from Cetorhinus maximus, assembly GCF_964194155.1. Classification (NCBI taxonomy): domain Eukaryota; kingdom Metazoa; phylum Chordata; class Chondrichthyes; order Lamniformes; family Cetorhinidae; genus Cetorhinus; species Cetorhinus maximus. Next base: position 62,911,868 of record NC_135898.1, on the reverse strand, counting down.
GTTTTCTTATATCAGATTAAAGATTCTAAAGACGTTTAATTGAGCAGCTCACAGTTCATTGATATTCAGTACCATTACTTAGTGCTCAGCAGCATGTTACCTTACTCCTGTTCTAAGGAAAATGCTAGAGGTTTTTGGAAATTAGTTCATCAAAGATCTTACCCCTCTTAGTTGAGCTTTGAACTGCTATATTTAAATTAATTTAAATTGACCAAAATGGGGTGCTTATCTAATAACCCTCAGCAAGCGCATCTAAGATTTTAATTTTAATTTCATTTATTTTTTGGTCCGTGCGATGCCATGAATCTAGTCAGCTGTCTAGCTAGGCTGGCAAGTCAGGGCACTGAACAGAATGATTTAAACCTGTGCCTTGTTGTTTGAACATTTGTCTAACTTGACTAACTTGTATCAACTTCTCTTTGCATTTTGTGGTAAGGTGGGGAATTTTAAGAACACAGCATTATACAAATATGCAGTTTTTAGCTGGAATATGATTAAAATAAAGTCAGAAAATGAAACATTGCATTCAGAATCCTTTATAATGTAAGTGAATCATGCCCACTGAACTTCCCTTGTCATTAATTCAGTTAGCTCAAAGGATTTGAGGCATGGTCCATTGCTTCTAAATTCATGTTGACTACTGATTTGGTCCGTTTCTTCAGGTGAATAAATAATATCTCAAAATATTTTTGATATTTCTCATCAAACTTTTATAATTATTAGATTCCTTTTAAAATTAATACTGATTCCATGTTTAAACCTTGGTGTTCAGAATTCATGGTTTTGGTTTATGGAGATTTTCATCCAGTCTAGCCTTAGGTTTGTTGTGTACAGTTGATTTGTGCATTTTAGGGTTTGTACTGAACTGTAGTTGTGTTAAAGATCTCTTAACTAAAGTGATGAGACCCAGAATTTTGTTCAGTCTTTCATTTGTAAGTCGGATGTGTGAACATGAAAATGGGAGGAAGGAAAAAACCTGGCTCATGAAAGCCTTTGCCATTCCCAGATGCCTTGCCCATCATGGGTCAATTTTTTTTGTTTTGAGGGCTACTTTTGAGATTTTCTTGTGATGGAACTTTGAGTTTTAGGGACTCCTTTTCATTATTCCTTTGTTCTTTGGTATTTTCTCTCAAACTTGGATTCTAAATACAGTTCTCAATTTACAATAATAAATTCGGATCAGATTCATACCAAGTTCCAACTATTTGATGCAATGAAACAGGGCTCTAGAGAAAGAGCATGGGTGTAAATCTACATAAAAAGTTTAGCGTAAAGAATGAAATTCAATGTTGTAATCTAATCAAGAATTTCAGTTGTAAGCCAATTGAGCTTCACTGACAACTTAGATGGGTGTTTCTTCACTCTGCAGGATAAATAACATTCTTGCAACTCAATTCTGCTTCATGACAGCTTGTTAGAAATATTAGTTCAAAGTATCAAGCTACTGAAAAGAATTTAATAAAACAGCACCACAAAATAATGCTCTACCACCTCTCTCCAGCTCGCCACTGGGGTAGGAGAGGCCATATACAGTTTGGGCTACTGCCCACCAGTGCCAGCTGCTACCAAGGTGCAAACCTGCCTCTGTTGAAGCTGGGGCCAGACAAAGTTATAGGCAGATCCCCAGGGTCTAGTGTGCACTTTATTAGGGCAGCATTTGTTGAATAACCCTGAGTGCACTAATAGCTACCCAAACAACTAATTTTAGTTTATCAGTTGAGCTTATAACATTGCTTATTTATGCTTGCTAGAAACGATGTACATGCATACATGGGACCTGTTCTCTGCAAACAAAACGAATGGTATGTTCAAGCCTTGTGTCTTTTTTGAATTACCCAGGACCTTGGGAGCCTATAGTTCCCCGTTGCTTTCTCCATGGCAATGCCTCAGCCAATCAGAATCAACTTGCCAACCAGTCACACTCTTTTCTTCTGTAGTATAAATTGTCATGATAATTTGACATTCTTGCATTTGTCCTGATGGAATGCAAGATGAAAAGCTTCGGCGACACGTATCTTTTCAGCAATATTCAATGTTTCCTTTTTGTTATTTCTACTGTTTTAATCAGTCATACTCGGATGAATTAAAGCAATTGCATTCTGGCCCATTGTGATCCTGTTCCCTTGCCCAATATTCCATTCTGGTGAGCAAGTGGTAAGTTTGCATTGCTTACTATGGAATCTATACTGTTTGCTATTCTTTTTAAGCAGTAGTTAAAATATTGGAACCCAAAAGTCTTTTTGATTTAAATATAATCATGTGACACGGGACTCCATGAGGCGTGTGGGAGAGATTCTTGGCCTCGTGATTTTTGTATACATGATTTGGGCCCTGAGTGCTCATTTTCTGAAGAGAAAGAAAACTATTCAGCAGAATGGAATGGAGATCCTGGACTAACCCCCGTCATGTGGAGTGAAATTGAAAGGCGGGCAGAACGTGACTTGAAATTTGGCAATATAGACTTTTTCTATTCCAACTATTTCAAATTGTTCTAACATTACTACATTCTTGTGGTAAATGGAAGGAACAATAGAAATTTGTGCTTGGAACCATTTGCCTTGCATGTAAACCAAATTCTGATCAACTTCTGGCAATTGTTTTTCAAAAATATTATTTGTTTTTGGATTTTTGAATTATAAAATTTGGTTTTAGGTGTGGAAGCTGGAGAAAGTGCTTGCAAGCTGGCTCGTAAATGGGCATATGAAGTTAAAGGAATTCCTAAATACAGAGCAAAAATTCTTTTTGCAGGTAAGATTGTTTTTTTAAAAAGTGGGACATCAGCTCCATGTAACATTCAGTCACTGCAGTTGTAATTCACATTAAGTAATCCTTGTTTACTACATTCAAAAATGTCAAGTGTGGTAACGTTTTAAAACTATTTCGGACTACCTGTAAATGTAATATTTTACTCTGATTCCTAGGAGATGGGACAGCCCATTAAATTCTATTAGATTGCTCTAGGACTGAAACATACATTTCCAACTAAAATAATATATAATGGTGCAAAGTTCTTGTTTTCTCATCTGGCTATTATTTGAATTGTTCTAATTCTGGTAAATCCTCAAAAGAAAAATGAAAAATTTGGGTAGCCAAAGATTTTTTTTCTCCAAGAAAAATGCAGCATCAAGTTTGTGGTATACATCTTGAACTCCCAAAGGAAACACTTCCGTAAGTGGATTTGCAGCATGCCCTATCCGGAGCTAGAAAGTTTGGACTGCCTGACGGTTCACTAATATTAACTTTATCTTATTTATACCCTTTCCTTCAGCTGGTAATTTTTGGGGTCGAACTATGTCTGCTGTTTCCAGTTCAACAGATCCCAGTAGTTATGAAGGATTTGGACCTTTTATGCCTGGGTTTGAAATTATCCCATACAATGACCTGCCAGCTATAGAGGTATTAAAATATAATTGGTTTTAATGTTTTGTTGCAGTTTATATTTTTCATTAATTTTGTGTTGATATTGCTACTAGATAATTGTTACTAGATAATTGCAGTTCTCTCTTTAGCGTGCATTCCAGGACCCTAATATGGCAGCATTTATGGTGGAACCAATCCAGGGAGAAGCTGGAGTAATTGTTCCTGACAAAGGCTACCTTCAAGGAGTGAGAGAATTGTGTACAAAATATAATGTGAGTTGTAGAAATATAGTTATAACAAGCATTGCTAGTTTATTGAATCTGAACAGGAAACATTTTAGTTATGATTCTGCATCATTGAATAGGTCCTGTTCATCGCAGATGAAGTGCAGACTGGACTGGCTAGGACTGGACGACGATTGGCATGTGATCACGAAGATGTCAGACCAGATATTGTTGTTCTTGGAAAAGCTCTCTCTGGAGGCGTGTATCCAGTGAGTGGTGATTTTCAGATATAATCTGAAGTGTTTCCAACATAGCAAGCATATGGTAGTGACACCATGGCAAATAGTGAAATTGCATTCAAGAAATAGAATAACATGTTAACTTGCTAGATTACTGCAAAATTCAACTAGGTCATATATTCCACAGGGAATTGAACCTGCCGTTTTGTGATATACATGTGACTCTCGACCAAAATCTTATGGTTGACTCTTAATCCATTCAGTTTATACAAATAGGTCTGCCACTTAAGGCAGGTAGGGATGGGCAATAAATGTGACATTTCTGGGATCACTTAAATGCAAAGAGGGAGAAAAAACAGAGGCTGAATGAAATTACTTGCATTTAAATAATTTTTTTTTAACAAATCAAAGTATGCTTATAAATTAGTGCTAGGCCAGTGTGGGTCAATGCAGATGTAACTATAGTCAAGTATTGAAAATTAAATGAGAAATAGTTACTAGAATTTGATATTTGGAATAAATATCTAATTACTTGAAGTCATTGGTCAGTTGCAGAGCATGTTTGTTGACATAAATTTTCTCCAGGTAATTGGCTTGTGGAGCAATTAGAATATCAAACTCTGCATTATTGTATGCCAGACTTGCAGTGTGCTACTAACATATAGGGAGTCTGGTAGAATTTGTTACAGTCGTGTATTACTGAAAATCGAGACCTCCAGAACAGGGATGGGAAAACTTTGGCCAGAGGGTTGCATCTGGTCATAGAAATTGTATTGGATGAGGGGGTTGTGCCATAAATGCTCAAGTAATTAACAATAAGAAATTTTGATACAAATAAACATTACCTTTTATAGTAATTGTACAATCATAATACTTTACATACAGTAACGAAACCAAATGACCCATCTTTAGCCCCACTCTCTTGGCTTAATGTGAACAATGTGGTTGGTCATCCCTCTTTACAATGGCATCAAAGTCCAGTTTCATTCCTTTTCTGACCTGCCGAGTATTTCCAGCATTTTCTGTTCTTATTTCAGATTTCCAATATCCGCAGTATTTTGGTTTTGTCTTGCCACTTTATTGTGATCTACAATATGGTGCAGCAAAAACCACCAAAGAAGAAACAGTAAAGAAGGAAAATGTGAAGACTGCATCTCTGAAGCAGTCACCACATCTTGTGGGAGCACTGTGATCTGTGTCCTTTATGTAGTTCTCTTTCCTAGAGCTGGGATTAAATAACCTCATGGCACATGTTAAGAGGTGCCAAGTGAATCTGTAATCCATTCCACTTCTGTTAGGGTACACAGAAACTTAACCTAAAACTACACACTTTGCTTTCTATTATATTCTCCATTCTTCGAAAAATCTAAACTTTAGCCCCACCTCTGGCAGGGAACATGAGATGCTTTTTCAACTCTAATTTTCGGAAGTGCATAAACAACTAATCACAGATGCCCATCTCAAGACATTAAACTGTGATTGCTTATGTATGACTGATGGTCTCCACATCCTGGCACTTGCTGCAGTTAGCAGCATTTATGCTTTGATATTTTAATCCCTTGTTCACCAGCAGAACTGCAGATCAGATTTTTGCTGGGTCTACAAATTTGCTACCCATTGGTTCTGCCATTATCTGAAACCTGTATCCTCTGGTTACTGTCCCTTTGACCATTGTATTCAAGGTAGACCCTTTGGGGTAGCTGCTGAGTAAGCATCTGTTAGAATTGGCATACTAACCTGTGGCACATTTGTCCTATAATCTGATTCACAAAGTTTCCAATTTTTGAACAAACATGGCAGTGTAATTATCCTGTCAATTCAATGGTATTTTTTTTGTCCTCTATCCCATAATAGAAATCAGGACTTGGAGCATTTTTGCTGAATCTTCTGCAGAGTAGCAATTGTTTTAAAAATTAAAGTCCTAATTTACAGGGTTTCAGTGTCTTTGGGCTTCAGCTCAAAGGCATCTTTGGGAATTTTGTTAAATTTTCTAAATATTCATGACTTTCATGATGGAGTACTGTCTACATTCTATTCAGCAGTCAGGGCTTACTGTCTATTTTTAAAAACCATATCAGTGGTTTACAATGAATTGTACAGATGCATCACAATTATCATTGTTCTTAGGCAGTCTTTTGGAATCGAGGATGACTTGCTTCCACTCTGGTTTAATGGGTTTTGAGATAGCTGATGAGTCTAATGTGCTATCTGCAGATTCTGCCACATGCAGGCAGGTGGTGCTTGAAGGGTCGGGTTAGATGAATTGTTTGTGTGCTCTTTCTGACGCTACAGCTTTGCCTCTGCATTTTCCTGACAAAGTGTCTCAATGAGTTTGTCTTCCCAAATAAACCTCTTCTCCGTTTCGGTGGGTCACAATCCAGGGCACCCATGAATTGTCAGAGATGTTTGACCTCTTCAGGGATGCTTTGAGGACATCCCTAAAGCATTTCCGCTGTCTTCCTGGGAGCTTCCTGCTGCAACTGAGCTCAGAGTAGAGCAGTTGTTTTGGGAGTCTGATGTCAGGCATGTGAACAACATGTTCTGTCTGGTGGAGCTGGTTTTGAATGATTAGTGCCTCAATGATAGGCATGTTGGCTTGGAAGAGGATGCTGTTGTTGAACTGCCTTTTTTACCACTGGATTTGGAAGATCTTGCAAAGGTGCCACTGGTAGTACTTTTCCAGTGCTTTGAAGTGCCTGCTGTAGGTTGTCCAAGACTCCAAAGCATATAGGAGTGTGGGGATCACTGTGTTCCAGTAAACCACAACCTTAGTCTTGGGTTTGAGATCCTGGTCCTCAAATTCTCTTTTCCTCAGTTGACTGAAGGCTGAGCTGGCACACTGGAGGCGATGTTGAATTTTGTTGTCTGTCTCTCTTTGTTGAGAGGAGGCTCCCAATATATGGAAATGGGCCACATTTTCCAGGATCTCGCTGTTGAACCTCCTCCTCCATCTTCCTCGCTGCAATACTGCATCTCACCTCAAGCAACCTACCCACAAGTATAGAGAATTTACAGAATAGATGTGAAATTGTTCAATCTACACTGTCTTCAATCCAAAATCATTCTAGCTTTGGTCATGCAGCTTGAGTATGCGGATGATACTTGTGTGTACTCACTCAGAAACTGAGGTCTGGGTCATCATCGTTGATTCCTTCTCCTTTTCATTAAACATGGGAAAATTGGCCTTTCACTAAACACCTGGAAGATTAAACTCTGCTTGCAACCAGCTCCCAAAGCACAACACCTCCCCCAATTTTCACTAAACCACTGAGCATAATGTGTTCCTTGAGCTAAATTATGAGCACAGGGCTGGTAATTTTTGTAACGTAGGGAATACTTGTAATTAGACTTCAGACAGCACTAGCTCCCAATTTGATGTTATTCTGCAAGTTTTTTCACCAACATTGCATCTATATCATAACTAAAATTTCTGGTAGAAAACCATTGTGTATCCCTGTATGTGTAATACTGAACACATGGAAGTGTCAAAATGATTGTGCATTGTGTTTTTGTTTTCATTCGCATTCAAAAAGAGATTGCAATCTTAATTAAACAGTAAATCATTTCCCTATTCTTTGCTTCTGCAGAATAGTTTATGTCTGTGACCATTGATTTTCAACAGGAGGTGGCTAAAAGAATCAGTTCCGAATTTTTAGTGCAGAAGGAGGTCATTCAGCCTATCTATGTCTGCACTGGCTGTCTAAATGAGCATTTCATCTAGTTGCACTGATTTTTGTTTGTTATAGAAGCACTTTATTCCAAAGAAAATGTTGCTGAAAATTGTATATTTTTCATAAGGAATGAAGTTGATAATTTTTCTCTCTTTACAGGTGTCAGCAGTGCTGTGCAATGATGAAATTATGTTAACTATTAAACCAGGTCAGCATGGGTCAACATTTGGTGGTAATCCTTTAGCATGTCGTGTTGCTATTGCTGCACTTGAGGTATGTCTGTGATCCAGACAGGTGGAAATTAGCTACAGGAGTAAGTTTTTATGCCCAATCAGCTTGAATTTTCACTTATAATGAATTCCCCCTTCTTAACAGAAATACTTTCATAATTGATTTCCAGATTGTCATGACTGAAGTGAATATAGATAAAAAAAATAACAGCTGCTGTTTATAAAGTACGCTCATTTAGATAATCTGTTTCTAGCAAATAGAGAAAACTGAGCAGGTTACAGATGAAAATGTATGGGGGGTGGTGGATGTGGAAGGGGATTTAAATTGACTGAAGAGATGGGCTTACAAGCTTTAGAAGGAATGAAATAGCACAGCAAAGTTCCAAAGAACAGGTATGTAGTGCTCAACATTAATCCCTGGAGCAGTGGGTAAGTATTAGTGCAAAGCTGGAGGAACCTAGAATGTGAATGAGACATGTGCCTGAAGTAGATTTCTTAGAAGGTATGGGACTGGAGGAATTTACAAGAGTCTTGTGGTTGATAAGCTGAGGGAGAATTAACTTGTGAAACCTGGTAAGGACAGATTATTTGGTGCATAGAACTTTTGAGAACATGAGGCAGTTTTGGATTAATATGTGACCGTTAAAGGAAGGCAAACTGAACACCATTTGAGAAATCGATCCTTGGAGTGATAAAGGCAGCTTTTTTTAGCAGAGAAGAATCATTGGGCAAAACTGGTTAGACATGGAATTAAAATGCCTGAGTTGGATGGGGTTGATTAACCTAGTGCATAGGTTATGCTCCACAGGGTTCAGCCCATGTTGAGAGGTTGAAGTTGCTATGTAGGCATTAGTGGGAAGACCTTGTTCGTGTGGATTGAAGAAAATTTAAACTCATCCAGGACTTTGAAGTTGGACAGGCAATCCAATAGTGTAGCCACATCCTTGGAGTGGTGTTGATAGCTAGAATTGGGTATCATTGCCAAATACAAAAGCCTACTCCCTGCTTTCAAATAATGTCTAGAGGTCTAGCATGCAAGTTATAAAAGGGAGCTCAGGGTAGAACCCCTGGGGCATCTTGCTGATTTAACTGAGAGTTGGACAAGAAGGCTTACAACATATTACAACATATTGGAAGTTGGAATTGAACATGTTGAAGATGGGTTACACACATGGAAGAGAATGAAGTGGCTGGTTATTATTGAGCTTACAGTGCAGGCACATAGAACATTGATTTTGACCAGTGTCGTCAGCATTGTGGGCAGATCAGAAATTGGGTCGGAGGGTGTTCAGGCAAAGTTAAGGGCTGCAAAGTTGGATGGCATCATAGAGAAAAAAAGGCAGGCTGGAAATAAGGCAGTAGCTTGACAGAAATTGTAGAGATTTGTTTTGGAAGTTTTTCTTTGAAAAAGTTTTTATGCTGATATGTTCAGAAATATGAAGAAAGTTATTAAGGAAAATTGTTCAATTGAAGGGTTCAGATCTGGTGTACAGAGTGTTTAAAACTGAAGAAGCTTGGATTAAAGAGGCATACCTGGAGGAATGTTTTCCCCCAAAGGATGATTGAGTTCTGGACTGTCATCAGGAAAGCCTTTGAAACAGACCATATAAATGTTTTCAAGAGGCAGTAAGATGAGTTTCTGGTTGAGGAATGTAGTGAGGAGACAGGTAGATGGTGCTTATGTGAAAAAGGGAATGCTTGTTTAAGCCTAGTTGGCTTTATCTGTTCCTAACGACTGAGCTAAACTTTGCAATATCCCTTTAACTGAAATATACAGGTTCTTGAAGAAGAAAATTTGGCAGAAAATTCAGAGGAAATGGGAATGCTCCTTCGAAGTGAGCTGATGAAACTGCCAGCAGATATTGTGACTGCTGTAAGAGGAAAAGGATTATTGAATGCCATTGTTATTAGAGAAACAAAAGGTACAAACAGCCTGTGAATTTTTCATCAATTATGGCTCTGTTACACACAATGTATTGTAGCAATTCCAGTCAAGCAACACAGGCGATCACTAGAGACAATTTAAATAAATAAGTTTCATTGGTGGCCTAACAGAATGCAGCTAGAGATGATGGTGCCTAGAACAGATGTCAAATTTAATCTCTCAACATGAAACAATCATCGCGCTACCAATGGAGTACCACAAAGAAGACAGACTTTCTCCAACTTGTTTTTGTGCTTCTATGTACAAAGAAATGCTAAAACTAGGTAATCTTATTGAGTCAGCAATCCAATTTATTTAGAGGTGTAGTCTTCACATTCTTGTCACCCCAGCTAAGATCAGCTAATTTATGTACCAAGTATTTAAACTTTGGATCCTCTTAGTGTATGGAGCCCAGTGCCAGATAAGTGTATTTTTTAATTGTTATTCAGCCAAAATGGTCTATGAAGCATTAAGCTAAACAGCACTTAACTTAATTTGCTTCCTGCTCAATGTGCAAATAGGGTTTCTTGCCTCACCTAAATGATTGCATTTTGTTTCTCCCTTGCCCACATATTTTCTCCTGAAGATGGTGGCTGAACTTGAGCTGTGCTCTCAGTTGCTGGCTGACTTGTGCTGTCACATTTGTCATGTAAGGCTAGACAAGTAACCCTGCTTTCATAGGCTGTTTACTGTTTGAATCCAAACATTTTTGAACCCAAACCAGCCAGAACGAATATGAGGTCATTGCTTAGTAATCAGGAGTGTGCATATTAGGTCACCATAATCCTTTCCAGCTCAACAATGCAGGATGATTTTAGTGCTCCATTCCTGTTCTGCACAAACCAAGGTGATTTTTAATGCTGTACTTATAGCTGAAAGGTACTTTACATGATGGAAAATGGTCATAAAATATGAACAAATACCAAGATTTGTTTTTGAGCAATCTCAGAATTGTTAACCTCAATAGTTTTTTTTAATTTAGCTTTTTATTCCCCATTTCAGCTTTTGATGCAATGAAAGTTTGCATTCGACTACGTGATAATGGCCTGCTAGCTAAACCAACCCATGGGCACATCATTAGACTGGCACCACCCCTTGTCATCAAAGAAGATGAATTAAGAGAATGCGTGGACATCATTCAGAAGACTATTTTGTCTTTTTGAAGCAGATTAAAACTCTTAATGCTATGAATTTTCAATACGTACTCAAGGTCTTGCATTCATGATCATGTATTCTTGATCTCTTTGCAGCTATATAGTATTTGTTGCACATATACCTAGGATTTTATTTGAAGTAGCTGATACCTACTATGCGTTTCTCAAATCTTCATCTTTAATTAGGAAACTACATTTAACTTCAGTCACAGACCAAAGATCTGAAATAGTCCTTGTTTGACTGTTAAACCAGTGACAGTTTGAACTGTGCTACAAATCCGATTTAAAATCTAGAATAAAATCCTAGGTGAAATTGAAGTTCACGTAAGGTTTTCAAATTAACTTAATTTAAAAGATTATATACATTCATCATTGTGGAAATTCTGTTCTCCTGAAAATAATTCACTTGAAATGTTGTAGTTTCAATTTTGACACTCCATTTTCTTAAATGAACACAGATATATGAAGCCCTTTGACTCTGTTTTAAATTTCGGGTTGTAAGAATCATAATAAAAACATAAAATGCTGGAAAAACTCAGCAGGTCTGACAGCATCTGTGGAGAGAAAAACAGAGTTAACGTTTTGAGTCTGTATGACCCTTCAGAGCTAAAGAGAAGTAGAAATGTGATGAAGTTTATACTGTTTAAGTGGGGTGGAGTAGGTGAAGCTGGATAAAGGCCAGCAATAGGTGGGGGGGTGGGGGGGGTTAAAGAAAGATTAACAAAGATGTCATGGACATAAAGACAAAGGGAGTGTTAATGGTAGTGGTAAGGGCTAAAAGTGCTGACCACTTACCTTTCCATTATTGAGGGAATTTTGAGAGATTGTAACCAATGCATCCACTATCTCTACAGCCACTTCCTTTTGAGATCTGAGGGTGCAAGCCACCAGTTTTAGGCAATTTGTCAGCCTTTAGTCCCATTAGTTTGTAGTACTTTTTTTCTAGTGATAGTGATTATTTTAAGTTCCTCCCTTTTGCCTCCTGATTTTCTCCTATTCTTGAGATGCTTTGTGTTTTCTACTGTAAAAATAGATACAAAATACTTGTTCAAAATCTCTACCATTTCCTTGTTTCCCATTATTAATTCCCCAATCTCACCCTCTAGGGGGCCAACGCTCACTTCTCTTTATGTATTTGTTGAAGCTTTTACTGTATTTTTATATTGTTGGTTTTCAATGACTCCAATTTACCCCCCCCTTTTTTTTAAGTCATCCTTTGCTGGTTTCCACAATTTGCTCAGTCTCCTGGGCTACCACTGGTACTTACAGCATTGGAAATTTCTTCTTTCAATTTGATACCATCCTAAACTTAGTTCTCATAGAATCTTTATTTCTCAATGGACTATATATTTGTTGAGAGTTATGAAATGTCTCCTTAAATGTCTGCTACTGCTTCTCTACCATCTTACCTATTTTCCCATTCCACTTTGGCCAACTCTGTCTTCATATCCTTGTAATTGCCTTTATAAAGTTTAATACTCAAATTTCTCACCCTCAAACCGGAATTCATCATGTTATGAATGCTTTTAGAGAATCCTTTGCTATGAGGTTATTAATTAATCCTGTGCCATTACAAATTATCAAGTTTAAACTTGCCTGTTCCCTGTTGGTTACAGAATATATGTCCTGAAATGTCAGCTTGTCTGTGTCCAGTTCATTAATTAGCCCCATCCTCTTTGGTCTACATTAACTCTCATTTCCCCTGTCACATTAAAATCAATATTCTCATGTTAAGTGCATACATTGCCTTGCCCCTCATGTCTAGTCTCCTTCAGCCCTACACAGCTCTGAGGAGAACAACTCCATCTTCTCCAGTCCCTCGTGCCTAATCTCTCATCCCTGGTTCCATTATATTAAATCTTTTCACCTTCTCCAAGGCCTTGATCTCCTTCCTAAAGCATGGTCCTAGGTCTCTGCCCCTGCACTCCTTTTAAAATTGTACAATTTAGTTTATTTTGCCTCCTTCCTATCAAAATGTATCACTTCACATTTCTGTTAATTTTAACTGCCATACGTGCAAATTTCATTACTCGGTTTTTGTCCTCCTGAAGTCTGTTAGTATGCTCTTTGTATAACTCTACATTAGAGTTTTATCATCTGCATGCTTTGAAATTATGCCTTTTATAACCAAGTTCAGGTCATTAAGTTAAGGAGCAGTAATCCTAATACCGATCCCTGGGAAACACCATTATTTCCTTCCCACAGGTCTTTCTGGCCCTAGATTCAGACAGCATGATTATATCTACTAGAAGTCTGTGATGTAGGAACCTGCTGTATGCTTGTGAAATAATTGCTGGCTATAGTTTGGTTTTGTTTATTTCAATATCCAGACAAGATGTATAGCATGCACATCGGAGCAATGGAATATGATAAAACTCTTCATTCTGTATTATAATTGTACACTTTAGATATGAATCTATAGCAAACAATTATTTAATCCAAATATTATAAAGGATTGACTTCAGGAGAATTATGGATGGATGGATGGCTATTTTTCCCATTTTAGCTCATCCGTCCCAAAGGACCCGACCTTTTGCTGTAGAATCCAGTTGTTTCTCAAATAGTTTGAATTTTTTCACCTAACCCCACCCAGAAACCCATTGCACATTGATTACTCTGAGGAAAGTCATCTCTAACAAGTTTGAACTGCTGAGCCATGCTACACTTAAATTAGTTGAGAATTAGATGTGCTTTTTCCATACTGTTATTGGGAATCTCCAAGATCATTAAGCTGTCTCCATTCAGGTTGAAAAGCTCCTGTTTCTGCAGTCTTTCCACATACCATACAACTCCAATAATTGGGGGCTGTGGTAGAGAAACCACAGCCCAACAGTCTGGTATTTATTTTCCACTGGCCACAGTTACGCAAGTCTGAATTTACTCCTTACATGTGATCTGATCAGAGTACTGTAATGTCTAAGCATGATGCCTGTTGATTTGAACATTGCTGTTTTGATTTTTTATTTTATTCCTTGCACATTTAAAGCATCAAGTATGCCAGCAATTTTCAGGGAAAGAATAAAAGAAAAAACGAAAAATTACTTCTGGCCAATTTAGGAAAACTGGGCATTTCCTTTCAGATCCCTGAAGGCAATTGAGCAGCTCCTAGAGACTAATAATTGATATCAGTTCCAATTAAATCATCTATATTCTGTAATTGGAGAATTCTTCCATTTGCTGGAACTTGCTCAACTCGCTTTCAAAGCACCCGGCAAATTTACATTCGCTGTACATTCTGGAAATCTACTCTTAAAAGTTAGTGACTGTGATAAGTATTTCACAATCCTACTGTAATTTTTCACAACACAGCATGTTCTTTATTTTAAATATCTCAATCACTAGAGGGCACTCTTGCATTATACAGGCAATCTGCTATCTGATTAAGGTGCCTATAATATAATCACACCCAATTTTGCATTAAAGCCAAAAAATGACTGCTATCAGCGGACAAACGTTTAGCATGTTCATGTGATATTCCTTTGCCTACAATTTTTGCAGAAGCACGACCCATTTAAAATAAACAAGGTAATACTTAAACAGTGGAAGGGGAGAAAGGGGTTCCAACATAGAAAGCTTACCTAGTCTATTTTGGCACTTACCATTGCGAGCAAATAGTCATCACATTGTTGACTTTGTTTACATATCCCTCTAAAATTTCCAATCTAATCTTGATTATGCAAGTAGTGTTGGGATCACCCACAAATCCTGGAAATAGATTCCACAACCTCACAACTTTGTGTTAAGTTTCTGTTCTAAATGTCACATTTAATTTACCCATGTATGGCTCCTTGTTTTAGATACCTCAGTTGCTGAAAACAGTCTGCTTACAGCTACACTTTTAAGCTTTGCAGCCTTCACTTTCTCCCATACAGGTCAATTTCCTGGGTGTGTGGATTTGAACATATTTGGCACACCTGATTTAATATATCATGAGATCTGGCTGGATGACATCAAGCACTACCAGGTTTCAATCTCCTGCTAAAATGGGCCATACTAAAATCAGGATCATCCTGGAGGACAAAATTCCAGTTCTCTTCCCTGCTACCAAATATCTCCTTAAGCCCTCTCCAAGCTCACTGCAAACAAGTATGAGGGGCTCATAGACTACTTTATCATAAAAATTGAGGCCATCTGTTCAACTGCCTCTTCTGCTTCCTTCCCAGTATGTACTAAGCCCCAGCCTAAATCCCATGATATCACTTCCATCCTAACCCCCTTCGTTCCCACTCTCGAGCTGATCTTGTCCCTGAGACTCACTTTCTGTTTCCTTGACCTCTGTACCCATCAAATAGCTCATTAAACAGTTTCCCGTTCCTGACCCTCAAAACCACTCCCTCAAAAAATTTGCCCTTAACCCCGGGGTCCTCATCCACTTTATCTCAGCTTCAACAGCCCTTATTAATTCTTTGAAGATGTTGTCACTTTCTGTCTTGACCTTTTCTGCAGCTTTCTGTTTGAATCTCTGCAGTCAGGCTTCCTGTATGCTGGCCTAGGTTTTATATTTAATTTTAACAGGATTTTGGTTGCCTGCTTAATTTGACCATTTTTAGAAGCTGCGTTTTGCAAAAGGCTAACAAGGTCGAACCAGCACTTTGTACTAACACCTTATATAAAAGAGGCCATTTTGCGATTTGAACACCTGCCAAACTATGCAATATTTTAGTACACTAACCACTAGTATTGTAAAGTAGCAACTGACCAGCTAGTAGTAAATGATTGTATTAGAAGTATCTCAATTACTCTGTAATTGCAGGATAGTTAATAACCAGATAGTTAATGAAAGTTGGATTATATTTGTATTTTTCTACTAACGTTCCTATGTTAGAATCAAAGCCAGAGTGTTAACCATGCTGTGACTGCATGTTGTGAGAAAGGAACCTGAAGAATTCTGCTTTGGACACAGGAAGTAAGCACCATAGTCTTGAGTACATTAACAACAAATCTTTATTAACAACTCATGACTATATACATATATATGGTAGAGGGTACAAGTATGGATCTGACTCCATCCTTGGCCTTTACATAACTCTATCCATCTCTAGGCTGACCCTGGCTTTGGGTCATGTGCCTTCTTACATGATGTGTGGGCAGCACTGTACTCAGTCCCATATTGACCCTGGTCATGATGGACAAACCTGCTCCACACAGAGTAGAGAGATTGAAATCAGAGTCTGAATATTCTTTGGTGTTTGAGGACTCAGGACTGTGCTGTTCTGGCAGGCTAGCAACAGTGGTAGTCTTGACATCATCTGCTATCTGGAGGAGTTTGAGAGCTACGCAGGCATCTGCTCAGAAGGGAGAAAGGCTGATTACTTTCATCAACTCAAAGATCTATTTGTTGCCATACCTCAGTGGTTCAAGGTTCATGCCGGTGACTGGGAGTCGGACTCCCCTGCTCCATAAAGTGGAGTGCCTGTCATTCAAATCCAAAGGCCTTGGAGCATGGTTTCTCGTCTGACAGGACTGTTACGCTGGCACCTGAATCTAATTTAAAATTTGTTAGATTACCATTTACCAGAATGTCAGCACTCCAAAACAAAGAACCACATTCTCTGATGTCACCAAGAAGCATGGTTGTATGTCTTCAGGACTTTTAGTCTCGACTTCGTGGATTACCTTTGGGCTATCTGCATGGTGCTGGGGTTTTGACTTGCACAGTTTACTGAAGTGTCCGTCTGTTGCAGTGGAAGCACTGGACAGTACTCAGAGGACACTGATCTTTTCCGTGGGGGTGCTTCACACCACAGTGCTGGCAAGGTTGCTCTGCTGGGCGGTTCAGGAATTGTTTTCCTTGACTTGGATGGCCCCTGTGAACTTTTATGGTGGACTGAGGGTTGGTTTCTGCCCCAAGTAGTGTTCTCTCCCCTTAGGATGGTCCTGTGCTGTTCACGTAGCTCAGCCAGCCTAGCTAGTTGGATTGCCTTGTCTAGGGTAAAATCATCTTTAGCTAGGGGGTCAGAGAATGAATCAGGTGCAACACCCACCATGATTCTGCCTCGGATGAACTCAAACTTTACATCTCCATATTCATGTCTCTCTGCCAGCCTGTAGAGACCGTTAATAAAGAATCAACAGGTTCCCCAGGGAGCTGGACTCCTATTAAATTTAGCTCTCTCCAATATTTTATTGGATCTCAGGTTGAAATAAACATAGAATGATTTTAAAACATCATCAAATTTGCCAGATGACTCATCAGTAGCTCGTTGTGCAACAATGTCTTCTGCAATTGCCCAGGTTGAGTAAAGAACTGTATTGACTTATTCTTCTGATTTTTTTTTTGATTGAGACCTGTAGCAATGCTGCATCTTAAAAATCTTTTCTTCCAAAGGCTCCAATTCTGTGACTGGACTGGGCCATGAGTGAATCCCAGTAGAGCTGGAAGTGTGGAATTGTGATTGATTTTGAAGTGTTTAAAAGTGTGGGTACAGCTTTAAGAGTTTACAGGCTTCCAAGATGATGTTGCGGTTCACTGCCGAACAATGGATCTTCCCGTGCTTGCCCGTTTTTGGCTGGCTTTCCAAAATGGTGGTGGCACACTTCTGCCCGAAGAAGAAGGGTCTGCAATGGCTGCAAGGGTCAGCCGGCTGCTGACTTAATTTAATCAGCAGTATAGCATTGTGAGACAGGATGCGTAGGAAACAACTGCAGGCTTTCCATCCAGGAAATCGGATGGTCGTGAGGTACCCGAACTCAGACAATATTAATTAATTTATTTTTTCTTTGCTGAACCGGGGAGCCAAGTGTTGAGACTCGGAGCTGGGGATCAGGATTAGCTAGTGGTTTCTTTCAAACGGTGCCTCTGACTGAATGAATGAAAAGGGATTTCTCAGGACTGGCTGGTCTCGAATTTAAAAAAGTGTTATCTCACCATTGCTGGCCGTGAGCTCTGCTTGTTGACGCTAGACTTCCAAGGGAGATCCAATGAAGTCTTTTGCTGGAGTAAAACTTCTTCCTTTTTGCTTCAAGGCTCTTCTTTCTCTCTCGAGCTTTCTCTTTCTGGTGAATTTTCTCCACGTCTGTACCTTCAGCTGGGAGTTTGTTTCAGTTCAGAACCCATTGAAGGTGTCCTTTTTCTTAGTTTTTCTGCATTCTTGTGAGGATAAGGGTTTTTGATCCAGACGCTGCCACCACAAAGAATCCTGCTTCGGGCACCAAGAAATAGGTTGTTTTGAGTATATTAACAGTAAGTCTTTATTAATGACTCATAACTATGTAAATATATACAGTAGAGGGTACAGGTGTGGAACTGACTCCATCCTAGGTGTTTACACATCTCTAGACTGAGATAAAAACAAAAAACTACTGCGGATGCTGGAAATCCAAAACAAAAACAGAATTACCTGGAAAAACTCAGCAGGTCTGGCAGCATCGGTGGAGAAGGAAAGAGTCAACGTTTCGAGTCCACATGACCCTTCAACAGAACCCAGCTCTGGGTCATGTGCCTTCTTACATCACTGTGTGGGTGGTACTGTACTCAGTCCCACATTAATGTTGTATGTACCAGACCCCACTATTACTACAGATCCGAGCCTATCCAGTAGAGACCCCTATCAAAGCAAGCTGTCCTTGTCTAGTACTGGGCCTAATGAATAAGACAGTTGTGCAGTATTAAGATAAAGAATACATCTTAAGATAATCAATTTCTTAATGCATGCAGAAGGACAAATCCAATGAAATTGACCCTTACAACATTATTGACCAATGAGCTATTAACAACAGGCTAAGGTGAGGCGATGCCAAAGTTAGGTATAAAAGAGGGTTTGGGAACTGCTTTGTTTGTGCACACCAAGTAAAGGGTCCCTGTTTTGTTTCCTTGAGGACAGAGGCAGAGTTCCTGTTGGTGTGAGAACGGGCAGTGTTGCATTGGGCCCAGGGACAGCCGCAGAATCCCTGTTGGTGAGAAAAGTTGAGGTTGTTTTCTGCATCTGGATTGGCCATGCATTTGAAGTTGTGAAGTCTGTATTGTATTATTGATAAGTATACCTTTTTGTTCTTTTTCTCTTTTACTTAAATGATAAGTGTATTGTTCTATTTTATTCTTTATTCAATAAACTTTGGTATTATTTGCTAATTCAGCATCTGAGTCTTTGCCTGATGGTTATATTTATGTCGGACTAAAATAACTTAAAGGGTTAATTTGGAATCCAGTAATTAGGCTGCATGCAAATCGAAACACTGGCTGGCGTTGGGTGTGTTCGGTGGTGTGAGTGAACAATATGGCATGATTGGTTTCACAACAGCGTGAAACCAGTTTGCGATTATCAGCTCAGCCTGCTGATGGCGGGCCTTGTCTCCCGCCATTGGACGTGGGGAACCTCATTGTAATACATCAGGATATCATTATAAGGTCAGCCCGCCAGGCTCATCTCCCCTCCCGGCAGCCACCGTCTCCCCACCACCCCCAACCCCATTCCCCCACCAAAACCAACTGGATCGTCCGCCCACGTTGGTGGGAAAACACGTTTCACAACAGCACATAAGCATCTTGCACCTGCACTTCGCTTGGGACTTCAAGGTTTGTTTGCCTACCTTGCTTAGGTCAGCACTCATACAGCACCACATCACTTTTATGGGAGCTCACAGGTAGGTCTCTACCTACCAGGTCAGCCATATATGGGTGACTTTTCAATGGTTGCAGGGCATGGTCTTGCTTGGGGAAGGGGGATAAGTGGCCTCAGGCAAGGGAAGAGGCTGCAGGACAAGAGCTGTACTGGGAAAGGAGGGTATCCCAGGGTGTGCGCGGGGTCACATGTTGATCTGTGAAAGTGGCTTCAAGATGGTGAGGTTTAATTGTAGGGAAGTTTAAAAAATCAAAAAGAAATGGGAGAGCAGAGGTGCAGGGTAGTGAAGAGGCGAACGATAAAATCAAAGTGTGACAGGAAGGGGCAGAAAATATAAGCAGAAGAGTGCAGCAGAAATTAGAACCAGAATGAGCAGTAATGGTAAAAAAGTCAAAGCTTGAGGCTCTTTATCTGAATGCACACAGCATTTGTAACAAGATAGGTGAGTTGACTGCACAAATAGAAATAAATGAATATGACTTGATAGCTATTAGAGATGTGGTTGCCAAGGGTGACCAAGGCTGGGAACTGCATATTCAAGGGTATTCGACATTCCGGAAAAATAGGCAAAAAGGAAAAGGACGTGGGGTAGCTTTGTTAATAAAGGAATGTATCAGTGCAGTGGTGAGTAGTGATATAGGTGCAATAGATCGTGATGTGGAATCAGTTTGGGTGGAAATAAGGAATAACAAGGGGAAGAAGTCATGGGTGGGAGTTGTATATAGGCTCCCGAAGAGTTGCCTCACTGTAGGACAAAGTACAAATTGGGAAATAATGGAGGCATGTAAGAAGGGTGCTACAATTGTCATGAGTGATTTTAATCTGCATACTGTCTGGACAAATCAGATTGGCAGAGGTAACAGAAGATGAATTTGTAGAGTGCATCAGGGGTTGTTCCTTACAGCAATACATTGCAGAACCTACTCAGGAACAGGCTATTTTAGATCTAGTGATGAGTAATGAGGTGGGATTAATAAGAGATATTGTATTTAAGGATCCTCTAGGGAGTAGCGATCACAACATGGTAAAATTTCAAATTAAGTTTGAGGGCGAGTAACTCGGGTCTTACGTTCTGAGGAGGCAGTCTCCAGAGGAGATGAGGCTGAATGGACATTTGAGGGTATGTGCGTGAGAATGGGTGGTAATGTCCCTTGAGCTGGCAGTGAGTGAGATGCCAGTGAATGTGTGATGGGGTTGAGTGTGAGAGTTTGGAGTGATGAGATGGTTGCCTTACCCTGGCTGCATGGATGAGATCATTCATCCTTTATCTGCATTGGATGGCCAACCTCTTCTGCGCAACATTGGCACTGACCACTGCTGTCACTGCCTGCCTTGTTGGATTGGTGATGTCGCTGTCCATCCTGCAGCCAGAGTGGGGGTAGCGGACATCATGGTGGACCTCCACAGCGTCCAAATGGCATTCTAGTGATGTGTCATTAAACCTGGGGGCTGCAGACTTTTTGCCTTTCATGGATATCTTCCCTGCAGTAGCCCTGGGCTGGAAGCACTGAGAGGTGTGCATGCGGCTGGACTTTAAATATGGCACCCGGCGTGATAAAGCGGCGAGGTGATGGCATGGCGGGAGAATGAGGACCCGCCCGCCATGGAAACGCTGTGATTCACGGGAATGCATATAATGCGGCGGGTTTGGGATGATATGACATAAAAACCTGCATCTAGGACGATTCCGGGTGCTCTTTTTGGACGTACATTTTGGGCAGGATTTTCTACTTTGGCCAGCGGCGGGAATCCTAGTGGGCAGGGGCACAAAATTTGGCATGATGGCAAAAGTCAGTTTCCCATCGGCGGGAAATTAGTTTGGAATTTTGTTCTCCCGACTTTCATGTCGGGTTAAAGGTGGGCCGACCGTCCTGCTGATCTAAGTCGGAAACCACATTTGCATTCATTTCCATCAAGTGAATGCTCACTAAAAGGCAAACTCGCTGGAATTATGTTCTCCCCCCAAATGAAACACCCCGTCAGCAGATAATTAGAACAGTTTGTTTTCCGATTGTATATAAGTGGCGTGCACCTGGCAAGCTTCATTTCGTCAACAGCTTTGAGGTGCATAAATGCTTCTTTTGCTTACCTACAACAGCGTTGCTGTGAGATTTCACAAGCTGTGCCAAGGCTGGGCACAGGAGGCAAGACCAGTGGGGAGGGGAAAGATGGCAGCAGAAGGTGAGGGGGAGATAGGGGGTGAGTGCAGCATGGGAGGGAAGATGGAAGATGGAGGCAGGAATAGGGGCTTGGCAGCAAGGAACAGAGTAAAGTAGTGAAAA
Organism: Cetorhinus maximus; assembly: GCF_964194155.1. Taxonomy (NCBI): domain Eukaryota; kingdom Metazoa; phylum Chordata; class Chondrichthyes; order Lamniformes; family Cetorhinidae; genus Cetorhinus; species Cetorhinus maximus. The sequence continues at coordinate 62,890,223 of NC_135898.1, read as the reverse complement.
ACTGTCCTGGGCAAGAGTTAGAAGAATGTCCAAGGATGAGTCAGAAACTGTCCTGGGGTTGAGGACATGCTGTCGGGGCATATTGAGCAGACTATCCTGGCGCTGTATGGGCTATGTTATAGAGCTCTGCATATCATTCATGTCTTGTTCCCAGTCTTGGGCAGGGGTAGACTTCTCTGGGCAGTGCGGTTGTGCACGGGATGGTGTACAGGGTGTGGTTACTCATCTAAGAAATTTGGTCCTGAGGCATGGTACTGTGAGATGGCACAGTCGGGGTCAGGGGAGGTATCTGCATCCTGTAAGGTGGTAGCTGAAATGTCATGGGGGTTTGTGGGGGGGGGTCCCAGAAAGTCATGATGCATGTGGCCTCGAGAAGGGGAGGGCTCATGTCCACAAAGAACATGGGAACATCAACATTAAAGGGTTCAGAGGGCAGGGCAAGAATATTAACATGAACAAAGTTGGGGTCAAGGGTGACAGGGGTTGGGGCTAGATAGTGACAGGAGGTATGGGAATTAGGAGATGGTGACTATGGAGGATGGGAGGAACTTGGTGGGTGATGGGGGAGGTTGGAAGCTGGTTGCACTCATGAATCTCATGAGCACCATGTTCACCCACTGTGATCAATGATGCAGTTGGAAAAACAAATGAAAAAACAACAAAATGGGAGGGATCCCAAGGTGTGTGATAGGAATTGTGCACAAATATTTTGGGCTGATTGAAGGGGTACCCTATAGCTGTCTTGCTCAAACCATGGAAAGCATGGCTCAGCTGAGTGCTGGACTTGAGGCTCTCATGTGCAATGAATGAGTTTGGCTGCTTTTCGAATGGTGCACATTCAGGTGACAATCCATTAAGTTTAGGTGCTGTGGTGCATATGGTCTGAATTGGTATCGGATCCTTACAGAGACATGTCAGAGTGGATGCATGCTCTGTGAATCAATGGCCACATTTGCTGCATAGAGGCATGGGCCTGACAAACCTCCAATCTTCCAAGTGCATTGGTCATGGCATTCAAGGCACCAAGCTTGCAGTCAAGATGCAAGTGCAATACATGGCTATCCATTGTTGCTGTAAAAGCCACTGGAGGACAACCAACTCAAGGCTGACTATAGTTCCTAGGACTTGGGTCTTTGTTCCCTAACGAACACCCTCATTGTGAAACAAAAACAGAATTACCTGGAAAAACTCAGCAGGTCTGGCAGCATCGGTGGAGAAGAAAACAGTTGACGTTTCGAGTCCTCACGACCCTTCGGCAGAACTGAAGTATAGTTAGGAGAGAGGTGAAATATTTCACCATATTTCACCTCTCTCCTAACTATACTTCAGTTCTGCCGAAGGGTCGTGAGGACTCGAAACGTCAACTGTTTTCTTCTCCACCGATGCTGCCAGACCTGCTGAGTTTTTCCAGGTAATTCTGTTTTTGTTTTGGATTTCCAGCATCCGCAGTAGCTTTTAGCTTTTTGTTTTTAACCCTCATTGTGAATGTGCATTCACATCTGAGGGGAAAGTTCAGTCAGTTGTCGTCCTCCAGGGTGATATAATCTTGCAAGGGGTGGCCTTGGTATGCTGGTGTGCAGACTAAGGAAAAGCCAAGGGCTGGGGAACACATAGGTGCTTTGCAAATGAAGGAACACAAATCAATGGGAACTAACACTGGTTACTCAATTGTATCAGATCACAGAAATGAAGAGGAGTTGAAAATGCAGGCTGCAGGCCATACTGTCTTCTTGATATCTTTGATGCGAATGAGGAGAAGAAGGGCCCATCACCATTTGGCATAGCTCAGAGAAGGCTGTCACCCTGAGGAACAAGAGCCAGCAGGGCCCCAGTAAGTGCCAGATGCTAATGAGGAGGGTCCAAATCCATGAAGGAGTTAGGTGCGACCAACGGTCTACAGAAGTTGCTGCTCATAGATGGAGATGAGCGAAAGACAGTGCCGGAGCTGCCTTCGCTTGTCTGGGGAGGCGGTAGCTCATATTTGCCACATTCTCCATGAAGAACTCAGGCCGAGCAGACTGGGAGGGCATCTAATGCAGGTTGCACTTAAGGTTAACGCTGCACTCAACTGTTTTGCCAACGGATCTTTCCAGGGCTCCACTGGGGACTCCTGCAGAATCCCACAATCGACAACACATAAATGGATTGGGAAGGTGACTGATGCCCTTTTCAATAAAGCTCACCATTACGTGCAGTTCCGCCTGGATGAAGCAAGCCAGACTGCCAGAGCTGTGCGGTTTCCTGCAATCTCCGGTTTCCCGCAAGTGAAAGGCTCCATCAACTGCACATGTGGCCTTGAGAACTCCCTGGCAGCAGCTTCTGAGATTCAATAATAGGAAAGGATTTCACTCTCTCAATGTCCAGCTTATCTGTGAATTCAGGAAGCAGATCATGTATATTTGTGCTAGGTACCCAGGAGCTCTCACAACTCTTACATCTTGAGGCACTCGCAGGTGCCACAGATCTTTGAGGACCCTCAGTGCATAGAGGGTTGGCTTCTGGGTGGTAAGGGGTGCCCTCTAAAGTTGTGGCTAATGACGTTTTCTCAGAATCCACAGGGTGCATCTGAGGAGAGATACAATGCTGCACATTTAGCCACTAGGTCCTTAATAGAGCAGACTGTTACCTCTTAAAGATGTGTTTCAGATACTTAGACTGATCAAGCGAGGCTCTCTAATACTCACCACAGAGGATGTCCCACATCATTGTTGTTTGCTTTGCCCTGCACAACCCAACACTGCAAAGAGGGGATGCGTTGCCGGATGGAGACATGGAGGAGCTAATTGTCTCTTTGGATGAGGAGGATGTTGAAGGTGATGAATTTGCAGAGCATGAGGATTCAAATGAGGCATATAAGGATGCCATTGCATGTGAATGATGTGGAGGAATTCCCACGGCAACCTCATAGCTACACGATTCCAGGAGAAATAAGATGAAGACAAGCTGCAAGGAGTGCAGTTCTCCTCATGTTTTGATGCATGGAAGACAACATCTTCAACATCTGACGAAAGGTCATCAATCTGCAAATGATAATGGAGGAAGCATAAATCACCTTGAACCCTAATGACACGGGCATCTTTGGAAGGTGCAGTAGCCTAGGGAGCATATGGGCTGCTGTGTAATGGGATAAGCGCACATCCTTAAACAACTACACATAATGCAGTCCTTGCAACCATGGAGCGCAAATATCAGTGGGCATGGCAGATGTCAGGAGGCAGAAACACTATTGCACACATTAATGCACTCATGCAAGTGTGACAGAACTGCAAGGCAGTTCTAAGAGGAAAAATATCTGTCACTGATTATCGCTTGACCGTCTGAAGGCAGAACTACAGCTGGACAGCACCATCTCTCCAAGCTCTGGCTCTCATGCACAATTAATGCAGAGGCTGCATCTTGATACTGAACCCCAAGGTGCCATTGGATATCAGGATGGAGTGATCTGTAGCACAACAGCATGGACGCAAATCTGCGAGTTATGTTAGCACTGTCCTCACAGACAACGGCTCAGCAGGACCCTCGTGTGATTATTGTTAATCACTAATGAACCTGCATTTGTCAGAAGTCTGCCAAGTTTAAGTTTTGCATTGCCTTGGCATCTGCGAGAGACGTGGCCCAGTCAGTTTTCACACAGCAGTCAATGATAACTTACTCCCTTCCGAGATACTGAGGAGCACTGAGGAGATCTGCTGGAGCATTGCTTTCATACTATTACAGTCCTCGACACTGTCCACCTCACTCCTTGCCATGAACCCTAAGTCATTGCTCAAACATATAATTAATCCCCCTATTGGTTGACATTCTGTTACCTCAAAGAGGGATTCCATCAAGTAACGCTAGGCTTCACCTGCTCCATTCCCTCTTAAACAGTATAAAATCCATCAGATTTCTACTTGGCTCCAGCTCTGAAGAAGAGTCATATGGACTCAAAATGCTAACCCGGGTGTTTCTCTCTCCACAGATGCTACCAGACCTTCTGAGTTTTTCCAGCATTTTCTGATTTTATTTCAGATTCCCAGCATCTGCAGTATTTTGCTTCCAACACTAGGCAGCTGCTCAGGAGCAAAGTAACATCCTCACAGGTTATTGGGTGTTTTCATCAAGATAAACATACACTTCTGACATCACACACTCAATCCCATCGAGCAGACATTTCAAATGTCACCGAGTGGAACCAACTTGCATTGCTCAGCGTCATGCATGGGGGGAGTGGGGACTAATGAAGTAGTTATGTTCAGCCTTAAAAGCGGAGACGTTATAACACTACAGGGAGACATGAAAGACTCTTGTGCTTCATGATGATTAATACTTTTACCAAAACCTCACAGTCATAAAGTAAGGGCCATTGCAAAGTGCACTTGGGTGAAAAGACTTCAACGTGGGTCGCAATAGATTCTCACCACACACACAAAGAATACACTTCAGTGGGGGAGCATCAGGATAATCATTAACCTTCCATGAACAATGCTCATGAGGTCACATAAAGTGAACCTCAGGTGTAAGGGTTACATGTGCATTGTCCAGCCATCATTTTCACATAGGAATTGCCTTTGTTCAAGAAGCTGATGTGGAACTAAAGGCATTGACTGTGAAGAGATTGAGTGAGACATGGAATGGAGGGACAAGGTGCAAACAATTGGGGGTGTGGCTTTTGGTACCCTTGAATGAACATTGGACTTTGCATCACACCCATGAACCATTCAATACCTGAGACTTGGAGGGGGATAAAAGCAAAATATGTTTACAAAAGTGAAAAGTATATATAGTAATTGAACACTTGTGCCACCAAATGCAGTCGCAACTTCTCGATTTTTCTTATTCTACGTCTTGGTTCTTCCCCAACATCTGCAGCAGAGGTGGAGACAGCCAGCTGACTGCTATGCTCTGATCTCTGAGATAACTTTGGCATGCTTCCTCTGGTGACCCGAGGCCTGGAGCGCCTGACCTGCTAAGGGTCTCCTGCTCTGGGGCAGGTGCACCCTCCTCAGCCTGACCTGTTGGAGTTGACAGGCAAAGCAGATTTGGAGCAGTAGGACACCCTTGGAAACTCCTGGGTGGATGGCCCTGGGGTATCTGGCTAGCCCTTCTCCCTTTGGGTGCCAGAGGACCGCTGCCTGACTCCTTGAGGAGAAAAGGCACCTGCAAGAAGTCAGGATGCAGGTATGAGCAAAAAATTTGGCAGAAACTGCTGGACCTGGGTCTTCAAGGCAGCCGCCACCTTTCCAAAGGAGACTTTGATGCACTCGTGTGCCAGAGTCAGAACATCAAACAGGATGTGCATGGACTCCTCCGTCATTCATTCCAGCCTATCGATGTCCTCTGACAACCCTGCCTAATGTTCTCCTGCCTGTCTTTGCATCTGCAGCATTTCTCTAAGGGCTGATTGCAGAGGCCATCATCAGGCTCAGACTCTGCAGGGGCCTGGTCTCCAGCAGTCCTCTGAGTGCCAGAGACCTCAGCTGTCAATGCCTCTGCCAGCTGTGGGCACGTGTTGGGGAGGTGATCACCAGACTGTGAACCTGAACCTACTAGGACCCACCGAGGTGCATATATCTGAGCTGGTGGAGGGCACAGTGATGGATCTTCATCAGTTGGGTGTCTAGCATCCTCATCTGAAGTGGTCTGGGGGCTGGGGCTGAGGCGCTTGCTGGAGCTCTTCCTGCCCTGTTTCTTGCTGGTGGCTGGAATAGAGAAAAGAGATAATCAGTGATGGACTAGGCAGACTCCTATACTAGGTCATTGTCCCAGGTTGTAGATGTGTACTGGATGGACTATCACTGGCTTGTTCAGGGAGACTGATCTCGCCTTCAATGCAGGAACAATCTTTGTCCTCAGCAACCAGCTCTGCAGCTTGCTGTTCATGGGATGTGACTGCTCTCACGTCCAGGGTACCCCCACCGGACTTGCCTCTCTCTGTTTTGTTGTGGGTGAGCCTATCCTGCATAAAGTCAGATGGATTGACTGTGAGCACTGCGGATGAAAGAGCGGTTCAGAAGCATGCATGCCTGCGGAGTGTACTAATCCTTCTCCAGTAAGGGATTAAGATACCATTTGTGCAGGATCTTAATTGAGATGGGGATCTTAAAGTGGCTGACAGACATTCAATGCTGATGTCCAATCTTCTGGTAGTGTGTGACACCCCTGTGGACTCTAACCCTTAGACTGCCTGATGCCCTTATAGGAGCGTAAGTTTGGAGTGACAAGAAGGTTCGTTTACCCTCGTGGAACCCGTCAGATCATTCATCCTTTTCCTGCACTGCAGGGAGGTCCTTTTTTTGTGGCCCATGGGAGCTGACTTCCCTGGTGACCTTCTGCCAGGCCGGATTGGTCAGGCTGGTGGACCTCCTGCTCCTGTCCCTCGGAAAGAGGACCTCCCTCCTTTCCTGGACAGTCTGGAGGAGAATTCCAAGGGAGGCCTCACTGAAATGTGAAGCAGAGTGTTTCGTTTGCTTTGTCAGCATCTTTAGGTCTACCTTCAGCACACACCTGGGCTGTAGTGAGTGAATGTGTGTTTGGGGATTTTTTTTACTCATTCATGGAATGTGGGGTTCGCTAGCTGGGCCACAATTTATTGCCCATCCCTAGTTGCCCTTGAGAAGGTGGTGGTGAGTTGCCTTCTTGAACTGTTGCAGTCCATGTGGTGTAGGTACACCCACAGTGCTGTTAGGAAGGGAGTTCCAGGGTTTTGACCCAGCGACAGTGAAGGAACGGTGATATGTTGCCAAGTCAGGATGGTGAGTGACTTGGAGGGGAACCTCTAGGTGGTGGCGTTCCCATCCATCTGATGCCTTTGTTCTTCTAGATGGTAGTGGTCATGGGTTTGGAAGGTGCTGTCGAAGGAGCCTTGGTGAATTCCTGCAGTGCATCTTGTAGATGGTACACAGTGCTGCTACTGTGCGTCAGTGGTGAAGGGAGTGAATGTTTGTGGGTGTGATGCCAATCAAGCAGGCTGCTTTGTCCCGGATGGTGTCAAGCTTCTTGAGTGTTGTGGGAGCTGCACTCATTCAGGAAAATGGGGAGTATTCCATCACACTTCTGACTTGTGCCTTGTAGATGGTGGACAGGCTTTGGGGAGTCAGGAGGTGAGTTACACGTCACAGGATTCCTATTCTCTGACCTGCTTTTGTAGCCACAGTATTTTTATGGCTGGTCCAGTTCAATTTCTGGTCAATGGTAACCCCTCCGGATGTTGATAGTGGGGGATTCTATCATGGTAATGCCATTAAATGTCAAGGGGCGATGGTTGGGTTCTCTCTTGTTGGAGATGGCCATTGCCTGACACTTGTGTGGTACGAATGTTACTTGCCACTTGTCAGCCCAAGCCTGGATATTGTCCAGGTCTTGCTGCATTTGGACATAGACTGTTTTAGGATATGAGGAGTCACGAATGGTGCTGAACATTGTGCAATCATCAGAGAACATCTCCACTTCTGATCTTATGATGGAAAGATGGTCATTGATGAAGCAGCTGAAGATAGTTGGGCTGAGGACACTATCCTGAGGAACTCCTGCAGTGATGTCCTGGAGCTGAGATGACTGACCTCCAACAACCACAACCATCTTCCTTTCTGCTAGGTATGACTCCAACCAGTGGAGAGATTTCCCTCTGATTCCCATTGGCTCCAGTTTTCCTAGGGCTCCTTGATGTCACACTCTATCAAATGTTGCCTTGATGTTAAGGGCAGTCACTCTCATATCACGTCGGGAGTTTAGCTCTTGTCCATGTTTGAACCAAGGCTGTAACAAGGTCAGGAGCTGAGTGGCTCTGGCGGGACCCAAACTGGGCGCCAGTGAGCAGATTATTGCTAAGCAAGTGCTGCTTAGTAGCACTGTTGATGACCCTTTCCATTACTTTACTGATGATCAAGAGTAGACTGATGGGGCGGTAAGTGTCCGGGTTGGATTTGTCCTGCTTTTAATGTACAGGACATACCTGGGCAATTTTCCACATAGCCGGGTAGATGCCAGTGTTGTAGCTGTACTGGAACAGCTTGGTGAGGGACGTGGCAAGTTCTGGAGCACAAGTCTTCAGTACTATTGCTGGAATATTGTCAGGGCCCATAGCCTTTGCAGTATCCAGTGTCTTCAGCTGTTTCTTGATATTACGTGGAGTCAATCAAATTGGTTGAAGACTGGCATCTGTGATATTAGGGGCCTCCAGGGGAGGCCGAGATGGATCATCCACTCGGCACTTCTGGCTGAAGATTGCTGCAAATGCTTCAGCTTTATCTTTTGCAATTATGTGCTGGGGCTGCTCTATCATTGAGGAGCTGAATATTTGTGGAGTCTCCTCCTCCAGTGAGTTGTTTACTTATCCACCACCATTCACAATTGGATGTGGCAGGACTGCAGAGCTTAGAACTGATCCATTGGTTCCGTTTAAATGTGGTGCCAGGACCTTGGACCCCATGAGGTAATGATGGGATGGTGAATGCCTGCTTGCCCAGCCATGATATTCGACGAGCTCCTCGCTGATGCCTAGATAATGAGCTAAAAAGCAAAAGATCTGGTGTGAAATTCCGCCCCGCTGCCCAATGGGAATCACTCCAACTTTCCTGCCCACCACTGCATTTAATCTTCAGAATGGAAAATTCCACCCTTCATCTCTGTCACAGCACTTAAACAACACAAATCAAATTCACAAACAACATGATAAAGGCAAAATACTGCAGATGCCGGAAATCTGAAACAAGTACAAAAAATGCTGGAAAATCTCAACGGGTCTGACAGCATCTGTGGAGAGAAAGACAGAGTTAATGTTTCAAGTCCACAGATTGAAGAGTCCGTATGACTCTGAAGAAGAGTCATACGGACTCGAAACGTTAACACTGTCTTTCTCTCCAAAGATGCTGTTAGACCTGCTGAGTTTTTCCAGCATTTTTTGTTTTTGTTTCACAAACAACATCCTCTGGAATTGCGATTATGGTGCACTTTTCTTCTTCATTCCCTCAATCCCTCTGATCCTTCGCCAGCATTTCACATCTGCGTCCAACATGGCTCTACTTTTACCTTTGCAATTACAATCTGAGAATCTCCAGCAACGATGTCTCTTCCTCGCTGCGCTATTAGCCCCGGAGACTCCCAAAGTTGTTCCCCTCCTCTTCCTCATTCACCTTTTAGACTTAATTTTTCTAATGTTCTCCTGACCATCCGTACATCAGCCATGGTCTAAACACTTGAACTCATCCAAAATCCTACTGCCCATATCCTATCTTGCACTGTGTTCCTCACCTATCATCATCATCAACAGCAATTCCTTGTGTTGAGGATGATTCATATTTGTGGACGGCTGGGATTAAGTGAGATATCAATGTTTGTTCTGAGTTCACAGATGGCTTATGAACCCTATCTCAGTCTTACAGGCTCTCCCACAATGAGGACATTGGTAGAGGTGGTGGTAAATTTTTGGCTCGAGCAGTTGCCCTCTCATTCCATCTTTTCATTCTCTCTCAGTGGCTGGTCTTGTTGATTAGAAGGTCTTGACATCATTTTTGAAGATGGATTGTCATTTTGGTAGCAATTGGGCAACTGCTTCCCATGTGTTGATGTTAATAAAGTAGACCTTCATGCAGGCTTTGCAATTGTCTTTGAAACATTTCCTTTGGTGCCTGTGCAAAGCTCTGAGCAGAGCACCTGTTTGGGCAGTCTTGAGACAGGCATTCTGAAGGCATGTTCAGCTGATGTGAGATTATCTTGGCCTCTATTCTTGGTGGACATGTCTGTGTCTTGGATGACGCTCATGTTTCTTCTTTTGTCTTCCAACATAGAAATGTGAGGAGATCAACTGCCTGGTTGACTCACCTATTACCTCAGCCCTTTTTTTTATATGTTCATGGGGTGTGAGCATCGCTGGCTAGGGCAGTATTTATTGCCCATCCCTAATTGTCCTTGAGAAGGTGGTGGTGCGCTGTCTTCTTTAACTGCTGCAATCTTTGCTGATCTAAATTGGCTGCTGGTTCCCTAAAACCTTCAACTTATCATCCCTGAATTACTTTATGACATTGCTTATTCCTAACCCTATCCTCCTCCATCCTCACAACTGCCACCCAACCCCCACTCCATCTATCCTAAGTACCATATTCTTTCATAATTTTAAACACCTTTTCCATATCCATTTTCTGGATTATTCTAATGAAGAATCCCCATTTTTTTCAAGCCCTTTTATATTTGTATTTCCTCACAACAGGTTGTAGCCCAGTAGAACTGTGTTTTACCCTCTTTGAAAGCCTCAATATCCTTTTAGAGTGTGGAGCCCAATAGTGCTCACAATATTCCAACTGAAGTTTTACGGATATGGACAGGGTTATCATTACCTCTTGAGTTTATACTCTATATCCCTTGTGATAAAACAATATTTCTTTATTGTTAAATAATTAACGGTAACTCCAATTTTGATGTCAACTAAAAATTTAGACTCTAGCCTATCACTGATAGAGGCAGTGGACAGAAGTTCCTCTACAGTTGAATCCTATGGGGAACTGCCAGCTTTCTGGAAAAACTACTATTAATTTCTACTGTTTTCTCCTTTTCAACCAACTATAATCCAGTTAGTTTGCTATCTTACTCCTGATTTTTGTCTGATGATGTCCCATTGGCTGTGTTGTCAAAGGCTTTCCTAAAGTTCATTTACTCCACACTGTTAATTGTCCATCTACTAATGTCACCAGAAGAGATATGTGGCCCTAGGTTTTAAAAGAAAAAAATGTCCACCTCATAATAGGTGCATGTTGACTATTATCCTCCTGATAAATCAATTTTTATGAAATAAATTTGATCAGCTAAATGGTCTTCCTGAATTATACCTGGTTTGTAAAGTTGCAAGTTATATCATACCAATAAGCAATTACTTTAGCCTGTTATGGAATCGTACCTAAAATCAATAAAAAGAATCAGTGGGCAGTTTCTAGCTTGAGTCAGAAACAAAACGTAATTTTAAAAAAATTCTCTGCAGAGACAATGCATTTCCATTAAACTGACTGATTCAAATGTTATTAAATCTAGCCACTTTTGTAACCTAGGTGTCTCTCAGAACTTCCATCTTGAAGGAGTGGTTTTTTTTTGGTGCATGGATCATATACTACATTTGTAATTTCTTAATAAGAGGATAACTGCTTGTTCATAAAGGGCTGTATTCCAAATGGTTGCCAAACCTATCTAGAGAATTGAATATAAGTTAATATCTCTAACTCATTTTTCCTAAGTTAATGTATTTAAAACTATTTTGAAGATGCCAAATTACCCAACACCGTACTTGAAGGGTGTGCAGATGCTGCTCAACCTTGCTCTGGTCATGAGCTAGTAACCTAACATGTTGATGCGCAGAACAATCACTGAGCAGAAGTTCAAAGAGCCAGAATGAGTGAGCAAAGTAAATGACCAATGTTGATAATACAAAACATCACCTGGTCTGTATAATGAAGAATAGAAAAATGGTGACAAGATGCACAGCAGTATCTAAATCTCAAAGTATGACTAATGTGCTCAATACTTATCAAATTTTGCTATTCAAATTTATTTAGTTAAAATCCACCAATCCAATTATTGTCTTACATTTGATTGCCATATTTTCTGCCCTAGCAAGAATCTCACTGTTTGGTGTCAAGAAGGGCTTTGTGCTCATTCTTGTTCATAACCCTGACATTGGTCAATCTTATGTCAGGTTTCTATTTCTGTGGGAGTGCCACAACCAGTATATGCACTGCTGCCAAGTCACTCAGCTTCTGTGGGGAGGGGAAACAACTGTGGCTGATTGCACTAAGTAAGGCAGGTCTTCCACTTTTAAAAGCCTCTTTCATTGTCTTGGACATGGTGGATGCCAGGAATGCATTGCCATTCTTGATGGACAATGTTGTTAAGGCTTCAATGGCATGATATCCATTGGAAAATGTATTGGAGGCCATGAGTGTTTAGTTTGGCTACATCTATCCTATGAGTGGATGTACTCACACCCATTATCACTTTTAATGGAAAATTCTAAAATTCTAGAAAGCCAGGGGAACAGCTTCCTGACCCATCTCTTCACCCCAACTATCTCACATTTGCTGTAAGATTAGACATTAATCATGTATAGTCAAAAGACTGAACCAATCAGAAAGCTCCAGTAGGACAGATTGAACAGCTTGACATCGTGGATGTAAAATAATTTATTAGATAGCTACATAACCAGTGTATTCCTAAACTATAACGAACCTAACCAACTGGGGTTTAGCTTATATGTGATTTGTTTTAGTATTTTAATGTAATAATGTATCTTTTAAACTGCAAAATGTTGTATTTTATCATAATTCTAATACCACTCAAGAATTAACCTGTAGGTTAAGTTAATCCCAACTCCTGTTCTCCACTGTACCTTCATCTGCCCCCTCCTATCTCATCTATAGTACCAAGCGTAAGAAGATCATAAATTTCTTTGCTTTCAAAATCAAGACTTTTTTTATCAACTGCCTCAGCTTCCTCCATTACTTTCCTCTGTTTTTATTTTCTATCATCAGCTCATCTCTAATCTACAGCTCTCTGAAAGTGATTTTTCTGCCTCTTGGCAGGCACTGAGTAATGGCAGGTTGGGAATAGTATCACTGCATTTCTTATCCCAGGTCAATGACAGATGTTAGGCACCATGTCTATGTGAATACCCCAATGCTAATTGAGTTAGTTTAATGCTAATGTTACTTTAAAGCCCACAAGGAAATTAGACTTTTCTGAGTGCCAGCTGTGGAGTCTGATGCCTTCCAGGAGGAGCAGGAGACCTACTCTTGGCTTAAACCCTCCTGGAGGCCTCTGCTGGTCAGTGATGGCCTCACCTTCATCCCTGCTCTCCTCCCCTCATTGACGAAGGATCTTTTTAAAATGGACGCATTGCCAGTGGAGGTGGAACATCTGCTAGCAGCTTAGTCAGATAATAGGCTCAATTGCAGGCATCCCAGTTGGGGGACCTCAAACACAAAAATGGGTCTAAATCTATCTTTATGCAAATATGTCCCCCCCCTTGTGTTTACTTTGGGCCTGGGAACTTAGTTCTGTTGGCATCACAGACTAACATCCATATTCCACAATATTAACAACGTGAAAATGACCAGGTTATCTGTTTTTTGTGATGTTGATTGAGGGATAAATATTGTCCAGGACCAATAACTCCCATGCTCTTCTTCGAAGAAGTGCCAGGGGATCTTTTACATCCACCTGAGCAGAGAGTCTCAGTTTAGCATCTCATCCAAAGACAACACCTTCGACATTGCAGTGCTCCCTCAGTATGGCACTGGAGAGTTTTATGCGCTCAAGCCCCGGGCCAAAATTTTCTTGCCCCGTTGGCGTCGGGCGTCATGGTGGGTGGGGTGGGGCCAATATGACGAAAAGGAAATACTTAAGCACATGCTGTGGGCGGGTGGGGGGGTAGGTAGGGGAGGGGGAGGCTGACGGAAGTGGCCACGCACTTGGATAAGCTTGTCAAAAGTGAGCATTCTTCTGCAGCTGAGATTGTTCAGTTGCAGCTCCATTGACATGCTTGGAGTCGAGCCTCTGAAGCTTTTCTGCCCACTCAAGCAACTCAAAAGCATGAAAGTGCCACCAAATGCTCCAGAACTTTCCACCCCTCGAGTGCAGACTGCAAATTAATGCACGTTTTGGGGGCAGCAGAGCAATTGGCCAGCTGGGCAATCCCTTTGCGATAGGTGGCCATGGCGCAGTCACTGGTGGAGGTGCTCCTTGCAATGTCTTTATTAAGGTTTAAGAACATAAGGAATAGGAGCAGGAATAGGTCATTCAAACCCTCGAACCTGCCCAGCCATTCAATAAGATCATGGCTAATCTGCCCCAGGCCTCAACCCCTCTTTCGTGTCAGTTCCTCATAGCCCTCAACTCCCCGATATTTCAAAAACCTATCTACCTCCTCTTTAAATACTTTCAGTAATCTAGCCTCCACAATTGTCTGATGTAGAGAATTCCAGTCATTCACTATCCTCTGAGAGATGAAATTCCTTTGCATCTCAGTTTTAAATGAGTGTCCCCTTATTCTGTAACTATGTTCCCTAGTTTGAGGTTCCCCCACTAGTGGAAACATCTTCTTAACATCTACCCTATCAAGCCCCCTCAGAATCTTGTGCGTTTCAATCAGATCACCCCTCATTCTTCTAAACTCTAATGAATAAAGGCCTAACATGTTTAGCCATTCTTGATAAGTCAACTCCTTCATCCCAGGAATCAGCCTAGTGAATCTCTTTTGAACTGCCCCCAATGTCAGTATATCCTTTCTTAAATGCGGGGACCAAAACTGTACACAGTACTCCAGCCTCATCAACACCCTGTACAGCTGTAACAAGACTTCCCTATTTTTAAACTCCAACCCCCTAGCCATACAGGCCAATATTCCATTTGCCTTCTTAATTACTTGCTGCACCTGCATGCCTATTCTCTGTGTTTCATGCATGAGAACACCCAGATCCCTCTGTGCTGTACTTTTTTGGAGTCTCTCTCCATTTAAATAATACTCTGCATTTTGATTTTTCATACCAAAGTGCATGACTTCACATTTTTCTACATTAAACTCCATCTGCCAAGTTTTTGCTCCCTCACTCAACCTATCTATATCCCCTTGCGGATTCCTTATGTCCCAATCACAACATACCCTCCCACCTATTTTTGTAACATCAGCAAATTTGGATACATTACACTCTGCCCCCTCCTCCAAGTCATTAATATAGTTAGTAAATAATTCAGGCCCTAGGACTGATCCTTGTGGTATTCCAATAGTTACGTCTCTCTAACCTGAAAAATACCCATTAACCCAGACTCTCTGTTTTCTGTTAACCAATCCTCAATCCATGCTAATACATTACCCCCAATATCGTGAGCTCCTATCTTGTGCAATAACCTTTTAAGTGGCACCTTATCAAATGCCTTCAGGAAATCCAAATACACTACATCTACCAGTTCCCCTTTATCAACTCTGGTTGTTATATCCTCAAAGAACTCTGGCAAATTTGTCAAACATGATTTCCCTTTCACAAAGCCATGTTGACTCTGTTTGATTGCGTTAAGCTTTTCTAAATGTCCTGCTATTTCTTCCTTAATAATGGTCTCTAGCATTTTCCCAATGGTAGATGTTAGGCTGACTGGCCTATAGTTTCCTGCTTTTTGTCTGCCTCCCTTTTTGAACAGGGGAGTCATATTAGTGGTTTTCCAATCTGCTGGGACCCTCCTGGAATCCAGTGGGTTCTGGAATATTTTGACCAATGCCTCCATTATCTCTGCAGCCACTTCCTTTAAAACCCTTGGATGCAGGCCATCAGGTCCTGGCGACTTGTCTGACTTTAGTCCCATTAGTTTGTCAAATACTTTGTCCCTTGTCATAGAGACTGTTACAAGATCTTTCCTTCCATTAGCTCCTTGCTTATCTGATATCTTTGGGATGTTTATAGTGTCCTTTACCATGAAGACCGATGCAAAATATTGGTTTAAATTATCTGCCAGTTCCCTGTTCCCCATTATCAATTCTCCAGTCGCATCCTCCAAGGGTCCCACGCTCACTTTAGCCACTCTCTTTCTTTTTATATACCCATTGAAGCTCTTGCTTTTTGTTTTTATATTTCTTGCCAATTTACTTTCAAAATCAATTTTCTCCCTCTTTATTAGCTTTTTAGTCATCTGGTTCCTAAAAAATTCCCAATCCTCTGGCCTACCACTAGTTTTTGCAGCTTTGTATGCCTTAGTTTTTGATTGGACACTCTCCTTGACCACCTTTGTTAACCACGGGTGGTTCATCCTTCTCATCGAGTCCTTTTTGATTGGGATAAATTTGCTGAGCATTATGAAATATCTGCTTAAATGTCTGACACTGCTTATCCACTGACCTTCCCCTTGGTTTATTTTCCCAGCCCACTTTAAACAACGCTTTCTTCATACCTCTGTAATTGCCCTTAAGTTGAAGTCGTAAGTTTGGACCAAGATCCATCCTGGTTCAAGCGAACAGTGCAGCCTTGTAGTGCAGGTTAAGAAAATGCCAGCGCCTGAGCTGAGAGCACAGCATGCAGTCCAGTGGGTGAAGCTGCAGCCAACTTGTCAAGAGGGTTGAGGTGGAGGTGGGTGGGGACCCGGACAGCCAATGAGCGCATTATACACTGGCCATCCAAGTGTTGGCCAGCACTCTCCTGCATGCGTGAAAGGGCCTTCAGACTTAACCAAGAGAGGTTCTTAGGACACCCACGTGTCTCTCTCTTTGATCCTGCAGGAGAATATCAAGGGCATGAAGCCTGGTGATTTAGTGGTATGCCTCATGGCTTACAGAGAGCAGAGAAGAAGAGGAAGAGTGCAGCATAGGTGCCTGGCTCGGCAAATGGAGGAGCACCTCCCTCAAGATGAAAGCGCATGCAGCTGAAGATCCACAGCGAGCCGTTGCTCGTAGGCACCTAGCTAGACTCAGGATCTATAGACGACCCCTGTGACTCCTGTAGATGACTGAGAACCAGTATTGCCGAAGGCTCCATATGTCTAGGTAACTGGTCGGTCACATATGCCACTTGCTGCAGGATTTGGCACCACGAAGACATGGAGGGCATCCACTGCCAGTGGCCATGAAAGTAATCGCAGTGCTCAATTTTTATGCCAGTGGCTCCTTCCAGGGTTTCACAGGTGACCTGTGGGGGACCTTGCAAGACTCCACGCACAAGTGTATCCAGGAGGTTACGGATGCCATTTTTGTGAAGGCACATTACTTTGTGCATTTCGACTGGGATCAGGAAAGCCAGGAAGAAAAAGCGTTGGGAGTTGCGTAGATCTCTGGTTTTCCACAGGTGCAGAGTGCCATCGACTGCACTCATGTGGTGCTTAGATCTCCGTGACAACAAGCTGTCAACTACATCAACTGCAAGGGCTTCAGCTTGCTGAATTTTGAGCTGATGTGTACTTCCACAAACACATCCTACAGGTCTGCCACGATTCCCAGTGAGTGTCCACGACTCTTACATCCTTAGCAGGTCTCAGATCCCTGACATCTTCCAGAGTCCAGAGAGACTGTAGTGTTGGCTCCTCGGGGACAAGGGCTACCCGCAGAGGATGTGGCTGATGCTGACCATCTGGCGGCCTGCAGCAGAGCGACGGTATAATGAGGCTCATGCAGCAACTCAGACTTTGGTGGAACAAATGATAGGCATTTTGAAAATGAGGTTCCAGTGCCTCGACAGGTCCGGCAGGGCACTGGAGTACAGCCCCCAGAGGGTGTCGCACATCATTGTCACTTGCTGCGCTCTGCACAACCTGACGCTGCAACAGGGGGAGTTCCTGGCTGAGGAGGAGATGGAGGAGCTGTATGTATCCTTTGATGAGGAGGGCGATGAAGGGGATGACGATGATAAGGTCCTTGAAGGTCAGGATGCCGGCGATGAGGTTATTGCACTGGCCAGATGAGGCAGGTGCGCTCAGGAGGCCCTCATAGCTGCAAGATTTGTGGAGGATGATGAGATGCAGTGAGGACAGGTTTCGGCCCTCCAGAGGACGGCCACCAGGTCATCACAGACAGGGTGTCACAGTCAGCAGGCTGCTCCCACCTCCACTGTGGATGTCAGGGGAGAACCAAGATGTAGCAGCAGGGTTAGGAAAGTTAAGAATATGTAGTTGCATAGCCTCGGCAAAAGTGTTAATCACTTGTACTTACTGTTCACTATTGTAAGATTGTCTCCCTGCTTATGGCTCCTTGTTCTGATGAGCAGTGTTTGTATCACTCAGATGTGAAACTTTGGTTCCTGCACAAGATAAAGGCAGGTGTCTCAGTCCAGGGCCTCTTCCCTGTGCAGTGTGTAACCTTCAGACCAAAGTGATGGTCCAGCCTCACACTCCCTGGACACGTTACTGATGCCTGCACCTCGACAGTGCTTGTCATTGCTGCCAGAATGTCGCGGGCAGGGGTCACAGAGTTCCGTCACTCTCTTTGTGTGCTCTCAGCACCTTTAAGGTGGGGCTGGCCCCCATCTCTTCAGCATCTGTGACCAGTGACGCTGTGCTCCTGAAGGGCTCAGGTGCTGAAGGCTGACAAAGGATCAGGAGCGTTTAAAGCTTCACGGCTGCATCTCTATGATATGAGCCTGATCACAGAGCGCAAGTGAGCTGTTCTCAGCCAGACAGGAGCCGGACATTCACAGAGGCAATGTGAAGATCTATGGAACATCCTCACTGCATGTAGTCACTGAATCTAGCTACTATTAGGGCCTCAACTGCATCACCATGATATGAGCCTGAGCACGGAGGTTATGTGCACCGCCATCAGCCACACAGGAGTCAAACGTTCACAGAAGGCAGCCTGCTGACTGCTATACCCTGTCTGTGATGATCTTGGCGGGTGTCTTCTGGAGGGCTGAGACCCGGAGGGCCCCGGTCTGCTTTTGGGGTCCTGCTATGTGGCAGTGGTACCCTCCTCAGCCTGTGGAGCTGAATTTGCTTGGGTCACGGGAAGAGGGGATTTGGATGGGTCATATTACCCTGGGGCCATCCACCCAGGTGACTCTGGGAGTGTCTGGCCCATCCGAATCCCCTCTCCCTGTAACCCCAGCAAATCCAGCTCCACAGGCCGAGGAGGGTGCCACTGCCACAAAGCAGGACCCCAAAAGCAGGCCGGGGACTTCCAGGTCTTGGCTTCAATTAGAGTGTCATCAGATTCTTCTTCTGAGGTGTCTTCGGGGCTTGAGTCGAGGACCTGGCTCATGGGCCCCCTTGGCTGTTTCCCAGATGTGCCTGCGAAAGCAAGGAGAGATAATTATTGCATGACAGGGGACTGTGGAACAGGGGAACACACTCACATGGTTGTCTGATGTATGTCGCACTGCTGGCTCTTCACTGGGTTGAGCACCGCCGACCTCACCGTCAGCACAAGACTGTCCAGATCATCGCCAGCCAGCTGGATGACTCGATTTTCAAAGTCTGTGAGGTCCTTGATATCAGTCATTCCTCCATCAGTCTGTGACCTCTTCCTTTTGATGTGCCAGCTTTCTCTGCATGAAGACAGATGGAGCAAGTGTAAGCAGGACGCTTGCCAGGCCAGATGAGAAGGATGCCTGGCATGTGTGGGTAATGAGTGGTGCCATGGATGGCATGAGGGCATGTTCCGCAGGCAGATGAAGGTGTGTGTGAGAGAATGAATGGTGATGTCCCTTGAACTGGCAGTGATTGAGATCCCTGTGGATGTTTGATGGGTTTAAGCGTGTGAGTTGAGAGTGACTTACCCTGGCGGAACGAAAGAGATCATTCATTCTCTTTCAGTATTGGCTGGCTGTCCTCTTTTGCAGGGCATTGGCACTGACAACCTCTGCCACCCCCTGCCATGCTGGATTGATGACCTTGCTTGCTGGTCTTCGCCCCGGGCTGGGGTAGAGGACTTCACGGCAGGCCTCCACTGTGTCCAGTAATCGCCCGAGGGAGGCATTGCTAAATTTGGGCAGCATGTTTCCTCCCTTTGCGGGTCATGGCTTTGCAGTGGCTTCTGATCCCTTAGACAGTGCTAGCTCTATGCAGGGGCAGCCTTTAAATAGGGTGCCGGATTACTGAAGGCCTGAGGTGATGGCGGGCAGGCAAATCAGAGGTCACCCCGTTAGCGGGTTTACGTTATAAATGAGGTGGAATGCACTGGGAATGGGATGATATGGTGTGTAAACCCACTATTGCGGCTGGCAGGCCCTTTTTCTGGCTCACTACTGCACTTTGTGCAAATCTGGGATGATTCCACCCCTAGAGTGGGACCTGAACCCAGAAACATGTGGCTCAGAGGTAAGAGTGCTGCCATCTGCGCCTCAGCTGATATACACAAGTTCATGTGTAATTCAAAAAGAGGATATAGATTCTGTGGCGCTTGTCCAATCTCCTAACCTAACTTTGGTGGAAACTTTGGAAAAACTGTGAAAATGGCAATTTAACCTTGGGGAAATATAGCCATCAAGCAATGCAAAAACTAAAACCACTGTCTGTCTAAGGAATTACACTAGGGGGTGCCAATGAACTATATTTGAATTACGTTTTGTTTCAGACACATGATGAGACTACTTGTATTTTTGAAAAACTTCCAAAATACGTACTTGAGAGATACAATGAGAACACTTTCATTCATATTATATACAATGACTGTACACTTATTGTTGTTGGTGGATATCCCTCGATTTGTGTATAATGTCTACTCAGGGTCATGAATTTCTGCCATGGGTCTTCATATGACTGAGCAGGCTGATTCTCGATCCACAGATCTTTCGGCACATGAGGCAGAACATCCTGTGAGGTAGTGAGATGCAGAGTGCAGGATTTGCTTCAACCAATCAACACTCTAGTATCGCTAAAACTTGGCCCACAGGTTAGCAAGGCCATAACAAAGCAAATCAAGCTCTAGGCTTTATTTCTAGAAGGATAGGATTGAAAAGTGAGTTATGGTAAACTTGTATTGAACCTTGCTTAGACCACACTTGGAGTACAGAATGCAGTTCTGGCCGACTAATTATAAAAAGAATATAGAGGCACTTGGAAAGGGTACAGAGGAGATTAACAAGGATGATACCAGAAATGCATGGGTATGCACATCAGGAAAGGGTTGACAGTCTGTCTCTCTTCTCTGTTGTAAAAAGAACACAGGCGCAACCTAATAGGTCTTAAAAAGTGATGAAACATTTTGACGGAGTGGATGCAGAGAGAATGGCCATAATATTGCTGTCGGTGGGCAGGGGCGGGCCCGACATGCTGACATGCAAAATGACGCGCGGTGACGTTGGGAGTGCTTCCCGAAATCATCGCACGTTATTTAGATATTTCGTTCAGCAGGCGCGCGTCTGAGGCAGCTGTGCACCCGCCGAACTGTCATTGGCCTATTAAGGTCATTAACAGACCAATTAAACTTGTTAGCAACACTGCCCGTCCAACCTTAAGGTTGGCGGGCAGATGAAGAGCTCAGGTGGCCTTCCGTTTTTCAGGACACCTCATCCACGGGCAGAATGAGGTTTCCTGAATGTTTAATAAAATAATTAAATAAATTTTCCGGGATGCAGAAACATGTCCCAGCTCATGTGATACTGTCACATGAGGGGACATGTTTAAATAATTTTTTAGATCCTTTATTCAAGATTTTCATTACCAACTTAATCTCCCTGAGGAAGCTCGGTGCCTCAGGGAGATTGCGGTGCTCTTCTGAGCACATGCGCGGCGTAAAATGGTGTAAAATGGCGGTGCACAGCCGATCGTGGGTGGCGATCGTCTCCATGCCCGCCCCTGCTCACTCCCGCCCAGCCCACCCGACATAGGTAAGATGCAGCCTAATATTTCCTCTTGTGAGAAAGAGCATAACTAGAGCCGGTAACATAAGATAGTCACCAAAAAATCCAATAGGGAATTCAGAAGAAACTCCTTCATCCAAAGCATGGGAAGAATGTGGAACTCGCTACCTCAGAGTGGTTGAAGCAGATAGTATAGCTGCAGTTAAGGGGAAACTAGGCAAGCACTTCAAAGAAGAAGGGATTAAATGGTTCTGATCGTAGACTTAGGTAAGAAAATGTGGGTGGGAGCTTGAATGGAGCATAAACACTGACATGGATTGGTTTGGCTAAAAGGCCTGTTTCTATGCCACATATGCTATCTAATCCTATGTAGTTGTGGTAATATGAGGTGCCCTGTCCCTTTAAGAGAATGCAAGTGTACTGATCATATGACAGCACTGACGAATCACTGTACAGTACAGGCAACTGAGAACTGTAAATCTAGTTCTGGAGGTTTTTGAGTGAGCCCTGCCCTATGTCTCAATAAAGCATCATTGTTTGTTCTCACATCAGTCTCTCCCCATTATTGATTGCAACCAGCAATTGAGGAGAACGTAGGAAGGTGTGCAGTTACAGTTCGGTTGGCCAACAAACTCATTTACTCAAGAAATAAAAATGGCGACGAGGATAAAGAACAAAAGAAAATAAATTTCAAGACAGGTGAAAAAAGCATTGGAAAGAGCATCTGTACTTACCTTGTGAAATAGGCGACAGCTGTCAATTGGAGCAGAAAGCAGTGCTGCAGTTTAAAATTTAAAAAAACCCTGTAGAATCACAATCGCGGAGATCCCGCCAAAACTCAAAAAGAGCGTGAAACCCAGCAGAGAAAAGCCGACAGTTGCAGAGACAGACTTAATAAAAGACAGTGACTGCTCTTAAAGTGGCAATACATTTAAAAGGGTAAATATATGAAAAATGGCTGTGGACAGAAAATTATGAGATCCCAGAGAGAGAGGGCGACTCTGTGGTAATCCAATCACTTAAATTCATCATTACCTGGAAGTGCAGTCCCCTTTCAGCCATTCACAATGCCGCAGTTCTGGAGTGTCGATCAATTCGACCCCATTTCAGATGCCTGGTCTCATAATATCGAATGCCTAGCGTTCTTTTTTACCGCTAACGGCATCACGGGGGAGGAGGAGAAGAGGGCGATTCTTTTGTTCTCACATGGGAGCAAAACGTATGGACTGATCCGCAGCCTTAAATCACCTAGCTCCCCAGGCTCATAGGCTTTTGACGAGTTAATAAAAATTGTACAGAGCCACCCGAGACCAAAGCCCTCAGTTACTATGCAGCCCTTCAAGTTCAGTTCAAGGAACAGGCTTCCGGAGGAGAAAATAGCTGACTATGTAGTCACTTTAAAGGCATTAACTGAGCATTGCAAATTCGGAACGAACATAAGTGATATGTTGAGAGACTGGTTGATATACGGGATTGGAGATGATACTATCCAAAGGCGATTGCTAGCTGAACCTAGTCCAGACTTCAAAAAAGCATTAGAATTAGCTATCACGATGGAGAGTGCTGTTGGAAATTCCAAAGTTATAAAAGTTACACAAAATGGCGCCGGCCATCTGGTCAAGCGGGCCAATCTGACAACAAAAGGCGCGAAAACTTTAGACTCCATGGAAAGATGAAAAATGTTCTCTAGCTCCAGACCATTGAAAAACAATGGTACTGCAGTGAAAACCTGCAAAATAAATGAGAGAAATACATCCAGGCCTCCAGTCAGCGAACGACAACTCAAACAAGCTGAGGCTTTTTCTGTCACCGTTATGGCTACATAATGCGGCACTGCAGAGAAAGGTTAAAACAACACTATAAAGGCAGAAGGAAAAGTTGTGAAATATGCCTCTTGGAAGAGCCAGAAGGAATAGAATCAGACATCCATTCATTTTATAACCTCAAAGTGGGTAGAACTGAGCCAATCCAAGTAGTCATTACAGTTAACAGACAACCCACTGAGATGAAAGTGGATATGGGAGCCGTCAATATCTGTCATTGGAGAGCATGCATTTAGATATCTGAGTAAAGGAACCCATCCTTTGAAGTTAGAAGTTTCGGACACAAAGCTGAGGACATACACGGGTGAAGAAATAAATGCGAAAGGGGTATGTCAAGTCAAGGTGCAGTATGAGGAACAGCCTGCAAAATTACCCTTATTTGTAATGTCAGGCAGGGGACCAAGTGTCCTCGGAAGGAACTGGCTGGGAGAGATAAATCTTGAGGGCCCGCTGAGTTCCCAATTCAAAACCATTGTATTGCCGCAAGAAAAAATGAGTACGCAAAGACTCAATGGGAGAAGCTCTTGGAAGTGTTACACCAGGACAGAGTTCAAGCTGAAATCAGCATCCTTTGAAAGAAAAAGGAAGATCTATTAAAGGACTTTTGTGCGCTACAAAATTCAATCAGCTCTCAATTTGTGCCACGAAAAAGATATGAAGAAGAAAAGGAAGAGTTAAGCCTGTCTCTGGCCGAGTTAATGAATAATTAGCTGAGGAGGGGAAACGAGATGCGATTCTCCAGGAAACTATTAATGAGAATAGGAAAAAATTGGAAGAGCTGAAGCAGCAGCTTTGTAAAAGCCCTGAAGTTTTAAAGCTAGAAGGCCCTGAATTCTCAGAAGAGCTGTTGGAAAACCCAACTACAGAGCTCATTCACGCTCGCACCCAAGCCTAGTTCAGTGAACAGCAAAATTAAAGAGAAGACAGGGATAGGGTCAGTGCTTCCAAGAAAAGGACACACAGGAAGAAAAAGAGAAAGTATTGACATTGCTCGGAAAGAAAAACAAAAATAATTTTTTTTCCCTTTTCCTCTTTCTCCTCACACGTCATGTGGCTCATCGCTGTATTGCCTTGTGCTTGTTGCCCTTTATCTGTTTCAGCTTGGAGGGGAGGGGCAGCAAGAGTGAACGTGACTGTACCCAGAAGATGGTGAAATCATCCACTGAGGGACATAGTGGGCAACTGCCCCTGAAAAGGAAGTCTCGGAAACACCAAACGAGGTTGTTGGGCTACAATGTTCAACCTGTCATAGAAGGTCTCCTGAGAGACTTGACCTGTAAATAGTTATTGTGTAAATAGTTATTGTGTAAATAGTTAATGTGTTTTCAGCTTGTTAGCTGTATTTTTAAATATAGGGGGAGGGATGTGGTAAAGTGAGGTACACTCTCCCTTTAAGAGAATGCAAACGGACTGATCATGCGACAGCACTGCACAGCGCAGGCAACTGGGAACTATAAGTCTAGTTCTGGAGGTTTCTGAGTGAGCACGTATGATCTGGTGCTCTGCCCTATCTTTCAATAAACCATCACTGTTTATTCTTACATCAGTCTCTCCCCATTATTGATCGCAAGCAGCATAGGAAGGCGTGCAGTTAGAGTTCGGTTGGCCAACGAACTCATTTACCCAAGACATAAAAGTAATCCTAGTATCTATATTAAGGTATAGGGTAGTTGACAGTATTCATGGATGCAGATATTTTCATTTTTCACATTTCTTAATGCATGAGACATGACTTAGTGAATGATGTGTGTGATGTGTTACTATATGCCTACTATTGAATGGAATATGGTACAATGGATTGTGAATCAACACCTATGATTTTTAGCGGCACTCTGCTTTAGTTTTCCATGAGTTTTAAAAGAACATTGAAAATTCACTAAAACACCGCTTCAGGAATTTTTTTAGGAAATGAGCTGTCGAAAAGGACTAAAGGCATTTTTTCAAATGAATAATGTTAATACTCACATATGGTATTGTGATTTAAGTAAAGTTAAAAAGACAGTTAGTCACATATTCACCTAATCATGTTTGTGAGCTCAAGTACATCTCATGTAAGTGTTTGTTCGCTATTTGTTCACTGATGTTGAGCATTATAGAGAAAGTTAAAAGTAGGAAGACTGAGAGCAGAAAAAATATCCTGGGAGGATACATGAAAGGATTAACTACTTTAATATTTTGAATTGAACGACGGAATGAGTATAGTATTAGGATTCAAATCCCATCAAGACAAGCTGTGAAATTAAATTCAACAAATCTGGTAAACTGCCAGAAGGCGGGAAAAGTCATTTGGGTGCAGCATTTAAAAGGCTGCAGCTGTAATGTGCCTGTAGAATCTTTTCAATGGCAGAATGAGTAGCAGCAGTGGATGCTTCCATGAATGTACTGTAGGAAGAGACAAGGACAAGGCGAGACTGGATTTTTGGTCTCCAAGACAGGAATCCCCAGAAATTGACAGTATAGGCAATATGGAGAAAGATGAGCTAGGCAGCCGGTGCCATGTTGACCATCCTCCGTACATAGTATGTGTGCTCGACCTTTGTAGTTGCAGATGACTATGACGTGAACTAGAATTCATTGAGTTAAGTTTCAGGTATGGCATATTCGAAGATGACTAATCAGTTCAATTTGAGCACAAAAGCATCTGTTGATTGTTGGACACACATGTATAATTGGTGTGGAAGAGTTGCCTGCAGCTCTTGACCTGCAAAGCTCATGTTTCCTGTTGGCCATAGGAGGTGGCGTGGTTGCTGATGAGACTGTGCCATGTAGAGTGATCCTGTACAAGGTTCTCCCATGTCTCAGGGGTGATGTTGAAACTCTTCAGTGAAATATTCAGGGTGTCCTTGAATCACTTTTTCTGGTCTTTATGTGATTGTTTCCCTCCAATTTGCCTGCCATAGGAGAACTTTGTCTGGTAAGCATCCATCAGACACTCTGGCAACATGTCCTGCTCATCCTATCTGAACTCTCTTCAGCAGAAGGTGGATGCTAGACATGTCGTTCAGGGAGAGAATCTCAGTATTAGAAACCTTGTCTTGCCACCTGATATTGAGTAGTCTCCACAGGTTTGTCAAGTGATTGTGGTGTAGCTTTTTGTGCGCCTGGAGTAAACTGTCCTTGTCTCACAAATATACAAGAAATTGGGAAGGGCATCTGCTCTGTATATCTTCACTTTTGTTGAGAGACTAATTCCTACACACAGTAACATGGTGTTGGCAACAGTGTAAAAATCTCACAAGGCTGAAAAGATAAATGAAGTAATGAACACCTATGCTTATTCTGAAGGGATAGTGAAAGCATGAGTCACCACCACAGCATATGCCCTCACGGTGTAAGTGACAAGATGGATGTAACAGGCCTGAAGTTAGTTAAGCAACTGCTTTGCTGGTAAGTTACGCTGTTTTCTAGCCTGTTTCACCTGGGTTTAATGAGATAACTAAATATTTTAGATGCAGCCTTGATTAACTTGAATGTGGAAACTATAAGCTGCTGCAACCACATCCTCTCTCTTGCTCATCCATCCCTCAGAACCTTCAATGCAACAATAGCAGGACTCTGTAAACACGCTCTGTGGATACCTGGGGCTGGATTTTTGTCTGGTGATTAAGGCGGTTATGAGGGTGGGAATGACAAGAACTTTGAATTTTTTGCACTAATTTCAAAGTTGTAGTGCCTTCCTGACCCTGTGCTATTTATTGAGTGGCATTTTTGTGGGCCATGAAGGCCTTGGATCATGACGTCGAATGCAGGTCTTCTGAGTCGGGCTCACCATTGTGAATCTATAGGAAATTTACATTTTCTCCCCCATGTTATTTTTGTGTGCTGATGCAGATTTTGGAAGCCCTAAAAACCTGCCTCATTGGAGAGTTCATGTCCACTGGGGGAAGCCTGCTGAGGTATTAGGAGCATTCTGACAGGTAAGTGTTAAATATTTTGAGATCTTCAAATGTCACTATTAGATGCTGTATTGTAATGTAGATGTGTGTTATCTGCAGAGTTTCATCATGGGGCTCTGGCCTGAAAAGGGAAGTTGGCTATTACATTGACCAGCCTTGTTTAGGTGTTGGAATGCATTAGAGTGCTTTTCCCATTCGGAAAAGTACACTTATGCATTCAAAACTGAAGAAAACACTGCTTGGGATCTCTATTGTAATAATCTGATGTGGGTTAAACGACCAAAGCCCTTTTAATTTGGAAATTAAATCCTACAGCAGCACTTAGAGAAAAAAAAAAATTGCTACCTGCTCCTGGACTGCTTTGATTGACAGGATATCTGTTGTAGCTTAGGAGAAAAAGGCCATCTGTTTTACAGTTTCAGTCAACTCCTTTGTTTATACTTCCGTTGACCCCATCGTGAATGCTTGGCTGAGTTTCAAAAGCTCAAGAGCCACTTATCTCAGCAGCAAGCTGTGTTCACAGTTTGACATTTTCAGAGGTTATTAAATGATTATCTATCTTTGGTGTGGTATGTGAATTAGTGTTTATTTGTTTTTGCAACAGATTGACTACTTGTGGGGATTTAAATCTCTGAGTGGCTTTTACCATCATCCATACTTCAGCTACATTTTTCCTTTCCATAGATTTTTGGAAACCGATAGAGCCTTGATTTTCTCCTCTTGCGCTTCCTTCAGGAGCATCAGGTATAAACTATCAGGTCTCAGGGACTTATCTACCTTAAGCATGAATAATTCCTTTAGCACAGCTTCTTATTTCATAATAACCACCACCCTCTTCAGGTGGTTCCACAGTTTAAAAACATTCCAACCGCTGAGCTTCCATTTTCTTTTTCAGTTCTAACAGTTTGTTCTCGATTATGTTCTGGTCACTATTCTGAAAAAACAGCCCTGTTTATATATCATGTAATTGCTCTGCCTCATTATGTAGTTAAAAAATTTTCCACTTGTGTCTGTTGATCCACAATGAACTCCATTCAATTAATTTGGGCTAGATCTTACCTCCTTAACAGCACTGTAGGTGTACCTACACCACATGGGCTGCAGCGATTCAAGCAGGCAGCTCATCACCACTTTCTCAAGGGCAATTAGGGATGGGCAACAAATGCTGGCCTAGCCAGCAAAGTCCACATTCCTTGAATGAATAAAAATGAAATCTTCATTCAACATTTGAAATGAGCTAATTTCTAGTCTAACATTTTGATCTTTGACTAATTTATTTACAGGGTCAATGGGTCACTATTTTTCAAGCATTCTCCTAAATTCAGGTCTTCTTATTGTCACACTTTAATATCTAGAATCAGAAATACTAGAAGCCTTCTGTGAACATCCTTTTGTTTTATTACAAGTTACCCTTGGGATGGTTTAAAATCCTGTAACTACTCTAAGCCTCTCCACATTACCTGCAAATCTTACTTTGATTGCTTTTCCATTATTCAATATTATGTGCAGTGCCAAGACAAGGAGCAGATCTCTTATTATTTTTCAATTAAATTCAATCTTCAAGCATTGCCATCAATAAAAACTTTCCTTTCAATGTTAAGTGTTGTTGATTAATAAAGTTATTCTCCTTTTTTCTTTTCTCTCCTTTTTTCTTTCCTTTTATTTTTGGAAATATTTGAGGTACAAAATTCAGATTGGTAGCACCTGTTGTTATGGGTGTCATTTGCCTTTCAAAGTATTGCCATATTGTTGAAAGTAGTATCGTGCATACAGTGAATGGCTGCCTCAACTATGAACAGAAGGATGATCATGTCACCTGTGTGCTGATTTGATATCAGCAATGCATGATGCATCTGGCTCCTTCTAAGCTGGATATACTTGCAACATCTTGCAGTTTGTCTATGCCATTGCTTTCAGTCTAAACCATGATTTCAGCCACCTGACCCTCCCAGACCAGAATATTTTCCATCTCCTTTGTAATGTCCTGTATTTTGGCATTTGATGCAACAGGCTAATAGAGGTTGATTGCACTTCTTTTCCCACATAATGATTAGCTCCATGGGGCCATGTTGTTGCTTATAAATTCCCTCCCTTGTGTCACCTCATAGTCTTCTTGATACCGCTCATGAAAACTTCAGCCTCCTGCATTGCCTCTATTTGATTTTACTTCTCCACTCCCCCTCCGACAATTGGTCTTTCACTTCCCTCCCTCTACCACTCTATTCCTTTCTGGCTGCCTTTGGGTGGAATTTCCTGATCCCACTGGGGTGGGTTTGAAGGTAGCATCAGGAGCAAAACTGGACAGGGTCATACCAGCAACAGCTGCCTGCCTGGCAGCCAACTAGTGGCAATTAAGTGGTCACTTGGAGCCAGATTGGGAACTCTGCTGGGATCTTACTGGCGGCAGACGAGCCGCCGGCTGAGGCCTAACCTGGCAGATGGCTGGAGGTGGCCCCCAGGCAGCAGGCCGGGGGCGAGGGATAGCAAGGCCTACTTCCCCTGGATCCAAAACTGGCAGAAGGCCACCCAGTGGACTTGAAGATGATGGCCTGACAGCTGGTTTCTGGCCCCAGCCAGTTTTGCTGAGGCAGGCTTGAGGGTGGTAGGAAGCTGATTAGGCTCATTAAGAGCTTTGTTAACTCCAATTAAAGGAGGCTGACTGGAATTTTCCAGTGAGCCTCCTGTTTCCTGCAGATGGGGGACAGTGGAAGGTGGGTACCCAGGGAAGGCCAGGTGCAGGGCGAGGGTGGGGCCAGGTGGGTTTGTGTGCGTGGTAGTGTTCCAGGCAGGCCTAGAGGCCTTTCCTGCCTGCCTGGGTGAGGGGGCAGCCACATGTCACCCTGTACAGGGGCTCTCCCAACACAATGCCCCCCGCCCCACCTACACCACCCCTTCCCCCCACTGGAAAGAACCATTTTTAATTTAAGTTTTAAAACTGCTAGTGAGAGGGTGCCTCCTTGTTGAAGTGCCCTGTCTGTTATTTACCTGCTATCACAGCCTGTTATTTCCCTCAAGCTGGAAGGCCTTTGATTGGCCCTCTAGCTTCAAGAGGCAACTCTGCCAAAATCCAAATGGGTGACTGTTTCCCCCAACCCCCCTGGGGCCAAGTTCGGGACATGAAAAAGTCCAGACCTCTGTTCCTGCCCTCGTCGGGAAAATCCAGCTCCAAGTTTGAACAAATCCGCCTTGAGACATTTCTTGCTCTTGTGGCTTTTCTTGATAATTTTAGTTTCTAGAAACTTCCGCATCATGCAAGTTTCACATCAAATTGACCTTGCCCATCCTGCCGTATTAATTATTCACCAGTTAAGTACCTCTTACTTTAGCTTAGTCTGATGGATCAGCTGAATGCTTGCTCAACATTGAATTGACATTCAAAGCCAAACTTCCTCTTTAAATCAGTTTCAATTTGTTGCTCATGTGACTGATCAGTTTTCGACTTACGCTGCATAATTTTTTACAAAATGCCTGAATGGTGTTTGTTAGCTAACACCTTACAACTGACAGCTATTACCTAGCAGGCAGTTAGTCCATCACAATTGTCAGTTTCTGTTAGTCACTTTCTGTTTCACAACAACCTAGTTATGACCTAAAAGTTAATCAATACTCACCATTAAACTTGTGTCTCACAGCTGCAGGTGAACCTCACTCTGGCAGTACAATCTGAGATTTGTCAAATTATATGCTCCATGTCCCATATATTCTCTGCCTTGTAGTCCTGCCTTATATACTATTTAATGTAGTTTGCAATGTATCATTATGTCAGTGCCAAAAATTGTTTCTTCCAAATAATTTTTCATAAGCATATTATACAAATGATGCTCATCCCTGTAAAGTGGTGATCTTTATGGATTGGGAAGTTTTACACGCCCAAATTCAACAATGTACAAACCCTAAAATTGTGCAACTCCAATCCCATTG
This sequence comes from Cetorhinus maximus, assembly GCF_964194155.1. Lineage (NCBI taxonomy): Eukaryota > Metazoa > Chordata > Chondrichthyes > Lamniformes > Cetorhinidae > Cetorhinus > Cetorhinus maximus. The sequence continues at coordinate 62,859,353 of NC_135898.1, read as the reverse complement.
CAGATCTTCACTTCTCAGCCTTACCTCATTTTTATCTCCCAATCCCAGAAGGGTTTCCTTTTTTAGGGATGTCCGGCAGTGGGCTCCAGGCTCTGCACCCTGCTTGAAGGATTGAAGAGGGACAGATAGCAAAGACTACAGGATCCGTGAAGTGTGTCTCTTTTACTTTCAGAGGCAGTGGATTGGGAATTGGAAGTTGCAGTCTACTGGATACTGTCTGCAAACAACGGTGAAGACCCTAGAGAGGCAGCCCTTACCACAGCTGCACCCCTTCCCAGGCACAAAGCCTTGCCATGTCTATGATTGGGGATTATCGGGCCTAGATAACGATCTGAGCCTGGAAGTAGGTTGTATTTTGGGGAGGGAAATTGGCCTCTGCCCTTAACCTAATAAGCATAACTTTTCACTAGCAATGTTTTCCATAAATGTTCCTTGTTGGTAAGCAGTAATGCTTTTATGTAGAAAACCTTTGCAATAGAATTCAGAAACAGGACAGATGCATGTCACTGAACTTATTTCTGATGGAGAAGAGACATAGCAAGGCCTACAGAAGAAAAGCAGAGGCAAGCACACTACTTCATGTACGCCATGAGTATAGAAGCATTGGAAATAATTATAACATTCACACACTTCAAGTGAATTTTGAAGATGCCATGTGGAGTTGGAGGGCATCCCTGCCAGTGGCTTTGAAGGTGACCGCAGTGCTCAATTTCTTGGCCTCTGCTCTTTCCAAGGATCAACTTGGTGACCTGTGTGACATCTCTCAGTCCGCAACACATCGATGCATAAAGGAGGTCACAGATGTCCTTTACAGGAAGGCCCATCATTATGTCAGGTTTGCTCTGGATGAAGTTAGCCAGGCTGCGAGATTCCCCAGCTTCACCGCCAACTCAGGCTTCCCAAAAGTGCAGGATGCAATAGACTGCACCCATGTGGCTATACGGGCTCCATGGCAGCAGCCCCTAATGTTTATAAACTGCAAGGGCTATCATTCCATCAATGTACGACTGGTGCGTGATTACTGGAAGCATATACTGCACTTTTGTGCATGGTACCCTGGGAGTTGCCATGACTGCTACATCCTGAGTCACTCCCAGGTGCCTGAGATTCCCGTGGGGCCATTATGTCTGCAGGGATGGCTGCTTGGGGCTAAGGGGCACCCACTGAAATGCTGGCTGATGACACCAGTGCATTGCCCTCAGAGTCGTTCTGAGGAGGTACAACGCTGCTCACAGCTCCACACGCTCCCTTATAGAGCAGACCATAGGGCTCCTGAAGGTGTGTTTCAGTTGCTTGGACCGCCCAGGTGGCTCACTCCAATACACTCCTGACAGGGTTTCCTGCATCATCGCAGTGTGTTCCGCTCTTCACAATCTGGCTATGCAAAGAGGTGACCCCCCTGCCAGAGGATGACATGGAGGAGGATGAAAGCTCATCGGTGGATGAAGATCCAGAGACCTGGGAACCTTAGGATCCTGCTGTCAGCCAGTGTGAGTGCGATCACATCATGGAGGAAGGAAGACGTGGGAGACTTACCTGTGATACGTTAATTGCTGACAGATTCTAGGAAGAGTAAAGTCAAGTGAGGGAATATGGCCACATTTCTCCTAGCCTTCAATGCCATCTTCTTTCAACACACGGGATGTCCATCCACTTGCAGCGAGAACAAATCCCGCATTCACACTTGCCTCTTAAGTGAGTTCACTCAAGACTTCACTTAGGAACAAGGGTGATGCAAGTGAAGACTTGAAGTCTTCGCCACTATCTAATGATACAAACACTGCTGCGACTGAGACGTGGACATCCCTAGGGATCTCCTCCTCCTGTAAATGTCTTTCCATCTGCCACTACCACTGAGGAGACACAAATGCTACTAGAATATCAATGCTGATGGGCTGCCCTCGCTCACTGGTGTTCTTTGAGGGAGAAGGGTTAGAAACACTAACATCACAAACTTCCAATAAAGATTTAAACACATCTCCCTGACATCGCACAAGGGTGCAGATATCAGTTCAACTGAGGTTGACATCACATGAATGTTAATCTCACAGTGGGACACCATCAATGAGCGGGAGGAAGGCTAAACCTTGAAATAAGAGGACTCCACAGTACAAAATCACAACGCCTTCAGTTGACAGGGACATTCACATAACCATAAAATGTATTAACAAAAGTGCAGTTTAGTTACATGTCTAGCACACCCGTGACCCACAAGTGACCCACAAGTGACATCAATTTTTCTTAACTTTCCTAACTCTAGCACTATGCCTGGGTGCAGCCCCGACACCCACAGCAGAGGTGGAGGCAGCCTGTTGACTGCTATGTCCTGATGTCTGTGATGACCTTGGCGGACGTCGTCTGATAGCTCCTGGCCTGGAGGGCCCAGACCTGATAAGGGTCACCTGCTCAGGGGCAGAAGCACCTTTGGTGGCCTGAGAAGCTGGAGTGGATGGAGTCACAGACAGAGGGGGCTGTGAGTGGCTGTACACACTTAGAGTGTCCTGAGTGGTGGCCCTCGGGATGTCCGGCTAACGCTCATCCTCCCTGTAGGAGCCTGAGGGCCCTGCCCTGCCTCCTGCAAGAGATGGTGCACCCGGAGGGAGGTCAAGGTGCCTCATCCCCATGTTGCCTACATCTTGATGGTGCCAACCAGGGCGTGTGGCCATGGAGTGCAGGGCCGAGTGCAAATCCGGCAAGGCTTGCTGGATCAAGGTGTCCATGGTGGTCACCAGCCTTCCCATAGTGACCCCGAGCTGCTTGCATATCAGAGCCTTGACATCAGACAGAACGTGGACGGACTCCTCTATCGTTCACTCTAATCTGCTGAGTGACTGCGGAATCTCTGCCTGATGTTCCACTGCCTGTCATTGCATTTCCAGCATTGATTTGGCAGCTGCTTCCAGAGGCTCATCATCTGACTTGGACTGAGCAGGTAGCCGGTCTCCAGCAGCCCTCCGAGTGCCAGAGTACTGGCCTGTCCCTGCCTCCGACTGCTGCGGGGATGTGTCAGTGAGGTGTTCCCCAGAAAGTGAGTCCGAGCCTAATCTACAGCTGTACCCCACTGACCTGTGTGTCTCTGTGGAGGGTGTGTGTGATCGCCGTGATGGTTCATCCAGAGCTTCCTCTTCAGATGACATCTGGGGGCTTGCTATGGTGATGCTGGACTGGCTTGGGGGCCTCGATCTGTTGGTGCCTAGAAAATAGAAAAGGGAGTTTCAGTTAATGAACATGAGTTAAATGAGACTGCACGTGACTCACTGTGATTGTCAGGATTTGAAGAGGTGATGGAGCTGTGATCCATACTAGGTGGGTGGGAGAGGCTAATCTCCCCTTCCCCATGGGAGCGGTCCCCAGCCAGCTTGGCTGCAGCCTCCTCGAATTCACTGAGGGTGAGGATGTCGGATGCCCCTCCCCCGGTCTGCGCTGTCTCGTGACAGCTTGGTCTGTATGAAGGAGAAAAAAAGGCATGTGATAAGAAGGGATGGAACAGAGGCTGTGTGAGATGCATGTCCCCTGTGTGTAGTGAGCCCTCCCCAGAAGGGCCAGAGGATGGAGTGTGAGCAACATGATAGATGGGGCGGTGGTGAGGTGAGCATCTCGGTGAGTGAATGAGTGTTGATATGTGTCCCCCTGATAATGGTTGCGTGAACCCCCTGAAGAGAGTGGCCTTTTAAGTGCATGATACCATGATGAGAGTTTGACACTGGAGGGTGTTGAAGGATGACTTACCCTGGAGGAGCGGATGAGATCATTCGCCCCCTTCCTGCACTGGGTGGCACTTCAGCCGCTGGTGTCAGCCATGCTGACCTGCTATGCTACAGTGTCCCAGGCCCGAGAGGTGAGGCTGCTGTTCTTCCTGCAGCCATGCATGGGGTAGAGCACATGCAGTTGTTTTTGCACCCATCTGACCAAGCCCCGGAGGGCCTGGTGGGTGAAGCCGGGTGCAGACTTTGTCCTGAGGCTCTTGGTCTTTCTCTTATGGGTTGCAGACATCTCTGGTGGGCTGGAGAGATCGCGATTGTGCGTTGGACTGGCATTTAAATATGGCGCCAGGGACCTTCGAACCCGCCAGCTGATGGCGGGCAGATGAATCAGCTCCTGACCCGCCAGGTGATTCGGAGCGAAATGCGCCTCTGCGTAATTAATGAGGCTCCAAGCGTAGAAACGGGTTGGAGTTGCCGCCATTACAGGTGACAGGCTGGGCACTGCCGAAACTGTCCGCCACCGCACTTAGTTTCATCTTGGGAAAATTCCGCCCAATGAGTTTCTTCCTTTTTTTCCAAACATAAACGAATATAGATTGACCAATTGGTTTATAAGCTTCATTGGTGGCTTCTTTAATCTGTAAGAGGTCAGAGCTCTTTACAAAAACTATAGTGAAAATGCTTTATGAAAGAACTTTAAAAAAATCCTACTTGTTATCAGTTTTGGATTCTCTCTCAACAAAGGGAGTTACGTTTATCAGCCTAGCATCTTTGGAAAAGTGAGACTTGAATTTATATAATGCCTTTCACAGCCACAGGACATCCCAAAGCACTTTATAACCAATGAAGTACTTTTGAAGTCTAGCTATTGTGGTAATGCAGCAGCCAATTTGCACACAGCAAGCTCTCACAAACAACAATGTGATGATAAACAGATAATCTATTTTTGTGATGTTGATTGAGGGATAAATTTGGGGAGGACTCTTGGGGGAGCTTCCCTGTTTTTCTTCAAAATAGTGAAGGGGACCCAGGACAGCAGACAAAGTCACATCCAAAAGGTGATACCTCCAACAGTGCAGCACTCACTCAATACAGCACTGGATTGTCAGTCTATGTTTTTGAGTTCAAGTTTCTGGGCTGTTAATTAAAGCCTAATCTTTTGACTCAAATGCTACCAAATGAACCATAGCTGACAAGCACTGAGGGACAGATACTGAGGAACTTAATATGGGGAAAGGTGGACTTCACCTCAATGCAGCAAACAGCAAGGCCCAGCGACAATACAGGTAGCAATGAGCCTGCATTATAGGCTGCGGGAGAAACATGCAAGGACCCAGTCAAATTGGGTGTGGGGTGTTATGTGATCAATGCCTAGTATTGTACAGTTGACAGATGGGCTTTGCTTTCTGAAAAAAGAGAGGAGCAGTGGACAGAATAAACTCTTCCTGTGTTATTGATGAGGTTGGTTTGTTTTTCTGGAACTTCGCTGCTTATTCCATTGCCATCTGGTCTGCCACCAACTTCGAATCAGCATCCAGGTACCCAGCAGCACTGGAGGAGATGCAAACTCTTAATGCATTCTTCGGGCCTTGGATACAATCTTGCAAACCATCCAATCAGTTCGCAGACTCTGCCACCGCCTCATAGGGCCTCTTGGAGTCTTCACAAACTCCAGGGAGATGAAGCATGTTAGCACGCCATGCCTGAAGACATGGAAAGAAATAACCTTGTGATCCCAGCACTACCGCTTCTGGATCAGTGAGCAGGGCAAGGAGTGCGAACCTCAACACATCTGTCTCAGGAGCTCAGTGTAGGCTCTACCTTTGAGGATGGTCTTCTTCCTCTTGCTGGTGGGGCAGCTGAGGATGTGGAAGACTGAAGCCGGGTTCCTGCTGAAGGCTGGTCTGCTGTAGAAAAATCCCGTGATCATGAGAGAAACATAAATTTACAGAGAAATCATGTCTCTCACAATGAATTTGTGAGATTTAGCACCTGTCTGTCCAGAAACTTATATCACAGAAAAGAGAGATTCACTCTTGGCCATTTTTAAAAACATTCTCAGTTACTCTGGCATGCTCTACACCCACACCAGACTCTAAAAGTTACAAAATTGAAATGATGTTTGAAAACATATTTATTTGTAACCATCTGACATGATTTGGAGGATTTATAAAATGTATATACAAATGAGTCATTATAGTTCTAAATATTGAGATTCCCAGCTTTCAAATAAAATTGTTTTGGAAAGATTATACAGATAAGTTAACCAAACGGATGATAAAAGGTGGTATTGATTGGAATAACTCAGTAATGGATTTAAATTTTAACTGAAGTTGGCCATATAATTATAACCTTCTCGAATGGGCTTCTGCAGAACTTAGGGTGTGACCTGAGCAGATTGGTGTTTTTGTATCATTTTGACTGTAATCCAGCAATACTCTTTTCCCCATTTAGCATGCTTTGTTTACTGCAGCAGAAAAACAATAAACATCACACAAACCTCAAACTGCAAATACCCAAGAGGACATTGAAGTCACGAGATGAAGTGAGTCTTTAAAGAAGTTATATTATTTAAAAAATTATTCTAACTTTTATTGGTGCGGTGATAGGACATCTGTTTCCTCACAGTTCTTCCAAACACAGAAATACTGGAGTACTTTAGTCTACTCACTTGTGCAATGTTAAAAATTTATGTGGCGTGCGCTTAAAAAAAAAACCTTTAAATAGTCCCTGTGAGAAATTTATTGCAAACTGGAGAACAGCAGTCCATTTGTCCTGCCTCCTTGGCTGGCTGAGATGGTACAGATGCTGAGTTGACATTTCCTATGCCTAACAGTGTGGGAGCTCAGCGAGTAGAAGCTTGCGAGACTCTGACAGCAGCACTGTTACAAGACAGTATAGCCTAGTAGGAGTACAACTCAAGAGGTTCACTCATACGCTGACTTACTCATTTAATTGCTTTTCATGTAATTGCTTATGCTTTTGGTTACATTGACTGGGATTTTCTGTGCTCACCAGCGTCGGGCCTGTTCGGTGGTGTGAGCGGACAATATGGCGAGAAGGCCAAAGATCGGTTTCACAATGTCATGAAACCAGTTTGCGATCGCCACTATCAGACGTCGGGAACTTCATTGTAATACATCAGCATATCATTATAAGGCCAGCCCGCCGGACTCATCGCTTCTGCTGGATCATCCGCCCATGCTGGCAGGAAAACACGCTGACGTGTTTCACAACAGCATATATAAGGTGTGCACTTGGCGGGCTGCACTTCGTTCAGGACTTCAAGGTTTGTTTGTCCACCTTGCTTATGTCAGCACTCGCAGTCATCAGCGCCAGGCTTCACAGACAGCACTTTTAGGGGGCTCACGGGTAGGTCTCTACCTACCAGAACAGCCATTTGTGGGAGGCTTTTCAACAGCTGCAGGGCAAGGTCTTGCTTGGGGAAGGGGGTGAAGTGGCCTCAGGCAAGGGAAGAAGCTGCAGGACGGGAGCTGTACTGGGGGAGAAGGGCATCCAGGGTGTGTGTGGGGGCAAATGTTGATTTGCGCAAGTGGCCTCAAAATGGTGAAGGCTGAGGAGGCAGTCTCCAGAGGAGATGAGGCCAGATGGACATGTGAAGGTATGTGTGTGAGAATGGGTGGTGATGTCCTTTGAGCTGGCAGTGAGTGAATTGGGCTTGAGTGTGTGAGTTTAGAGCGATGAGATGCTTGCCATACCTTGGCTGCATGGATGAGATCATTTATCCTCTATCTGCGATGGATGGCCAACGTCTTCTGTGCAACATTGGCACTGATCAGCACTGCCACCGCCTACCAAGCCAGAGTGCGGCTAGGGCAGGGGTAGAGGACATCACAGCTGGCCTCCATGGCATCCAAAAGGCACTTGAGGGCTGCAGTCTTCTTGCTATTTGGGGCCATTTCTTCTTTGCTGCAGTCCTGGGCTGGAAGCACTGAGCACGGCTGTGCTTTAAATGTGGTACCTGGCATGATGAAGTGGCGAAGTCATGGCGTGGCGAGCGAATGAAAGCCCGCCTGCCATGGAAATGGCGTGTTTCCCAGGAATGCACGCCGTTTCCATGACATTTGGGATGAGTTTGGGATGATTTGGCCTGAAAAGCCATCATGGCAGCTAGCGGGTAAAATGTCGTTTTACCCGCCCGCTACTGCACTTGGTGCAAATCTGGGACGATCCCACCCATTGTCTTTTTTTGTTTCCATACCATCCCCGATTGTCTTATTTATTCATTCACAGGATGTGGGTGCTGCTGGTGAGGTCATCATTGCCCTTGAAAAGCCTTCTTGAGCTGCTGCAGTCCTGTGGTGCAGGTAAACCCACAGTGCTGTTGGGCAGGGTCCAATACCGCCTCAAATTCAAAACACACACTGAAAATACACACTTTTCTGAACATTTCGGTTTAGCAGATAGTCCCAATGTCCTGCAGATTACATGCACTTCAATATAGTAGCAGATCAGCTTAAAAATATGACAAGGACAGAACAGTAATACTTAATTAGTAACCTGAATTTTAACTACTCAAGGCATTATTAGAATATTTTAGTATATACAGTGCTAGGATTATCAGGGGCTTTAGTAATATCCCAATGCAAGCTCTGCAGTAAGTGTGGCTGCTCTGGAGGTAACCTGTAAAAAGAATACTCCAGGTATAGTGGAAGTAATTTAAAAGAAGAATTTGCAAGTTAATTTGTTTCACAGAAGGATCATTTAAGTATAAACCTGTTGCTGCTTCCTGAATTCTTTGCTTGTTGCTGCATGTTTCATAACTTTATTGTTGAAAACGGACTATTGGTAAATGCCTTGGAAGACACCACAGAGATTGATGATGACTATTGATGTTGAGGAACAGGCCTATCAAAAATATAAAACAGCTACAGTGGTTACTGAGCTAGTGCTGAGATCCAAAATCACACCTTCACAGACCAAAACATTCTGAGGTCTCTGCCCATTAACGGAGTGTCCTTTCATTTACCTCGTTATGGTTGAGGTGAAACCCTTGCTCATCATAGCCAGTCGTTACATCACAATCAGAACACAATCATTTCCCCATTGAAACCAAGCAACCACTGCATGAATGACCAATAATTTATGAGAACTATTTACAAAAACATTTTGACGCAGTGGCAATATTTACTAGCTGGGATGGTGCCTAGCTTGGAGGAGAACCTGCAAGGCAGTAGCTGTAATATATTTGTATTTTCAAAAGGCCTTTGATAAAGTTCCCACATAATAAACTCAAGACTAAAGTCAAAGCATCTTTTGTCACAGGGCATGTAGCATAATGGATAGCAAGCTAGCTGTAAAATAAAACAGCAGAGAAAGTGGGTTAAGCGTAACTACTCTAACTGGCAGAAGGTGGGAAGTGGTGTTCCACAGGGATCAGTGTGGTGACCACTTATGTTCACCACTTAAGTTAACAATTTCAAATTCCTGGATGACACCAAACTGTGGGGATATAGTTACTACAAAGGAGGATTGTGAGAAAATAAAAGGCAGCTTTAGTAAACTTGCAGAATGGGTGTGTAACTGGCAAATGAATTTCAAAATATGAAAATGTGAGATGGTGCATTTTAGTGGGAAAATAAGACAGCCACATACTCCTTGGATAATAAGATGGGACAGAGTGGGATAGAGGAGCAAGGATGTCTAGGTACAGATATGCAAATCATTAAAAGTAGCAACGTGTTAACAAGGCCATTTAAAAAATGCAAACCAAGCACTAAAGGGATAGAATTGAAAAGCAGAGAAGTTATGTTAAACTTAGTAGATTGATGGGGTTGTAATTGGTCGGATTTGATATATTCCGCTTTTGTGGGGACATACCTGGGCAATTTTCCACACTGTTTTGTAGATGCCAGTGTTGCAGCTGTACTGAAATAACATGGTTAGAGGCACAGCTAATTCTGGAGCACAGGTCTTTTGCACTACAGTAGGGGAAGTTATCAGGGCCCATAGCCCTTGCTGTTTCAAGTGAACTCGGCTGTTTCTTGATATCACGTGGAGTGACTCGAACTGGCTGAAGACTGGCGTCTGTAATAGTGGAACCTTAGGAGGAGGCTCAGATAGATGATCCACTCTGTGGATGTGGCTGAAGATTGTTGCAAATGCTTCAGCCCAGTGTTTTGCACTGTTGTGTTGGGCTCTACCATCAATGAAGATAGGGATGCACATGGCCTCTCTCCTCCCATTAGTTGTTTAATTGTCCACTATTCATGAATAGATGTAGCAGAGCTTTGGTGTGATCCGTCTGTTGTGGGATTATTTACTTCTGTCTATTTATGCTGCTTTTACTGTTTTTAGCCCTTTGTAGCTTCATCAGGTTGGTACCTCATTTTTAGGTGTGTCTGGTGCTGCTCCTGATGAAAGGACCAAAATACCATGAGGTTATCCAAAGGACACTGCTTGAAGATCGGGGCTGAGAATGCCCACTTCGTCCACTAAATTCAATATATTTTCCTATGGTTTAATTGATAAGTTACTGAATTTTGCTGTCCTTGTAATATCATTAAACTTCTTCTGATAGTGTTAATTACCCCTTGTGATTATCCTATGCCACTGACTTCTCCAGCTGCTTCCTCCTACATGACCCATGTTCTTTTATTTGATACCTTCTTCCCAGGTATTCTAACATTGCATTCCTCCTTTGTCTTGTCTCTGAAAGTAACATCAACATCAGTCTCAGCAACCTTTTCCCATTTCTTGTAGCAGCCATTGTGTTTCCTCTTATCAGATACTCCCCAGCCCTTCAAACTGATTGAGGCCTTTCAGTTATTTAGTTGCTCCCTTGCTCCATCTCCTCTTTTCCAGTCCCCCCGCCTCAGAATTTCTGCCTTACTGCTGCTGGGATTCTTGGACTTTTTTAGCCAAGCATTTTCCAAAGCAGCTGACAGAGATTTCTGAAAGGGCCTGCAGCTGTGCTCCATGACTGAAAAGCTGGTCCTGCCAGTGCATCAGTCTTCAAGTGTTAAACTCTAGTAGTCATTTTAAAATGGTGATTTTTCTTTAACTTTGGAGGTATGTTTTACAGTAGTTCACTTGTGCTCAGGAATATGAATAATCACTGCCATTTTGAGTTGTTTATTGTGTGTTATACAGACTGAACGCTCCCAGAGGACTACCTCCTATACTCACCAGACCACCTCTCATAACTAAAATGGAAACTTGCTGCATTAGGTTTGTTTTTCATAGATTAGGCTGATTATTAATTTTTAAGTCAACTTTCCTTTCCTTGAAGCCTGATTTAAATTATTTGGTAAAATTTGCATTGGGCAACTAGAATTATTTTTACTGCATGTAGCCCTTGTTATCAACCAATACAGGTAAAATAGGCATGTACATGCGTGCTATGCCTTGTTTTGTTACATTAGTGTAACTGGTGACCAGGATATCTTACCAGGGAAGAAGTGCAGCATATTTATGGTAATTGCAGTTCGTGATGTTTGTGTTTAACATTTATGCTTTTTTGTAAAAGGACAATTTAGTTAAAAAGTGCTATATAAAAACCTACCAGTAGGGTGTGCTAAGTCCTGGATGTATTGCCCTCTGGTGTAGAGTAAGGAATAAAGGTACCTACCAGTTTTACACAGGAAGTTGGGGTTCAGAAGCCGATAACTCTGTGTGTGTGTCTTCTTAATTGTTGAGAAGTGGCAAAACACTTCAAATGGGGACAAGAGTGGGATCATCATTATTAGGGGCTTTAGAGGCTTTTGATCCAGTTACTATGGACTTTGTAGTTTATGTTGAGCAAATGGGACAATTTTTCATTGCGAATGAGATTGAAGAGGAAAAGCAGGCCTCAGTGTTTCTTACAGTCATTGGAATATAAATTTCACTTTACTGAGAAATCTCATTGCTCTTGACAAGCCAGCAGATAAAAGCTTTAAAGACCTTGTGGACGTTTTGAAAAAGCACTTCGATCCCAGACCAGCAATTACTGCCGAGAGATTCAAATTTCACTGAAAAGAACAGCATGAGAGTGAGTCAGTTTCCCAGTTCCTGGCTGAGTTGAACATTGTGATCATAAAGGCTACCTGGAAGAAGCGTTATGTGATCATTTGATTTGTGGACTAAGAAGATGAAACTAACAGCAATTATATTGCATTCAGTCTAATCTGAAACCTGATGAAGGAGTAAAAGTTGGCATTGCCTTAAATGATAAAATGGTTGAAATGGAGGTTGACACTGGAGCATCTGTTTCTATTGCTTCAGAGAAGACATGGGAGAAAATTTTCAAGAAATGCCCTTTGGAGAAAACCCTCCTCCAGCTTAGCACCTACACTGGTGAGCCTGTGAATATACTTGGAATAACATCCATTCAAGTGAAATATGGAGATCAAATAGTCAGGTTCCCACTTATCATTGTGAAAAGGGATCAGCCATTGCTTATGGGCAGAAACTGACTAAGAAATTCTGCTGGACTGGAATAAAATAAATAAGGTGCATTGCAACCCCATGTTGCAGTCCTTGTTAGACAAGCATACTGCTGTCTTCAAAGAAGGTCTTGGAGTTATTAAAGACATTGTAGCCAAACTTGCTGTGAAGGCCAGATTTTCTCCAAGGTTCTTCAAACTACGTTCAGTTCCCTATTCAATGCAACAGAAAATCTAACAGGAACTAGAAAACTTGACTTGAAAAACTTTCAGAAAATTGAGAAAGTTGATTATGCTGGGTGAGCTCCAATAGTCCCAGTAGTGAAGAATAATGGGTCTATCAGAACATGTGGTGACTATAAAATCACCCCTAATCCTTTCCTGGAAGCACATCTGTACCCGTTACCAAAAATTGAGGACCTGTTCGCTGCTCTGAATGGAGGTGAATTATTCACAAAGCTTGACCTATCACAGGCATTTTTGCAAATGCAGCTGAGTGAAGATTCCAGGAAGTATACAAACATCACCACACACAGAGGTCTATATTAATACAAATGACTACCGTTTGGAATTGCATCATCACCAGCCTTATTCCAGCAGGCCATGGACAAAATAGTGCAGGGCCTCCCTGGTGTAACCTGCTTCCAAGACGATATGCTCATCACGGGAAAAACCTCCCAACTCATTTAGAGAACCTAGGCAGGGTCCTGCGTCGACTGGAAAAATATGGCATCTGCTGTAAGGAATCCAAATGCTCGTTCCTGAAGCCCTCAGTGGAGGACCTGGGACATGTGACTGATGTGATCTGGCCTCTCAATCTCACCCAAAAAGGTGGAGGCAGTGGTGAATGCACCACAGCCTAAAAATTTTAAGGAGCTTCATTTGTTTTTGGGACTTGTGAATTACTACGGCAAGTTCATTTCCAGTTTGGCTACCGAGGCAGCACCACTGAATAATCTGCTGAAGAAGAATGCAAAATGGGATTAGTCAGAAGCCTGTTAGGAAAGTTTCAAGGAACTCAAGCAAGAGTCTGCTAAAGTCCTGGCACATTTCAATGAAAAGTTGCCTGTCAGCCTGGCTTGTGGTGCATCTGGATGTGGTGTAGGAGCTGTCATCTCCCACACATTTCCTGATGGCAGTGAAAGGCCCATTGCATATGCCTCACCCATATTGTATACGCAGAACAAAATTATGCCCAAATTGAGAAGGAAGCTCTTGGACTAATCTATGGAGTCAAGAATTTTCACCAATATTTGTATGGGCATAAATTCACATTAATTACAGACCACAAGCCTTTGACCTGGTTGCTTAGACTGAAGTCACAAACCCCAACATTTGCTGCTGCATGCCTACAAAGGTGGGCACTGATCTTATCTGCTTACCAGTACAAAATTACATTTCGCTCGACTGAGAATCATGGAAATGCAAACACACTTTCCAGATTTCCGTTACACTACAGTTCCAGAACCCCAAGTGAAGTAATTGCTTTCAATGTGAACTAGATAGACATGTTACCTGCTAAAGCAGATCAAATTCGACTTGAAATGCAGAGGGATGCTGTGCTGTCCAAAGTTTACCTGTACACGCAGAAGGGTTGGTGTGTACCTCAAGAAGTGACTACTGAGCTTAAATCTTATGACACGAGTAGATTTGAGCTGACTCTGCAATATTGTTGTTTGTTATGGGGAATTAGGGTTCTTGTTCCTCCAAAATTCCAAACACGAGAGTTAGAAGAACTTCACCTCAGTCACATGGGAATCGTCAAAATGAAATCATTAGCTCGTCTACATGTATGGTGGCCACACCTGGATAAAGATATTGAAGGCACGGTCAGTGATTGCCTTCCATGCCAAGAAATGAAGTCTTCTCCTGCACCTGCCCCATTACATCCGTGGGCTTGGCCTGACCACCCATGGCAGAGACTTCATGTGGACTTTGCCGGACAACTTCTTGTTCATACATTCCTGATTGTGGTGGATGCCCGCACACAGTGGCCTCATGTTGTTCCCATGAAGTCGACCACTTCAGCAAAGATCACTGATGCTCTCCGGAATGTGTTCACTACTTTTGGGTTGCCAGGGCAGATTGTGTCTGATAATGGCACACAGTCCACATCATGTGAACTTCAAACATTCCTGAAAAACAATGGGATCAAACAGATTCTCATCTCACCTTACCACCCATCCTTAAACGGTGAAGTGGAGCGCTTTGTCCAGACATTCAAAACGGCCATATGGAAGGGGAGGACACAAACGGATTGGAAGCTGAAGTTGAAGAACTTTTTGATGATGTTTCGTAGCACTCCACATTCAACAACAGGCGCATCTCCTGCTGAGCTGATGTTTGGAAGGTGATTGCTTACCAGAATGGATTTCTGGGTCTGGATTTGAAACGAAAGGTTGGTTCAAGGCAACTTGATCAGAAAAGGTCACATGACACAAGTAAACCAGCTCATGAGTTTAATCTGGATCAGTTTGTTTGGGTCTGAAATTGCTGTGGAACACCAAAGTTGGTCTTAGGAAGAATCAAAGCATCGAGGACCACTGACCTATGAAGTTGAATCTTCCTGTGGAACCTGGAAGAGACTCACTGACCAGATTAGAGAAGCAAAATGCAAGGAACCAAATTTCCACTGTGACTGGAGATCCCTGAAAGATTTCTGGGAAACATCTGCTGCAGTTGCTGAAAGCCAACTTGATTCAACTGACAAACCTGTAGCACCTGTAGCTGCAACTGTTGAGCCTGAATAGAGACAAGTGGAACAGCAGAATCTTCCATTTCTAAGCAAATAAACTGAGATACCTAAGCCAACACTCCTCTCCAGACCAAAGCAAATCTGTAAACCACCTGACCGATTTGTTCCTGGCTAAAGGGGGAGGAGATGTGATGTTTGTGTTTAACGTTCATGCTTTTTTGTAAAAGGATATTTTAGTTAAAAAGAAGTGCTAAGCCCTGGATGCATTGCCCTCTGATGTAGAATAAGGAATAAAGGTACCTTCCGATTTTACACAGGAAGCTGGGGTTCAGAAGCAGATAGGTGTGTGTGTGTATGTATTCTTAAGTGTTAAGAAGTGACAAAACACATCAAATGCTAAACACAGCTTTGATAGAATAGGCTAACATGGAACTCCCCAAATGAGTCAGCAAGCTTCTCCAGTGGATTGTTGAGTCTTACAGACTAGCAAGGTCTCAAGTTCAAGCTCTGATCTATATTTAGCTGATCTCAGAAATTTAATACAGAACTTGGGTAGAACAGAGTTGTCTAGAAGCAATACCACATTGAAGCCAGCTGAGGATAGGTTCAAGCATGGCTGTGATCTCTTGTAGTTGAACATCCTTCTCATATTCATGGTCAATGTTGAAAAAGTAGGCACTTGGTTGTGATTTCAAAGCATGAATGATGTATGTGCAACTGCACGCTAGCAAGAACTCAATGCTTTCAGTAGAAAATGGGAAGGAGTAACATTGGCACAGAAAATAAATGAAAGCAGTAAGTTGAATAAAGCACCATTTAAGGAAACTTGGAGGGTGTGACTCATTTGAGAAAAACACACCATTATTGTTTTGCTTATTTTGCACTGTTTAAAATGTTCTGCCTAAGTCAAATTGAAAGTAGGGTTTAATTAATCCCTCTTGACACAACTTAATGTTTCTGTATTGATATGAATCTGCTATGAGATTCATTAACACGCAAGACTAAAATTTTGATTGCCCCTGCAATTGGTATGGAAATCGCAATGTGTGATTGACCTGTCCCCATTCAATGTCACACAAGCTTCTGTTTCCTGTTAATTATAATTATAGTGGTATGCAGCCCAGCACTGAATGTGCTGCTAGAGTGACTGCACAAATCAGCAGGGAGACCAAGTTTGTATAAGGCTTACCACTTAAAGCTTTCACTTAAAACTAACCTATGCTACATAAAGCCAGACTGCACCCCTTAAAGGTGAGGTGCATTCAGGTGGCTGCGGGTGTTACAAGTCATTGGGGAATAGTTTATGAGCAGAAGAAGGAGTGTAAATGGCTCCCCAGTCCAGAGAGAGTGACTCAAGGTTCTCTGGGCCAGCACTAGGAGGCCTTGGTGCAAGAGGTGGACAGGAGGGGAAAGGCCCTCTTCCCTTAAGGAGCCAGGAGGCTCTCCCATACAGACATTACAAAGACAGTATGAGCAGATAGCGAATAGCCATCAAGTCTAGTCCTGAGGACCTGTATGCTGGTGAAGCAAAGGTAAATGACCTCACATGAGTGGTCAAGGTCAGTGAATGCATCTTCATATTCCATATCCTTACAGTGAACCACTAGCCTCATACATTGCTTATTTACCACACTCCACATGAATCGCTCTCAACAATCTCTATCATGCATGACTCAAACTCAACTTTCATAACCTCACCTCACCCTCCCACACTTAGCACTGTTGTGAGCCTCACACTCATATCTCACAGCTTATGCACACTGCCGTATATTCAACTTTGGCTGGTACATCACCCAAACACATTACACCTCATTCACGGACACACTCCCCTCTCCTGCAGGACAACGGGGTCCATAATTTGAACCAAAGCACCTGGCTGAGGCACGGCTGCATGTCCTCACCTTGGTGAAGAGGACAGTGCTGGCAATCATTGGTGCAGCTACAACTGAGGCCTTGGCCTGCGCTGGGGCTGAAACTAATGAAAATGATGGTATGTTCCTACCTAATCTAACTTCAGCCCCTTTTCCACATATATGAACATATGAATTAGGAGCAGGAGTAGGCTGCTCGGCCCCTCGAGCGTGCTCCGCTATTCAATTAGATTATGGCTGATCTGAATGTAACCTCAACCTCACATTTCTGCCTACCCCGATAACATTCCACCCTCCTTGTTAATCAAGAATCTATCCAGCTCTGCCTTAAAAATATTCAAAGACTCTG
Organism: Cetorhinus maximus; assembly: GCF_964194155.1. NCBI lineage: Eukaryota > Metazoa > Chordata > Chondrichthyes > Lamniformes > Cetorhinidae > Cetorhinus > Cetorhinus maximus. The sequence continues at coordinate 62,842,347 of NC_135898.1, read as the reverse complement.
CTTCCACCACCTTTTGAGGAAGAGAGTTAATATTACTCACAACCCTCTGAGAGAAAAAAATTCTCATCTTTGACTTAAATGAACGACCGCTTATTTTTAAACAGTGACCTCTAGTTCTAGATTCTCCCACAAGAGGAAACATCTTCTCCACATCCACCCTGTTAAAACCCCTCAGGACCTTAAATGTGTCAATTAAGTTGCCTCTTACTCTTCTAAATTCCAGTGGATACAAGCCTAACCTGTCCAGCCTTTCCTCATAGGACAACCCGTCCATCCCTAGTATTAGTCCAGTAAACCTTCTCTGAACTGCTTCTAACACATTTACATCTTTCTTTAAATAAAGAGACTAATACTGTACACAGTACTCGAGATGTGGTCTCACCAATGCCCTGTACAACTGAAAAATAACATCCCTACTTTTGTAATCAATTCCCCTCACGATAAATGATAATATTCTATTAGCTTTCCTAATTACCAACTGTACCTGCATACTAATCTTTTGTGATTCATGCACTAGTTCACCCAGATCCCTCTGAATTTCGCAGCTCCTCAATCTCTTACCATTTAGATAATAAGCTTCTTTTTTATTCTTCCTGCCAAAATGAATGATTTCACATTTGCCCACATTATACTCCATTTGCCAGATTTTTGACCACTCACTTAACCTCTCTGTGTCACTTTGTAGTCTCCTTATGTCCTCTTCCCAATTAACTTTCCTACCTATCTTTGTATTGTCACCAAATTTAGCAACCATTCCTTCGGTCCCTTCATCCAAGTCATTTATATAAATTGTGAAAAGTTGAGACCCCAGCATTGATCACACCACTCATCACATCCTGCCAACCAGAAAAAGACCCATTTATGTCAACTCTCTGTTTCCTGTTAGCTAGCCAATCTTCTAACGATACCAATATGTTACCCCCTACACCAAGAGCTTTTATTTTCTTTGAAATAGTACTTTATCAAATACCTTCTGCAAATCTAAGTACAGTACATGCACTGGTTCCCCTTTATTCACAGTACATGTGAGTCCTTCAAAGAACTCCAATAAATTGGTAAAACATGATTTTCCTTTTACAAAACCATGTTGACTCTGCCTGATTGCCTTGAATTTTTCTAAGTGCCCTACTATAACATCTTTAATTATAGCTTCTAACATTTTCCCTATGACAGATGTTAGACTAACTGGCCTAAAGTTTCCTGCTTTCTGTCTCTCTCCCTTTTTGAATAAAGGAGTTATATTTGCTATTTTCCAATCAAATGGAACCATCCCTGAACCTAGGGAATTTTGGAAAGTTAAAATCAATGCATCAACTATCTCACTAGCCATTTTTTTCAAGACCTTAGGGTGAAGTCCATCCGGACCTGGGGATTTGTCAACCCGCAGCCCCAACAATTTGCCCAATACCACTTCCCTGGTGATTGTCATTTTCCCGAGTTCCTCCCTCCCTTCAATTTCCTGATTTACAGCTATTTCTGGATGTTTCTTGTGTCCTCTATAGTGAAGACCAAAGCAAAATTCGCCATCTCCCTACTTTCCATTATCAACTCCCCAGACACATTGTCTATAGGACCAACGCTCACTTTGTTAACTCTTTTCTTATTTAAATATCTATAGCAACTCTTACTATCTGTCTTTATATCACTAGCTAGCTTTCTCTCATGCTCTAATTTTTCCCTCCTTATTAAGCTTTTTGTCATTCTTTCCTGTTCTTTGTATTCTTTCCAATTTTCTGACCTGCCACCCGCCTTTGCATAATTATATGTTTTTTCTTTAAGTTTGACACTGTCTTTAACTTTTTTAGTTAACCACGGCTGGTGGGGCCTCCCATTGGAATTTTCCTTTCTCATTGGAATGTATATATTCTATGTATTATGAAATATCCTTTTAAATGTCTGCCAGTGAACTTCTATTGACATATTCCTTAACCTCATTTGCCAGTTCACTTTAGTGAGCACTGCTTCCATGCCCTCATAATTGCCCTTATTTAAGTTTAAAATGCTAGTCTTGGACGCACTTGCCTTTATCATTCCTCATCTCAACCCAAACTGCTTCTATATCCTGGTTTCCTGAACGTAGGTCATTCCTCTCTGATGTGCTGATACTATCATTAATTAACAGGGCCACTCCTCCACCTTTTCCTAACTTCCCGTCCTTTCTTAGTGTCACATACCCTTCAATATTTGTTTAAATTCATTTATGGGATGTGGGCTTCACTGGCTGGGCCAGCATTTATTGCCCATCCCTAGTTGCCCTTGAGAAGGTGGTGGTGAGCTGCCTTCTTGAACCGCTGCAGTCCCTGTGGTGTAGGATACACCCATTGTGCTGTTAGGGAATGAGTTCCAGGATATTGACCCAGCAACAGTGAAGGGACAGTGATATATTTCCAAGTCAGGATGGTGTGTGGCTTGGAGGGGGAACTTGCAGGTGGTGGTGTTCCCATCTATCTGCTACCCTTGTCCATCTAGATGACAGTGGTCGTGGGTTTGGAAGGTGCAGTCAAAGGCACCTTGGTGAATTCCTGCAGTGCATCTTGTAGATGGTACATACTGCTGCTACTGTGTGTCGGTGGTGGAGAGAATGAATGTTTGTGGAAAGGGTGCCAATCAAGCGGGCTGATTTGTCCAGGCTGGTGTCAAGCTCCTTGAGGGTTGTGGGAGCTGCATGCATCCAGGCAAGTGGAGAGTATTCCATCACATTCCTGACTTGTGCCTTTTAGATGGTGGACAGGCTTTGTGGAGTCAGGAGGTGAGTTATTTGTCACACGATTCCTAGCCTCTGACCTGCTCTTGTAGCCACAGTATTTACATGGCTAGTCCAATTCAGTTTCTGCTCAATGGTAATACGCAGGATGTTTTTAAATGGGGGGATTCAGTGATGATAATGCCATTGAACATCAAGGAGCGATAGTTTGGTTCTCTCTTGTTGAAGATGGTCATTGCCTGACACTTGTGTCGTGCAAATGTTACTTGCTACTTGTCAGCCCAAGCCTGGATATTGTCCAGGTCTTGCTGCATTTGGACATGGACTGCTTCAGTATCTGAGGAATTGCAAATGGCACTGTACATTGTGCAAACATCAGTGAACATCCCCACTTCTGACCTTTTGATGGAAGGAAGGTCATTGATGAAACAGCTGAAGGACACTACCCTGAGGAACTCCTGCAATGATGTCCTGGAGCTGAGATGACTAACCTCAAATAACTACAACCATCTTCCTTTGTGCTAGGTATGACTCCAACCAGCGCAGAGTTTTCCCCCTGATTCCCATTGACTCCAGTTTTGCTAGGGCTACTTGATACCACACTTGGTCAAATGCTGCCTTGATGTCAATGGAAGTTACCAGGTTATTGCTAAGCAAGTGCTGTTTGAGACCATTGTTGATAACCCCTTCCATTGCTTTACTGATGATCGAGAGCAGACTGGTGGGGCAGTAATTGGCCGGGTTGGATTTGTCCTGCTTTATCTGTACATGACATACCTGGGCAATTTTCCACATAGCTGGGTTGATGCACTGGAACAGCTTGGCTAGGGGTGTGGCAAGTCCTGGAGCACAAGTCTTCAGTACTATTGCTGGAATGTTGTCAGGGCCCTTAGCCTTTGCAGTTTCCAGTGCCTTCAGCCATTGCTTGATATCACATGTAGTGAATTGAATTGGCTGAAGGCTGGCAAAAGTGTTGCTGGGGACCTCTGGAGGAGACTGAGATGGATCATCCACTTGGTACTTCTGGCTGAAGATTGTAGCAAGTGCTTCAGTCTTATCTTTTGACTGATGTGCTGGACTCCTCCATCATTGAGGATGGGGATATTTGTGGAGCCTCCTCCTCCAGTGAGCTGTTTAATTGTCCACCACCATTCACAACTGGATGTGGCAGGACTGCAGAGCTTAGATCTGATCCGTTGGTTGTGGGATCACTTAGCCCTGTCTATCACTTGCTGCTTATGCTGTTTGGCACACAAGTAGTCCTGTGTTGTAGCTTCACCAGGTTGACAGCTCATTTTTAGGTATGCCTGGTGCTGCTCCTGGTTTGCCCTCCTGCACTCTTCATTGAGGTCCCAATGTATGTCATCCTGTAGATATGTCTCTGTATTGGCTGTCAGATCATACTTATTGATTTCTATTTGCGCTATCAGTTCATCTGCTTTGTTTTGAATACTACGTGCGTTTAGATACAGAGCCTTTAGTTTTGTCCTATTATTAGTTTTGTAGTGTCTAGCCATATCTACTGATTTACTCTTAGATTTGTACTTTCTGTCCCTTCCCTATCACAGTCTGTTTGTAATTTCTCTTTTTAATACCTATATCTCTTGCCTCGCCTCAACTCTTTGGTTTACCACATCTTCCCAAATTTGATCCCTTGCCCCCACTATTCAGTTTAAACTCTCTCTACTTCCCTAGTTAGGTGGCTCACAAGGACTCCACCCCCAGCACTGTTCAGGCGTAGACCGTCCCAATGGTATGGATCCCACTTTCCTCAATACTGGTGCCAGTGCCCCACAAACCGGAACCCACTTCTCTCACACCAGCCTTTGAGCCACACATTCATTTCTCTAATCTTATTTGTCCTATATCAATTTGCATGTGGCTCAGGTAATAATCCAGAAATTATTACCTTTGAGGTTCTGCTTCTTAATTTGGTGTGTAGCTCCTCATACTGACTATGCAGAGCCTCCTTCCTCATCCTGCCTATGTTGTTGGCACCTACATGGACCATGACCACTGGATTCCACCCCCCGCCCCCCCCCACTGCAGGTTCCTCTCCAGCCCTGAGCAGATGTCCCAAACCCTGGCACCAGGCAAGCAACAAAGCTCGCTCCTTGCTGCAGAGAACAGTGTCAATCCCCCTTACTATATTGTCCCCTAATACCACTACATTCCTTTTTGCTTCCCCCGACTTGGATGGCTTCCTGTACCACAGTGCCATAGTCAGTTTGCTCATCCACCCTGCAGCCCTCACTTTCATCCAAACAAGCTGAGAGAACCTCAAACGTATTGGACAATTGCAGAGGCTCACACTCCTGCCCTCCTGTCCTCTGTGTCCCCTTACCTGCCTCACTCGCAGTCACACCCTCCTGTCCCTGGCCATTGAACAAATCAGAAAACACTATCCTAAGTGGTATGACTGCCTGCCGGTATAAAGCATCCAGGCAACTTTCCCCCTCCCTGATGTGTCGCAGAGTCTGCAGCTCAGCCTCCAGCTCAATGACTCAGCCAAAGTTCCTCAAGCCACAAACACTTACTGCAGAGCATTTGCCCTGGATCACAATGTTACCCAGGAGCTCCCACATGCTGCAGCCAAGACACATCACCTGTCCTGCCATCCTTAATGTGTTTTAAATGATTACTTAATTATATTAATTACTTGTTTATCTTGCTTCCTTATTTGTTTGATTAACTTTACCACCAAATTATGTACTATTTTAAACTTTAGAGATAGAATAGAACTTACCAACCTACCAGATACTTCCCAAACAGCTAGTTCCTTTCCCTGTAGTAGAGCAAGAACCAATTTCTGAGAAATATAGAAAGAGGAAACAAGCAACTACTTCTCTCCCTTCACCAAACTCCAATTCTTCATTCTTTAGCTGCACTAAAGAACCCTGAGTTTGTAGTAAACTGAATTGGAGCTACAGTAACCAGATTCAACCAGTTAGCTAATTAACTACGCAGATCCTACAGCTGAGAGTGAGTTTACCCAGTACTTTCCAGTTACTGCAATTGCAAACTAGGTTAGATTTTAAGGGCAAAATTTAAGAACAAAGTTAATACTTAAAATTCTCCTCTCGCCAAACTCCAAGTGTTTACTCAGTTAGTCGTCTGCATTCCGTTTATCCCACAATCTTTTCTGATTTACAGGCTGAAGATGGTGTAAGCATGCACCTCTTGCTTCCCCTCTTCCCTTAGCCCAACCCTACCCTCGTGTTTATAACATACCTAAGAACTGCCACCTCCCTGACCAACAACTGGTGCAGAGTCTGAAATGCAAAAGGAACAGCAGACTGATGGAAGAAGCAACACCTTCACTTGATCTCACAATTGCAGCTCAAACACTGACACGGCATGAACTTTAGAGAGTAAAATAGAGACAGGATCCACATATTGTGAGTCACCAGGCATGGGTGACCTGCAGCCAGGGCAGAAGCCAAGGATAACATGATTCTAGCTCCCTGGAGGGTGAGGTCACACATGCATTCTGCTGAAGTGGACTCAGATGAGGAAGTTGATGGGCTGACATACAGAGAAAGGCTGCTGGACATGCACGATAAAATGTTTAGTGATTTGACAGGTCTGTTGGAAAGTCTGCTGTCACTGTCAAGGTGCAAGGAGGATACCTGAGTTTGAAGCCCCTCATTTTCAGTCTGGAAGTGGTGGCCAACCCCATGAGAACCTGTGTGGAACCAACTATGACACAGTGTCTAATGGCTGATGTCTAGGTTTCCATTGCAGCAAAAGCAGAAGCCACCCAACATCTGCGTGCTTCCTGGAAGGTCAGGTTGAGGTCATGAAATCTTAGATTGCTGCCATCATGGCTGTGGATTACAGTGTTCAAAATGGCTTGTAGGGTCTCACAACAGTCCAGCCACCTGTCCTCCAACAGATTATGAGGATTACTGAGGCGCTGCCCCAGGCAAGTGGCAGGAGCTGTATGGAGCACAAACCTGCTATTGTCTCTCAATATGGCAGCATTCATCCTCCTACTCTGCCACTCTGGTAGTGACTTTGATGTTGATTGTCAGCCAGTCAGCCCAGACTGCTTCTGCCCATGCCAAGATGGTGCAGTCCTCAGCCGAGCCTCAAGCCAGAACTGCTTGAAGTCATCCTGCAAGGTTATCTGCAGTCTCCCTCACTGAGAGCCAACAACCTTCCACCAGCCATGCTGCTGCCACTGAGGTAACACTGTGTAGAACTGGCAAAGGCACACAGAAACCAGACATTAAGGAAATGCTAAATGTTGATTAGTTGGCTTTTGTATGAAAATTGGATGGTTTGTCTATTAAAGTTGGTATGGGATGGCTTTTATTTCAGGATTGTAACTAAGAAGACTATGATGGTCCATCACAGAGGGACGGTAAGGTGGGGGACTATTGTACAATGGGGATTCGAAGTTGTGTTCATGGTAACCATTGTTGAATGAAGTAATCCTGGACAGGCATTGGGATGTACCAGCTGCCTCCTTCTCTGTTTCTCATCCTCTTTCTTCTTCTTCCTATTCTTCCTTAGTGGAAAGGGCTGTACTTCAAGGATACAGCAGACCACCACAAATCAGGACACCTCTCTGGTGAGGACTGGAGGATACCTCCAGAGTAGCTTACATAGTGGAATCATTGCTTCAGCATGATGGCCCATTCTGTGATGTTTTGTGTAGCAGAATCGCTCTCTTCGTACACATGCTGGCCACGTGTAGTTTGGTTACAGAGTGGAGTCATAAGCCAAGTGTAGGAGCTCTTGTCATCCAGCAGCCACACTCTGGTGACTCAAACACTGAGGGAACAGCAGTTTGGCACAGAATGAAAGCATCATGCCTGCTGCTAGGACAGCGGACATTCACCTGCATGATGTGCTTAGTGTGGTCACGAATCAGTGAGACACCTTTGTGGTGTCTGAAAAAAATCACCTGTTTGCTGCGTATGACACTCTGCACCATGAGGAAACTCACAATCTCACAATCCTGACAAAGCCACATGTATGTTCTGCCTGGCAAACTTCCTTCCCCTGGAATAAAGAGCCTTGGTCAGTCTATCACGCAGCAATGGACCGTGAACTGGGAGATGTTACATATGTTGTCTGCTCCAGCATGAAGCGGAGGCACACAAACACTGCTCCTGAAAGGTGCTAAGTGGTAAGGCCTCCTGCTGACAGCCACTCTCACCCTCCTCCTTCTCTCTCTTGAGCAGCTTATCCACCAGCATTACTTCCTGGGATCATCAACTACTTGCGACTAAGTTTCTGATTAACCTCTATAGGCCCTGTCTGAGTTTGTGGAAGTGCCTGGTGTTTTGAGGAGTTGGTTACAGTTGGTGAAGTCGACAGGGACTGGTGCTGCATGTGGAGAAGGCATTGATTATGACTCAAGGGCTCCAGTCAGGCTACTTGCTCCCAGAAATGGGTGCAATAGCTGTAGCTCCCCTTGAGTTGCTGCCCCTGCTCCATCTCTCTCTCCCTCCCTGTCATGCTACGTTCCCATGAAACATGCTGGTGGGTGGGGTCCTAGTTGCTGCTGAATACATTTTCAGATCTGCAGTATTAAGAAAGGATAAGTGAAGTCAGAAATAGTAGCACACGTGCCAAATAAATCTTACATGCCGACTGATGTCACCATCTGCCTCCTTTGCATATGCACATAATGCCCATGCTAATACCCTCACCAAGATGGCACCTGGGTGGGACTGCACTTAGAAGAGTGCACACTGGGGGTTGGATGGCATTTTGGTTCCAAAACAGCACCAGCAATGTTGTCTGTTGGTCAGCATTGAACAGACAGCATAATGGCTTCACTGATGCCTGATGAAATGTATGTGGGCTGTTACCTTGGCATTCCCAAGTGGGTGTTTCCAAGTTTATACACACAGCTATATGAATAAGAAAAATTGGCTTCTGCAACCTGTGTAGCTCCTATCTTTTCACCTTCATATAATAAAAGAAGACGATAATTCTGCCTAAAATTTCCATTTGCAGGTTAAATGTTTCAGGCAGCAATCTAGTGTAAAACCTTACAAAAATAAACAAAATACTAATTCTCCAAAGATTGGAAAAAATGTCTGTTACAAGCCCAAAGTGAAGAAATTGTCAGGTGACTCAGGAGCCTCCAAAATAAGAAGTGGAAAGAAGACAAAAAACAATGTAAAGTAAAGCTATGAATCTCTATCTAACAGTAAAATGAAACACTGCAATTCACTTTAAATTCCCAGCACATCCTTCCTTAACTGCTGTTCAAAGATTACCACAGTTTTATTTTATAGCGGCATAAATTTGATCAGCATTAATGCTGTTTAGGGCTGTTATGGTCACGTCATATGCCCATAAAATTATTAGAAAGATGGACACTTAATTTTTAAAAGACAGCATGGACACAATATACTGTGACAAAATGAACTCCAGAGGGTCTGGTGGCTTCTTTTTGTGCTTTCTGTACAGACAGGGCCTAAAGCATGTCTAGACATGCCTCTGTAAAGTCATTAAAATGTAAATGTCTTTTGGAGGTCCTTCCATTGACGAGGCATCATGATAAAACAGATCACGTATGGAATTAACAGTTACTATTTTTTGGATATTTACAAAAACTCAGAAACAATGGTCACCCCAGGTTTGATGTCTGCAAATGTGAAATCCAACAAAGAGGATCACAAGAATGTCTGATCATTCAGTCCCCAGTAGTGCGCTGATGGTTTATGGGAGTATAGGATAATGGGGGTATTGATTTTGTAGTTACATGACGGAAACTGGCTTGAGATAGTAAAGACCTTCTTATGCCATGAGCAGCCCAGAGAAGACAGTTTGCGACCAACACCACAGAGGGAAAGATCTCACCCAGCCCAAGGAAGAACTCTGTCTAGAAGATCCACCACAGGCAGAGAAGAATCTGGCTAATTCTTTTTTACCTGCAAGATATATCTTCACTACAGGAGCTCACCTAAGTTCATCAACAGAAACTCCCAACCTCATCTTTTCTTCAATGAACCAGGAGAGGATTTTCAAGTCTGCAAAGATTTGAATGATCACCTTGAAGAAACAGTGTAATAATGACTCCTGAACTCTGCTTAAAGATATCAGTGCATGTGACCTTTAGTCTGTAATCATATTTTCCTCCGCGTGTGTGTGGATCTTGTTTGAATGAGGAGTGGGTGTTTATGGCCATTACATTTTGGATGTTGTGCAAAATAAATGTTTATCCTTTCTTTTGATTTAAACTTACAAGAAAGCCTATTTTGTGTCTGCTCTTAAACGTCAACAGCACTCAAGGGATTAAAACATTCCTTCTCAAAAATGCATCTTGTTGTGGTCAGCTGGGAAAAAAAGGAAATTATCCCATATCCCTCCCCAGTCAGTTACAGGGAATATGACTTGAATTCTCTTTTCATGTTCTTCCCAAAATCAGGAAGTAAACTGGAATGATCTGACCTTCTATCTTGACCTCAATTTTCTTTACCCTGCTCCCATTGCTGTTCAGAGACATGTAGGTGCAGTAGAGGGCTGAAGTGCAGAGCACAGAGCTACAGAAGGACAAGGCGAAGAATTTAGAGCCTTCTTGGATGATTTGGGTGGGTAGGGGGAGGAGAGGAAGAAGGAAGATAAGATGAGGAAGGTAATGAGGGTAATGCACCCAAATCTGCTCACAATTCTATCAGGGATGCCCATATTAATGCAAGGTTCATTTAGTGGGTCCGTAATACAAGCACATGCAATGACTACTCTTCCTGTACCCCCACTGCTACTAACACAAAATATCCCTGCAAGAAACCAACTTCTGCTTGAACATTCTGCATTGGTCCCTAACAATTCATGTCTTCCCATTCTACTTTCAGAAATGGAGGGACCACTAGCAGAAAAAAGAGAAAAAAACAGTACAACAGTTCACTTTGAATCACTGCAAAGTCTAAGAACCAATAGCCAATCAATTATTCATCTTCTTTACTCCACTGTTAACTGAATATTTTGGTGCCCAAAGTTATGTCTGATGAAAAACACCATGGGGCTGAAGTTCTCCCAATTGTCTGCCCTAACATTGATGGAAGATTTGCAGAAATCCTGGAGAAACATTCTAAACATTGGTTATGCTGTTTCCCCTGGGTTTCTGCACTTTTTCTGCCATATGTACACTAGATAGTCAGGAGAAGCTCCACAGAAATTCAACCTTTGTGCTCTATTTGCATATTGTCAAAGATTCTGTTCTTGGGCACAATATGTTGCCTAATTTGATGTGCATTAATCCTTTGCTGTATTTAGAAACCTGCATGTGATATTTAGAATAACCATTATATAAAAACTGGGTATCTGCTTTGAATAAATAAGTTAACCTCAGTAAATATCTGACTATTCTGCTTGTTTCCTCTGTTATTTTTTTACTACAATAGGCTATTTTTCTTATTCTTTCACATGATTTGGGTGTCACTGGCTAGGTCAGTATTATTGACCATCCCTATTTGCCCTTGAGAAGGTGGTGGTGAGCTGCATTCTTGAACTGCTGTCGCCCATGTGGTGTAGGTACACCCACAGTGTTGTTAGGGAGGGAGTTCCTGGATTTTGACCCAGTGACAGTGAAGGAACAGCGATATATTTCCAAGTCAGGATGGTGTGTGGCTTGGAGGAGAACTTGCAGGTGGTGGTGTTGCCATGCATCTGTTGCCCTTGTCCTTCTAGGTAGTAGAGGTCGTGGGTTTGGAAGGCGTTGTCGAAGGCGCCTTAGTGAGTTGCTGCAGTACACCTTGTGGATGTTACACTGCTGCCATTGTGTGTCGGTGTTGGAGGGAGTTGAAGGTGGTGCATGGTGGCACCAATCAAGCAGGCTGCTTTGTCCTGGATGATGTTGAGCTTCCTGAGTGTTGTTGGAGCTGTACTCATCCAGGAAAATGGAGAGTATTCCATCACACTCCTGACTTGTGCCTTGTAGATGGTGGACAAGCTTTGGGGAATGAGGAGGTGAGTTACTTGCGCAGAATTCCCAGCCTTTGACCTGCAATATTTATGTGGCAGTTCCAGTTCAATTTCTGGTCAATGTTAACCCCCAGGGTGTTGATAGTGGGGATTCAGCAGTAGCAATGGCATTGAATGTCAAGGGGAGATGGTGAAATTCTGTCTAGTTGGAGATATCCATTGCCTGGCACTTGTGTGGCATGAATGTTGCTTTCTGCTTATTAACCCAAGCCTGAATGTTGTCCAAACCTTGCTGCATATGGGCACTTCAGTATCTGAGGAGTTGCGAATGGTGCTGAACATTGTGAATCATCAGTGAACAACCCCACTACTGACCTTATGATGGAGGGAAGGTCATTGATGAAGCAGCTGAAGATGGTTGGGCCTAGACACTACCCTGAGGTACTCCTGCAGTGATGTCCTGCAGACTGAGATGATTGACCTCCAACAACCACAGTCATCTTCCTTTGTGTTAGGTATGACTCCAGCCAGTGCCGAGTTTTCTCCTTGGTTCTCATTAACTTCAGTTTTGTGAGGGCTCCTTGGTACCACACTCGGTCAAATGCTGCCTTGATGTCAAGAGGAGTCAGTCTCACCTTACCTGTCACCTATTAAGGGTGGTTAACCAGGATCAAAACTGATGAACATATTTTCATGTTTCATTTGTCCATGAAAACCCAAGCAAAACACCTCCAAATGTAATATCAACCTTTCTAGTGCTAATATCTTAGTGTCCCAACTAAAAAAATGTTAGAATTATTTCTTCAATCTTAATGTTTAATTTTGTTATTACATTTTGTGATCTGGCAGAGATGCTTAGTTCCAGTACCTCTGGTGGTAGAATGTCTCTTCAATCCCTCGAGAGCATGTTTTTGAAATAATTTTTTTTCTTTTCTCAGTCCAATTGACATAGGTAGTTATTGAGTGAGTAAAGTCAGGGCCAGGTAGAAGGCCAGAGCTGAAGGAGAGTAGAGTTCTTGGGGGGGGGGGCTTGTATGGCCGGGGAAAGTTACCAAAATAGGGAGGAGCAAGTCCAGTTTACGACAGAGATTTTGCTGGAACAGGAGTTAATGTAGGTCAGCGAGGACAAGGCTGATGGGTGAATGGAACTTGGTGCGAGTTGAGAAAAGAGCAGCAGAATTTTGAATGAGCTCAAGCTAACTACATAAAGAAAGGATAAAATGAAAATGATTGAAGTTACACGTAGCCTGTTTCTGTTGGCTGCCAAGGCCTTGTATGAAATAGCCTTGATGGTGTCTCTACCCCAGATTTTAGTGTTGACAAGATTACAGCACAATGTTTTGGGACACATTTGTAGTGAATCGGCACTCTCACTCAGGGAGCCATCAAGAATAACTGATACTCTGACCTAGGCATGTAGAAAATGCATTGGAATATGCTAAGGGAAGTATCTTACAGTACATTTGTTCAACTGGAATGGGATCCAATTTCATATTTTTATAGTCTGTTCAAGAATTTAATTGCACCTTTTGTTGGCACATCCCTATTGCCTTACTCAATTTTCAATGCAACACTTTTTTAGGGCAGATCTAATATCCCAAACTGCAATTGCCCTAGTGGCTTGTATTCCATTAGAAGATGCCTACTTCAGTTTTTCTATTAGTGATAGACCTTCTGTGTTTGCATTTTACATTGAACTGTACATACACTCACTAAGAACAGTTGAATGAAAGATGAATTTTGGCACTTTTTAATAGCTTGGCTGTTAATGAATAATGGATTGGATCTTACAGGTAAAATAATGTCGTGCGTTGTTAGTACACCCGTTATTAATGTACAAATCAATCAACAAGTTGAAGGAATGAATGGATATGCCTTGGGTTGCTTTGCACAAACAACATCTCACTCTTAACCTCCTTGGTATTTTTAAGAACTTTCTGTATTTGCACATTTATTGATCATTAAACTCGTCATAGAAAATTAGGGCTAGAATTTTCAACATTATGATAATTGTTAATGCAATGCTAATTAAACTTTAGGGCCCAGATTGGGAATAATTTAAATAGTTCAATTTTTGTTTCTCTTTCTGTATCTGCTCTGACTGCCCTTGTTATAGCTTTATTAGCTGGTGCTTCCAGTACGTTGTGGCACAAACCTTTGAGCTGAGAGAAATCCAGCAAAATCCAATTAAAGGGGCATGGAATACAAGCCTCACACCAGCAAGATCTGGATCAATGACTCACATATTGCAAAATATTAGCTATATATCTAGTTTATACAATCAAGTACCATGTAATTTTATTTATATTTTCAATTTACAGAGATATAGGAGTCTATTTTCATAGGGTATATAGTGTTATAGAGAAGTACTGATGAGGAATGCCTGTAGTTCCATAAATATACAGGAAAGTGCGTCATTCTCACATATGTATGATTTCTTTGTCTGCATAAAGTGCTGAGGTATAAATATTTAATTTGGAGAGAAAGCAAAGTTTTGTCAAAGTTTTGTTAATGCTTTTTGACATTGAGATTTTGCTTGTTGAAGTCAGTTGGGTGGAAACATTTGGAGATTTTCCGCAAGGAAAAATCAGTTTGAAACAGGAGATAGTTTTATTTGGTCAAACATACCAATAGCAGCAAAACATGATGTTATGGAGGACCAACTGAAGGCAATTGCAGCAAGACAGCACTAAGGGGATAGAAGGTTCAGCACTGCTCCAGTGACCAACCCTGGGGGGATGCAGTAAGTACAAACAACTGGAACTGACCATAGCTAAAGAGCACTGTGAGCAAAGAAGTAACCCTTGAGCCCTTGAGTTATGCTGCTTGATGCAAGATGGTCTGCAGCCAAAATCAGCCAAGACTATTGGTGGACCTATAAGCATCAACCACTCTGAACTCATATTCCACTGGCACCTAAGCACTTATAAGAGATTTGACTGGAATCAGTTGTTCTGTTGCAAACTGCTTGATTTGGGTTGTGATAATTGCCTGTTACAGGAAAGCATACTGCCTCATGCAGTTCAGCCTTAACTACAAGTAGCAGGAGTAAAAGCATTTTTTTTATTAAAAGCAGTAGGCTAACTTCTTCAAAGTAAAATTATGTATCCAGTTGTGTGCCTGGATATAACGCTGGACCACACATGGATGGGAATGTCTGTGCAGATGCGCTCACCACTTGAGGATCATGCATGCAAATATATGGCTCCCAGTGGTATTGTCATATATTTTTCATGCTGAGAAATACAGAATGATTCAATATTTTGAAGGGAAGAGTAGATGGAATTCTGGCTTCTGGGGCACAGAGCCAGTCTGTCATTGATGAAATTACTGTTTCACTCCTGTACTCGAACTCAGCTTACATAATGACGCCCATGCCAGAACCAGAGCAATCAACTAGTCAGATTTTACTGCACTGAAACAATTATTCCAATGCCTGGATTGCATTTAAGGCATGGAAACAACCATTTTTTTTAATGCTGACAAAATCAATGCTGTGTGCATATTTCATAGCACTGCTAATGAGAAAGGGCTCTCTGCAATTTCTTCCATAAACCCCTCCACCTTTCTCTCCTCTTTGAAAAACCTCCTCAGAACCCATCTTTTGGACCAACCTTTGATGACCCTTCCTAATTTCTCCTCCTCTGGCTCAACATCATACGTGTATCTACAAAGCATCTTAGAACACCCTTTATATTAAAGATGCTATGTTCATGCAAGTTGTTGATGCCAAATGATTGAATAGCCTAAGGGGGAGAATGAATGGAAAGAAGGTTCTGAATGGTCACACGCAAGGAGAAAAGCACTGCATAATTTTGGCTTTTTGAATTTTTGCCCTAGACATTTTTCACCTTCATAAATAGTTGAATTCAATTTTATTTTCAGTAAAAAGACATAATACATTTACACTGAAAGTGAAGTGTTTCTATTCATTTTCTCTCTATGTGGGACTGGGTTTTCATCTGGTGATGGAGGGGGGAATGGGGTCGGCAATGACCAAAGTTTTGAATTTTTTGCACTAATTTCAAATTTACACTGCCTTCCTGACCCCGGGCTATTTTTGTGTGGCCTTTTCGTGGGTTTGGGAAGGCTTTGAGTCGTGATCCCACGTGCACATCTTCTGAGGTTGAGACCGCCATTCTTAGCCCTATAGAAAATTTGAATTTCCTCCCCCACCCCCGACTATTTTCAGGTACAGGTTTTGGAAGCACTAAAATACTCACCTCATTTGAAAGTTTGCTACCAGAGGGGGAAGCCTGCTGAGGAGTTGGGAACATTCTGACAAGTAAATATTAAAGGTTTTGACAACTTCAAATATTGTTATTAGATGCTGTATTGTGATGTAGATATGTTTTAGCTGCAGTGATTCCTTATAGGGCTATGCCCTGAAAAGGCAGGTTTACATTTACCTTGACCAGCATTGTTTAAGTGTTAAGATACATTAAAGTACTTTTCCCATTCAGAAAAGTATTCTTATGCATTCAAAGCTGAAGTAAACACTGCTTGAAATCTCTAGTGTAATAATATGAAGATATTTAAATGCCCAGATAGCTTTTAAATAAAAAAAAACATCAGTAGGTTTTACTTAGAGAAGAAAAATGGCCACCTGCTTCTGGATTGCTTTGATTGACAGGACATCTGGTGTAACTTAGAAAAAAAGTCCTTCTGGTCTTCTGTTTCAATGGATTCAATTGTTTACATTTCCTAAGATTTTTTGACCTATTTTGAATGCTTGGCTGAGTTTCAAATACTCCAGACCCATTTATCTCAGCAAGGGATTGTGTTCACAGTTTGAGTAACAGTTTTAAGAGGGTATTAAAGGATAACCTGCCTTTGATGTGGTAAGTGAATAAATGTTTTTACAATAGATTGACTGCCTGAAGGGAATTAATTTTTTTGAATGACCTTTATGAATGAGAGATTTTTTTCAATATGAAGTGTGTTTGAATGACAACTCTATTAGAATTTCAGTAGTTTATTTTTATAAAATATCAATTTTAGAGACATAGCTCCTGAGGTCTCCCCATAGTGGATACTGTGTGAGTGGATATTGAGGATACATGGGGGGAGGGTGCATGAATAGGGCATGGAGAGGCATGAGGGGACATGGAAGGGGCATGGAGAGGCATGAGGGGGCACAGGGTAGGCAGGAGGGTGTGTGGCGTTGAGGAGATGAGGGTTGAGATTTAGGGGGCGTAAGAATGATGATGAGAGCTGGGCTGCTGCCCCCAAGGACTGAGGCGGGCCTTCTAACCAGCTTGCCTCCGCACCCACACTCCTCCTGCAGTGGATCATGGCTCACAAAACGTAACTCCTCCCATCCCATGTCTCTCAGAGACAGAAATACAGTGGGAATGGAGTTCAGGGGTGGGCTTGGATTTTGGAAGTTGGGTAACAGGTCCAACACTTTCCAAAGCTCAAGACAAAAATTCAGTCTATGGTGCCTTCAGTATGCATTTTCTGCATGTGTAGTGTCTAAGTGCATATGTTTTCTCTGGTCGGGGTGTTTACCTACTGTCTTTACCAATAATTGAGTCAATCACATCTATGTACATAAGGAGACTTTGCTGCTTCTGCAGCTCCCAGCTCAAAGGTTTGTGCCTGCTGTTTTTCGGTGGATATATTGTTCCTTACAGCTGTTAATAGTGAAAATTGTGATATACTTTATTGTGTTACATTTGTTCCAACTGCTGTAAGCCACTTGTGCAGGGCTGGTCCTTGTATCTCTGTCAATTACATGTCCCGTTAATCCACATACATGCTACATTTAGGGCTGGATTTTCATGGAAGAGTGGGAAGGTCGAGTTGGGAAACTCCCTGACTTGGCAGACCTGTCTCCTTTAAAAAGGTGCCCATCTGCCAAATTTTCATTCTGGGGAAGTGGGAGTGAGATGAAATAAGACCCACTGCCTCCAGAGACAGGCCTGAGGCAGCAAGGGTGGATGGCATGACTGGCAGGAGGAGCCCCCCGCCTCCATTTACTGGGACATCAGCTCAGTTGTAATGATGATTGCCATTCCCTCAAACCCCCCACCTCCACTCACCCCTTCCGCTCACCACCCACCCCTCACCCCGCAGGCCCCCGCCTACCCTCAAAAGACCCCTCCATGTCCCATAATTCCCCATGCTCCCTCATATCTCCCATGCCTCCTCTATGCTGCCTCATAACCACCATTCTCCCTCTATACCCTGATACCCCCAACCCACTCTATGCAATGTCATATTCCAAATGCCTGCTCCATGCCCTCTTATATCTTCCATGCCCCTTCCATGCCCCCATGCATCCTCCATACCCACTCTCCCAGATTCCAATGTGTACAGAACACCTGAGCCATTAGTGAATCTGACAAGTCTGAACTAATCACAAAACTGACACAATATGCAGAGGCTTTGAAAAGACCCTTTGAAAAAAATGGCTCAGCTTACAACATCTTATACGTGTCGCCCGACCACAGTCATTTATAGAATTAATGTAAGTTCCAAGATTATACAGCTGCAGAGAGGATAGAAAGCTTTGTCTGATCGACATCATTATTACCTTGTAATGACCTGCTGTTTCTTTGAAGGGGTTTTCACTGCCTCTGTGTTTGTTTACACAAGATTGAGAGATGTGAAGCGAAGAAATGCTTCTGACATTGATAATATGAATAGCTGTGATTGATTAAAAGCTTTATGAGAAGGTAAGAGGGCCAGTTTATTGCAACAGGAATGTTGAATGACTGCTTTTTTGGTTGATGACTTCCCCATAGTTCATGACTCCTCGGAGAGGCCATGAATCATGTCTACCTAAGGGGCCCAACTCCACTAAAATTGCGAGGGGGTAGTGGCATGGTTTGAACTGCCCCGGTAATGGAGCTGGCAAGGTGATGCGTGTGGGATTTCTATCTGTACCGTTATCCCATGCTGGTAAAAATTGCCAGAAACAGGAATGGGGCAGGAAACCTGAAAGTGGGTCCCACCCGCCATTTTTAAAAGGCTCCCAAGTCGGCCCATCTCAGTGAAAATCCAGTACCTCCTTTGGATTTCTTCTCATCTGTAAGAGGGCAGGTGAGTGTGGATCTGAGATGCTCCAGAACCCCTCCCAGGTTAATGCTTGTAACCATTCTGTGACGGCTTCCATTCTGTGATTCCGTTCACTGCATTGATAATCGGTGCTAGATTGTCACCACAGTGCCTCCATTTAATCTTATAGTATCATACAGGTCATATGGAAGGGTAATTAATAAGCCTGTATTAAATATGGGAAGGCTCAGTGCTCCAGCACAAGGGTCCAAGCTGGGCCAGTCATCAGGATAGGCCTCCTCCTTGGCCTTGCTGACCCCCTAACAGCCCTTACCTTTTCTGTGTATGACACCGTTCATTTCACTCAGTCTCTGTAGATACCAACTGCAAATGTCAGCTAGCAATCAGTGTGAGAGTGATACTGGATTTTCTGATATTCTAAATCACTGTGGTTCCCTCTGCAGATCAATATTTCATCATCACTTGTGAAAATAGCAGAGAGTACATTTATGAAGAAATCAGCATATTTTACCAATTCACTGTTGCTTTTAGATGTAATGAGCTGCAAAGCTATTCTATCCCAGCCTAACAGCATAGAAGCAATGTTATTGTTTGTATTGCAGATTAGGAGAATATAGCATAAACTTTATATACAGCAACTGTTCCATCCCTCCATTTCCTCTCCTCAATAGGCTTTAGATCGTTGGGCCCTTCCGGTGACACTCCAGACTCTCATTAAATAATTATTTTTTTCTGGAAATGTGACATTGTTGTGGCAGACCCAGTCTAAGATCCTGTACTGCCATGCCAAGCATGATGTAAATGTGATGAGTTCCCTTTTAATAATCTTCACCTTCACTGAATATATCCTTTGCCTGCACTTAACACTTTTAATGCATATGTTTACAGAACTTTAAGTTACATTTGAAGTGTGACTTTACAGTTGATCTCAAAAACTGCAGTTCAATTCTGCATTGCCTTCGTAACTATCTTCAAATGATGGTACTTCTTCAGCCTGTATTGACACACTCCTCATTCCATGTCCAGGCAGCCTGGCAATGAAGTTGATTAGTGTGCCATTCTCCAAACCCAGTGATCGCCACTGAACCAATGAAGATGGATGGTCAGGCCATGGTCAAAAATAAACATGATTTGCGAATAGTACTTGCACCCATTGCCTAAACATTTTAATTTCCTCATTGTGCAACTGTATTCTGGGCCATTTACAGGACAAAATTATGAAGCAAATTATTGGCTGTTATTCATCACTGCAGCTATCGACTGGTTGGCTAGTTTCTCTCAGAGAGATTAATGAATTTCTGAGGTACAAAATCCATTGCAAGAAAACTCATAAACCCATAACTTTGATTTAACAGGAGCATTCCAGGAACAGAAATGGGTGATTGTGCTAATTTCTAAATTAGGAAACTAATACTCCTTACTAAAAGTAATTTATTATATCACAGAATTGATTCAGCTCAGCTCAGAAGGAGGCCATTCAGCCCATCATTTCTGCACCAGCTCCCTGAATGAAAACTTCATCCAATGCCATTTTCCTGACTTCTCCCCCATAGCTGAATATTTTTCCTTTTTAAATAATAATCTAATTCCCTCTTGAATGCCTCGACTGAATCTGCCTTCACTATACTCCCAGGCAGTGCATTCCAGACCATAACCACACGCTCAGTGATCTTGCTTTCCCCCTCTGAGGGGCACCAATTGGAAGCCATAGAGGCTTCTCTACAAAATCGAGACTTGTGGTATCAGTGGTTATTTGCTGAGTGGATCACAAATTGGCTGAATGCCCATGAGCATAATATTGTGGTCAATGGGTGTAAATCTGCTTGGAGATTGTCACTGGTGGTGTCTCACAGGGACTGGTGTTAGGACCTTTGGTTTCTTCTAATTTCATTAATGACAGAGATGTAAGCATTGGGAAAATGATCTACAAAGTGAGGCTATAGACGACAGCTAGAAATGGACTCAATATAATCATTTCCTCAGAGATCAATAGAAATTTCAAGGAATTTCAGACCCCTTGTTTTTGTCTCTGTTTTGTCATTTGAATCTGACCCAGCTCTGTACCGTCAGAGAGGCACAAATGTGACTTACACAACCCAGTCCATCGTACATGATAGGAGAAGGGAAGGTTTATTCATCTGCAAGCAAATGTTTTCACTAAAAGACAATTTTACATCTTGAGGAGCAATTTGATATGGTAGGAGCAATGCTATGATAGTGATTTAAAGATTAATTAATAGAATCATAGAATCTTAGAAATTTACAACATTTGGTTTATTGTGCTTGTCTCTTTGAAAGAACAGCCATGCCTAGACAATCATTGGTGATTCTTTTTATGTGAGTATTGTCTTGACAATAGATCACATTTGATCCATTGACCAAAATGTTGGGGTAAATTTTATACATTTGCTTCATCAGTTGGAAACTTAGCCCAATGGGAAGACATATTGGGAAATTAGCCTTGAAGGTTAGTGGACACTTCAGAATGTTCTGCTGCTGGAAGTGTGAATTTGTAAAATGCAGTTTTTTTATTTTAGTTTCTTGAAAGAATATATTCCTTGTTTACTCATTTTTGTGAAGTAAAACAGGGCACGTTCTCTGTACAACTGGTTACGATTGCACCATAAATAGAGATCAGAGAAGGTCTTCCTCATCTCCCTGTTCATCAATGCATAAGGCATTTTCTATTGATCCTTTCAAGGTCACAAAGACTTCCAACCCATTTATCTTCAAAGGTAAAATATTATGAGCACTGAACTGTTTAATTGACAAGCTATTCTGGCTGCTTCCCTGAGACTTGCTTTGATACTATGCAGAAGCTGAGTTAACCATTTGCTTACTACTGTTACGGTGAAATAATCCTGTTGATTTCTACTATTTTGAAATGTGTCAAAAATTTCTGATGTGAAAGGTCAAAAGCCAATTAAACAGTTCAGTGCTCATAATATTTTACCTTTGCTTACTACTGTTATGAAATGGTGAGGAGGAGGGAACTGGCTCCCCTTTTATTCAGCCCCTGGGTTGGTTGCAACAAAGGTTTCTTTAAATTTCTTTTCCCCTTGAATGCCTTTTCCAATCCAAATGTATTTACTTTTTAATAAGGAGCCAATCAAACAAGGTTTTCTTGAGTCAAAGAAGAATAAGTTTATCAGTTACTAAACCCAAGAAAAAATAATAAAAGACATGACAACATACACACACGCGCACACACACACACACACACACACAGATCTCAGAAGAAAAGTTAGAGTCCAAAATAGTTAAAAGAATATACAATTAAGTCCTTTGCTTGTCCTTGAGGTGTAGATTGTTGAATGTTGCGGGAGTTTGAAGTTAGCTGGTTTCCTTTAAAATCCTGGAATTGAATTAAAGTTCAGGTAACTGCACTTTGCTGGAGACAATTTTAGCCTCAGGGAGAGAGAGGGAAAGAGAGAGGAGAGAGAGAAAGAAAGAGAGAGAGAGATTCCTTACATCTTCCTTCAGCAGTGTTTCTAGATGACACTGATTTTTCTCTCTCTCTATGGCTTGGCAAAAATCAGTTCTTAAAACTCCTGCCTGTTTATTCCCAGAAAGGAATGCAACTAACATGTCTTGCAGTCATTATTGTAGAACAAGTAATCACATTTTTGATCTTTCATCTCAGAAACTTTTGACACATTTCAAGATAGTGGAAACCAACAGGAGATGGGTTTATTTCATCCTCCACAGGAGGTTGGGTATCTGGCTGTTTAACAGTTTCTATTCTCTTGACAGAGTTACAGTTGATTAAATACAGCACTTTGCATTTTTAATGCCTTCATTTCAAGAGTCCTTTTTGAAATGGGCCTTGACACCTTCAGGTGTGGAATTCCATGAGCGACAGGCCTGCAGCGCAATCCATGTAGTAACTTTCCAGAAAAGGTCACCCTACAAACAGTCATCAGGAGACTTGTGGCAGCCATTTTTGATCAGTGTTTTTTCTTGTTTTCTTTAAAAAACAGGTCCTCTTTAAACAATTCAATGTGCCTTTGGTTTGCTTGTGAAGTTATAGGTAGATCTTACTCAGTGATAATTTCCTGTTGTTGTGACACTACATGCAAAACGTGTGAATAACCACATAATAAGAAGTAACCTTTCTTATTGTTATTTCATGACCTAAGATTTACTTTCAGTTTCTGTTGCTTCAAAAGAATAAAGTAAGAATAAACAATGTTTATTCAACTGCAAAATAGTTATTATCTGCAATACCACATTCACATGACAAACCTGCCAATAGGTCTCAGCTTGCCCAGCTGTGCTGTAATGTGAAATGAGTGATTCCTTTGCCTGTGGTACCATGGACAAATACCAAAATAAGTTATTTTTTCCCTCATGTTGCCGGAGGCACAGCATTGTCAACGGCAAAGAAGTGGCTACCACTGGTCCTATTGAAAGCTACAGGCTTGTGAATGTGAATGGTTAGTGCTTAGTCCTATGAAAGCCAAGGTCAGAAAATGAGAGTCACGCTTCATAAATGTTTTGTACAGCTGCAAGATTAAGTGTGCCCAGTTGTGTGTGTGTTGCTGCTATTGCTCTTGTAAACCAGATTTATTTCAGAGTGTGGGCAGCCAAGAGAAACAGAATCACTTCTGTATAATATAAATAAGCCAGAAGACTGAAACAGGGGTTGGCAAGCAAAACTTAGTAAGATCAATGAAGCGGTGTATTAAATACAAATATACTTCTTAGATTCTGTACAGCATTTGTTAGGTAGTATAGTTATGTTGCCACTTTAGCTCCTGTGAGAAGCCATTTTGGGTTCACATTGACATGAAAATGACAGAGTATTAAGCTAATTTTCCTAAATGAATCCTAAACAGGGGCTGCACATATGTCTCATCATGGGACTGTCCTGACTCCCTGTCCTTGGCTATATATAGCCCTGTAAAAGCCCCTTATAAATTGGGCCTAGCACTGGTAAGGACTGGAAATCCTATCCTCTCTGGGCTGTCTGATCATGACCTTCTAGCACAGATGAGCATAAACTCCTGGAAAAAGAAGGGGGAATGTTATAAATTGTGGCTTACCTGTAGATCTTTGGCCCGGCCTGAGACTCCTGAGGACCTTCTAGTCAGTAGGGTTTCAGGGTTAGGCCACAATGCCAGCTTTATCTGTGTGCTTCTGTGTTTGTATGTCCAACAATGGCTACAAATGGAAACAGAGTCAGGATGCTGAGAATGCAGCCATCCCAGATCATTCGCATTGCTCTGTTTTGCCTATGTTCTCTTCAGGCACAGGCTAGTCTCTGCCCTAAAGCCTTGAGAATTCCAGGACAGTTTTAAGAGGCGAAGATCCACTGATTCAGGCCTTCAATACTTTTTCCTAGTTCCTACGCTCACAGATACCTTAGAAAAGCAGCTTTTATAACTTAGGAATTAGGGCCAGATTTGACCACTCACTGTGCTAATAGCCTTCCAGTGGGCAGTCCTACAACGCTTTGAGTTTACATCAAGTGCATTGTAACGCCAGCTTTAATGGGCTGTAGAATATCCATTTCTAATATAAAATAAAGCAGAATATGCTGGAAAAACTCAGCAGGTCTGGCAGCATCTGTGGAGAGAGAAACAGAGGTAATGTTTCAAGTCCATCTGACTCTTCTTCAGAGCTATTCCATAATCCATTCCTATCTAGTTTTCTGTTTTACATGCTTTAGTAAAGTCTTTTTGAGTCAATCGGTGTTCAAGTACACCCACCTTGGAACGTGCTTTAGAGATAGGTCTTCAGTACTGTAGCCCCAGTTCCCTGATGCATTCTTAATGCAGCTTCTCACATTGAGAGTGTAGGAGGACTGAATTTCCCTTTCTCTTACTTACAGTTTGAAAATTATTTTGTTACTAATTTTTAAAATGAGGTTCTAAACTCTGGGTGTAAGATCTGTATATAGACGTTGTCAGGAAGATATAATAATTTTCATAATGTTATTGGAATTTATTGTAAAGTAGAGTAATAGAGGGGTGTGTTTGTTTGTATGTGTGTGACTTAATTGAATTAAAGGCAGCTGGTCTGAAGGCTTTGGTGTATCAGGATATAACCTAGGTTTGAAATGTTAAGTAGAATGTAAGAGGTAAAGAGAAAATTTGCATTTTAAATAAACCAGACTAGCTTGAAATGAAAGGAGGGGTGAAATGCTTCACCTAGCCAAAAGAAGTTAAGAAACAGTATATTTATTTTTACCGAAGATTACTGGTAAAATTGATACTATGAGAGATTTTTATCCATAGGGAGGTAAAGTCCAAATAAATAGTGAAACAATGGGAATTTGCATTCAAAGGGGAAAATATGGATAAAGGAGAGAAAACTGTGTGCAAGGGAAGGCATTGCAACATCTAATAAGTGTGAAAAGCCATCAGCATCTAAGCCTCAAGCTGCTGTCTACAAAGAACTGAAGTTAAGAAAACTCACTTTGAATTTGACTGTTTCAGGGTATTTTGTGTTACTTTGCCTGGGTCTTTTTTAAATCTATGCGCCTTACTGTTACTTTAATGCAAGTGTAACTAGGGAGTTAGATTACTTAGGGAGTTAGAAGTTGTTACAGTAGTAATTTGTAGATCTATATGTGTACTTAAAATCATTTCTTCTATTAATAAAACTTTAATTTAATTTTAAGAAACCTATAAACTGGTCTTTAAATTTCAGTGGAAGGTATAGAAATTCCACTCGTTCCACCCTTTCCAAGGCCTCAGCAGAACAAACTAAGAGCCAAGAAGAGTCCTCAGAAGCCCCAGTGTTAATATCAATAGTTTAATATAAATTCACGGGCCTTTAGTGTAGTCTTGCAAATGAGTGCAGTTTGGAACTGAGTGTATATCTGGGAGTTTGGTAAGTGGGAGTGTTTGGTGAGGAGGGAAAGGAGGTATTCCTTTTT
The DNA here is from genome assembly GCF_964194155.1 of Cetorhinus maximus. Lineage (NCBI taxonomy): Eukaryota > Metazoa > Chordata > Chondrichthyes > Lamniformes > Cetorhinidae > Cetorhinus > Cetorhinus maximus. Next base: position 62,816,848 of record NC_135898.1, on the reverse strand, counting down.
TTTGCCTTTTCTAACGTTTTCACCTTGTAGGAATGGTTCTTACTACACTACAGGGAAAGAAGCTAGCTGTTTGGTGAGTATCTGCTAAGTGGTTAAGGTTTATTCTATCCATTAGGTTTAAAATATTACAGAAACTGGTGGTAAGTTTAATAAAATATATGTTAAAAGAAAATAAATAATTGAATAATATAATTAAGTAGTTAATTAAAGAACATTAAAGATGGCAGGACAGGTGATGTGTCATGGTTGCTGCATGTGGGAGATCCTGGATGCCAATGTGATCCAGGGCAAACACATCTGCAATAGGTGTTTGTAGCTCCAGGAACTTTGGCTCAGAGTCATTGAGCTGGAGGCCGAGCTGCAGATGCTGCGACACATCAGGGAGGGGAAGGTTACCTGGATGCTTTGTACCAGGAGGCAGTCACACCCTTGAGGATAGGGCCTTCTGATTTGGTCAGTTGTTAGGGACAGGAGGGTGTGACTGTGAGGTGAGGCAGGTAAGGGGACCCAGAGGGCAGGAATGCAAGAGCCTCAGCCTCTGCAATTGTCCAATTGATTTGAGGTTCCCTCAGCTTGTTTGGACAGTGGGGGCTGCAGGCTGGATGACCTGACCGACCATGGCACTATGGGTGGTGAGAGGGGTTGGACCTGTGCGGGAGCACATTCTGGGGCTGTGAACAAAGAGAGGCAGAGGCTTGGGGCCTTTTACTTACCTTCCGGGGGCAACAGGAGTTGGAGCTGCGTGGGAGCACACTTCCCGAGCTGCTCAGTTTGAAAAAAAAGTGTGAGAGTGACATCACAGGAAAGTCGTGAGTTGATTGGTTCTTGAGCAGCTGCTGTTAGGGACTATGTTTCAACCCCAGTCATTTTGAAAAACGTAAATTTCTAAACTAGCACAGGAAAGTAAGAATTTATCGGCACAGGAGAGGGAGCTTCTTTGTGAGCAAGGGCGAAGAATTTCTACTTTCTACTAATCTCCAGTTTATAGTTAATAGTACAAGAGTGTGGTTAAAGTAAGTTAATGTAAGTAAGAGTAACTAAAGTTAAAGCAAATAAAGTGGTTTAAAAGTTTAAAGTTAAGGCATGGCAGGACACCTCAGCCAAAAAGAATGCCCATGCTGTGACATGTGGGGAGTCATGGATACTTCTTGTGACTCAGATGAGCCCATGTGCAGAAAGTGTCACTGACTGCAAAAGCTTGAGCTCAGCATTTCAGAGCTTGAGCAGCAGCAGTATTCAGTGAGGTGCATCTATGAGGCAGAGAACTATGTGAATAGCATGCTCAGAGAGATGGTCACACCGCAAGTTAGGGGCAAGCAGGCAGATAGGGAATGGGTGACTGCCAGGCAGTCCAAGAGAAACAAGCAGCTATTGCAGGAGTCCCCAGAGGTCCCACTCACTAACCAGTTTTTCATTCTGGATATTGGTGAGGGCGATGGATCCTTGGAGGAGGGCAGCAAGGGCCAAGCCCATGGTACCACAGATGGCCCAGTTGTACAGGGTGGGGAGGATGAAGAGTTGAAGGGCAGTACTGATAGGAGATTCTTTAGTTAGGGGAACAGACAGGTGTTTCTGCGGCTGTCGACGTGACTCCAGGGTGGATTATTGCCTCCCTGGTGCTAGGGTCAAGGATGTCACAGAACAGATGCAGGACATTCTTGTGGGGGAGGGCGAACAGCTAGAGGTCATGGCCCACATTGGTACTAACGACAAAGGTAGGAAAGGGGATGTGGTCCTGCAATTGGAATTTAGGGAGCTATGTAGAAAATTAACAATTAGGACCTCTAAAGTAGTAATCTCCAGATTACCCCCAGTGCCAAGTGCAAGTGAGTACAGAAATAGGAAGATAAGGCAGATGAATGCATGGCTGGAAAAATGGCGTAGGAGGGAGGGCTTTAGATTCCTGGGACAGTGGGACTGGCTGTGGGTGAGATGGTACCTGTACAAGCTGGACGGGTTGTATCTGAACAGAGCCAGGACTGAGTTCCTTGCGGGATGTTTTGCTAATGCTGTTGGGGAGGATTTAACCTAACTCAGCAGGGTTGTGGGAGCTAGGATAGAATATTAGAAAGTAATACCAGGGTGCACAAAATGCTGGCAGAGGCAGATAGCACTAAAATAGAGAATAGTAAATTAATAGATGGAATTGGAGTAAGGGAGCAAGTAATGAAGTCTAAATCGGGGTTACACTGCATGTATGTGAATGGAGTATAGTATAAAATTGGGGAGTTACAGGCACAGATTGCCTTGTTGGGTTATGATATTGTGGTGATAACGGAGATCTGGCTTAAGGAAGGGCAGATCTGGGTGTTAAATATTCCTGGTTCAAAGGCGTTCAGAAAAGATAGGAAAGGGAGAAAAGGAGGAGGGGTGATGTTTTTGGTTGAGGAAAGTATTGCAGTACTGGAGAAAGAGAATGTGTCAGAGGATTTAAGGACAGAATCGATTTGGCTAGAGCTAAGGGATAAGAAGGGTGCAATTACATTGCTCTGTGTAACATATAGACCACCAGCTAATGGGAAGGATATAGAGGAACAAATCTGACAGGAAATTACAGAGAGGTGTAAACATCATAGAGTAGTTATAATGGGAGACTCTAATTACCCTTGTATAGACTGGGATAGTGATAGTGTAAGGGACAGCGAGGGACAAACATTCCTAGATTGTGGTTCCTAGATTCAGGAGAATTTCCTACAGCTGCATGTGTCCAGTCCAACAAGAAAGGATGCAGTGCTAGACCTGATTCTTGGGAATGAGGTGGGCCAAGTAGATCAAGTGACAATGGAGGAACATTTAGGGGACAGTGATCATTGTATCATAAAGTTTAGGATGATGGTGGAAAACTACACTGGTCAATCCAGAGTAAGAATAATCAACTGGCAGAGAGCGGACTTCAATGGGGCTAGAACAGAGCTGGGCTGGATAAACTGGATCCAAAGGTTGGTGGGAAAAACAATAGCTGAACAACTGGCTACCTTCAAAGAGGAGATGGTTTGGGCACAGCCAAGGTGTGTTCCCTCAAAAGGGAAGAGTAGGACAAACAAATCCAGAAGTCCCTGGATGATAAAAGAGATAGAAGTTAAGTTAAAGAAGAAAAGGTTTGTTTACGATAGGTGTCAGGTAGCAAAAACAATTAAGAACCAAGCTAAATACAAAAGGTTCAGAAGGGATCTGAAAAAACAAATACTAGAAGCAAAGAGGGATTATGAAAAAAGACTGGCAGCTAACATAAAAGGAAATCCTAATGTATTCTATTCCCAATAGTAAAACAGTAGTAAAAGGAGGAGTAGGGCTGATTATGGACCAAAAAGAGGATTTACACATAGAGGCAAGAAGCATAGCTGAGGTGTTAAATGAATACTTTGCATCTGTCTTTGCTTACGAGGCAGATGCTGCCCAGGCCATGGTGACAGAGGAGGGAACTCAGTCACTAGAAGGTTTTAAAATTGATAAGGAGAAGATATTGGATAAATACTTAAAGTTGATAAGGCGCCAGGACTGAATGAGATGCATCCAAGAACATTGAAGGAAGTGAGAGTGGAAATTGCAGAGGCACTGGCAATAATATTTTAATGTTCCCTGGATTTGTGGGAGGTGCCGGAGGACTGGAGAATTGCAAACATTATGCCCTTGTTCAAAAAAGATTGTAAGGATCTGCCCTGCAATTACAGACCAGTCAGATTAACTTTGGTGATGGGGAAGCTTCTAGAAATAATTATTCGGGGTAGAGTTAATAGTCACATTGAAAAATGTGGATTGATTCGGAAGAGTCAGCATGGATCTGTTAAAGGAAAATTGTGTCTAGCTAAATAGCTGGAGTTTTTTGAAGAGACAGCAGAGATGGTTAATGAGGGCAAGGTCATTGATGTGGTGTATATGGACTTCCAAAAGGCGTTCGATACAGTGCCACACAACAGACTTGTGAGGAAAGTTATAGGTCATGGAATAAAAGGGACAGTAGCAATGTGGATACAAAATTGGCTCAGTGATAGGAAACAGAGAATAATGGTTATGGATATTTTTTGGGCTGGAAGTTTGTTGTGGAGTTCTCCAGGGGTTGGTATTGGGACCTTTGCTTTTCCTGATATATATATAAATGATCTAGATCTTTGTGTGCAGGGGACAATTTCAAAGTTTGTGGACGACACAAAACCTGGGAGAATTATAGACTGTGAGGGGGACAGTGTAGAACTTCAAAAGGACATTTACACATTGGTGGAGTGGGCAGATAGGTGGCAGATGAAATTCAATGCAGAGAAGAGTGAAGTGATACACTTTGGTACAAAGAACATGAAGAGACAGTACAAAGTAGAGGGTACCATTCTAAAGGGTGTGCAGCAGCAGAGAGACCTGGGTGGCAGGACAGATAGAGAGAGCTGTTTCTAAAGGCAGGGGATTGGCACTAAGTTAAAATGCTCAGAAAGCCCGTGACAATTCTATGATTGTGGTACAGGAAACCATTCAAGTTGGGGGAAGCAAAGGGAATATAGTGGTAGTAGGGCACAATATCATGAGGGGGGTTGACACCATTCTCTGCAGCAAAGAGTGAGAGTCCAGGAGGCTGTTTTGTCTGCCTGGCGCCAGCGTTCGGGACATCTGCTTAGGGCTGGAGAGGCAGTTGCCGTGGGAGGGGAAGGATCCAGTCATCGTGGTCCTTGTACGCACTATAATCATGCAGGATTTAAATTTTTCATATGGACTGGAAAAATCAGATGGGCAAAGGTAGCCTGGATGAGGAATTCATAGAATATTTTTGGAATAGTTTCTTAGAACAGCATGTTCTGGTGCCAATCAGAGAGCAGGCTATACTAGACCTGGTATTGTGCAACGAGATAGATTTAATTAGTAACCACATAGTGAAGGCACCCCTAGGTAGCAGTGATCATAATATGATTGAGTTTTACATTCAGTTTGAGGGAGAGTAGAGTGGGTCTAAGACTAGTATTTACATTTAAATAAGGACAATTACGAGGGCATGAAAGTAGAGCTAGCTAAAGTGAACTGGCAAATTAGGTTAAGGGATAGGTCCATAGAGATGCAGTGACGGAAATTTAAGGGAATATTTCAGAATACACAAAATAGATACATTCCAATGGAAAATTAAAATTCCAAGGGGAGGACCTGCCATCGTGGTTATCGAAAAAGCTTTAGATAGTATCAAACTTAAAGAAAAAACATACCATTGCACAAAGATGGATGGCAGGTCAGAAGATTGGACAGAATATTTAAAAAAACAGCAAAGAATGACTAAAAGATTGATGAGGAAGGAAAAGTTAGAGTATGAGAGGCTGCCAGCCAGAAATATAAAGACAGATAGAAATAGTATCTGTAGATATTTAAAAAAGAAAAGAGTAAACAAAGTGAGCATTGGCCCTGTAGAAAGTGAGTCTGGGGAATTAATGATGGAAAATAAGGAGATGGCGGATGAATTGAACAGGTATTCTGCATTGATCTTCACTATAGAGGATATACGTAACACCCCAGAAATAGCAATAGATCAGGAAATGGAAGAAAAGGAGGAACTAAAGAAAATTCCAATCATCAGGGAAGTGGTGCTGAGAAAATTGTTGGAGCTGTGGGCTGACAAGTTCTTGGGTCCTGATGGACTTCATCCTAGAGTCTTAAAAGAAGTGACAAGCTGTTGTGTTGGTTTTAATTTTCCAAAATTCCCCAGATTCGGGGAAGATTCTATTAGATTGGAAAATAGTGAGTGTAACTCCTTTATTCAAAAAGGTGGGAGACATAAAGTAGGGAATACCGGCCAGTTAGCTTAGCACCCGTCATAGGGAAAATGTTAGAAGCTATTATTAAAGATGTTATAACATGGCACGTGGAAAAATTCAAGGCAATCAGGCAGAGTCAACATGGTTTTGTGGAAGGGAAATCATGTTTAACTAATTTATTGAAGCTCTTTGAAGAAATAAATTCTGCTGTGGATAAAGGGGAACCGTACTTTGATTTCCAGAAGGCATTTGATAAGGTGCCACATCAAAGGTTATTGCCGAAAATGAAAACCCATGATGCAGGGGATAACATATTGGCATGGATAGAAGATTGGCTAGCTAACAGGAAACCAAGAGTAGGCATAAATGGGTCATTTTCTGTTTGGCAAGATGTAATGAGTGGTGTGCCACAGGGATCAGTGCTGGGTCCTCAACTTTTTACAATTTATATAAATGACTTGGATGAGGGGACTGAAGGTATGGCTGCTAAATTTGCTGATGACAGAAAGATAAGTAGGAAAGTAAGATGGGAAGAGGGCATATGGAGGCTACAAAGGGATATAGATAGGCTAAGTGAGTGGGCAAATATGAATTTGTCCATTTTGGCAGGAAAAATATAAAAGAAGCATATAATCTGAATGGTGAGAGATTGCAGAGCTCTGAGATGCAGAGGGATCTGGGTGTCCTGGTGCATGATCGCAAAAGGTCGGTATGCAGGTAATTAATGAAGTTAATAGAATGTTATCGTTTACTGCGAGCGGAATTGAATACAAAAGTAGGGAAGTTATGCTTCAGTTATATAAGACATTGATGAGACCACTGTTACAGTATTAGCCTTTATTTAAGGAAGGAGGTAAATGCATTGGAAATAGTTCAAAGAAGGTTTACTAGACTAATACCTAGAATGGTTGGGCTGTCTTATGAGCAAAGATTAGGCAGGCTAGGCTTGTATCCGCTGGAGTTTAGAAGAGTAAGAGGTGACTTAATTGAATCATATAAGGTCCTGAAGGGTCATGACAGGGTGGATGTGGCGAGGATGTTTCCTCTTGTGGGCGAATCTAGAACTATGGGTCACTATTTAAAAGCAAGATTTTGCTCATTTAAGACAGAGATGAGGAGAAGTTTTTTTCTCTCAGTGAGTCGTGAGTCATTGGAACTCTCTTCCTCAAAAGGCTGTGGAAGCAGAGCCTTTGAATATTTTTAAGACAGAGCTAGATAGATTCTTGATAAGCAAGGGGGTGAAAGAGTATAGGGGATATGTGGGAATGTGGAGTTGAGGTTACAATTAGATCAGCCATGATCTTATGAAATGGCAGAGGAGGCCCAAGGGGCCAAGTGGCCTCCTCCCCCTAATTCTTACGTTCATATGTTTGTTAAAGGTATTCAATTGTAGAGGGGATCATTTACATTTGAAATGCTTTGAAGTTGCTTGATTTGAGGTAAAACGTTGACTGTTTCGTTCAGTCCTTCCTGATCCCTGAGGTCCTCCTATGGGAGAGGCTGGGTGTAGCTCCGACATCTGTCAGGTGATTGGAACAGGTGCAGCTGAACCTTCCTTGCAGGAGTGATGCATTCGCCCGGTCATTCTCCCGAATGCAGGACAAAATCTGCAGTCTCACCAGCAGCGGACCAGAGATCCACTGCTTTTAATTAGACAATGCTGGCTACCCAATTTCAGGGCCACAGACTTTAGCAAGCAAAGAACTGGGAATGGTGGAGCCTGTCAAAAATAAAAAAAAGCAGCACAGCACATAGCTCTGTGCTGTTCAAATCTGATACTGCAGAACCAACATTGACACCCCAAATAACTTCACAATGGGCTGGATTTTACAGGGTACCATATTCCTCATCCCTCCCACCACAAAGCCAGCTGTCCTTTCTCGTCATTCGTTCAGGGGATCTGGGCTTCGCTGGCTGGGCCAGCATTTATTGCCCACCCATAATTGCCCTTGAGAAGGTGGTGGTGAGCAGCCTTCTTGAACTGCTGCAGTCCCTACATTGTAGGTACACCCACAGTGCTGTTAGGAAGGGAGTTCCAGGATTTTGACCCAGCGACAGTGAAGGAATGGCAATATATTTCCAAGTCAGGATGGTGAGTGACTTGGATGGGAATTTCTAGGCGGTGGTGTTCCCATCTATCTGCTGTTCTTGTCCCTCTAGATGGTAGTGGTCGTGGGTTTGGAAGGTACTGTCAAAGGAGCCTTGGTGAATTCCTGCAGTGCGTCTTGTAGATGGTACACACTGCTGCTAATGTGCATCAGTGGTGGAGGAAGTGAATGTTTGTGGATGTGGTGCCAACCAAACAGTCTGCTTTGTCCTGGATGGTGTCAAGCTATTTGAATGTTGTGAGAGCTGCATTCGTCCAGGCAAGTGGGAAGTATTCCATCACACCCCTGACATGTAGATGGTAGACAGGCTTTGGGGAGTCAGGAGGTGAGTTGCTCATTGCAGGATTCATAGCATCTGACTGTTCTTGTAGCCACAGTATTTATATGGCTTATCCAGTTCAGGTTCAGTTTCTGGTCAATGGTAACCCCGGATGTTGATAGTGGGGGATTCCACAATGCTAATGCTATTGAATGTCAGGGAACAATGGTTAGATTCTCTCTTGTTGGGGATGGTCATTGCCTGGCACTTGTGTGACACGAATGTTACTTGCCACTTCTCAGCCCAAGCCTGGATATTGTCCAGGTCTTGCTGCATTTGGATGTGGACTGCTTCAGTACCTGAGGAGTTGTGAATGGCGCTAAACATTGTGCAATCATCAGCGAACATCCCCACATGGGGAGGTGATGGTGTAGTAGTATTGTCACTGGACTAGTAATCAACCCAGGGCAATGCAGATTTCCTTCCCTAAAGGGCTTTAGTAAACCAGATAGTTTTTTTTCGACAATTGTTTCATGGTCATCATTAGACTTTTAATTCTAGATTTTTTACTGAATCCAAATTCCACCATCTGCCGTGCAAGGATTCAAATCCTGGGTCTCTGGATTACTAGCCCAGCGACAAAACCACTACGCTATTACCGTCCCTGCAGCTATTTTGCACTAGGAGCGCTGTTAACTGGCTCAGGGCAAGACTTCTGCCCCCATTTGGGGAGGAAATGCACATAGAGAGCTACTGGCCAATTGGATTGTCCGGTAACCCTTTAGTACCAGCAGTGCCAGGTTCGAGCGGTGGCCACTGCTGGGACTACAGCCACTGCCCGAAGAAGTAGGGATTATGGAACTAGTCTTCAAGATAAGTTGATATTGGTGGGGCGTGGCTGGCGAACCCCAGCAAAGGGGTTGAGAGGGGTGGGGGCCAAGATTGGGGGGAGGGCTAGTCGGGGGGGGGGGGTGTGAACTTGGGGGTATGCCTCTGATGGGTACAGGGGACCCACAAAGGAGGTAACCTCCTTGCCTAACATCAGATCACCCAGTAAAAGCTGCCGGGCTTAGTGTGGGCCTCCCTCTGCCGTGGACAAAATAAAAGCAAGATGAGGCCTTCAATTGGCCATTAATTGGCCACTTAAGCACCTCAATTAGCCCAAGGATGGGCACAACGCCTGATGCCTCCACCAGTCCCCGAATAATGGGAGACAAGTCAGGGGCGGGCGGGAAGGCAGCAGACAGGTCACGCACTGCATTTTACGAGTCCTCCCCACCCGCCTGCAAACTCACCAGTGGAGGAGTGTAAAATGCAGCACAATCTTTCTGTTTTTTAAAGGTTTGTCCCTGTCATAGTTAAAAAATTTAATTGAGGTTCTCTCATATTTTCCTTTTTTGGAAAGCCTTTACAAGTCCCTATTATCCGAGATATGGAAGTGGTATGAAAATCCTCTGCCATGGCTTGTTCTTTTCAATCATGCTACTGTTGGCATAAGTGCAATGACGAACTGCGACCTACTTGTGATTATGATCTGTTCCCACCTTTTCAGCCAGCAAGGCGCTGCAATAGACATTGCCTGAGGAAGAAGAATGTGCCATGGCAATGGAGCATAGAATTTGGAAAGCATAGCTGAGTAAGCATGATCTACTGATTCTGACTGAGAGCGCCCTTCAACACAGAGAACTCCTTTTCAGATTCAGCCTATAAGCATTGTGAGGATGCACTGTGCCTGGTAAGATGTGACTGACAGCAACTAAGACTGGGGTGAGGGTCACACAGACCAAAAGACCCGTAAGAAGTGTCATGCTGTAATAAAAGGAATGAGAGCAAACCAAAGAAGGCCTCCTTTAATGAGGATATGCAGGGCACATTTAGCTGCTGAATGCTGGAATTCTTGTGCGAGTGAAACACTCATAAAGGAAAGACAATTTGCTCTTGGTTGGCAAATTAGCGGCGAGGGGTCATTAATTTTAAATTCTCACCAAGAGTAAGGAGAGAGATTAAGAGACGTTTTTTACACAGAAGGTGTTTGCTGTTGCAATGCTTTGCCAGAGGAATTAATTGAGACAGATTGTGGAATTGTCTTAGATTTTCACCAAGTGCGGTAGCGGGCAGGAAAATGGATGTTTTACCTGCCGGCCGCAATGCCCGCTTTTCACACTGTATTGTCACGATCCCGCCTCATTAATTATGCATTCGCGGGAAGCACACCATTTCGATGATGGGCGGGCTCTCAGTCGCCCGCCGCACCATCACCTCGCAGCTTCATTATGCTGAGCGCCATATTTAAAGTCCAGCCGTGCGCACAAATCTCAGTGCTTCCAGCCCATGACTGCCTCAAAGAAGACACAGCCCCAAAAGGCAAGAAGCCTGCAGCCTCCAGGTTTAGTGACATGTCCCTCGAGCGCCTTTTGGATGCAGTGGAGGCTAGCTGTGATGTCCTCTACCCTTGCTCTGGACAAAGACCAGCAAACAAGTTCACCAATCCAGCATGGATGGCAGTGGTGGTCAGCGCCAATGTCCTGCAAAAGTGGACAGCCACCCAGTGCCGCAACAGGATGAATGATCTCATCCATTCCGCCAGGGTAAGTCACCCTTAACTCGCACACTCACAAAATCCATAACAGGGATCTCACACCTCACGGGTCAACACCACTAACTCTCACACACACCCTCACATCTTCCTCAGGCTCATATCCTCTGGAGTTTGTGTCCTCATCCTGTCCATGGCTCCGCTCACCACACTAAATATTCCACGCAGTGCCATGTGTCCTGCTCACACTCTCTCCATTTGTTTTCATACAGGAGCAGCTGGCTCACAGTAGCAGGGAGAAGCCCCAAACGTGGGTGGGAGTTGCTCCCAAAAGGCCTCTCACTCACTTTGAGGAGTGTGCCATCGTGCTGACTGGCTAGGATGTGGACCTTGACTGCAGCGCTGGTGAGAATACCATTGCACCCTAACCTTCCCACCCTACCCCCTCACTCTGCCCTCAGTCATTCTCGCCATCCTCTCTTACCACACCCACTCTCAGTTCACTCCCCAGGTGGCAGCCATAGACTCAACAGAGCCCTACCTTGTGTGTTCGCCTGGACATCCCCCGCTCCGGACTCCTTCCCCTCTTGGAACTTCTTCCCCTCCTGGAACTCCTTCCCCCCCACCCTGGACTCCCCCCAGCCTTAGTCTTTCCTCCTTCCTGATTCCTTCCTCTGCCCTTTCTTCTTCTGCCACCCTTACTCTTTCCCCTCTCTTGACTCCTTCCTGCCCCCCAGACTCCTTCCTCCCCCTGGACTCCTTCCCCTTTCTGAACTCCTTTTCCCCTCTGTGCTCCTTCCCTTATACCTTCCTCCCCCCTTACACCTACCTCCCCAGTTGCTGCCTCCTCCCCGATACCCCCTCCCAATCTCACCCAGCAGGATGGGTTTATAATGATATGCAGATGTATTACAATGAGGTCCCTGTTGTCCGACGGTGGGAAATCCGGCCCGCCATTGTCGGGCGGAGCGGATGATTGCAAACTGGTTTCATGATGTCATGATTTTAGGCCTTCTTGCCATATTGTCCGCTCATGCCACCGAACACTCCTGACGCCAGATGGCATGGAAAATTCTGCCCAGAGTCCAATGCTTCTTTTAAGATAAAATTAATTACTTGAATCGCGGAAAGACACAAATCTATGCCAGGCAGCCAGGAATTTGGATTCCTTCTAGTAAAGAGATGGCACAGGCACAATGGGTGGAATTTAATCCAGGCAATGGGGGTCTTGCCCACTGGCTGGAAAGCTGGTGAGAGCCCCGCATTGCCTCTTTTGGGGAAGGCCGGCCATATTAAGCGTCAGCCGGGCACTTAAGTGGCCAATGATGGGCCTTCCTAGGGATCAAGGACCCCACAAGTGGAAATCCCGCCTCTGAGAGCTGCTGGCCAATTAGAGCTGTCAGCGCTACTAGGGGAGCAATGGTATCTGCCAGTAATGCACCCACTAGAGACCCAGGATCAGTGAGGGACCCAGGCTACAGATCAGTGAGGGCGGGATAGAGGTCACAGGGTGAGGGATCATTGGCCAGTGGGAGTGACAGGAGGTTGGAAGAAAGGACAGGGCATTGGACCTCAGCGGGTATCCCCTTCCCAATATTGGGTAGCTTGATCAGGCATCGAGAGCCTTTGAATGAGGAAGCTCTCCTATCCCCCACAACCTCAGGACCCCACAAGCAAACACAGCAGGGTTTGCTTTTTGGGCTTCCCACATTAATTGCCCACTTAAGGGTCTCAATTGGCATCATGGCGAGAAGGCCGTCCATGAGCCTTCCCTCCCTGGACTTAATCAGGGCAGAGGCGGGAAGGAGCGGGTCTCCACCCGGCAGCCTCCAGGACAATTAAATGCCCCCCCTCCACCTCCAAACTTGCCTTGGGAGAAGGCATTAAATTCCACCCAATGGGCCTAATAAGTTCTTCCTGTAGTCTAAACTTCAACACTGCTATTATTCTAGGAAAATGTTACAATATTGAACTGAACAAGTAATCATGGCTACTGCAAAGGTTTTCATGGATGTGTGAGGGAAGGAGACAAGCCAATGAAGAAAGTGGGAAGGGTTTCCAAAGGTTAAGTCAAAAAAGTGGTTTTAAAAGAGGTGGAGAGGGATTAGAGATTTCCTGAAAGTAGGATCTAATCGGCTGAAGGCACTGTCACCAGTAATGGGACAAAGGGAGTATGGAATTCACAAGATGCTGGAGGCAATGGATTGGAGAGGAATTTGATGGGTTGTTTTAAGGCTGGTGAAGGTTACAGACATGGACAAGAGTAAAGCCATTGGGGGATTTAGACACAATGTTGAGATTTTTAAGAATGAGATGTTGGGGGACAGCAAGCCAATATAGGGAGTGGAAGTGGGTGTGATGGGTGTATGGGACTTAGTCTGGGGTAGAGTATGGGCAGCAGAATTAATATAGGATAGGAGAGGAGAGTTCAAATTCTGAAAAATCTGCAACCTAAACCCAACCTGCTGTGAATGTGCCTACTTCCGGCTTAACCGGGGCGGACTGGGAGTAGCTGGGTAAGCTGCACCAGAGAGGTGGGTAAGTAATTTAAATATGCTGAGGAGGCTGAATATCTCAGATTTCAACACACTTTTATATTTAATGGCTGAAGGGAGGCAAGAACAGCTGGATCCAGCAGTTAAGTGTCTTTCAAGCATTGCTTGTGGGCCAAGAGGAGTCCCTATGGTCCCCAAGCTAGCCTGTCACAGCAGACACCGTCCCCACCCTGCGAACTACCCCCAACCTGTCATCCTAAGGCTCCCCCCATACAATTTTACACCCTTGCAATCTTACCCAACCCCTCCACTCTGATCTCTCCCTCCCTGCTCTCTGCCACCTGATTGCGACCTTCCCTTCACAAGCCTTCCGACACGGCAGCAACCAGATTCTCATATCAGTCAGGAAACAGATAAAAGAATGAAAACCTAGTCCTGATGTTAAATTCAGCAGGATCGCTGTGTTACCTAGATTTCTGAGTTTCTGTGTTGATGCAACTACCTCCCTCCCTATTCCCTCCACGACAGCTGATAAATATTACGACCCCATGCCTCTATTAAAGTAGTGGACTAAGTATTTCACACAATTACCTCCAAGGTCTTGTTTTGTGTGCATGACAAATATGAATTCTGTTACCTGAGTTTATTATAATTTGTGAAGAACAATGTTTCGACTATCAGCAGCATCTGGAGCGCTGAATGTATTAAAGGATTCTGTCCTCCCACCACAGGAATGCTCCACTTCCTGTGTTCCAATCTGTGTATTTTTAGAGTGGCAGCAATGCAACATGTAATTGCAGTCCTGCACTTTCATGAGAATTGGATTGAACTTTCTCAAACTAATTAAGCTCAAGACTCTTCACCATCAGACAGGGTGACTTTTATCCCATATGTTTGAGTTGGATTTGTGCCCAGCTGACAGATCCAAAGCAATATTTTTGTTATCAGTTGTCCCTAAATGTTCTAAAAAACAAACCTTTGCACAAATCATTTTGAAGTGATACATATGTCAAAGTCACAGCAGTGCTGGTTGGAAACAGCTTCTATTTTTAATCTACCTCCAATGGATATGAATTCACAGTAAAACAAATTGACCATGATTTATCATTAATTGGGCATTTTCACCTAAGTAGATGCAGAGGAGATGCTCTTCTGAGATTAAGGAGAAGGCACATTGTTAAGTGTGTAAGACATTTATTTATTCAGTTTGCATGACAACTGGAGTAGCACTAATACATGCTCTATAATGGACTGTTTGCTTTAAACGCCTGTTTCATGAGCCACGATTTCAAACCATAGACATGATTGTTTTAAAAGTTACCTTTACTGTTGGCTGTCCCTACTGAACCAGGTAGAATCTATTGCCAAAACAACCATGTCAACAACTTGCTTTTATATAGCACCCTTAATGTAGAAAAATAGCCCAAGATTCTTCACAGAGGAGAAAAATTGATTTTAATCAAAAGAAAAGTTTTGATCAAACACCAGATGTTAAGAGCAGTATTGTGGGAGCTGGAGGGGCAAAGGGTTTTAGCGAGGGAGTTTTAGACAGTGAAATCTAGGTGGCAGAAGGCATGGTTTCCAATAGTAAGCTTCAGAGAAAGTGGGATGCATAAGAGGCAGATTTGTAAATATGAGGGTCTGGGGTTTCAGGGGTCAATCCTGGTCAGTGAGGATGGGTGATAGGTGAATGAAACCTGGGATAGAATTTTCCCCCAGTTGGGGGGATTGTGCAGGGCGGGCGCGGGCAGGCGCGGGTGGGCATGGACCCGATTGGCACCCCTGATAGGGTCCGCGCCCCCATTTTACTTGGGCGGGCCAATTAAGGACGCGTACCCAGAAGCGCTGAGCACTCCATGTGGGGGCCGGAGGGGGGGTTCCCTGAGTCGGGAGTGCGCTCTTCCATGCATGAGCGCGAAAGAGCGCAGGAATCTCCCTGAGGTACAGGGGTGTCTCAGGGAGATTAGTTTTAAGTTTTAACAGTTCAATAAAGTGTTGAAAAAACTTTTATGACATGTCCTCTCATGTGAAACTGTCACATGAGCTGGGACATGTGCATTAATTTTAATAAAAATTTTGGAGAAAATTTAAAATCATTCGTGAAACCTCACCTCGCCCGTGGATGAGGTTCCATGAAAAATGCAAAGGCTGCCTGGGCTCTTTGCCTGCCCACCAACCTTAAGGCTGGACGGACAGCCTTGTTAATTATTTTAATTGTTAGTTAAATGGCCTTAATAGGCCTTTGACAGTTCGGCGGGCGCGCAGCCGACTTGGCTGCGCGCCCACCGAATTGAAAATCTAAATGACGCGCGGTGATGTTGGGACACACGCCCGATGTCACCCCATGTGATTTTACGCCTCGATGATTGGGCTCCGCCCCAGCTCGCCGAGCCGAAGATTCTCCACCATTCAGAATAGTTTATGACAATAATGTTTTGGATGAACTGATGTTCATATAGGTTGGAGGATGGGAGGATTGCTGGATGATATTGGGTTGGTTGTATCTGAAGGCGACACAGGCATGCATGAGTGTTTCAGCAAAGCAGGAGCTAAGCTAGGACACAAAGGTGGGTAATGTCATGGAGGTGTTCTCTATGATGGAGAGAATATGAGGTTGGAATGTCACCTGAGGTCAAACAGGGTGCAGAGATTGCAAATAGCCTGCTTTTGAAAAGGTGGCCAAGGAGATGTCTGGAGCCAATGGCAAAGATAAGAAGTTTGTGGCGGTGGCTGAATGCAATGAGTGCAGCCTTCCCAATATTTAGGTGGAGCAAGTTGCAGTTCATACAGAGTGAGATGTTAGTGAAACAGTGTCAGAGGGAGTAGAGTGATGGAGAGAGGTTGTGGAGAGAGGTAAAGCTGGGTGCCATCTGCATGTAGAAATGACTTCATGTCTATAAATGATGTTGCCAAGGAACTGAAGTGGTTGAGTAAGAGAAGAGCACCAAATATGGACCCTTGAGGCACTCATGAGGTGATGTTCTAATGGTGAATACTCTGACTATGATCGGATAGGCAAGAGTAGAAGTGACATTGAATCGATGTTTAAAAAAGTAAACGAGAAAGTTTAAAAATTTACTTAAACATGTCCCTTCATGTGACTGTGTCTCATGAGTGGAGACATGTTTTTATATTTATGAAAATTAATTTATTTATTCAGTAAAAGCTTCAGGAAGCCTCATCCCACCCGTGGATGAGGTTTCCTGAAAAACGTAAAGGCCACTTGGGCTTCCCGCCTGCCCGTCAACCTTAAAGTTGGATAGGCAGCGTTCTTAAGTGGCTCAATTGATCTCTTAATGACCTTAATAGGCCATTTACATTTTGGTGGGCACACAGCCAACTCTGGCACCCGCCCGCTGAACGAAATATTGCGATGGCGCTCGGTGGTGTTTGGACACACGCCCGACGTCATCGTGCGTCATTTTACGCGTCGGCGTGTCTGGCCCGCCCCCGCATGCCGACTGGAAAATTTGGCCCCATGTGTCTGTGTTCACTTTGTTAGGGGTTGCTTATTGCATTCCATCCCTCTGTACTGCCATTTTCCAGCCTGAGGACAAATTTGGAAAAAGTGGAGTCTTGTGTGGAGAAGGAAAATCAGGTGTGTGCACTATACGAGAATACATACATTTCTTGGAGTGCCATTTGCAGTATGACGATCAAAGGTGACAATTTCCTAACAATATTTACTCATGTCTTGGCTTGTTACTATCTGGAGTGTGTGATGGTGGAGCTGAGTGAGAACACACTGCAGCACATTGAGGAGGCTGCCTGAACACCTACCAAAGATAAGGCCTCTCTGTAAAATATCTGGACATGTGGGATATTTCTTTGGGTAACACTGTAGGATAGAATGGAGCAGAGTGACGGAGGAACAGTGCCAGTTGACACAGGATGAATAGTCTGGGAAAATATTAAGTTCTGGGTGCAGAGCAAGGACACAGAAAGCAGGGTGCGAGAGAGAAATATGTTATAAGTAGATAGATATTGAGACCAGGATACTGGGATCAAAAAGAAAGAAAACAGAGCTTTAGAACAGGGGTGAGATTGTGGAAAATTTCTTCCTTTTATGCTGAAGAGGCTGAACCAAGATTTCAAGGTATGTGCAGGAAACAAACCTCCAGCTGGATCCTAAACCAAAGATTACTATTATAGGATTTACTCATTATTGATGCACTGGATCCAATGTGTTTGGATATTTTATAATTTGAGGTAAATTAAATATAGCCACCTGCGATTGTAAGAAGATTGGGTTAGTTTAAATATTAATTAATTCTGCCAACTTAGAGCAACAAATTACTAAAACCAAAAGGAACATCTGTTGCTGCAGCGGTGGTTTTGTCTGCTTGTTCATATATGTGATCATTTCACAATTTATGGGCCTAGAAATTGCATTGGGCATGATCCTGGTGCTCAGCATGCTGCACACACCTGAGGCTGGTGACAGGAGCATGGCAATTTGGCCCACTGGCCTCTTCTGTGGCCTTAGGAGCAGCTTGGGAGTGGGGAATGTAAGATCAGTTGAGATTGGAAGGAGAGTGTGGAACTAGGGGCAAGTGATGGTCAGCGGCAGCCCATGGATTTAATGTGGAGCTGGGAGAAGCACTCCTACTGACGTGTCTCAGCAAAATAGTCCAAACTTATCTTTCCAGTGGCAGCTTCCAGTCCCTTTAAGGGCTGCTGCTTTAGCTGTCAAGCAGCTGAAGAAGCTGACAGCAGTATGCGTGGTGCATGCTGTGTTATGCATAGCCGAACCCAGCAGCCAGCAAAATGTTCCAGGTGGTTTTTGGAGTGGCGTCCAGCACTACCTTTAGGATCACCAGTAAGACCATTCACCATTTGATACACTTCAGATGGGCCTCGCATGTGTAAGAGGTGAACACTTTGCTCCCCAGCCATTTTCAGCTGCCAGACACCCAGTAAACAAGGAGGGCAGCAGTTGAAAACTGCCTTCATGTCTCAAATTAGTAGATTAACCTGAACGGTGATGTATGACAAGGCAGTACCAAATCAGAGGGGCAAGTTGTATCACTCAGGGTATTCTATACTAGTGATATGAGCACTAACATTTGGGCCATTTTAAGTTAGCTCCTATATTTTGAACTTATGGGCAAATTCATAGGAAGTGCAGACTTGCCTGAGGAAGTTGCTTTTTTCTGTACTGAGCATGAGGAGAAGTATTGGGAAGAGGCCCAAGTTATAATGATTTACACCTTAAGGTGACACACCATATATTGAAGCAGTACTCAGCTACCCTGTATGCAAAATAAATCCATCAATATCTGGAATACAAAATCAATATTTTGTTCATCAGTGCTATAAATTCTGTACTGCAAGTAGCCATTTTATATATACTTATATCTGAGATATTTTAACCAAGAATCTCGCTCTCTCGCATACAATGTCACAGAGCATTTCCTTACTTTCCTTTCCAGCTCTCACACACAGTAAAAATACCAGGCAGCTCATTCACAGCATCATAAAAATTCTGGGAAATAATATTAAAAAGTTACCCCCTACCTCTCCAGTTATTATTTTCCACTCCAAATTTACAATGGAAGGGCTGCACCATGCAACTACATAAGCCATTTAATTAAAATTACTGGAATTTTGTTTTATTTAATTTTATCAAATCTTAATAGAATAGTTAAACCTCAAAGAGATTAGTGCAACTGTATTATGGCAGAAAAGCAATTGTATTTGACTCATAAATATTTCTACAAATGCTGTTGGAATATTTAAGGTTATATGTGTTCCAAACCTGTAGATGATGTTGAGTTTTAAAATTGCAAACAATATGAGTGCAAGCTCAGACTCACTTGATATGTGTAGTAGGGTGAGAGTTAATTCAGCGAATGGTAATTGTCTGATTAATTAGAGGTTGTTCAAGGCAAGTGTCATACGTCCACAAGAAGCCTGATTTAATAAATAAATATTGAAGTTTACAAATTGCTGGCAGCCTAAAATATCACATTGGTGGCAATTCTGAAATCTGTGAATTTATAGTTTTTGCCCACTGCATTTCTCACCCTTAAGTTCTCACAGCACATTTTAGATGGAGTGTTCAATAGCACATAGAAATGGTCCAGTTGGCCAACATTAGTAATATTCCCTCCCTGACTGCCTGTGGATGTACCTACACCATATGGGCTGCAGCAGCTCAAGAAGGCAGTTCACCACCACCACCTTCTCAAGGGCAATAAATGCTAGCCTAGCCAGTGACATCCACATCCCATGAATAAATTTTAAAAAAGGGCAGATAGTAAACTGACAGTCTGATTTTCCTTTTTTTATATTGAAGTCAATTGATGAATTCCACCCTGGACTCTATATTAAGCTTTTTCCCCTTGCTAATTCAGGAAATGCTGCTTGTAAATTAGGATCACACATGTTTCCCTCTTCACACTTCATGCTTTTGAGGCACTAATTTCACTAGTACAAAATGTGCACTAGAGGACAGGTTATCAACTGCAGGTTGTCAACTGCAGAAAGGTTTCAATCAATTATTTAGTCAGAAAATGCACAACAATGGGGACTGCAATCGATGTTCCATTACCATCGGAGTTAACAGGCAAGGGCCAGCCAGCAAGATAGAGTTGTTTGTGACGTCAATTTGTACAGGTGTTATATTTTCAAGGCCAACAAATGTACAGGTGAACAGTGGGAAGTTTTCAAGGCAGTTTTCAGTATGATACAAAGCTAATACCTATCCCTAATAGAAAAAGCTCGACTTGTGCAGTTAAGGACCATAGTCAACAAATGAGGTAAGAAACAGTATTGAATTAAAGGACAAGATTTACATGAATGCAAAGGAAAGTGGAAATCTAGCTGACTAGAAGAGTCATAAAAAGAACAAAGGGATATAAAGAAAGTGATAAGAGGCATAAGAGACGTAGGAGCAAAAATCTGGAAGAAATATTAGAACGAAGAAGAAAAGATTTTATACATGTGTTGAGAGAGTGGTCAATTAAAATGTTTAAGACTGCAATGGACAGATTTTTATTTGGTAAGGGTATCGAGATATGGGTCAAAGTCAGGTAACTGGAGTTGAATGACAGATCAGTAATGATCTAATTGAATAGAGGGACAGACTTGAAGGGCTGAATGGCCTATTCCTGTTCCCATGTTCCACTGTTTTGCTAACTCAAGGATTTACAAATAATACATGGTTATGACAGTGTTCAAGTGCTTAGCAGGCTAGCGTTTAGCAGAGAATATGTAACAAACCTTTACCGTCATAACGACACAGGATTTCTAGCTACAGAAAGTTACAGGATACAGTGTTAGCCACTTTTCCCCTTGTAGGCACATAAAGGAGATCACATATGAATTATCCTGCAGAGTCAAAAACTTCTTTTCATTTTGTCACTGACCGACAGCAACAATGTGAGAGGGGAACAGAATTCTGTAGAGCTTTTGACTTTCTCAGTGTTTAGATAATCACTGCTTGCACCCATGTTACCATTTAGACCTTGTTCACAATGCTGTGCTGTTTAAAACCAGTATAAAATTTACAGAAAACTTGTACATATACTATCAGGAATAAATTCTCCCAAAAATGTACAGGAATTCACGGTTAATCTCCAATTAGCATGGGAATAACAATTTTTGGCTATTTTTTATAATTTTCCATACCCTGTAGCTTCATCAAGAAAAATAATCCTCTTCACACTTGGTGAATATTAGTAAACTCATCATTTGGCAGAGATATATGAGGAATTTGAGCTCACAGTTGCCATGTACAAATCAATCAAACAAATTCATACAAACAAACATTAATTATTGTGTTCAGTGGTGGAATTACATGCTCCAAATTAGGTAAAACTTGAGTTAAATGGTGCTTAGAGATCTTGAAGTTACCCTAGCAACAAGAGATTAACTCTAACCACAGAAGACTACACTTACTACATTATTCCCCTGGATCATCATAGCCTCTCTGAGTGAACTATTCATATTAGTATTAGAATGCTCAATTGAATCTGCTTAATGGAACTCCACTTGGAGCATTATTTTAACTCACTGCATTACTAATTTCCCACCCACTTTCTTTCTAAATGATCATTATTACCTCAACTTTATAATGACTGATTAATTGATTGTGGTTACCATTATTACAACCAGTTGAAACAACAGTTTACCTATCTTGGTTTCTTGCAGTGTAGGATAAATTAATGCCTTTTTTTAAAAGAAGTATTTCTCCTCCTTCTCTCTGTTTCTTAAATGTCATGCTATATTTTCTCTTCTTTTAGTTTCTTGCTGCCATTCCATCATATGAATGAGAGTTAAGCAAATGCACCAGAACATGGTGTTTAGAGAGTTCAAGCAGAGATTAATATGGTGGCAAATTGAAAAAGGCAGACCACTGTCTGACCAGGCAGCTATGTGCTGACTCTGATATACTCATCAATACTTTTCAATCTGCTTCATGCCGAGTACTTTCAGTGCTGACACACGCAGGCCATAAGATTGGCATGTTAAAGGGAAATCATTTTGGAAGCAGCATTGTAAATGATTTCTTTATTACACTTCACAACAGTAATTGTCTTTGAGCACCGTCTTGGTTTGGTTTCTGTTTAACTGACGTGATTGACAATGGTGATGTTTTCTGTACAGAAGTAGGATCGATAGTTTGCTAGTTTTGCTAAGCTGCTGTAAAAATGTGATGAGACTTGATGAGATGTGATAAAATGTATCTAGACTTTTATCGCTGACTGTGAAAGCAATAAGCCTCTAAGTGCTGTTTCTTCGAATCTTGAAAGACCATGTAATCGCCCAGGGGCCTGATTTTATATCTTCTGTACCATCATAAAACTGATTTTCTTTTCACCCTAATGTTTGGCATCAACAGGGCTTCCTTTATGTTGAGTTTGGTACAAAGTAGGACAATAAAAATTATTATTTGCCAAAGGTTTGAAATTGCGATGTTCATAAATATCAACAAATGAACTTGTAAAATATCAATCTGACTGTTTTAAAAAAAAATATAGTTTTGGTTCAATTTTGTGTAGAGTTACTTGATGCTGTTGACTTGCAAGATTATAGGGATGATTGTAACCCTGCCTGCTCATCAGAAGCAGGGCGATTAAAATTGCTGCAGTGACTTGTGGCTTCTGATCTCACTGCCTTCCTGCGAGATGAATGTTTTACCTGTTGTAGGGTGTTGGATACCATCTGGTAGGTCTTAATGAAGACTTTGTAGTCTTAAGTAGTTTAACTGTATGTATTTATTAACTACACGAGCTATGCACATATATACAGTAAAGGGTTCAATCTAGGAGCTGTCTCCATGCTTGCTTCTGCACATGGCTCTGTCCAACACCACTGATCCCTAGGCCAGGATTTTTCGCTGAATGGGTGGATGCGCGCCCAACCCGCTCGAGCGTAAAATGACGTCGGGCGAGCGCCTCATTGTGCACTCGCGCGATATTTCGGTCGGTGTGCGCACGCTGGAGTTGGCTGCGTGCTCGCCAACAAGTAAAAGGCCTATTAAGGCCATTAACAATCCAATAGATTTAAATACTTCACTGCCCATCCAACCTGGTGGACAGGCAAAAAGGCCAGGAGGCCTTTGCATTTTTTGCGAAACCTCATCCACAGGAAGGATGAGGTTTCAGTCCATCATTAAAAAAAAATGACAAGAGTCAGCAACAAATCTGCTTCTCTCATGTTCCTTTTGGGCTGTAACTTAAAATCTGATGATCTTAATCCTGAACTTGATTTTTTAAATTTTTTTAAAGAAAATCATGCTTTGCTTTCTGATAATTCTAAGTTGTACATGATCAAGAATGAACATCAAGCTGCCTGTTAGTAAAAAAGGACAGCTGATCATTTATGACATACTACTTAGCACAAGTACCGACAAAATAAAAAAATGTCATACTAATTTCTAATATGTCCCTGCTCATGTGACAGAGTCACATGAGGGGGCATGTTTGTTAACATTTTAAAAATCTTTATTTTTGATTTTCAGAACTGTTCATCTCCCTGAGGCAGCTCTGTGCCTCTGTGCCTCAGGGAGCTTTCCCAGTGTGCACCCACACACATGTGCAAAGTTCATGCTTGCCCTCCTCCACTCCCCCCCCCACCCCCCCCACCCCCGCACAGGCAGCGCTGAGCGCTGCAGCACACCCGCTGGGCGGGTCTTAATTGGCCTGTCAGCATGAAATTGCGTTCACGGCACAATCATGAGTGGCGGTTGGCTTCCCGACCACTCTGGCCCGCCCCCGCTGAGCCTGCCCGATGAGGGCAAAATTCTGCCCCTAGGTTCGGGGGTCATGTGTTCTCTTCCATCACTGTTTGGGTGGTACTGTACTCAGTCCCACGTTAATCTTATGGGTGTCATGCCCTCATGCTACAGCCCCCCAAGACTTTATCCAATATATTTCAAGTTATTTTAGTTTACCCCATGCATTTACATCGTTATTACGACCGCATCTCCCCCCTTCAAGTCTCTGAGTTCATAGGTTCAGGCAGTCTGGAGGTCTTACAGCCCTTCCCTATCTGGTTCTCACTAGTGTCGGAGGACTGGTAAGCTGTGTCACTGCAGGGTAAACTGTTGATTTGGAGGTTGTTCTGGCATTTGAGTATCTTTTTATCCTCTTTTTCCATTCCTTGGTATTGAACCACTCTTTGTCGACCCTACAGTTATGCTGATAGGTAGTTGTTCTGTCCGTTTCTTGTGGGGTGGACAAACATTGTGCTCATCCACATAGTGTTTTTCCTCTTCTTTTGTCGTGTGGCTTATGGAAGTTCACGTTTCAACAATAGAACATTCATTCCCACTTGTTTCACAATTTTAGTCAAATTTTTGATTGCTTTCTTCTTTTTCAGTTGTTTCTCAAGCTTATGAATCTTTTCATTCATCTCAGCAACAATCTGGTAAATTAGGTTATTTTTGTTTCAGGGTTAACTGCGGAGCACTTGTATAAGTTTAACACCTTCGCCTGGGCACTCAGTTCTTTTCAGGATCTTTCTTCCATGGCTCCTTAGACTCTTTCAATTAATTCATTAGGTCTTCAATCTGTTCCATGGAATTCACCTTTTCTGCTGTTAAAGTCTGGATTTGCTCTTCCATACTGCGCACCTCATCCTTCACGTTGTTCAGATTGGACCGAAGTTCATGAAGTTCATCAGTTTTGGTTGTTAATTCTGCTTTCATCGTTGTCCAGAGCAAGCAGCAAGAGCTTCAGACCTGAAAGACCAGCATCAGAACTGTCAGTTTCCCCGCTGCTTCTGAACTTCAGGCAGCTTCGTAGTTCTGATTTTTTTTAAAAAGCTCGCTGGTCAACCACAAAGCTGTCCAAAGGTCTCTCCTGCTCTCAGCAACTGTCAGGTTTTTGTTTAAAAGCATATTGAGCTGCATACTACTATCATTTAAGTTAGCGAGCAGGAAACAGTTTGAGCGCTGCTTGCATTGGAAGGATTGGGTAGGGGGTGGGCTAATCCTGCATCATAATGCCCATGTCCACTTATGGGGATTATCTAAATTTTCCCCCTTGGCTCAAATTACTCAAATGTACTGTATCCCAAAATATTATTTTCTTGCAGAAAATGTCACACAAGGTTTTCAATCTCTGTATAGTCCTTGAGGAAGCTCACCCCTGGTGCTAGCCACCTTATTTAAATAGTACAGAAGGTATTGACTGACTGCAGAGGTCGAGCATAATTACCATCCTCTTTCTGCCTAAAACTGGGATGGAGGAAAGACCAAAATGGCGAGTGGAATCGGAGAGCTGACACATGGTTGTCAGTCTGCTCAGATTTTCATGCAAGCCATGGTATAAGCAGCTGGTCTTCCCGTTGGAAACAGAAGTCTCAATAATAAATGCAAATCCGTGTCAGAGAACAGAGTTAACATTTCCAACAGCAGTTTTGCCTCAGAGCTACATTGCTACTGTTGGCTCCTGATCCTGGCTACAAACCACTGACAATACAAATCTAAGAGGTGGACATTTCTTGTGATATTCAAAGAGATCCTCAGCTGCTATTGTGTAAAATGTGAGGGAGTTTTTGGAGGCATTTTGCTTGTGTTATGCTGTGGTTTTCAGCTGCTTAGGCAAATTTCATAGCAGTTGCTGTAAAATGTTTTGGGCCCTTAAGGGGTAACTGGAGAAAAATCTTTTTCTTCATGTGGATACTTCTTCCACTTCCACTTTAGCAGGTGGGAGGAGGAAGAGCTGCAACAAGCCCCCAAATGAACTACAACTCGCACAGCATTGCCTTTTACAGTCAATGTCAATGGAGCCCTGGAATTCTCTAAATTTGGCTCCTTTGAACTGTCAGTTAAACTGTCAGTTACTGAGAGCAGGAACTGACAGCAGAGTAGTAATTGGAGGAGCAGCAAGCGCAGGATTGTCGGAACTGCTCCTCCAACTACAGATTCTGTCTCTCCCACACTGGATATATTCTTGCTCTTGTTCTTTTATTTCTGCTGATTTGCCTGCCAAGCTGTTTTTTCCAGTGGCCCTGCATGGTGTGGTGCTGTCTGCTCCACTCTCCCTTACGCTGGTTGGTCTGTAAAGGTCATCCAGCAATGACCTTCATTTTATACATGAAAAAGAAATGAACATATTAGAATGTATGAGCAGATCTGAAGGTTTGACTGGACCATTGAGGGCTTTCTATCGAAACTCTCATGTTATCTTCCCCTGAAGTTGCTAAGATCTGTTGAACGCAATCTACTAGGGAAATCAATGAAACAAGATAAGACTGTGGATTCGGTGCTCAAGTTAGTCATTGCTCCAGCTCCTCCAATCACAGGTTCCCTTTCTCCCACTCTTGCAGCTCCTCTGAGACAGAGCTTATGATTGGAGGAGCTGAAGCAGTTACTCTGGTGATCAGTTTGCTGATACTTGGCTGAGTTGCTGCTGGAATTCTCTGCTCCACCTCCACTTTGACCTTTCTATCTCCGACCGCCTTCATTGTTCGAATAAAGCTTAAAGTAACCCTGAGGATCGACACAGCGCCTTTCAATTCGGTACTTTCCAGTCTTCCAGATTCAAAATTGAGGTAATCATTTACAGGTCATAACCTCGAGCCTGTTTCTTGGACAGCAGCTTTTGCTGATGACTCTGCTGTTGCCATTGACACCTCCTCCGGGTCCATCTTTGGTTTCTTTTCTTTTCAATCATCATTTCTTTTGCCCTGCACCCACATATCTTTTGTCATTTAATCTCTCCTTCACCTATCACAGACCTTCCCTTTTCTTTTCCCCCCATCCCTCCATTACCCTGCCTCTATACTTGCTTAAAACCTGTTATTTGAAACTTGTTAGTTTACATAACCAGTGATAAGAAAGAAAATCAATACAAAAATGCTGTAACAAGCCATCAATACAAAACTGAGCAAATAAAAGGGAATATTTAATTATCCTTTAATCCTAATCCAGTCAGGGAATGCTTTATCAGCAAAAATCATAAAGATGAAGGAGGCAAGAAAGAAAAAGAGAGAGAGAGACTTTTTTGTAGAGTTATTATTATTAGAAATTCAGTATATCACTAATTTGCACTGCTGGGTCTGAACAAAGCCCTGTGATAACCTTTATTTGAAGATATATTTAATATTAAAAAATAGGTAGCTCTGTGGATAGACGAAGTGTTGAAGACGCGGGTACATTTTTCACATTAATAAATCAGATCTCCTAGCTGGCTGAGCAAGAAGCCGTATTGATGGTATTTAAGGGCTCTTTTGTCCCATTCTTCAAACTAAAGAGGCTAACACAGAAATGGTGTGTCAGTTTATACCACTAATAGTATGTTATCCAGTATTCAGTCCTTCCCAAAAAGCAGAATATCTTGGTTTATGAGTTGTACTCTACCTGTTAGTTAATATTTCAGATTGACTATAACGTTAGTTGTATCCATTGGATGTGAAGACATGAATTCTTTCTTTCTGAGCTATTTATAGCAATTCACCCACTGGAGAATTTTGCTAGGAATGGTGGGTAAAGCAATTATCTTTTACAGGCCCCTGATGATTACCCCAGCAGGTTAGTTAAAACGGTGAAAACTGCACAAATCCACTAAGAGTTAAAATGTCATGAAATACTCTCAGTGTTTTCATACTCTGTGCAGCTATGATAAATTCATAGGAAAATATCTCAATTGTAATTAATCTGCCTGGACTTTGTTCCCACAGATGTTGCGCTCTACCCTCTAACAGCAAAGGCCCACATCAATACCTTTCATTTGTATCATTTTAAAAATAAGAACATAGGCATTCTGTTATAGGTGTTTGCAAATGATAATTGATATCAGTTTGGCAGGATACCGAATGCTAAAATGGATGCTGATGTGTTGGAACATTGTTAACTGTACATTCTGAGTTCATTATAACTGTAAAGAGACGGTCTCTGCAGGATTTAGAAAAAAAAAGATCATTGTTATCTATGGTCTTCCTGCTATCACAGCAGAAGCTCTGCTGACACAGAAAGATTAATAGGCTTATTAAGCCAGGCAAATTCTTTTCCTCATGGATTTAACACAGCTCTCAGCTGAAATAAGATGCTATTATGAAAATCTGTAACCTAATACATTTTGAGAACTGAGTTCATTTAAAATCTATATACAATCATTTAGGAGTTGAAGAAGTTACATACATGAACATTTGTAGAGAGCAACATTGAGAACATTGTCATGGGTTAGGAAGTTACAGCTCATAAAGACAAATCCTTTTCAGTCAGCCTCCTGTAAATAGACACTTATGTGGTGACTTTTGCATGCATGTGCGGGTGTGGTGTGTCTAGCTGTGTGTATATATATCTCTTGCTGCAAGCAATGGCACATTTTATGGCTTGGTACAAAGGGTACTATTGACTCTTTGGTGCCTTGTCCAAATGGTTACTCTTCACATCTGAGTCTCAGAAATGAGTGTTGGCTTCTGACTGCAGTGGACATCATGGCCACGCCCCACACTATTTTTATGTAACTCTCACACACCATCACTTCCAGCAGAGGTCACTGGATAATAATCAGAAATGGTGATTTCAGCCCTCCTTCCATCCAACCTAGGGTTGATGTAACCAGCTGGAGTGGTCCTACTGCAAGCCTAGCTTTCTTGTTGATGTAGTAACACGGCAACAGATGGTCAGGTAAATGTAAGATTTTGTGGAACAGTCAATATTAGGAAGCAAGTGAGCTGCTCTATCAGTTCTAGGCATCATTATTTTTACTACTTTATTCTAGGCTCACACTGATTAATTTATTCTCAAACGGATATTATCAAGTCAGCCCCATCTCCCTTCAAACAATCTCTGGTTCAGGTAGAATGACAAATCTGATCTATTCTGTTTGCAGTTTAAACAATCTATTGGAGACTATCTGACCTAGTCAATATTTAGCTCGAATAACTCAATTTTGAATTCATAAACTGAAATAATCGAACAATTGATTTGTGGAGTTGATAAACATTTACAACAATGGAGTATTTTATGCAAAGTAAACTGAATATATACGGAATAATAACCAAAAGCATAACTGGAAAGGAAAGGATGATCTGATGGAGTGTAAAGCTTTCCTGTTTGGTTGAGTTTTGGTCAGTTTATTAGCACTTTGCTGGGATATTTCTTACAGCATTTTTAAACTTACTTCTGAGTGCGAACAAAACATATTTAAATAATATTCCCTTTAAAACAGCTTTGATACAGCTGAAAAATTGTCTTTACTTCTGTAAATACATCTCCTGAACCAGTTAGAAATATCAGCCATCAGGCAAACTCCAAATTTGCGCAGAAGCCAAATGCCTATTACCATCCTAGTGCAGCTTTAACAAATCTCTTCCCGTTCAGTGCCCTGGAATGTGGGAATAGGGTGAAAAAGCCCAATTTGAACTGTACTCTTCAGACTGAAAAGCAACAAAAGACAGCGTGTTACACGCATGAACAACTGCACACAGTGATCTCCTGTTTGGAGTTGCAGAGTGAATCAAATTGCTAAGCGCTACAGAGGCCAAAGAGTGGCACTATTCAGTCACTCTGTTAATTATAGCTCCATGTCCAACATACTCTCTTTTAAGAAAACACAATAAATTAATATCATAATTTATACCTAAAGTGAGTTTAGCTGTTCATTCTATACTTAAAACATTTCCATGTTCTGAACAGGCAATGAATGTTGTGGTTTCAATCCCCACCACCACACACTCATCTGCCCAGTTTAGTAGCACATTTAAATCTCTGGTCATTGACAAAGCAAGGACGCTGTTCAAAACTTTGTGAGTGAGCATCAAATGAAAGCGTGAAGTAAGTAATGGAGTAATGAAGTGAGTAACAAAATAAATTACTTGATATTAATCAAGATTAATTAAAACTACAAATCTGTTAGCAATGCCAGCCAGAATTACTCTAAGCCAAGGATAGTCAAGATAAATAGAGAATAAGCTCTACATTAGGTTAAACGTTTTAGTAACACTGAGTTAGGCTCATCAGAGAAAATTAAGTAGAACTTGCCCTGCAATAGCTAATTAACTATTAATTGTCACTTTGTTCTGATGGATTTGTTTGTGTTGGAACTATGAATGGCACATATAATTCATTAAACTTTGAAACTGGTGTGAATCAATGTTGAGACATTGTAGAACGTTTGTGCATACGCATTGAAGTTCTCATAAATTCCTATCAAATTAACTAAGGATTTTTTGGGAGTGCATTTTTAAAAATCTCCTTGGCACCCTTCCCTGGGCAAGAGGCTAGAATGACACCCCACTTTCAGTATTTGCCAATGGCAATTGCATTTGGGGACTTATAACACTGTGCGAGATAACTTATTCTCTGATTGTTTCTTTCTCTCTGGGGCTTGGCTCCTTGTTCTGCTAGTATGATTGCTGTTGAGAATCCACTTTGAGGCAATAGTGGAATGTAATTCACCTTCTGCTGTGCCACAGTGTAGCATGTAAGGAAATCAAAATACCATTAGTATAGATTTTAGATTTGTATGCAATTTACGGGTCTAAATAAAGAGGAGCTAAGTGTTAAACCTATTTTCTGTCACTAGATAACTTTTGGGGGCTGGAATTCCAGGCTGTCCAATTGGCTGGCAGAAGAGAGCAGAATGGAAGTGCCAGCCGCCCATGGACCCCATTCCCAAATTGTGAGGACGGGGTCATTATCATAGTTAGGGTGGGTCACCAGTGCTTTAAGTATGTATCAGTGGTTCCTGATCCAAACAGATGGCTGGAGAGTTGGAACATCACCGTACTACTCTGGTGCAACATAGGGGGGCCTATGAAAGATCATCCCAGAAAAAGGGAAGCCAACTTTACACTTCCAAAGGAGCTATTGGGAAACTTGTGGAAGACAGTTAATCCCCTCTGGGTTTGACTAGTAGCTGCCAACTGCATTTTGAAATCATTACTAGGCCTATAAGGGAAATTATAATTGCTCTTAGTTGAGTCAGCCATGAAGCAGACTAGGTTGAATCCCCCAGGGAAGACCAGGAACTCCTTGTGCTACACCTCCTGGACAAAGGATAAAGGGGCAGAAGATGCAACCTTCCCCTCCCATCAGAGATTCCCTGCCTCTATGAACAGAATGGAATCCTGTCAGAGACAGATCTACCCCATTTTCCAGTAGCCTCCAATACACACACAGGAGATATATCTGGGAATGTGACTGGAATTTCCACAGATGAGACTAATTGAAAAGGGACCAGTAGTGAAGATGGGAGCATGAAGTTGCAAAGGGACATAGGCAGATTAAATGAGAGGGCAAAACTCCACCAAATATGGGCACGAGGAAGATCATTTAGCTTTGGAGTCAAAAAAGATAAACTGAAATATTTCCTAGATGGCAACAAACTGGGAACTATAGAGGAGAAAAGAGATTTGGGATTCCAAGTGCACAAATCAAGTAACATTTGCACCACACAAGTGCCAGGCAATGACCATCTCTGACAAGAGAGAATCTAATCATCTCTCCTTGATGCTCAATATCATTACTATCACTTAATTCCCCAACTATCAACTGCTTGGGGGTTACTATTGACCAGAAACTGAACTGGACCAGCCATATAAATACTGTGGCTACAAGAGCATGTCAGAGGTTGGGAATTCTACAGTGAGTAACACACCTCCTGACTCCCCAAAGCCTATTCACCAGTTGCAAGGTACAAGTCAGGAATGTGATGGAATACTCTCCAATTGCCTGGAAGAGTGCAGCTACAACAATGCTCAAGAAACTCAACACCATCCAGGACAAAGCAGCCTGCTTGACTGGAACCCCATTCACCAACTTAAACTTTCACTCCTTCCACCACAGATACACAGTGGCAGCACTGTGTTCTACAAGATGCATTGCAGCAACACACCAAGCCTCTTTCAACAGCACTTTCCAAACCTGTGACCCCTACTACCTAGAAGAACAAGGGCAGAAGATGTATGGACACACCAGTTCCCCTCCAAGCCATACACCATCCTGACTTGGAATGAGATTACCATTTCTTACAGTTTCTGGGTCAAAATTCTGGAACTACTTTCTAACAGCACTGTAGGTGTGCCTACATCACATGGACTACAGTGATTCAAGAAGGCAGCTCACCAACACCTTCTCAAGGGCAATTAGGGATGGATAATAAATGCTGGCCTAGCCAGCGATGTCCACGTTCCAGTGAAAGGATAAATTAAAAAAAAAAACAAATCAAGTGGGATGGCTTGGAATGGTAATTTACTGTTGATGGTAATTATGTGCCAAACAAAAGCGCATTATAAAAAATTGCTTGAATCGACTTAACTCTTAAACTAATGAGCCTTATCTTGTGGCACTATTAATTTCCACATTTGCAGAAAATTCTTACAGGGCTCAGCAGGATGCAGGAAGGATGTTTCCCCTGGCTGAGGAGGGGGAGGACACAGCCTCAGAATAAACAGCAGGCCATTCAGGACTGAGATGAGGAGGAAATTCTTCACTCAGTTGGTGATAAATCTTTGGAATTATCTGCCCTAGAGGGCTGTGGAGGCTCAGTCATTCAGTGTGTTCAAGACAGTGATTGATAGATTTCTACATATTAAAAACATCAAGGAATATGGGGATAGTGCATGAAGATGGTATTGAAGTAGAGCAGCCATGATCTCATTGAATGGTGGAGTGGTCTTGAAGGGCTGAATGCCCCACTCCTGCTCCTACTTCTTATGTTCGAAGCAGGTGAGACGTTCAGGAAGACAGGAGCTATATTATCCACCAGGCCCCTGCACCTACAAGATTAAGACTACCCAACTTGAAAGCATTGATGGCTGCAGAGAAGAGAACCTGAAAGCTTTATTATGATACCTTGGATGTAAGTGGAGAGTATGAATTTGATGAAGCACCATTGATTCTAGAGCAGTTTTGTCCAATGGGATTTCAGTGCTCACAAAACCTGTGGCAAACAGATCACCATGTTTGCCAAATGATGCCAAATATATGCAGTATTCATAAAACAAACGTGCAACCTTTCGAGAATAGATTTGAGGTTTTAAACTGCCAGCAATCAAAACTCAAAATACTCAATGCTGGAATCAGGAGAATTCACAAAGGTTGGTGACAAACTCTTAACTGAAGTGTTCTGTCTCTGACAGTGTGCTCCAGTTTATTTCAAAAGAACAAATTTCTTCAAAAATAAACTGTTTCTATTTTATAAGAATTGTGATCTTAGCAGTCTTGTGGACCAAAATGAATTGACAAATTTCTACGTATTGGCTTCTGTGCTTTGGCTCTTACTTTGATTATGCTCTGTCACCTACCATTTTCGAAAACATGGGCAGACATTCAATAGACCTTTGGTTCATCCTGTAAGCTATCCTTTTACGCCAGTCGCACCCTATTTCTTTCAATCATTAATTTCAATGGATCTATTAAGATCAAGGTCGAACACATGCGATGTTGCTGCACCACCACCATTGCACATTTCAATCCTCATTGGCAGCCATGCAGTGCTGGCCATAATCATGCACTTCAACTGCTTTGCAAAAACTGGCAACTTCCTGCTAAACAAAACCAAGATCTTCAGTTAGCATTCCTTGTGTCACTAGAATCCCCAAGAAAATTACAAGAGCAATCAGACCACTGTCCTTTCAAAGGCTGATATGCCTTTTTATCTTATTGTTTATGTTTCAGCGTTAAACTTATCTGTTTTCCTGTTATTCTGACCCCTCATTCTGATGCTGGGAGTCACAATGCAAATCTGTTACTGACTGGCTCAAAACTGACTTTAACGGTAAAGCTTTCAGATAGTTGTGTCCCAGAACATAAAAAGTTGACCTGGCCGTGTCATTGATTACTCATGAGGTATACTTTGATGTTGGGTGGTCTGTTTCCTCAACTCAATTGGGAAAACATGATTGAAGTGAAATGTCTTATTGGCAGCACATGAGGGAACAGGATTCCTTGTACATAACAGCTCCACTTGTCTTGTATTTTATTATCACTTGCTTGCTTTACACTATTTCCATAACCCCGTCTGAAATTGTTTGCTAATGATTGGAGGAAGTCTTCTCTCCCAGTGGCAGACACTAAGATGGGTTGTGTGAAGGAAGCCTACCTGGAACCAGGGACACTATAACACCATTACCTATTTAGTTTTCTTGGAATGAACTCTCGATTCCATGTTAATTGAAAAGTATACTTATTTGTCTTCTTCATGCAATATTTAAATATAGGAATTCAAATAAATAATCAGGCCATAAAAGACTTTTCTTCAAGTCCTTATCACATTTGAAAACAACTGGTTCCTCAATTATTTGAAATAATTCTTCAAAAAACGCGATCTTTTCCTTCTTGTACCAATAACTTAATTCATGTATCAGAACAGGGGAGGAAAGATGTTAGCAAACCATTCATTTACAGCCTGCCTATCTATATATATCATAATTTGGAATGCGCTGGACTGCATTTTAGTGGATAAGCTTTAACACATTGTATTCAATGGGTTAAGACTGACAGATGGAAGGTTGAGGGTGACTGAAGGGTGTGGGCGGGAGGGTTGAAGGTCCATCTAAGAAAGGCCAAGGGCATTAGAGGGAAGGTGAAATGTGACTGAGGGAGGCTGGAAGATGATGGTTTGCAAACTCAGGGTGATAGTGGGAGTGTTGAGGGACATCAGGAGGGAGGAGGCCATGATTGGCTGAGTGGAGACCAGGCTGTAGTCGAAGCAAAGCAGAGGGGCCCCCATCAGTCCACAGCTGCAAGGTTAGGAATGAGGGCCATGTAGACTGTGGTGCCTGTATTTTTGCCTGCCTTCTATCCACAGTTCATTTCATGCAGACTTACATGAGCTGAGAGCACATCTACAGTGAAATTTGTGAGGCGGTTATCGAACGGGCTTGCAGGGGCTTCACTCTGGCAGAAAACAGGTCTCAACGAGTGTCTCATGGGCCTCCCTCACTCACCTCTCCATCTCCCTGGCATCTCCAAATGGAGCTGCAAAATGCCTGCCCTCACGACCATCAGATTTTCCCCTTCATCCTCATCTGAGGAGAAGTCCACACGGTGTTTTTGGAGGCACGGGTGGAGGAGGAGAGGAACCGGGAGACGATGGCCTTGGGTCATGGAGATCAACGGCTAGAAGACCAACAAGGGGCGACACCAGAGGGTGAGGTTACATAGGCACCTAAGCAACATCGAACGATGACAGGTCATCGAGTGTGCTGCATGTGGATCAACTACCTGCAGATGTCTGAAAGGCAATGTCAGAGACAGCTCAGGCTGTCACAGCAGGCAGTTACTGACCTATATCCGCTCCTTCATGAAGACCCCATCTCAATTGCCTTAAAAGCCACAGCAGCATTGAGTTTCTACTCTATGGTTGTTCCAACTCTCCAAGAGGGACAATTGTGGCATCTCACAGACAGACACTCACAGATTCACCAGGAAGGTCACCAATGCCCTGTTCAAAAGTGCCAACAAATTTGTGAAATTCACTGATTTTGAGGGCCAGGCTGCCAGGGTTGTTGGCTCTGGGCCCATCGCAGGCTTTCCCCAAGAATAAGGGGTTATAGAGGGCACTGATGGCACTGAGAGCTCCCTGGAACAGCCAGCAGCATACACTCACCAGAAGGGATTTCGCTCCGCCGATGTGTAACTCACCTGTGATCACAGCAAGTGCATTCTGAGGTGTGTACTCGCTTCCCAGGGAGCTCTCATGATGTGTACATTCTCAGCCACTCTCAGTTTGCACAGCTGCGTGAGACCATCTGCGCAAATGCAGGGATGGCTCCTGGGTGACAGGGGATATCCTCTAAAACCACGGCTCCTGACAGCTTTGCGGAATCGCAAAGCCCAGCAGAGGTGAGGTATAATGCCTCCCATGGGTTGACAATGGCAACAATAGAACAGACAATTGGACTGCTGAAGATGAGGTTGTGCTGCCTGGACTGCTCTAGGAGTGCTGTTGTACGTGCCACAGGTCTCCAGGATCATCGTGGTCTGCTATGCACCATATCAACCTCGTGCTGCAAAAGAGGTGAGGACTTGCCACCCCTGGCCAGTCGGGGGTGTGGGGGTTGAAAGCTGGTTTGAAGGTTGCTGAATTTAACCTCATCCTCTGTTTGCAGCTCAACATGGAATTTCATTTCATTTGAAAAAGAAGAGAAAATATTTGTACTATTTTTTCACCTTTCCCTCTTCCTTTCTCCTCATAGTTCACCCCCTTCGCAAGACAAGTCTCAGAGACCTGGTCCAGCAAATGTCACTGAGCAATTCAGATTGATCTCAGCATTGGAAAGTAGCTATTGATTTTTCACCTATCTCACTTGGTAAACACCTGGCTATTAATTGTTCTTCACCATGGTGACAGAGCTGCGATTAGGGACCAGCACTGTAGCGATTCACTAATAAGAACCCATCATCTATCATTTCATAGCACACTGTGTCACAACTCTAATGTGCTCAACCACATATTATCTATCTCATTTTGAATATATTGCAGATTTAACATTAATAATAAGGGTCCTGAATTTCCATGTGTATTGTATTGTTGTTAA
Source organism: Cetorhinus maximus (assembly GCF_964194155.1). Taxonomy (NCBI): domain Eukaryota; kingdom Metazoa; phylum Chordata; class Chondrichthyes; order Lamniformes; family Cetorhinidae; genus Cetorhinus; species Cetorhinus maximus. The sequence goes on along the minus strand of NC_135898.1, from coordinate 62,780,783 downwards.
CCTAATGGAAATAGGTTTATGCCTCTCAGTGACTTGGAATGCTATATACATAAGAGTTCCTTGGATTAGCTCATTTACATCCCAATGGAGTAGCTATAGGTATATATCCCCTGTAAAAGGGGTAGGTTAAGTATATGGAAATTGGAATATAGCTTTTATGAGCACAATTCAGCCTGCACATTTTAGCAGCTGATGGTGGGAGGGACAACCCAGTAACAGGAAAGGAAGGAACTGTGCTTTTTAACTTTACTCACATTACTTCTGTTACAGCCCCTAAAAGGGATGGGTTTCCCAAACGACTAACGGAAGTAAACTGGTGGACAAGATTTCACTTTTTAAGACTTTTACTGTAACAAACTAAAATCAACTTAGATCAAGCATTAATTAGCAGGCAACTAAGATATCAGACTAAAGAAAAAAAGTAAGATTTGCATTCACTAACTAACACAACTGATAGATGTCTTATGAAATGCTTTTACGCAGCACTGTTTTTGGCTGATAAGCCGCATTACAAAAACAGTTCCACAGCCGCTCTCAGTGGAGATTTACTTCTCCCCATCATGCCAGGTCGAAACTTCCAGTGTCCTTCAACAATCATTCCACTCAGCCCGAATTTCCCTGGATATGAATGCCACCAGCAACGTACACCTTGATGATTCTCCATCCCTTATATCTTTGAGAGCCATGTCTGTTCTTTTCCCTTTCTTTTAAAGAACAACTGAATTCCCAATTCCTTGGTCATTAACACAAAAACAGATTTTTAAATTCTTTCATGGGATGTGGCCGTTGCTGGCAAGGCCAGCATTTGTTGTCCATCCCTAATTGCCCTTGAACTGAGTAGCATGCTAGGTCATTTCAGAGGACAGTTAAGAGTCAACCACATTGTTGCGGGTCTGAAGTCACATGTAGGCCAGGCTAGGCAAGGACTGCAGATTTCCTTCCCTACAGGACATTAGTGAACCAGATGGATTTTTACTACAATTGATGATAGCTTTGTGGTCACCATTACTGAGACTAGCTTTTAATTTCATATTTTTTAATTGAATTTAAATTCCACCAGCTTCTGTGGTGGAATTTGAACCCATGTCCCTAGCGCAGTAGGCTGGGCCTTTGGATTCCTATGTTCCTATTACTAGTCCAGTGACATTACCACTAAGCTTTCATCTTCCCCTCTGTTATTTCACAACAATAGCCTCTTTGTTTCTGTGTCTTAAACAATAGCTGTCCTTTTTGTGAGACAGTGTTAAGCTGCCAGGTGACTTCAATTGGTTTCTATTTGAGTTTCTCTCTCAATGGCAACCAGATCAGACGGGCATATCTCCAAATTGAGGTGTGTATCTGGAGTTGTCTGTTTTACTTTGAGTTAGAGGTACATTTCATCTTGTAAAATTCAGCATTCATGACACTTCATTTCTGCTCCACCCAGCACCAGATTCAAGTAAGTTTATTTTAACAAACTTAGCTTAGATAACTTGTGTGTGGTTCAGAATAATGCCAACAGCTAGCGCAGGTTCAATTCCCATTCAGGCTGAAGGGATCTGCCTCTCCATCTGCCCCATGCTTGATGCAGAGTGGTGCCCCTCAAACTATATAACCAATTGCCTCTCGCTCTCTGTCTAATGCCTACAGTTTCTCATGGACTATGGCTAATTGCCTACCTACCTTGTTGGTTGTGGTTTACCAGGAGTTCCTTTTAAGGATCGCCTGTTAGACTGCATGGAGGCTTATTGTTCCTTGTTGCAAGTCAGTCTTGCAGTGGGGACATCAGTTAAATATGAGGTCCCTGACTTGCATTTGTAACGGATCTAATGCCTGTTTCAGGAGTTGCATTTCTTGCTGACATTTTAGCTTTTATCCACATGGTGGACTGTGCACTTCAGTCTTGTAATGAGCGTGCACTTCCTACTTAACATATTGGGAGACCATTTAGCTCTTGTAAACTGAGCGAGACATGGATGAATTTCTAGACCAATGTGTTGGATCAGAGTGGTTCAATACGACATGTAGCAGTTTGGATTAATTTATGACGTCTAGGGTTTGAAAACATTGGTTATTACTGTAGTGTGCAATACAAATGAGTGGATTTTTATGTTTCCTTTCAATTCACAGTCATCAGAATGGGTGCGGAACAGAGAAATTGGCTGTGCCAAAACCATAACTACTGAAATAAAAAGGCAATTTATTGTGGTCAGATGCCTTGGAACAGCTGTGTGCAGATATATGTTACATTACATCAGTTATGGAATGTAAGGCTTGCAGCTATGAGGATTATATGGCTTTAGAATGCTCTGCTCGTGTTTATCTTCCTCTGCTTGCTTCTACATTAATAATGGATTTCATTTGCTCTTAGGATACTGCTAATGCATTAAATGAGAATTAATTATTTCTCTTGTTTCCAATGGACTCACAGATGTCCTCTGCCTTAATATTCCAATGTTCATGTAGCACATGAGGTACTTCACCTTAAAGTGAGGGCTCAGAACACATATCCAATTGTGCATTCTCAGTGCTATGATAGATTACAGTTTGAACACAATCAGAAAAACCTGCAATGTTGATGCAGAATCACCTCTTTACCTGTTAAAGGGCAGGTAAGTGCTATCACTAACCCTCAGGGGGTCATTCAAGCCGTGGTTGCTCAGGTTGGAGTGCTGATTGAGGGTATGTGGTATAGAAAGGCTTGATTTTCATTCTCCCAAGCACTAGGAGTTAAGGTAAATAATAGTGCTCCCCATGTGATCCTGGCTAGGATCAACTAACTCAACACAGACAGGGATTGAGCTTGGGACTTTTGTCATCTGTAGAATCCTGAATTTTAATCAAAGCAGCCCTCCTTTTTTAAATTGCTTGGGATCACATTCTAATCAGTTTCTTATTAAATTGCTTATAGCGTTTATATTTTAATATGCTTATTATTAAAAAAGAACTTGGATAAAATATTTTACATTTTTTTGCTGATTTATTGCATCTCTATTTCAGACCACATTACATGAGAACACTTGATGTGTAGCTCTACAAACTAATCCTTGCCAGTAAATACAACCTGAGTGAGAAGAAAGAAAAAAACTGCATCGCTGAAATTAATTTTTTGGAAGAATACTCTCCCTATGTCACGATTAGCATATGTTTTGCAGCTGGTAGCATTCAGTTATTTATTCCTAATCCCTTGTGTGTCTCTCTGCATGTTGTATAAATGAAACAGATCATTTACACCAAACAGACTGTTTGCGTCATGGGTGGCAGTGGTCCTGAGTTATCCTGCCAAGGCTATTACTTTGTGCAAAGCAGCATTCCTCATTGTGTATTGATGGCAATTTTAATACTGTAGTATCAAACTCGATTGCTGAACCAATGACATTTAGTACATGTTTGTAAACAGAGAAATGTCACCATTACAGTACTGATGATGGCACTGCTCAGCCCATTAATCATGGCTGTCCCAGAAAATATGTAATACAGGAGAAAGCACACTGAATGCCTGAAGGTTCCATCAGTGATTCTTTACTCCACTAGCACCAAACATTTTAGGCAAAGAAATTATTCCAAAGATGCAAAAAAAATTCAAACTTATTGAGAGCTCACCCCCGAACCGAACAATTCCGAGCCCGTTCTTGCATGTAGATTCTCTCTGCAGCCTTGGGAAGCCCTGTGCCAAAGCTATCATGCCTTCAGCTGTGATCTTGTACCATTAACCAAAATGAATATCCAAGATGCCAGGACGTGTCTTTCCCAGTGGTCTCTCCAAAGCCACTGCTCAGGTATTCCTTGTTCGAAAGTTTACATTTTGAAGTCACCAGATGGGAAGTTGCTTGACTCTGCTCTCCTTTGCTGAACAACCTCTCTGGGTTATATCCAGGCAGCGAAGAGCTGGCCTACCGTCCACTTGACAACCACAGCACTGCCGGTGCCCCCCGGCCAGCCCGCCAAAACTGTTCTCCAATCCCAAGGCTGCACCTCATCTGGCTGACAGCCACCAGGCAACTGCGGGGTCCCTCATCCAGGCCTGTGCAGAGAATGCCCTGTAGAGAATGCCCCACAGAGGCTGGAAGTCGATGAGACAGCATGACTCAGTGCTACAAACACTTAACATTTCTTGGAACCTCCAGGGAAATATGTACATCAGAAAAACTCATGCTTTGGTTAGATGGCAGTGAGGTCTTGTGGCGCAATGGGTAGTGCCCCTACCTGTAAGCCAGAAGCTCAAGTTCAAGTCCCACTCCAGGGGCAGAATTTTTCGCCTCATGGGTGGGTGCATGCCCGACATAATCAGGCGTAAAATAGCGCGAGAAGGCATTGGGCAAACGTCCCGACGTCATCCCGCACATGCGCAATCTTCAGGTTGGCAGGTACGCACGGGTGTCAGAGCCGCACCCGCCAACAATTAAAAGGCCACTTAAGGCCATTAAAAAACCAATTGATCCAGATTTTACGTTGCCTGTGCGATTTCGTGCTCGTCACATGGGCAAAACGAGCAGGCGGGCAGCCCATATTTTGCAAAACCTCATCCAAGGGCGGGATAAAAAGGGACAGCAGCATTGCCAGTGTGAGTTTAGGAGATAGTTTGCTGCTGGTTGCTTAGTTGAACTTGACAGCTTCATATCAGTTTTGAGCTTCATTCTTAGCATTTCCAGACTTTATTTCAGGACTCCTTGGTGCCTCCAAGGCCCCTGGAAAATTTTAACTATGTGACCCTTCCTGGTATTAGACATCCTTCTGAAAGCCTGGTATTGGGGATTGTGGTCTCTACTGGAGGCACCTCCTCTGAGGAGGAAGAGAGGGGCAGAATGGACAGGAGGCCACGTTACCCTGTGCAGCTTCCAGGGAAGAGGCCTGAGGTAGGAGAGGCTCAGGCACAAGGGGTGCAGGGCCAGCAGGAAGTCCAAGGTATAAGGGGCCACAGAAGATGCCACTATCCTGCTGCCAGGGCTTACAGGCTGCGATGTAGCTACCTCAATATGTCCGAGGTGCAATGTCGAAGGAAGCTCCACCTCTCCAGGGAGACTGTGACCTCCATTTGTCAGATGATTGGGCCTGAGATCAGCTCCATCTGTGTGGGTGGACACCCCATTCCAGTGGCGCTGAAGGTCACAGTGGCCCTCAACTTCTATGCCTCCGGCTCTTTCCAGGGGTCAGTGGGGGATCTGTAAGAAGTCTCCCAATCAGCTGTCCACAGTTGCGTCAAGCTGGTGCCAGAAGCTTTGTTCAGGCCGGTAATGACATTTATTCATTTCCATGTGGACGAGGCCAACCAGGCTGAGCGAGCCAGAGGGTTTGCAGCGATTGCTGGGTTCCCCTGCATCCAGGGTGCAATCGACTGCACACATGTGGCCACCAAGGCACCAGTTGGTGAGCTGGGTCCCTTGGTCAACAGGAAGGGATTCCACTCCATGAATGTGCAGAAAGTGTGTGACCACAGGATGCAGATTCTGTAAGTCTGTGCAAGGTACCCTGGCAGCTCCCATGATGCTTATATCCTCAGACACTCCCAGGTACCAAGGCTATTCAGTGTTCCAGCCCGACTGGATGGACGGCTACTGGGTGACAAGGGCTATGTCTTTAAAAGGTGGCTCATGACACCTCTCTGCCACCCAAGAACAGAGGGAGAGCAGCATTATAATAGGAGTCATGCCTCCACAAGGGCAGTGATAGAGAGGACCATAGGTCTTCTGAAGATGCACTTCCGATGTCTGGACCATTCAGGGGGTGCACTACAATATCCCCCAGAATGGGTGTTTCTGATAGTGGTTGCATGCTGCGCTCTCCACAATCTGGCACTGGAAGGGGGGACCCACTGGAGGAAGAGGATCGTGACGCAGCTGCACAGGCCACAGATGATGAGTCCAGTAGTGAGTCAGAAGAGGAGCATGGGAAGGAAAATGTTGAGGGTGTAGAGGCAGACCTCTGTATCCTTCAGGGAGGCAGGGACACCAGGGACGGCTTGATCCAACGTTCCTTCAGCTAGGCTGTCAAAGATCTGTTACCACCTCACGCCAGGGCTGCCGCCTCCATCCAGAAAGTCCGAAATGACCCTTTCATTTGAACCCAAATTCCACTCAGTGCCTGTGCAGCAAACTTTATAGCCACTCACATCCAGCATGAGATACTGGTGTGCCCTGCACCAGAAAAAACAAAGGTGAAGCATACTCAGGCCATTACGACAAAAGCAAAATTTATGTACTTTTCACAATCAAAGAAAATTTACATGACCATCTCTGGGTTCATTTTCACACCAGTAAATGTAAACAAAGCATTACAGAACAGAAGATCACCCGTGACCAGTCCCTCTTGTGCTCGTGGTGCCTTAAATTTACACTTAGGAGTGCTATGTCTTGGTGCTCCCCCATCCCCCTCGCTAGCAGCGGCATTGGAGACAGCCTGCTGACCCTGCTGTCTTGTTGGCCTTGATGACCTTGGCTATTGTCCTCTGGCCAGTGGAGCCTGTGCTGGCCCCGCTTGGGAGGGAGCGGCCAGTGCCACAGATGGCCTCTTCCCAGTCATCGCAGCCTCATCAGATGCCATGGTCAACGGCAGAGGGGCGGAGGAGCTGCTGCCGTCGTCCAGAGTGCCCTGAGAGGTGCCCGCAGAGACGACAAGCAGCTCATGCGCCAATGTGAGATCCCTGTGGACCTCCCTGCTCGCCATTGATGGACGGGCACCTAGCTGGGTCACTGGGTGCCTCATCCATCTCCCAAACTGGCACTGACCACCTGAGGTCAGTGCCTGTGTGAGGGCTTGCAGGTCCAAGCACAACCCCAGAAACCCCTGATTCTGGTCCTGGAGCTGCCTCTCCATGAGAGTCACCACACTCTCAATGGAGGAGGCAGTGCGCTCGGCCATGAGGGTCAACCCAGTGCTCACGATCCGCATGGACTCCTCCACAACAGAGACCATGGCATGCAGACCTCATGGATCTCTGCCAGGTCCTCCCGCACATCTCGCTGGACATTCAGTATCTGCCACATAATGGACGACTCCAGAAGCTCATCATCAGCCTTCGACCCAGCATTGTCCTGGTCTCTAGCAGTCCTCCAACTGCCAGCACCCTGGGCACCCTCTGCCTCCGCCTGCACCTCAAGCGAGTGTGAAGTGCCCTCACCACTGTGCACCAACATTCTAGCCGAAAGTCTAACTCGCGCTGAGGTGCTGGTATTTGCGCCGGTGCTTGGTTCAGAGGGTGGGTGTGACGGAGATGCAGCTGAAGCCCGCCAGTCCTCTGGCATCAGGGGTGGCTCTTCGGGGTCCTGTGAAAGAGAGCCTGCTGGCGAATCTAAGGAAGAACAAAGACATGTCATTAGTATAAGTCATCACATTGTTACTGTGCATGCCAGGCACCCTGGTGAGACAATGGATACCTGCATCATGGCATTCTCTGCACCAGTAGGTGCAATGATCAATGGGGACTCCAGTTTTGAGGCTCCCGTCAATGAAGGGACTACATGAGAATGTTTGCACTATCCAAAACTCTCACCTCTGCGCTCTTACATTCTTCTGACACCCCGGCCTCTCAACAGCCAGCTAAACGGACTGCGTGGTGCCTCTCCAGCTCCTAGGTGCCCTAGCCAAATCTCATCAGGATTAGGAGGTTTGAGGGGCCTCCACCTGTCCGTGACCTCTCAGTGTTGTTATGGCTCATCTTCTCCTGAAAGGACAGAGGAGCATTGATTAGTTCACTCTCTACCTTCAGCACCATTGCAGCCTGGCCAATCTTACCCGAGGAACGCCTTGTAGGGCACATCCAAGTCGTGGCCCTTGAGCCGCAAAGCACTCAGGACAACAACCCACTTGGTCAGCTCTGGTGCCATTGACAGTGGCACTCAGACCCTAGCACCCCTGAGCTCCACCGGGGTACGGCCAGCCCTTAACACTTCACCACACTGATCCATGCCAACATGGTATTCACCCTTCCTGAGAGCAGCAGGTTGTTAAACCTTTTGTGGCACTGCACCCATGTGTGCCGGACAGCGTCGTGGCTGCTGACCTGGGCTGCCACTTCCTCCCAAACATTTTTGGCCTGGTGCAGTGGCCTCCTCCTTCCATCTCTGGGGACAAGGGTGTCTCTCCTGGCAGCCACCTCCTGCAACAGCAGCAAGAAGCCATCCGAAAACCAGGGGGGAGGGGCCAAGTGGCCACCCGACCTCCTCTCCTGCCTGGCGTCTCCGTCTATTGCTGAGGCCATAGTTTCACTCTGCAGAACGCTCAAGAAATGATCTTCCCTGGCAGGCTTCAAGGAGCTGCCTGTGCCATTTTTAAACCGCCCGCCGTGTTGCCATTGGAGCCGGTGCCCGACAGGCCCCCACTCTCTCCCGGCTGCTCCCGACCATTGGGAAGCTGTGTTTCACGCTGGGTGGGCCTTAATTGGCCAGCCAGAGTGAAATCATGGCCATGGGCCGTGTTTCCAGACTGGCCCCGGGCCCGCCTGCCAAGGGTAAAATTCAGGCCCAGGATTTGGTGGTCACAGAAGGTCTGTTCATATTGCAGCCAAACAAGTTGATTATCAGCCTGTAAATCCTCCAAATACACCTGCATGGGTGGTAAGAGTGGGAGGGTCTCCTGGCCAGCCATGCTTGGTGCAGACTGGTGTCTCTCAAGCTATGGCTTCTGGCTTCAGGCTAGTGACCTGTTCCAGAGAATGTGAGCGACAGAAACAGATGTAAGCATATGCTGCATGTTTCTCTAGACATGGGAAGCCTTGTAAGTCTAAGTGGGTGGCAGGTGAGAGACTGGACAAAGATGATGTAGTTGTACTGAATATGCAATCTTGTAGCTTCCATAAGTGCATGGGCTCCTCCTCCCCCAATTAGTTCTTTAGTTGACCATCACTATTCACGATTGGATGCAGCAGGACTGCAAAGCTTTGATTTGATCCGTTGGTTATGGGATCACTTAGCTCTGTCTATCACACACTGGTTCCGCTGTAGTCCTGTGTTGTAGCTTCACCAAGTTGACAGTTTTTTTTTTTAAAGGCACAACTAGTGCTGTTCCTCACATGCCTGTCTGCACTCTTCATTGAAACAGAGTTGATTCCTTGGCTTGATGGTAATGGTCAGCAGCAGGAGCTAGGGCAGCTCTGGGTGAAAACAATGCGGACAGAGAGTGAATAAAGAGCGGGGAGAGAGACAGAAGCTCCACTATCAGCAGCAGGAGCGAAAGCAGCTCTGGTGAAAACAGCGCAGAGAGAGAGTGAATAAAGATTGGGGGAGAGAGACAGAAGCTCCACTATCAGCAGCAGAAGCGAAAGCAGCTCTGGGTGAAAACAGCACAGAGAGAGAGTGAATAAAGAACAGGGCAAGAGATAGAGTTCCCACTATCAGCAGCAGGAGTGAGATCAGCCCTGGGTGAAAACAGTGTGGAAAGAGAGTGAATAAAGGGAGGGGGAGAGAGACAGAGGCCCCCCAAACAGCAATTCAAACCAACACTGAAAAAAAAGCGTGACATCACAGGAGAGCAGGCAGGTGATTGGCTGGGAGTATTTCAGCTTTTAGCTTTGTTTCAGATTTAAATTAGCAGCTGAATAATGATCACTTGTTGATTATTGTTAAATTAGTAACTTAAGGATAGGGGGAAATTAAATAAATAATAAAGGTGTGACAACAAATAAGAGCAGGGGCGGAGCAGCTCTATAAAGAGTGGGAGTTTACCGGAGAGGGAGTATAAAGAGCGGGGCGGAGTTTACCTGTGAGGGAGCGGTTGTCACCCAGACATTCGGTGGTGCTGGAATTCGGAAGGACAAAGGAGAGAGCTGATTGGTAGGTAGTGGGTAAGTTGTTTTCTTCCACTTTAAAGAGACATTACAGAAGGTAATAGCCTCAGCATCTGTTTTTTTTAAGATAAACTAAATAGTTTTCTACTTGGCTTAAATTTAAGGAAATAGTCTTTTAATTAAAAACCAACAAAAAGTATGGCAAGGGAGCTCAGTCCCATGTGTTGTACGGCCTGCAGCAAGTGGGAATTCTTAGACACTCCTTACAGTCTGGATGACCACATGTGCAGGAAGTGCCACTGGCTTGACCCGCTTCAGCAATGGATTTCGGAGCTTGAAAGTCAACTGGAGACACAGCGGTGCATCCGCGAGGCTGAGGGTTATGTGGATAGCACGTTTTTAGATGTGGTCACTCCGCAGCTCAAGGTAGTGCAGTCAGAGAGGGAATGGGTGACCATCAGGCAGAAAAAGGGAGGCAAGTAGGTAGTCAGGAAAATGGTGAGGGCGAAGGTTCCTCTGGAGAGTGCAGCCAGAGCCAAGTTCACTGCACCTTGGGTGGCTCAGCTGCACAAGTGGGGAGGAGTAAGAGTGCAAGAACAATAATGGTAGGAGACTCAATAGTGAGGCGTGCAGATAGGCACTTCTGTGGCCATAGATGTGACTCCAGGATAGTGTGTTGCCTCCCTGGTGCCAGGGTCAAGGATGTCACTGAACAGCTGCAGGGCATTCTGAAGGGGGAGAGCGAACAGTCAGTGGTCGTTGTTCACATTGGCACCAACGACATAAGTAGAAAGAGGGATGAGGTCCTGCAACAAGAATTTTGGGAGCTAGGTCGCAGATTAAAAAGCAGGACCTCAAAGGTTGTAATCTCTGGATTATTTCCTGTGCCACATGCTAGTGAGTACAGGAATAGGAGGATAGAGAGGATGAATGTGTGGTTGAAGTGATGATGCAGGAGGGAGGGTTTTAGTTTCCTGGATCACTGGGTCCGTTTCTGGTGAAGGTGGGGCCTGTACAAGTCAGATGGGTTCCATCTGAACGGGACCAACTTCCTTGCGGAGAGGTCTGCTAGTGCTGTTGGCGGGGGGGGCGGGGGGGGGGGGTGGTTTAAACTAATTTGGCAGGGGGGGTGTGATGCAGAGTGGAGGTATAGTAGGGAGTGATGCACAGTCAAATATAGAAGAGAAACTAAGTCAGCTTAGAAGGCAAATATAGACCTGTTAAGACATGAGTGAATAATGCAAGGCTGGATTGCATCTATTTTAATTCAAGGAGTCTTAGAAGTCAGGCAGATGAATTTAAAGTGTTGATTAACACATGGGAGTAAGATATTGTTGCTATCACAGAGACATAGTTGAGGGAAGGGCAGGACCGGCTGCACAATATTCCAGGGTACATAATCTTCAGGTGTGACAGGGGTGAGGGGTGGTGGGGGGCGTAAAAGAAGAGGTGGCCATGCACTATTTATTAAGGAGTCAATTATTGCAGTAAGGGGGGATGGTATCTTAGACGTTTCCTCAAATGAAGCCATATGGGTAGAACTTAAAAACAAAAAGGGGGCAACCACTTTGCTGGGAGTGTACTATAGGCTTCCAAACGGTCAGGGGGAGATAGAGGAGCAGATATGTAGGCAAATCTCAGAGAAGTGTAAAAATAATAGGGTAATAATAGTAGGGGATTTCAACTTCCCCAGTATTAACTGGGATAGTCTTAGTGTGAAAGGCTTAGAGGGGGCAGAATTCTTAAAGTGCATCCAGGGGAGCTTTTTGAGCCAGCATGTAGAAAGTCCTACAAGAGAAGGGGCATACTGGACCTAATCTTGGGGAATAAAGCCGGGCAAGTGGTAGAAGAATCAGTGGGGGAGCATTTCGGGGGTAGTGACCATAACTCTGTAAGATTAAAGGTAGGTATGGAAAAGGACAAAGATGGACTAGAAATAAAGTTCCTGAATTGGGGGATGGCCGATATCAATATGTTAAGACAAGATCCGGCCAAAGTGGACTGGGAGCAGCTACTTGTAGTCTACATCAGATCAGCGGGAGAATTCAAAAAGGAAATAGTGAGTTCAGGGCCAATATGTTCTCATAAAGGTGAAGGGTGGGACCAACAAGTCTAGGGAACACTGGATGTCAAGGGATATAGAGGATTGGATAAGGTAAAAAAGGAGGCTTATGGCATATACATGGAGCTGGAAACAGTGAAAGCCTTAGAGGAATATAGAAAATGTAGGGGGGTACTTAAAAAAGTAATTAGGAAGGCTAAGAGGAGAAAAAACACTGGTGGGCAAGATAAAGGAAAATCCCAAGGCACTTTATAAACATATTAAGGGCAAGAGGTTAACCAGGGAAAGAGTAGGGCCCATTAAGGACCAAAGTGGTAATCTGTGCATGGAGCCGGAAGACGTAGGTGAGGTTTATAATGATTACTTTTCATCTGAGTTCGCTATGGAGAAGGACGTTGTAGGTACAGAAACAGGAAGGGGGACTGTGATATACTTGAACAGATTAGCGTTGAAAAGGAGGAGGTATTAATGGTTTTAGCGGGATTAAAAGTGGATAAATCCCCAGGCCCAGGTGAGATGTATCCCAGGCTGTTATGTGAGGCAAGGGAGGAGATTGCAGGGGCTCTGACACTAATTTTCAAATCCTCCCTGGCCACAGGACAGGTGCCAGAGGACTGGAGGACAGCGAATGTGGTACCAGTATTCAAGAAACAGTCCCCCTCCCTGTTTCTACACCTACAACATCCTTCTCCATAGTGAACTCAGATGAAAAGTAATCATTATAAACCTCACCTACGTCTTCCGGCTCCATGCACAGATTACCACTTTGGTCCCTAATGGGCCCTCCTCTTTCCCTGGTTATCCTCTTGCCCTTAATATGTTTATAAAGTGCCTTGGAATTTTCCTTTATCTTGCCCACCAGTGTTTTTCTCCTCTTAGCCTTCCTAATTACTTTTTTAAGTCCCCCCCCCTACATTTTCTATACTCCTATAGTAGGGATAAACCAGATAATTACAGGCCAGTGGGTCTAACATCAGTGGCAGGGAAACTATTGGAAAAAATTCGGAGGGACAGGATTAATTTCCACATGGAGAGACGGATTAATCAGGGCTAGTCAGCATGGAGAGATCATGTCTAACAAATTTGATTGAATTTTTTGAGGAGGTGACTAGATGTGTAAATGAGGGTAGTGCAGTTGATGTAGTCTACATGGATAGTAAGGCTTTGAAAAGGTCCCACATGGGAGAATGGTCAAGAAGGTAAGAGTCCATGGGATCCAGGACAATTTGGCAAATTGGATCCAAAATTGGCTTAGTGGCAGGAGGCAGAGGGTGATGGTCAAAGGTTGTTTTTGCAATTGGAAGCCTGTGATGAGTGGTGTACCACAGTGTTCAGTGCTGGAACCCTGGTTGTTTGTAGTGTACATGATTTAGACATGAATAAAGGAGGTGTGATCAGTAAGTTTGTGATGACATGAAAATTGGTGGTGTTGTAAATAGTGAGGAGGAAAGCTTTAGATTACAGGATGATATAGATGGGCTAATAAGATGGGTAGAGCAGTTGCAAATGGAGTTTAACCCTGAGAAGTGTGAGGTGATGCATATTGGGAGGACTAACACTGCAAGGGAATACACAATGAATGGTCGGACCTTAGGAAGTACAGAGGATCAGAAGGACCTTGGTGTACATGTCCATAGATCTTTGAAGATAGCAGCACAGGTAGATAAGGTGGTTAAGAAGGCATATGGGATACTTGCCCTTATTAGCCGAGGCATAGAATATAAGAGCGGGGAGGTTATGTTGGAGCTGTATAAAACATTAGTTAGGCCACAGCTGGAGTACTGTGTGCAGTCCTGGTTGCCACACTATAGGAAGGATCTGATTGCACTGGAAGGGGTGCAGAGGAGATTCACTAGGATGTTGCCTGGGCTGGAGCATTTCAGCTATGAAGAGAGACTGGATAGGCTAGGGTTGTTTTCCTTAGAGCAGAGAAGGCGGAGGGGAGACCAGATAGAGGTATACAAAATTATGAGGGGCATAGATAGGGTAGATAGGAAGAAACTTTTCTCCTTAGCGGAGGTGTCAATAACCAGGGGGCATAGATTTAAGGTAAGGGGCAGGAGATTTAGAGGGGTTTTGAGGAAAAGTTTTTTCACCCAGAAGGTGGTTGGAATCTGGAACACACTGCTTGAGGGGGTGGTAGAGGCAGCAACCCTCACAACATTTAAGAAGTATTTGGATAAGCACTTGAAATGGCAGCATACAGGGCTACGGGCCAAGTGCTGGAAAATGGGATTAGAATAGCTAGGTGCTTGACGGTTGGCACGGATGGGCCGAAGGGCCTGTTTCTGTGCTGTACAACTCTATGACTCTATGGACATGCTGGGCCATGAAGTTACAGGTTATGGTTGAATTCAATTCTGCTGCTCCTGATGGCCACAGCCATGGATGCCCATTTTTGAACTGCTAGATCTATTCTGAATCACCATTTAGCTTGGTATTAGTGCCACACAATACGATGGAGGATATGTATAGTGTGAAGATGGCACTTTGGCTCCACAAGGACTGTGCGATGGTCACTCTTACCTATACTGTCATGGACAGGTGCATCTGCGATGGGTATATTGAATAGGACAAGGTCTAGTCTGTTTTCCCATCTTGTTGGTTCCCTCACCAACTGCTGCAGACTCAGTCTAGCAGATATGCCCTTCAAGGCTCAGCCAGTTTGATCAGTAGTGCTGTTACTAAGCCACTCTTGGTGATGGACATTCAAGTCTTCCACCCAGAGTACATTCTGTGCCCTTGCCTCCCTCAGTGCTTCCTTCAAGTGGTGTTCAACAAGGAGGTGTACTGATTCATTAGCTGAGGTAGGGAGGTAGAAGGTTTAATTGCCCATTTTTGACCTGATGCCATGAGGCTTCATGGGGCCTGGAGTCAATATTGAGGACTCCCAGTGCAACCCATTGACTGCGTATCACTGTACAACTGGTTATTTTGTGTTGCTCTTGCTGGTGGGACAGGACGTACCTGGGAGTGGTGATGGTGGTGTCTGGGACCTTGTCTGTATGGTATAATTCTGTGAGTATGACTATGTCAGGCTGTTGCTTGACTAATCTGTGGGACAGCTCTCCCAATTTTGACACAAGCCTCCAGATAAGAGTAAGGAGGACCTCACAGGGTGGACAAGGCTGGGTTTGCGGTTCTGGTGTCTAAGTCAATGCCAGGTGATCCATCTGATTTGATTCCATTTTGTCTTTTTTGTAGCTGCTTGGTACAAATGAGTGGCTTGCTAGGCCACTTCAGAGGTTAGTTAAGATTTAACTAAATTGTTGTGGGTCTGGAGTCACATGTAGGCCAGACCAGGTAAGGATGGCAGATTTCCTTCCCTAAAGGACATTAGTGAAGCAGTTGTGTTTGTACGACAGCCAATGATAGTTAGAGGGCACTATTACTGAGACTAGCGGGCACTGGTTTATAGAATCCCCAAGAGCAGGAAACACGGTATGCGGGGTGATTGAATTAGATGGGAGCCAAAATTTTGATTTCCCGGTTTGAGATGCCGACATTACATCAGCAGCATGTTAGTGGCGTGTCGTGCCTCAGGCTGGCCTGTGGCGGGATCGTACTTGTAATACATTTGCCTTCCATGCATACTCAGTAGTGTGAAACTTTTATAATTTCATCCTATTTTTAAGATGGGCAGTGGGAGGAGATGGCGTGGTGATAGTGTTGCTGGACTAGTAATCCAGAGACCCAGAGTAATACTCTGGGGACCCAGGTTCGAATGCAGAAGGTGGAATTTGAATTCAATAAAAATCTGGAATTAAAAGTCTAATGATGACACCATGAAACCATTATCGCGAGGCTAGGAAGAGCATCTTGCATTCTGGGAAGAGCGTCCTGCAGTCAGCATCGCAGTGAAGCAGTCCTGGAAGAGCGTCCTGCAGTCAGCATCGCAGTGAAGCAGTCTGGGAAGAGCATCTTGCAGTCAGCATCATTGTGAAGCAGTCTGGGAAGAGCGTCCTGCAGTCAGCATCATTGTGAAGCAGTCTGGGAAGAGCATCCTGCAGTCAGCATCATGGTGAAGCAGTCACTTCAAAAAGTGATGTCAACACAAAGGTGAGAGCTGATGAGTGGGTAAGTGTTTTTCTCCAGCTTAAAATAGATTAAGATAAGGAAAGGTAAGGGTTCTAGCTTTCATCTAAAGTACGTAAATAATTTAACTTTTTTTACTGTAGATAATTTAAAGTAAGGTTTTTTTTTTAACTTGATGCATGGCTGGGCAGCTCATTCCCGTGTTATGTACCACCTGCAACATGTGGGAAGTCCTAGATGCTCCTTGCACTCTGACCGACCATGTGTGCAGGAAGTGCCACCAGCCTCAGCTCCTTGAGTTCCAAGATTCAGAGCTTGAGCGGCAACTGGAGGCACTGAGGTCCTCAGCATCCGCGAGGCTGAGAGTTTCGTGGATAGCACGTTTTTAAACGTGATCACCCTACAGCTTACGGAAGTGCAGGCAGAGAGGGAATGGATGACCATCAATCGGGTGAAAAGTGTCAGGCAGTTAGTCAGGAAATTCCCCATGGTGCATCTCGCTTGGGAACCATTTTTCTGTGTTGGAAAACAGTGAGAGTGATGGTTCCGCTGGGGAGTGCAGCCACGCTCATGGCACTGTGAGTGGCTCAGCTGCACAGTGGGGGAACAGCAATAGTGGTAGGAGACTCAATAGTAAGGGGAACAGTTAGGCGTTTCTGCAGCTGTAGATGTGACTCCAGAATGGTATGTTGCCTCCTTGGTGCCAGGGTCAAGGATGTCACTGAACGGCTGCAGGGAATTTTAAAGGGGGAGGGCAAACAGATAGAGATCGTGGTACATATTGGTACCAACGACATATGTAGAAAGAGAGATGAGGTCCTGCAAGCAGAATTTAGGGAGCTAGGAAACACATTAAACAACAGGACCTCAAAGGTAGTAATCTCTGGATTACTTCCAACGCCACATGCTAGTGAGTATAAAAATAGTTTAGCCCAGATGAATGCATGGCTGGAGAGATGGTGCAGGCGGGAGGGCTTTAGATTTCTGGGACATTGGGACCGTTTCTGGGGGCAGTGAGACCTGTACAAGGCGGATGGGTTGCACCTGAACTGGAATGGGACAAATATCCTTGTGGGGAGGTTTGCTAGTGCTGCTGGGGAGGGTTTAAACTAACTTGGCAGGGGGATGGGATCCTGAGGGGAGGTTCAGCAGGGGGAGATGCACAGCCAAAATTAGAAGAGAGAGCAAGCGAGTTTGGAAGGCAGAGAAATTATAGGCCAGTTAAGGCACAAGGGAGTTTGGCAATGTCACAGAGACATGGTTGAGAGAGGGGCAGGATTGGCAGCTCAATATTCCAGGGTACAGGGAAGGAGGTAAAAGAGGAGGGGGTATCACAATATTGATCAAGGAATCAATTACAGCAGTAAGGAGGGATGACATCTTAGAAGGCTCCTCAAATGAAGCCATATGGGTAGAACTGAAAAACAAAGAAGGAGCAATCACATTGCTGGGAGTGTGCAATACTCCCCCAAAAGGTCAGAGAGAAATAGAAGAGCAGATGTGTAGGCAAATTTCCGAGAAATATAAAAATAATAGGGTAGTAATAGTGGGGTATTTCGACTTCCCCAACATTAACTGGGTTAGTTATAGTGTGTGTTATAGTTAGTGATAGGGTTAGAGGGAGCGGAATTCTTAAAATGCACCCAGGAGAGCTTTTTAAGCCAGTCAGTAGAAGGTCCTTCAAGAGAGTGGGCGGTCCTGGACTTAATTTTAGGGAATGAAGCTGGGCAAGTGGTAGAGGTATCGGTGGGGGAGAATTTTGCAGGTAGTGATCATAACTCCGTTAGATTTAAGGTTGTGGTGGAAAAGGACAAGGATCGGCCAGAAATCAGAGTTCTAAATTGGGGGAAGGCCGATTTTAGTAAAATCAGATATGATTTGGCTAGAGTGGACTGGGAGCAGCTACTTTGAGGTAAATCTGCGTCAGAGCAGTGGGACTCATTCAAGTACAGGGCCAACATATTCCAGTAAAGACAAAGGGTGGGACCAACAAATTCAGGGAACCCTGGATGTCGACGGATATACAGGACTGGATAAAGAGAAAAAGGGAGGCTTATGGCAGATACTGAGGGCTCAAAGCAGTGGAAGCCTTAAAGGAGTATAGAATGTGTAGGGGGGAACTTAAAAAGGAAATTAGGAGAGCAAAAAGGGTACATGAAAAAATATTGTCAGATAAAATAAAGGAAAATCCAAAGTTATTTTACAAATACATTAAGGGTAAGAGGATAACTAGGGAAAGAGTAGGGCCCATTAAGGACCATAGTGGTAATTTGTGTGTGGAGCCAGAAGACGTAGGTAGGGTTCTAAATGAATGCTTTGTGTCGGTCTTCACAAGTGACAGGGGCGACGTGGGTATGGAAATCAGGCAGAAGGACTGTGATAAAATTAAAGAAATTAGCATAGAAAGGGAAGAGGTTCTAAGTGTATGGCAGGTTTAAAAATGTAGATGAGGGCAATCCATTTGACATAGTCTACTTCAGCAAGGCTTTTGATAAGGTCCCGCATGGGAGACTGATAACAAAGGTAAGAGCCTATGGGACCCAAGGCAATTTGGCAAATTGGATCCAGAATTGAGTGGCAGGAAGCAGAGGGTAATGGTCGACAGGTGTTTTTGTGACTGGATGCCTGTGTCCAGTGGATTCCACAGGGATCGGTGTTGGGTCCCTTGCTGTTTGTGGTATATATAAACAATTTAGGCTTGAATGTAGGAGGGTTGATTAGTAAGTTCGCGGATGACACAAAAATTGGTGGGGTGGTAAATAATGAGGAGGGTAGCCTTAGATTACAGGAGAATATAGACGGACCAGAAAGCCCGAATCAGGGGGGATGAGGAACATGTGTGGAGTGGGGTCAGGGCATCGAAGAGTGGAAGAGGGAAGAACCTATCGTCAATGGACACACAAGTTCTCATCTCACTGTCTGCCTTCTTCACACAGTTCAGTCGCTGGAATAGCTATGGGTCATCATACCATCATCTGGTCACCACATTACAGGAAGGGCATAATTGGTTTGGAGAGAATACAGAGGCGATTTAGAAGAATGTTGCTAGGGCTTGAAAATTGCAGCTATGAGGAAAGATTGGATAGGCTGGGGTTGTTTTCTTTCGAACAGAGGAGGTTGAGGGGTCACCTCATTGAGGTGTACAAAATTATGAAGGGCCTAGATAGGATAGACAGGAAAGGCTTGTTTCCGCTAGTGGAGAGGTCAATTATTAGGGGGCATAGGTTTAAGGTGATTGGTAGAAGCATTAGAGAGGGCATGTGGAAGAACTTTTTCAACAAGAGGGTGGTGGGTGTCTGGAATTCATTACCTAAACTAGTGGTTGAGGCTGAAATGCTCAACCCATTCAAAAGGTACCTGGATCTGCACCTGAAGTGCAGTGACCTGAAAGGCTATGGACCAGGTGCTGGAAAGTGGGATTAAAATGAGCGGTTAGTTTCTTTTTCTTTCTCATTTTTTGGCCGGCGCAGACACAATGGGCTGAATGGCCTTTTCCTGCGCTGTAACTTTTCTATGATTCTATGGGTCGCATAATCCAATATTCCTGCAACCTCAGGGGCAGGATTAGAGGATGTGACAAAGGAGGGCTCTTGCCAGTCAACTCCAGAGGCTGTAATACCAGCAACAGGCAACAGGCAACAGCGGAGGGGGAGGCTAGTCAGGACGCAGCCATCGAGGGAAGGTGTTGTAGAAGACGGGCACTGGTATTTGGCAGCAAAGTTGTGACCTTGAAAAAGAGCCTCCCTTTTTGTGCCAGAGGCTCTTTTATATCCAGCCAGGAGCTGTGGCATTTTCAGCTGGCGGCGAGTTTCACCAATGAAAAGCTTTCCCAGTCATGGACTCACACTAGTTTCCTGAGCACGCCGCCAGGCACTTAGATTTTTATTTAGAATCATGTGGGAAACGGGAATGAGCAAGAGAGTGGAAGTGATGCATAATGCTAATTATGCTGTCGGGAATAGCATGCCAGGTAAGATTTTACCCCAGCTTTCAATTCCAGATTTTTATTACTTAATTGAAGTTAAATTCCACCTGTTACTGTGGTGAGATTCAAACTCATGTTCCCAGAGCATTAGCCTAGGCCTCTGGCTTACTAGACCAGTAATGTTATCACTACACCACTCTCTCCCCATGCCAGTGCACGTTAAGGGAAGATGGTTAGATTCTGTCTTGTTGGTGATTGCTCTCTCTTGGCATTTATGCAGTTTGAATGTTACTTGTTACTTGTCAGCCCAAACCTCGATGTTGACCAGGTCCTGTTTTATGCAGGCATGGAATGTTTAATTATCTGAGGAATGGGGAATGGTGCTGAACATTGTGCAATTATCCAGTGAACAGCCCATTCTGACATTTTGATGGAGGTAACGTAATTGATGAAGCAGCTGAAGTTTGTTGGGCCGAGGGTGTTACCCTGAGGAACTCCTGCAGTGATATGCTCAGGCTGAGATGATTGGATTCCAACAACCACAATCACCTTCCTTTGTGCCAGACATAACTTCAGCCATTGGTAATTTTTCCCCAATATCTTCACTTTTACTAGGACTCCTTAGTGCTACACTTGGTCCAATGTTTTGATGGTTAGACATAGTTACTGGTAAAAACTGAGACGGATCTAGGAAAGGCACTGGTGATATGAGAAGAGAATGTAGTATAAGGGTCTGGCATATAAAGGGTTAATGTGGGACTGGGTACAGTACTGCCACACAATGATGTAAGAGAACACATGACCTGCATCTGGGGGTCAGTGTAGTGTTGGACAGCTCCGTGTGTACAAGCAAACATGGAGATAGCTCCTAGCTTGGACCTTTACTCTACCTACGTCTATAGTTTCTAGTAAGAACATAAGAACATAAGAAATAGGAACAGTAGTAGAGCATTTGGCCCCTCGAACCTGCTCCGTCATTCAATAAGATCGTAGCTGATCTTCTTGTGTTTTGATTTCCACATTCCCATCTAACCCCGATAACCTTTAATTCCCTTGCTTAACAAGAATCTATCTACCTCGGCCTTAAAAATATTCAATCTCCTTCTGAGGCAAAGAGTTCCAAAGTCGCACAACCCTCAGAGGAAAAAAAATTTCTCCTCATCTCAGTCCTAAAAGGGTGACCCCTAATTTTAAAACAATGCCCCCTAGTTCTGGACTCACCCACAAGAGGAAACATCCTTTTGACGGCCACCTTGTCAAGGCTGTTCAGGATCTTGTATACTTCAATCAAATCACCCCTCACTCTTCTAAACTCCAGTGGAAACAAGCCTAGTCTGTCCAATCTTTCCTCATAAGACAACCCACTCACTCCAGGTATCAATCTAGTAATTTATTAATTTAATCTATCAATCAAGTAGTGAATAAGTATTTACTATTGAACTACCTAAGAGTACAAATATCTAAATAAGACATACCAAAATACACCAACACCTTACAAATGGTGGTAGCGGAGACTGCAGAAGAAAATTAAAATCCTGGAGAACTGGAGGAAAAGTCAAAGAAGCATTCTGACCTGAAGAAAAGTTGAAGAAGCAAAGACACAGAAGAGAATCGCCAGAGAAAATTTCCAAAGAAAGGCTTGGAATCTGAAAGCAGAAATTAAATTCCTCACTGCAGCATCAGACTCTATTAAGCCCTGTGAAAGTCCAGCTTCAATACTCAGAGTGTGCAGAGTCAGCAGACCTAGCAGGAGTGAGCCAAAAATTTTAAATTCCTGGACAACACAAGTCCTGAAAGAAAGTTAAATACTACAGTGGTCAGAAATTGCCATTTAAATTGCAGTTCGAGAAGCCCAATTCCTGAGCCGGCACCTGAGCATGTGTTGGCCGAGCTTGCTCTGAACAAAGAAAAAGATTAATTAAAAATCAGCCGTGACTGACCATGCAGCTTTAAAAACCCAGAGAAAGCCAGGATTTGATACTTCCAATACCCAAGAACATTGTGCTAAACTGGGAAAAACTCTAGCCAGTCGATCCAGGCAGCCATTGTTAAAAAAATTTAAACGCCGAGATCACGAATGCCATTACTGCGGGATCCTCCCAAAACCAGTAAGCCCTCAGTGCCATCTTGGACGTTTGGAAGCCTCTTAAAGCTGAACCTGCAATTTAAAAATTTTAACCAAGGACCGGTAATCCACTCTTCCAGATTAATTTAGACTTATCCAGGGCCCAGAGCAATCACAAAATTGGGGACTTTGGAGACGCTTCAGGTCTGGGTAAAAAGACAGATGCTGAACAAGTTAACACATTGCTTTATTTGGTAGGCCCGATAGCCAACAATATAATAGCTAGACAAGTAATCAACGAATCATCTGCAAAATTTGATGAAGTATCAATCTCAGGTGTAACAAAATCCTTGAAGGACTAAATTTAATAAATCTGGCCAGCAGACAGGAGGACCTGTCGACTTCTTCATTAATGAGCTGTACAGAATGGCTGAAGGCAGTGATTACAGTGACTTGAAATCTGAGCTAATCAGGGATAGAAGAGTTGTAGGAGTGGCAGACAATGCACTCTCAGACCTGCTTCAAGTGAAGGAAGATCTAAACCTTGAGAAAGCCATCCAGATTGTCAGGCAACCTGAAATCCATTTGCAGCACAGATCTGTATTAAGGGGAGAAAGCAAACTGTGATACAAAGTAAGCCCCACTCTGCAGTTAGTGAAACAGCACAGAAACAGGGAAGCTCCAGGCCAAGGGAAACAATACCCTAACCGACCAGTGGAGTGAACGTACCAGTGGTATGGAGCAAAGCCTCCCTACAAGCGTGATCAACGTCCAGCAATTTCAGCCCAATGCTTTCAATGTAACGGAATAGGACACTTCAGGAAGATGTGCAAAGCTAAAACATCAAAATGCACACAAGATCCCAAGAGGATTCATGAGGATGAGACAACACACCAAGAGGACACACAACATGCTTCTAGGGTGAGGTCAATGATCCTGAATTTTCGTTCTGGAATGTGGACATCTCTGTTAATGGCCATCTCACAAACTTTAAGTTGAACATGGGAGCCAGTATTAGTTAGAGGGAGGTGGTGGTGGTGCAGTGGTAATATTGCTAATCCAGTAGTCCTAGGCTAACACTCTGCGGCATGGGTTCAAATCCCATCACAGCAGCTGGTAAAATTTGAATTCAGTTAATAAAAATCTGGAATATAAAGCTAGTCTCAGTAATGGTGACCATGAAACCATTATTGATTGTGTTAAAAGCCCATCTGATTCACTTTTCTTCCCTTTATGGAAGGAAATCTGCCATCCTTACCTGGCCTACATGTGACTCCAGACCCACAGCAATATGGTCGACTCTTAACTGCCCTCTGAAATGGCCTAGGAAGCTACTCAGCATGAGGGCAATTCTGGCCTTGCTACTGAAGCCCATATCCCATGAAAGAATAAATTACAGACCTATCAGACAAAGAACCATGGCTAAGAGATATCTGGTTACAAATAACAGACACACCACAATATGGGCCCAGAGGAATCCGACTTCCGGTCATAGGCATGATTCTGGAAATATTAAGGTATGGCAGCAAAACAAATCTTCAAGCTGATGTATGTTATCCATAACCAATCTTTCTCTCTCTTGGGCAGAGATGCCTTTGTAGCCCTGAATCTCCTCAAAATGGCAGTTGATGTCAAGATGACCAATGTCATAAATTATACAGAACTGCAAGTTCCTGAGAGCTCCAACAAGAAAGATTCTCTCAACTCAGACTCAGCTCTGAATTGTCTTCTCTCTTTGCAGAGTAGGTTTGTCCATTTTGTTACAGGTGCCAGAAGCCCTTAATTGGTCAGACCAGTCAAACACTCAGATGGTTACCACGACACCTCAAGTAGATGACAGCCAGGAGGGGAACCAGCAACAAGAAGAGCCTCAACCCCCGGCTGCAACACCAGCTGGAGAGGTAAACCCTGAGACCACAGAGCAGACGCTGCAATCCCTGGCCAACATGGCAGTGCCACAAACGATGCTGGAACCGAGTAGCAGTCATCTACTGATGATAGCACACCACACAGCCATACGCAAAGGTGAGCTTACGACCAAGTCACACCCTCACAACAGGAAGAGCCATCTTCCATCCCAACATGTGTCATGGGTGAGCTGCACAAAGGAAGAAGAGAAAAAAACACTAGAGATGAGCCCCATAAAGCCCTGTTGTCTGCCTCATAAAGATTGGGATAAACCAACCACCATCTATCACTACAATTGGGGAATCACCAGAGAACAATTCAATGTCAAAGAACTGAAAAAGAGGATGAAAAGACACCCAGACGTCAGAACAACCCCCGATTCAACAAAGTTTACCTGCAGCGGCAGAGCCAACCACTGCTCCAACCGTAGTGAGAACAAGATGTAGAAGGGTTATTAGGTCTTCAGACCACCTGAACCTATGAATCAGAGATTTGAAGGGGGAGATGGGGTAATAATAATGATGTAGTACATGGAATAAACTGGGATCACTGGTAAATACATTGGATAAAGACTTGGTGGAGGGGGTTGTAGTATAAGGGTCTGGTACATAAAGGGTTAATGTGGCATCGAGTAAAGCACTGCCCACACAGTGATGTAAAAAAAACACATGACCCACACCTAGGCATTGATATAGTGTTGGACAGAGCTGTATGTAAAGCAAGCATGGAGACAGCTCCTATCTTGGATCTTTATTGTACCTATGCATACAGTTTCTAGTAGTTAATAAACATTTACTGTTGAACTACCTAAGACTATGAATACCTTAATAAGACCTACCGAACTGTACCTAATAACATACAACAGTAAATAGCATGTCAATGAAATTTAAAGAGGCGAGTACCCTTAGAGGGGAGCGTCACCAAAGATTGACAAAAACACAGTTAGCCAAAGACATATAAAAGCATCAAGAATCTTTGCTAAGGCTGGAGGAGCAGAAGACTGAGAAATTGGTGTCAAAAAATGAAGACCAAAATCCCTGGTGCAGGTGTGAATGTGCAAATAAATGAGGGGTCAGCAGAGATCCCAATCTCCTGTCTGGTTGTTCCTGAAGCTGAGGTGGTGCTGCCAAGAGGAAATAATTCTCCTTCATGCCACTCCTTGGCAGTTTCCCCAGAGATTACCCTTGTAGCATGCCCACAAGGAAATGTAGCTAAGTTTCAGGCCACAGTATATGTTGCTACTCTTGCCCCATTGCTACAAGGGAGCCACAGGTGTCTTTGCAGCTGGTGGCATAGCTTGGCATCTTTCTGTCTGCTGGCATAGACCCTGATGTGACTTGAAGTGATTCCAATTGCTGGCAACTGCATGAGCAAATTCTTGTCCCTGCTGACCACCAGCATAAAATGCATGCGTGCAATCCCTGGCATTGACTGCTGAGATAAATGGCTGTGATCTAGAATGAGGTTAGCCAGCTGCCATCACGAAAGCAGGAAGGCCAAGGGCAAGCCAGCAAAACTGGGATGATACACAAGCCAAAACTTGAAATGAGAGAAAGTAAGTATTTAAGAAAAATTAATCCAAACGTTCACACAGGCGCCAGGTATTGGATGCAATGGTCAGTGTGCATAATTGATGGTGGTCCTGATTGGACTATGGTTAATTATAATCACTAGGAGATCTGGAATACTGGGAATTGGGAACACTGACATCCATGTCTAATTTTTTCATTTCTACCAGGAGGAAATCCTTGTGGAATTTACCTGTATAATCTCGGCTGCAGTGCAGATTACCTAGCAGTCAATGTGGAGATTGTTGAAGCTGAGTTTACAAAACTGTTCCCAGTTGGTCCAGGAGTGTAGACTGGCCAAGAATCCCCAGTGTGGCATCAATGTGTCTATATTTAAGCAGCAACAGCCTTAAAGAGCACTTTAATTGCAGCATATTACTGCTCTCAGGGTAAAGCTGGATCTATTCATAAAATACATGCATACCTAACATGGTTAAAACTTGGCTGAGTGCTTAACTTCATATTGATTTTTTGTGATTGCTTAGGGGTAACTTTGCACTGTGTATTTAGTGGTAGCACACAGTGTTAATTGTGGAATTAATGTACAGTAATGTGTCCTGTTAATATTACTAAAACAGGACAATTTTTCCCACATTCCTAAGTTTACTATTGGGAATAATAAGATTTAATGCATGTTAATCACAAATTCAGCTTTTACACTTAACATGGCAGATGGGGGGAATAAGTTGGTCCAATTTGCTCATATTTTTGAATGGGAAATTACTGTTGGGGATACAAAGTTCAGTACAAAATCTCACTCTGTTGATCTCCCCTGGAAGTGCATTGCTGCCAATTTGGCAGCTGGTGACTTCCAATTGTTGGTCATACTCACCTACTATAGGTGTTAGGCTGCTTAAGTATTCTAATTAGGGGTCTCAAACCTGCTAATCTTTGTAGAAACCGGGTGGAATTGAATGCAGCAACGCTCCTCCAGGCTCCACATCATTATTGTGGGCCATTGCTGGCTTGGTCACTTTCTTCATATCCCTCCCATCTGCCTCCTCTTCTCCCGGGACATGTACCTGCACAACGTCATAGGGTCACAAGCAGCGAGCAGTGCCGAATACCCAAATGGCATCTGCAGGTCTCCTTTGTTTATGGGATTTGGATGTCATTAGCAAGGCCAGCATTTATTGGCCATCTCTAATTGCCCTTGAGGGATGAGTTGGTGAGCTGCCTACTTCTACTGTTTCAGTCCACTTGGTGTAGGTACATCCACAGTGCTGTTAGGAAGGGTGTTCCAGGATTTTGACCTCGTGACAGTGAAGGAACGGTAATATAGTTCCAAGTCAGGATGGTGAGTGTCTTGGAGGGGAACTTGCACGTGGTGGTGTTCTCATGTGTCTGCTGTCCTGGTTGCTCTAGGTGATAAAGGTTGGGGCTTAGAGGGTGCTGTGAAGGAACCTGGGCAAGTTGCTACAGTGCATCTTGTAGGTGGTACACACAGATGCCACTGTGGTGGAGGGAGTTAATATTTAAGGTGGTGGATGGGGTGCCAATCAAGTGGACTGTTTTTTCCTGAATTGTGTCAATCTTCTTGAGTATTGTTGGATCTGCAATCATCCAGGCAATTGGAGAGTATTCCATCACACTCCTACTCGTGCCTTGGAGATGGTGAAGAGATTTTGGGGAGTCAGGAGGTGCATTACTCACTGCAGAATTCCCAGCCCCCGAGCTACTCTTGTAGCCACGGTATTTATGTGGCAGATCCTATTAAGTTTCTGGTTAATGGTGGTGCTCTTGGCGGGGGATTCAGTGATAGTATTGCTGCTGAATGTCAAATGGAGGTGGTTAGACTCTCCCTTGTTAAAGATAGTCATTGCCTGGAACTTGTGTGATGCACATATTACTTGTCACTTATCATCCCAAGCCTGAATGTTGTCTAGGTTTTGCTGCATGTGGGCACAACTGCTTCACTACCTGAGAAGTTACAATTGGAACTGATGACTAATCAATCATCAGCAAACAATCCCATTTCTGACCTGTTGTTCGGGTGAAGGCAACGATGTCCTAGAGCTGAGGTGATTGGCTGCCAACAACCCAACCATTATGCTACGTGTGAAGTGTGACTCTGGCCAGTGGAGAATTTTCTGCTGATTCCCATTGACTTCAAAACTAATTTTATGTCGGAGGTTGAATAATAAAGCCGGAGATTCAATTTGGAATGAGTCTCGTGATGACGTCTTTGCACATATGTTCCAGCTCACCCGATTTCCTTCTGAAATCAAATTCAAGGTTATTGCAAAGTTATTCAGGCTTTATTTCGTACCTGCATAACGTTTATGCACCACAACTAAAGCTGACACTAAAACCTTGGTGGGAAGAGAATAAAGGAAACATGAACCCCTTGCAGGACATCAGCCAGTGCTCCAAATGGCACAGATATGGCAGGCACTAACCAACACTTATTTTCCCTTGGAGCACTCAGGCAATTTTCTGAGAATGAGATATGCTGATCTTTGTAAATATATCTATGTAAAAAAACATTTATAATTGCTTTTCAGCAGGATGTGCTACAACACCTGGACCATAGTGAGTAGTCACTTGGCTCTGCAGACTCTGTAACAGGGTAGCCGGAAGTTTAGATAGATTTGTACCAGGGCAGTTAACATGTTTAATGCTTATAGATGACCATGCGAGGGGTTGCAACTGGGAACTTTTAATTGTGCAGTGTTCTAAACTCATAGAAATCAGTGGACCTGAGGATTTACCTTCCCACAAAGGCTGCCTGGGGAAACAGGAATTGTTGGCTGCTGTTCATGTCAGTGACAGTTTTGTGCTTTAGCTCTGCAGCCCACTGTAGATTATTAGCAAATGGAACTTTAACATTAAGACAATACTGAAAATTGCTCTCCTATGTCAATGTCATTATTTGAACAAAAATACTTCTGTGACAGCAGCAAGATTACAATGGCAATTAATGGGAATACTTATTCAGCCCATGTGATTCTTTTGTCATAACCTTGTTACTGAAGCATAACAGTTGAGTTAATGTCAACCAGAAATGTAGCACTGTTGTTTAATTTGGAAAAGCCTTATGATTTCAATTTAAATAGGGCACCGTTCCTAAAGTGCAACATGCAATCTTTATATACTCCTACAAATCAAGTATTGAGTGATCGTGTTTTAATGAGCGAGTGAGGGAATATTTCAGATTGACAGATAGTAACTGTTAAGAGCACTGAGTACATTGTGAATACAGTGAAAAATTATAGCTAGTCACGCAAAGCTGGCACAGGATTTTGGCAATTGGTAATACACTGGATTTGCAGAATCCTGTACTTTTGGTCGATTTAGAATAGAATTGACTGCATCTTAATGATTGAAACTTATTTCAGAAAGTTCAAAAAATTCAAAATGGTAAAATACAATTAATAATCAACAAAAACATATTCTTTGGACCTCACTAATCATTTTCAGGCTTCAATATATATGTATTAACAGGTAAATGA
Source organism: Cetorhinus maximus (assembly GCF_964194155.1). Taxonomy (NCBI): domain Eukaryota; kingdom Metazoa; phylum Chordata; class Chondrichthyes; order Lamniformes; family Cetorhinidae; genus Cetorhinus; species Cetorhinus maximus. The sequence goes on along the minus strand of NC_135898.1, from coordinate 62,752,068 downwards.
AGTCTGCTAAAGTGCTTAAATGACAAATGATCTTTATTTAATCTGGATCCTCACACCTGGGATTGTGCACATTATTGCAACTTATATTTTCAAAATGTTATAAACTATCTTAAGGTGTCTCTGTCATTCAAGCAATCAAGAGCAAATGGATCCACTGTGATGGTCCTGGGCCCAATCTGGCCTATAAACTTCTTTTATATAGCTCTCGGAGCCTTTGATGCTTCTCTACATTTTAAATGCAAAAAAAATTGATTTTATCTCGGGGTCAGCTATAGGTCTTTAAACGTCCAAGATCTGGAGGACTAGAAAAGGCTGCTCTGTGATTGATGAATTTACACTGAGCGGAGAACAGCCTTTTTGCAGCAATCAGTTCTCCAGCCCAGGAAGTTTAAAGAACTGAGGTTGAAGTGTCAGAGTTTTCAAGCTTCTGAGGAGGGGTGATTGGGAGGTAAAGGATAGGGAAAGAGAGAGAGAGTTGGAGAGCTTAATGTTTTTGTCTGTGGAGTACTGAAATTTTTATTTATAGAGGTGTCGTGTTTTTATGTCCATGGTCTCACTTTTTTTCGTGGACAGCTGGGACTTTGCAACCAAACCTCAAGCCATTAACGTCTTCCTCCCCATGTGCCAGCAGCAGATGCTCCTGCTCACTTGTGTTCTGTGTGGCACAAAGTGCACTCCCTTCTGCCTCACTCTTTACTCATGGAGGCATCGGGCATTGCTAAGGCACTTACTGAGTATTTTGCATCTGTCTTTATCAAGGAACATGAAGTTGGCATAGCCATAGTGAAAGAGGAAGTAGCAGAGACACTGGTTAGAAATTGATAAAGTGGAGATATTAGAAAGGTTGAATGCACTTTTAAAAAATTCTTTCATGGGATGCAGGCCAGCATTTATGGCCCATCCCTAATTGCCCTTGAGAAGGTGGTGGAGAGCTGTCTTTTTGAACTGCTGCAGTCCCTGTGGTGTAGGTACACCTACAGTGCTCTTAGGGAGGGAGTTCTAGAAGTTGGTAAGTCACCAGGACCTGATGGGATGGCATCCAAAGATACTGAGGAAAGTAAGGGTGGAAATTGTGGAAGAACTGGCCATAATCTTCCAATCCTCTGTAAATACAGGGATGATACCATGAGAATTGTAAATGTTACATCCTTGTTCAAAAGAGGGTGTAAGGATAAATCCAGCAACTGCAGGCCAGTCAAACCTCAGTGGTGGGAAAATCTTTAGAAATGATACAACAAAATGATACAACAGATAGAAAAAAATGAAGCCAGGTATGGATTAATTAAGGTAAGCAATTTATTGAAGGCAAATTGTGGTTTGATGAAAGGTTATAGACCTGAAATGTTAATCTTCATTGTCTCTCCACAGTTGCTGCCAAAGCTGCTGAGTATTTCCAGCATTGTCTGTTTTTATTTGTGTTTAACCAACTTGATTGAACTTTTTCATGAGGTAACGGAGAGGGTTGATGAGGGTGATACAGTTGATGTGATGTACATTCATTTCTAAAAGGTGTTTGATAAAGTGCTACATAATAGGCTTGCCAGCAAAGTTGAAGCCCATGGAATAAAAGGGACAGTGACAGCAGGGATAAGAAGCTTGCTAGGTGACATGAAACAGACTGTAGAGGGGAACAGAGAGTGGTGGTGAACGTTTGTTTTTCAGACTGGAGGAAGGTATGTAGTGGGGCTCTCCAAGTATTGTAATAGACAACTGCTTTTCTTGAAATATATTAATAAATATACAAAGACTTAGGTGCACAGGGTAAAATTTCAAAATTTGCAGATGACATTAAATTTGGAAGTGTAGAAGAGGATAATGATCGACTTCAAAAGGACATTGGCATCGGTGGAATGAGTGGACATGTGGCAGATGAAATGAAATGCAGAAAAATGGGGAATGATACAATTTGGTAGGAAGAGCATGGAAAGTAAGGAGAAGGAGAGGAAGAACAATACAAAATAAAGCATACAATTCTAAATGGGATGCTGAAACATTGAGACATGGGGATATATGTGCACAAATCATTGAAAGTGGCAGGGCAGGTTGAGAAAATGGTTAAAAAGGCAGACGCGATTCTGGGCTTTATAAATAGATACATAGAGTACAAAAGCAAGGAAGTTATGATGAACCTTTATAAAACATTAGTTCAGCCTCAACAGCAGTACTGTGATCAATTCTGGGAACTGCACTTTACAAAGGATGTGAAGACTTTAGAGGGTGCACAAAATAGATATAAGAAACTAGTTCCAGGGATGAGGGACTTCAGTTACGTGGATGGATTGGAGAATCACAGAATTTTAACAGCACAGAAGAAGGCCATTCAGCCCATCGTGTCTATACCGGCTCTCCAAATGAGCATTATGATCTAGTGCCATTGCCCTGTGTTTTCCCTGTACCCCTGCACATTGTTTCTTTTCAAATAATCATGTAATGCCCTCTTGAATGCCTCGATTGCACCTACCTCCATCACACTTCATTACCTCCTTGCTCTTGTGCTCTATGCTCCTATTAATAAAGCCCAGGATACCATATGCTTTATTAACTGCTCTCTCTACCTGTCCTGCCACCTTCAATGATATATGCACATAAATACCAAGGTCCTTCTGCTCCTGCACCCTCTTCAAAATCTCACTCCTTATTTTATATTATCTGTCCATGTTCTTTCTACCAAAATGCATCACCTCACATTTTTCCACATTAAACTTCATCTGCCATCTATCTGCCCACTCCACCAACTTGTCTACATTCTCTTAAAGTTCTACACTGTCCTCGCAGTTTACAACACTCCGTATTCATCCACAAACTTTGAAATTGTCCCCTGCACACCAAGGTCTAGGGTTAGGGCTGTTCTCCCCTGAGAAGTGAAGGTTAATAGGATATTTGATAGAAGTGTTCAAATTCATGAGGAGTCCAGATAGAGTAGATAGAGAGAAACTGTTTCTATTGGCGGAAATGTTGAGAACCAGAGGACACCCATTTAAGAAGAATAGCAAAAGAGCCAACATGAGGAAAAACCTTTTTACGCAATGTGTGGTTAGGATCTGGAATGCACTGCCTGAGGGCATGGTGGAGGCAGTAGTGGCTTTCAAAGGGGAATTGGATAAGGACCTGAAGAGAGAAAATTTGCATTGCTGAGTCGAGAGGATGTGGGAGTGGGTCTAGCTGAATTACACTTGCGAAGACTTGGCATAGACATGATGGGCCAGGCCTCCTTCTATGCTGCCACCATTCTATGATTCCATGATAAATACCAGGCGCTGAATGTGTCTTAGCTACTGCCACATGAATCATAAGAGTTATGTTTATCAGCTGTTCTGTCCTTGGGAAAGAAAGGATAAAATCAGAGTTATATTTGGTTACCATACTGTGCAGTTCAACCAAATAGCAGCTTGCTGGCATTGCTAGATGCTGAAGAGCCTATACTTTCTTTCAACTGAGGAGAAAAAGAAAAAGAAGTTTAGAATGGTTTCCAGAAGAGCAGAACTTACATGGTACTTTCAGTAGGCGCAGCATGAAGGTATCATGATACGGTTGAATGACAGTAAATGGTGGGGAATGGGGGCATATGGGAAGATACAAAGAGAGCAGTGTCATCATAAAACTTCAGCTGCCAAATTCCCTCCTTCTCTCTTTCAGACACCATCTATGGCTTCCCATCACAGGCCGTGGAGTGCTTCCTGCTCAGATGGGATAAGGGGTCAGAGTCTGGAGGGATCTTACTATCTGATGCAGATCTTTCTCTGCCATTAGACCCTAGAAAAGTAAGAATACATGGAGAATTACCTTTGCTGACTGTGGCATGTAGTAAAAATCTAGGTGTCAGTCAGCTACCATAACCAGGGTGATGACAGGTGCATGTAATGACATTGGCTGGGATTCCCTTGGGCCGATGGGGTCTTACCCACCAGTCAGAGAACTAGCAGAGAATCTCCCCCCCCCCCCCCCCCCCCCCACCACCAAGTTCCATGTGGGATGCCCAATGGAATCAAGTGCCTTTCAGGCATTTACATGGTGCTGTCAGGCCTTCCCTGTGATTGAGGTCCCTGGTGGCGGAAGTCCCGCCTGCCGAGAGCTGCCAACCAATCAAAGGCTGGCAACTTCTTGTGCCACCAGTGCCAGGAGGAGCAGTGGCAGCTGGTGGCAATGCATCCGCCAGAGGCCCAGGATCATTGTGGGATCACAGACTAAAGATGAGTGAAGTTGGGATGGGGATCGTGGGGTGGAGTTGTGGAAGAGGAGGCCAGGGGAGTCAGGGTTAAGGACACAGGGTTGGCTTTCAGCAGTGACTCCATGTCCTATGTCATGTCCCTCAATCGGGCACAAAATGACTGCTAGTGATGGACTGCTGTCCCCCACGAGGATGTTGCCAAACTCGACAGGGTTAGCTGGGCAGCTTTCTGAATGCATGGGAAAGCCATGCAAAACACATTTAATTTCTAAGCCACCACTAAATTGTAATGGAGTCAGTGATAATGGCCCATCAATGAGCCTAATTGACATCCTGCCCCCGGTGGCGAGAAATCCCGCATCAGCCCCCTCTACCCTCTAATTTAGTCAGGGGAGGTTTTGCCACCATGAGGCCTCTCCCACGATTAAGTGGGCCTGGCTGCCATGTTTGCTAATGTGATGTGCTGCATCAAATCCAGCCCACATTGTGCAAAGCTTTTTGTGGAGTGCAAGCTTATAAAGATGTGAGAAAGACACACGTGCAGGTGAACAATGGGGCCTGGATTTCCCCTTTGAGGTAGGAATTGCAATTCGGGAGATGTCCCAACATCCTGATGCAGCCTCTGTTGTGTTTCCTTTTCTTACTGCTGAACACAAACACACTGGCCACTCAAATGGGATTGGTAAATTCTAATGTGGGTTCTTTATTCATGAGGATTAGGTAGCACATGTAGAATTTGGGAGAGTTCTTAATAACATGTCTAACATGGATGACTACACACTGTAGACTACCTATCATATGGTACCTTACATCATTTTCTATCTGGTAATGTGCAAAGATCATAGCTACCCTTACTTAAGGTGCACCACAGCCCCCTCCCTGGCTGTGTCTGCCCACCCTATTCTCACGACAGGGTAATAGGAAAGGCTGGATTCAAGGCTGTTGCCTCCCAAAACAGGGCAGGAACAAGAATGGACGCAGGGGATGCTGAGATGGGCAGGTTAGAGGGCCTACCTCCTTTTGCCATCGTGCCAGTTCTGTACATCAGTGTTAGGCACCTTAGCACTCACCTTTCCAATCCCTTCCATCCACCCCCTGCCTGCTCCATATCTCCTCTTTCCCTCTCTATACCTGCATATCCCCTGTGCCCCCTCATCCATTATCCACAGTGGACAGAATTCATGAGCTCAATAATAACATTATTGAATACTTGAAATGCTCATAAAATTATCAAAATAAACAAATAGTCATTCAAATTCCACTTAATCCTCTTAGGAACTCATAGAACTATCGATCAAACATGCAGCCATTCAAGCTCCACTTATTAAAAAAAAAACCTTAATCCTATTAACTGGTCATAAAAGTGTCAAAATAAGCAAATAGCCATTCAAATTCCACTTCAATGAAAGATAATCCTTGTAGTATTTTATAAAACTGTCAATATAAACAAAGCTCACAAAGATCGCCATTTGTTCCACTATTTCAAAGTCTGAGCAGGTAGCTGACCTATCAATCAAAGAACTCAGCTATCTGTTGCACTGCTTCAAAGGATGAAGAGATGGCCGACCTGTCAATCAATGAAAAGATGAAATCATAGGGTGCAATTGACATAGTAAAATCTGAATCTCAATACTGTTTAGAGCATAAAAGCACTTTATCCACTGGATAAATTAATCTAATGCATCTGAAGACTTTTCCACTTTCATAATTCTGGTCAATGTAATGCTCACTTACCTCTTCTATACAAATCCCTATCATTAATCACTGCAATAAAAACATACTTAACTTATCATACAACATTACATTATGATAAATGCAGTTTGGAACATCTTTTAAACTTACCTGCCGAAAAGATCCTGAGTCCAGAACAGGCTTCCCCCATGGTTCACGACATCTCTGAGCTGGCATAAACTACATCTCCTTCAGGTTTCAACCTGACTCCATGAAAATTGTTGGGGGTTGTGAAATCACCACCCCTGCAATGAAGCCACCGGCATCAGAATTGGTGCATGCGGATACCCTTATCCCATGCCCTTAAAAATACCCATATGGCAGGAATGGGTGTTGAAACCCTGGAATCAGGTCCCACCAGCCTCTTTTTACCCATACCCGACATGTGTTTGCCCCATGTCAGGGCAGCAAAATCAACCCTGGGAATTTAAATGACATGGTGCTAGTTCATGGGCTCAGATGATAAGCAATTCAAGTACTTTAATGAGGCCTGAGAGGAAGTAATTGTAATTGGTGCATGTGCTTAGCATACTGCACTATTGCAAGGCGTTGCTACTTTTTCTAAGCTTAACTGACCTGATAAAATCTTTGAACATTTTATGTAGGCATGTGCGGAGCGTTAGAGTTAATAGTCACTATCCTAGCCGGTTTCTTACTGTCCATAACCGGCTTTTTGTTGTTATCTGGGTGTTATGCTGTATACCCAAATAAAAATATTGACTACAGTTCAAAGTTAAATTCATTGGCCTTGTAACTCTATGGAATATCTTGAAGACACGAAATATGCTGCGTAAATGCAATTGCTTCTTCTGCTCTCCTGGGGGCCTGAAACTCCTGTTTTTAACAGAGCATCCCTCCTTTGCCTTCCAAATGTGTATCGAAGAAGATGAGGAAATCTGCCTTTTATTTTCCAGAAGGGAATTTGCCTAAGCACAGCAAAAGTAAATTTGATTATTTTAAATGTTATAAAGCACTTTTAATAGCTGCAGTCCTTTACATCCTGCAGCGGCATGGTGTCTCCCCTACTCTTCGCCAAATGCCATTTGCAACAATATTTGAATGAGGCTTACCCTGAAAATGATTGCAGGATCAGTGCTCATGCTATTAGATGGGCATGAACTGGACTCCACTTGGTCGGAAAACCCAGGCTGGTTTCTATTATTCTTTTCCTGTTTTGTGTGAAAACTGCAGCTTCAGTTTAAATTGAATTTCTATCTTTGAGAAGGGAGATATAGTACCAGGAGAAGGTCTGCCTTCAGGGTTTCTTTGTGTAGAAAAGATTTACTGAGAAGAGATGTTACCAAAATATAAAGAAGTCCCCCTGAAACACCTGGATGGAAGGTTTTTTCCCTATTGTATTTTTTTTACAATTCTTACTTATTCTTTTTACTGATTAAGGTCAGAGATTGGATAATGCCAGGTGCGAAGAGTGAACATTGTGAACTTGACTGATCATAAAAAATCTTTGCTGGCATTCCTATTTATTGGAAAATAGCAGTCCTCTCTGTGATTGATGTAGATAATGCTTTCAGTGTCTTATGTTTATTTGGCTTTGAGGTTGAAGGCTTTGGTCAAAGTGACCTTGCAGTACAAGTTGCAGCCAGTTTACTGTTGTTTATTTGAGTGATTGCAGAATACAGAGTAAGCTGACTTTACCCAACTGAAATATTGCTATCAAACCATGGAATCTCTGCTGATTTGATAACTGGAAGGATATAGAGTGCCAATACTTTTTATACTCATACTTTTCATCAACTGGAAATGTCACTCTTAATGTTAAATTAATGTTATTGATAAGCCAGGGTTTTTCTAATATTAGCTTAGTTTCATTTACAGTTACAGTAAGCTGATGAAAAATGCTAATTGAGCCAATCCCAATTATCTAGTATGACATTGGATCATAGCCCCAAATTACTTATGGACATATTGAACTTCTCAAGTAAGGCATGTGTTTTTTTTTAAAAAAAGGCCTAAAAGCAAAAGCTGGCTGAGAATGTAAAGTAGCTACTTTCTGGAAAAATTCCTACGTGGATTATACTTGAGTGACTAGTCCAGGGAGTATGGAATGTCACACCTAAAAAGGTGTCTAGGCCTACTTCAGACAGAGACATTAAAAGGAAAAGATGCAATGCAAAAGACTGAACTTCAATCTCCTGTGGTTGCGGAGACAATGGAGACCGATTACCACATCTCAGCAGAAGCCATCTCCTGTTGAGTTGTATCTCAGAATGTGGAAATTGTCTGAGTTGAAAGAAGGCAGATTCTGGGCGAAAGGCATGTTTGTTTTTCCCTTCCAGCAATACACAAGAAAAGGGGTTAAAAAGCCAGGTGCAAACCTGATCAGTGTGTTCTAGTTCTGGTGTGCTAATGAAGGTTACAACAGAAGGACAGCAACTAGACATCCCTGCAGCTTGCAGTAGACATCTATCCCTCTCTCTGTGGCTGGAGGCAAGTCAGCAAAGCCACATTCAAAAATGAAACAGGACAATTCCTTCAGCTAACCTGCAGAACCAAATGTCTCCAAACCAAATGCTCAACTGCCAAAGTCAGCTCTACTGAAATCACCCAACTTAACGGCCACAATATTTTGCAATCTACCCCTCAAGGACCAGCCAAAGGCTGATTTGTATATCTTTGTTTTTAACTTTTATTTTTGGACTCAACTTCTCATTTCTGATCTGTGCATATGTGTGTTGCACTTTTATTATTTTTCCTTGCATTTCATAACTAATAAGCTCACTCTTTCTTTGACTCAAGAAAGCCTGGTTAAATTGGCTCCTTCTAAAACATAAATACATTTGGGCTGGGAAAAGGTAAGGGATCTCTTTTAAATTAAACTTTGACGCGACCAACCGAGAGCAATTAACTGAGGGGGTTGAATCAAGAAGTGGAGCCAGCTCATTCCTCCTCAACCGGGAGCATAACAAAGTTGGGGTCCTGTTTCAGAAGTTAACGATTTGGGGTATCTTGCCCAGGATCATAACAAATCGGAGTACCTCATCCAGGGGCTGGTCGTAACAGTATTTATTGACATTTTGAGCATTTATTTTTTCCTTACACTTCTCAGAAGAGTCTTGGGATTTTTTTTTCAAAAATGTACTACATCATTTAAGCTGTTATTGCCTGACTACTGAGATACCCCCATTAGTGCATTAAAGATCCATACGGCATAAGCAGTGAGCTTAGTGGAAATGTTCACTATTACTGGCAGTGCATAGACATTGATTGATTAGTCCTGCATGTCTTATTGTATTGGTGTAAAGCCCGGTTGATTGATTAGTCCTGCATGTCTTGTTGTATTGGTGTAAAGCCCGGTTGCATTCTCTCTGAAATCCTAATCTATCTCCTGTATTGCTCCTCACCATGCCTAGGCAGCTGACTAGTGAGTTCTACACCTCCTTTGTCCTCTGCATTCCTATGCCACCCTCTGTTCCTGTTCCACTTTAATGCGCTCAGTATTACGTTCTACTCTGATACTATGCACTACTGATATTTCCAAAGCTTCCCTTTAACTAAGCTCACCACTGCCAGCTCTGACCTGGAGGAAAATATTCACACTAATATTTGATGCTGCACCTAAGTAAAATTGTACAAATTCATTATTAGAGCCTCACAAGCAAAAATTAGCTTTATTTCCCTCACTTTTCAGTACCTTCTTCTAGACAGGTATGAATCCTTAGAGCAGCAAAGAAATGCGTGCTTAATCCATTATACTTTCTATTGATATTGCATCAATTTTCATAGTCTTTATTTCTATATATGGCACACTACTCCTGAATGGCCTTGAAAATCCATGACCTGTGACCCCTGCAATTTGAGAATTTCCAGGTTTGAGAGAAGTTGACCAAGTAGTTTGCCTGTGGGGGATACAGAGCTACTGCCCACACTGGAACCCTGGAGAATCCATTATACTTTTTTTATTCCACCCTTTTGAGGGTACAGGCCTTGGTTCTGACCTGAACCTCCAGGTGAGCCCCAATTCCATGAGTGAGATACGTCTGGTCTGACACCTCCACCCATGGCCCCCATTGCACCACTCCAGCCCCCACCCCCTTGACCATAAACCTAAGAAGGCCTAAACACAGGAGATTTGATATTTAGAGCTCCTGCATCCTCTTACCATCGTAGCCATGTTTAGGATAGAGGCATTCCATTCCATGTGTGCTCTACCCAAAGGCAGATCCTTACCTCATTGTCTGCTGATGTTTCATCCTGAGCTACTTTCTTGGCAATATTTTTTGTCAGTGGTGGCTTGTCATTGCCTTCCACACTCAGGGGCAGGGTGAGGAGGCAGGTCTCAAGTCTACCTCAGCCAGCACGGGAATCAAACCCATGCTGTTGGTGTTATTTTGAATTAAAGGCTAGTCATCTAGACAACTGAGCAAACCAGCCCCCTATGTGCACAAAATCACCGAAGAAGAAGCTCTGGGGAAGGTTGGGACCTGGTAGAGTGGGCTTCTGGCCTTGTTTCCAGCCATTCGTCCTGCCAAAGAGTTTTTACTTTATGGATCCATTGATGTTGCATCAGGAAACAATACCAATGATTCTCAACAAGTTTCTGCAGCTCCCTCCAAAGGACTGGCAGCATTTGTTAGTATATTAAACCAAGTTATTTTTGACATGATGAAAGGAAAACTACCTTAAGCATGAAAGGACCCAGAGGACTCACAGGTGTAAATGGCACTACATTCTGTAGAACATTCTAGGGTTTTTCATGTTTCTCTCTTGACGAGGAAGAGGTGTCATACTGCGAAGTTCCAAGATGTATTTGAAATTGGAATAAAGAAATGGCCTTTCAAGAAAAAAACGATACTGGTTACCAGCAAATGTAAATGAGGCGGGTAGTCAAAAAGCAGATATACTAACAAGATTAGTAAATTTTCTATTAATTAATGGAGAGAAATTCATATGCCCAAATTTTTGGTATCTGTTCTCAGCACATGAGTCTCTACTACAAAAGTGAAAATTCATGTAAATCTAACTTTACATAACCACATTTTGACAGTCATAAAGGACAGAACGGCAGATTCCCCAAACAGGTATTCACGATGAGGTACCATTATTGAAGAAAGTGCTATTGGCCCACATTTCCGATCAGTGTTCCCTAAGAAAGCTGCTCCAGGAGCCTCTGGTCCGGAAGTCAGCATCAGATTACTTCATTTATTTATTTACATAGAGGAAGAAGTAGAGGACTTATTTTGCTGGGGCTTTACAAGACTTTACCACATTTTACTGCACTTTTTGCTGTGTTAACATTTCTATAATATTGTGTATTTATGATTAAAATAAGCTATTAATCACTTCCAGACCCAGCAGCTAACTGATGGCTATGTTAGTGCCCCTCGGATCATCTCTTATTGTGCAAGACGCTTCCTTAATCGCTTTTCCACTTTCCTGTTGTGTTCCCATTCAGCTTTAGCAACTCTTCACATTTTACCTGCAATTGTGAGCTGCATTCCTGAATATGAATTTTAACAGCTGATACGCTATACTTCCAACAATAAAATAACTTGATTAACTTCTTCGAAATGTTTCTCGTCTTTTCATTTACTTTTTAAAATCAATACAAAAAATTCCACTTTTGAGAAGTGTGGCCTTGTGCTTTGCCTCAGCTGCCATGTTCCACACTTCTACTGGCAACAGGGAAAAATACAGCGGAACTGTCCCAGTTTTGCACTAAGTGCGGCAGCGGGCGGGAAAAACGACATTTACCCGCTGGCTGCAATGGCAGCTTCTCATGCCGTATTGTTCCAAACCCACAGCATTAATTATGCATTCCTAGGAAGCTTGCTGTATCGATGGCGGGCGGGCTCTCATTCACCCACTACGCCATCACCTCGCTGCTTCATCACGCCAGGCACCATATTTAAAGTGCAGCCGCGTGCACACCTCTCATTACTTGCAGCCCAGGACTGCTGAACGGAAGACATAGCCCCGAAAGACAAAAGGACTGCGCCCCCCCAGGTCCAATGACGTGTCCTTCGAGCACCTTTTGGACACCATGGAGGCTCACTGTGATGTCCTTTACCCCCACTCTAGCCGCAGGAGGGGCAGCAACATCACCAATCTAGCATGGGAGGCAGTGGCAGTGGTGGGCAGTGTCAATGCCCTGCAAAAAAGGACAGCCACCCAGTGCCATAGGAGGATGAATGGTCTCTTTTGTTCGGCCAGGGTAAGTCACTCTTCTCGTCACTCTCAACTCACACACTCACAAACCCATCACACATCCACAGGACTCTCATTCACTGCCAGTTCAAGGGACATTACCATTCACTCTCTCATACACCTTCATTGTCCTCATCCCAATCATGGGACCATTCCCGCCCACACATGCCAGGCATACTTATCATCTGGCCTGGCAGACATCCTGCTTACACTCCCTCCATCTCTCTACATGCAGGACAAGCTGGCACACAACAAGAGGGAGAGGTTGCAGACTGGTAGAGGATTGCCTGAAATCAAGGTCCTCACGGACTTTGAAAACAGAGCCATCCGACTGGCCGGCAACGATCTGGAGTGTTCCTGTGCTGACGGTGAGGTCAGTGATGCTCTACCAAGTGAGGATCCAGCAGTGCAACATCAATCGGTCAACCATGCTGTGAGTGATGTGTCCTGTTTCACAGGCCACTGCCATGCATCAATTATCTTCCCTTGCTTTCACAGGCACATCTGGGAAACAGCCGACAGAGTCCACAATCCAGGGCCTGCAATCAAGCCCCGAAGAAACCTCTGAAAGGCACACTCCTTGATGTCCCGTCACAGCGCTCACCCACACCCTCCACCAACACAGAGACACACACCTAAGTGGGACCTCGCTTTAGAGTAGCCTTGGGATCACAGTCTGGTGAACACATCGCACTAGCTGATCCATAGCAGGTGGAAGTGTGGGTTTTCTACTTGGACGACTGCTGGAGGCCAGAAATTTGCTGAGTCCAAGTCAGACGAGGAGCTTTTGGACTCGGTCATGTCTCAGTTGCTGGAGCTGCAAAGGCAAGCTCGGGAATATCAGGAAGGGATGTCCGCTGCACTCCTCAGAATGCAAGGCATGATGGAGGAGACTGTGCGCATTCAGGCTGAGCTGATAGTGCCAGCATGCCAATGTAGCGAAGTCAATATTGGTAGGGTGGCAGCCGCCATGTACACCTTGGCCCAGGATGTCGCTCCTGCATTGCCACGCGGGCTCAACTCCGTCGCTGATGCCATAGTCAGCCTCCAACAGTGTGTACAACAGAGGGGTGTGGGGCAGCTTGATCACACTCCAGCTTCCCCTTCTTCTCAAGGATTCAGCCGGGCCCTCGGGCACCCATAGGGAGGAAGATCAGCAGGTGTGCCCCCCAGGAGTGACTCCGGGAGTGTCCGGCCCATTTGAATCCCCTCTTCCTGTGACCCCAGGAGCTCCAGCTTCACAGGCCAAGGAGGGTGTCACTGCCACACGGCAGGACTCCGAAAGCAGGCCAGGGCCTTCCAAGCCTTGGCCCTCCAAAGGACGCCCGCCAAGGTCACCACAGGCATGACGTAGCGGTCAGCAAGCTGTCTCCACCTTCACTGTAGATGTCCAGGAGCACCAAGACGTAGAGGCTGGGTTAGGAAAATTAAGAAGATGTAGTTGCACAGCCTGGGCACGGGTATTAATCATTTGTACATAATGTTTACTATTGTCAATAAACTCCCAAGAGTGTCTCCCTGCCTTTGGCTCCTTGATCTGATGAGCAGTGTTCGTGTCATTCAGATGTGAAACCTTTCTGCACAAGATAAAGGCAGGTGTCTCAGTCCAGGGCCTCTTCCCTGTGCTCTGTGCAGCCTTCAGACCAAAGTGATGGTCTGGCCTCACGCTCCCTGGACACATTAGTGATGCCTGCACCTCAATGGTGCTTGTCATTTGCTGCAGCATGTCATGGGTAGGCGCCATAGAGTTCCGTCATTCTCTCTGTGTGCTCTCAGCATCTTTAAGGTGGGGCTGGCCCCCATCTCTTCAGCATCTGTGATCAGTGATGCTGTGCTTCTGAAGGGGTCAGATGCTGAAGGCAGACAAAGGATCAGATGCTTTTAAAGTTTCATGGCTGTGTCTCCATGATATGACCCTGATCACAGAGCGCAAGCGAGCTGCCCTCAGCCAGACAGGAGTCAGATATTCACAAAGGCAATGTGAAAATCTATGGAGTGTCCTCACTGCATGTCATCATCATCCCCTGAAATCGAGTGACTATTAGGGTCTCCACTGGGTCCCTATGAGAGGTGCATTCTCACCGAGTGTATTCGTGCTGCCATAAGCCAGACTGGAGTCAAACATTCATAGATGCAATGTGAGAATCTAAGGTGTCTCCTCGCTGCATTTCGTCATCATTCTCCACAAATCCAGCAGCTATGAGGGCCTCCTGAACATGCCTATCTCGTCTGGTACTGGAACATCATTTTCAGCATCCCAATGGTTTGTTCCATCAAGTTGTGAGTTGCTGCATGAGCCTCATTAAAACTTCACTCTGCTGCAGTCTAAGGCCACTGCACAGGCGTCATCAGCTATGTCCTCTGTGGGTAGTCCTGTCCCTGAGAAGCCATCCCTGCAGCCTCTGTGGACCCTCAAAGACGTCAGGGATTTGTGACGGATTGAGAATGTAGGAATTGTGGGCAGACCTGCAGGATGAATTTGTTTTGGTCGCACACCAGCTGAACATTCAGCCAGTGAAAGTCCTTGCGGTTGACATAGTTGACCGCGTGTTGTGACGGAGATCTGAGCGCCATGTGAGTACAGTCGATAACACCCTGCACCTGTGTGAAACCCAAGATCTGGGCATATCCAATCGCTCTTGCATCCTGGCTGTCCTGGGTGAAATGCACAAAGCTGTGTGCCCTTGCAAAGATGGCATCTGTGACCTCATGGATGAATTTGTTGGGGGAGGCTTGTGATATCTCACCAAGGTCACCTGTGGAGCCCTAAAAGGCTGTCCTAAAACTACTGCCCTACTGCCATAAAAATTGAGCGCCATGGTCACTTTCACGGCCACTGGCAGTGGATGCCCTCCATGTCCCCGTGGCGCCCAATCCCACAGTAGCTGGCAGATGTAACTGACCAGTTCCCTAGACAAGCGCAGTCTTCAACGACACTGGTTCTCGGATATCTGCAGAAATGAAAGGCGGTGTCTATAGACCCTGGGTCTAGCTCAGGGCTGACCAGCGATGGCTCGCTGTGTCCCTGTGGTGTTGTGTGTGGGATCCCCAGCCGCCCCTTCTTCCTGAAGGTGCTGCTCCTCGCTCTGGGCAGCCAAGCTGCTCAGTCGCTCCCTTCTCTGTCGTCTTTACTCTTTGTACACCACGAGGCATTCAGCTAGTTCACCAGGCTCCATGCTCCAGATATACTCCTCCTGCGGGATGAAAGAGAGACGCGTGGGTAAGCTTAGGTGTTCTAAGAATCTCTCTTTGTTAAGTCTGAAGACCTCTTAACGCATCCCAGAGTGCTGGCCACCACTTGGATGGCCAGAGTTTAGTGTGCTGAATGGCCTGAAACCCCACCCACCTCTGCCTTACTCCACCTGATCGATTGGCAGCAGCTTAGCCCACTGGACTGGACGCTGTGCTCTCAGCTCAGGCGCAGGCATTCTCCTAACCCGTGCTGCATGGCTGCACTGTTGGCTTGAACCATGGGGGAGATTGGTCCAAACCAGGATGATGACATTCCAAGGGGCTGTGAGCACCTCCACCAGTGACTGCTCCACGGCCAGCTTTAGCAAGGAGATTGTAAACATGTGCAGTTGTCCAACTGTTCTGCAGTCCACTAAAACACTCATTAGTTTATAATCTGTGCCCAAGGAGTGAAAAGCTTTGGAGCACTTGGTGGCACTTTCATGCCTCTGCATTGCTTGAGTGGGCAGATAAGCTAGAGACCTGACTCTATGTCAATGTGGCTGCATCTGAACTGTCTCAGCTGCAGAGGAATGGTCACTTTATACAAGGTTTCCCTAATGCATGGCTACTTCCCTCTCCCCCAACTCTTATAATGATATGCAAATGTATTACATTGATTTTCCCAACGTCCGATGGCAGAAACGTGGACCGCCATCGATGGGCTAAGCGGGCGATCGCAAACTGGTTTCATGATGTTGTGAAGCTGATTTTTGGCCTTCTGGCCACCTTGTCTGCTCATGCCGCCGAACACGCCCGACGCCAGCAGGCATGGAAAATTCCACCCAAAGTCACATTGTGCTTAGGTCAGGGAACTCGTATTTGGAGATAAATGTGGTGAATTGGGTGCCTTAACTTTCTGCCTTTAGTATGCAAAGACTCAATGGTGCTGAAACTGGGGTATGGTCAGGCTGTAAACTTAGACGGTTTTCTCATAAGCCTATTTAAAGCACTTCATGTCCAACAATCTGAAATAGTTTGACTGGCTGAGGAGATGCTGTAGAAGGTGGCTCCCTGTTGAACACTGTTACTCATTGGCTATCTCTCAAGCATGTGTGATGATTGCATTGTAATGCCAAAGGGAAGAGGCACCTGAAAAACAGGAGCACTTTCAGCAGAGTCTATAAATAACAGAGTAGATTTTCATCTGTATGACTGGGCTTTGTTTCACATTAATCATTCCTGTCCATCTCCTGTGTTCTGTTTATTATGTATTCAATCTCTGCATTACATTTGGTTTTCCATTTGCATGTCCTCTCTACTTGTGCCAGCACTCCTGGCGCTCTCATTCCCTCCAAATTTTCAAATTCACTTTCAACTCCAAGGCTGTCTGTTATTTAACATGCCTATGGCTAAGATGCATTTTCCTGCCACATTTCCAAAATTCAACTTGTTACAAAGGCCCCTTTGTATTTTTTCTATCTCCTATTTTGTTGCAAAGGACTATTAATAAAATGCCAATTTCCAGGACGTCAGCATCCAATAGCTCCCAGCCCTATTGGCACCCATGAATGCAGGGTTTTCTGCCCTGTAGAAACGGATTGCCTCACACCAGTTATGGATGTACTCATTCACAGAGATTGCATCCAAGTACGCTGACAATATCTGTAAATGTGGGTCCATTGAGCCATGGCAATCTCATGTCTGTCTCTTTGACAGTTCTGTGGGATCTCTTTTTGATGGTCATTTGATTACTTTGAGTTCCACTTTATTGCATCCTTACCATTAGATTTTTCCTGAATCAGTATTCTGTGACCCACCTACTCACAGGGTCCCATTCGGTTTGGCAAAAAGCCCAACAGTCAATTGTTGCGAGGCCTCTGCCCTCCTCAATAATAATCAGGCAAAAATTGCTTATGAGGCTGCAGCTAACTCAGTCAGCTGATTTATGATCAGGTCCAATAATTAACTCTTAAAACTTTCAGAAAAATGAGCCCAGAAAATCAATATACATTTCACCAGATATGCAGTGGGCAGAGGAAGGCCCAGGAATTATGGTTAGGCTTACTGATCACCCAGGCCTTTGCCTTCGCTACCAGCTTCCATAGGGAAGGAAATCTAAGGCTGTAAATTTACTCTACTACAGCCTGGGTTCCATAGGGAAGTTTGTACAGCAGGAGGCAAACTCTCCTGCTATGGGAAATAGGATTTATCTGGTGATGTAGGCCTGAATCTTGATAATGGTCGATAACTTCAGCCTGAGTGCCTCCCTTTACAATGATGTTGATACACTCGATAAAAATTGCAGGTTGCACTGTGGCTGCTTTGAGTTACTGTGTGGCTGGACACTGCCCTCCTCCTCGCTACCTCTTCTCACTCCGGTGCGTGCTCAAGATGTGCTTATGCTTGTTGGGCACAAATTAGTTTTATTAAAATTAGGGAACCTCTCACTGACCCCGGATATTCCAGTAGGGCCATTGGTGGGTAATCTCAGTGGGCGGATTCCAGCACTTAAACCAGAGGCTTGTGGATTTTCAGAGCCATGATCGTACCAGGATTATTGCAATTATTATGATGAACTGGTGTGGAGCCTCACTTGATGGCTGCACTGGTTAGAGAATCTGCCCGATTATGTGCCCTTTTAGTGGGTCATACGCCTGTTGAGCAAGACTCCATTCTGGGGGTGAAGAAGCACTGAATTTACCTTTACACTTCCTTCTTCTAATCACATATCACATTTTACGATCACCAGAGCTCCTAGCTACATTCCTGAGTTGTCTGTAACATTTTACCTTTACACCTAAAGTGCTGCTGGTGTCAAGTTAGAAGCCGCAAAAAATCAGTCAATTTACAACAGCACAATTGACGATAATTGTTGGATCTTGTTCACCAGTTTCTTGGGACTGATGGGTCTGGGTTGCACACTTGTTTTCGAATGGCCGAGTTAGTACAATAGACAGAGTAGGTCAGTAGACACTTCTCAGGTGGAACACATTCTGTTCATTTACAAAAGTATTCAGCAGCTACACTTGTACGCTTTTAACTCAAACCCTGTCTCTACTGACTCTAACTATAGACCACTGATGACTGAGGTAGCCCGCGCTACTCTTCTGTTGGATACTAAGATCATGTGACCTTCCATTATACCATTCTTCCTAAAGCATCAGGTTACCACAATAATACAAAATAAGCTGTGAGGAGGATGCAAAGAGGCCATAAAAGGATATAGACAGGTTGAATAAGTGACAAGAACTTGAACGATATGAGTATAATGTGGGGAAGTGGGAAATTATCCACTTTGGGAGGTAAAATAGGAAAGAATATTTTTAAATAGTAAGGGACTGGAAAATGTTGGCATTCAGAGGTACCTGGGTGTCCTTGTATTCAAATCACAGAAAGTTAACCTGCAGGTACAGCAAGCAATTAGGAAAGCAAATGCTATGTTAGCCTTTATTGCAAAGGTATTAGAGTATAAGTGTAACAAAATCTTACTGCAATTATGTGGGGACTTGGTAAGTTCTAACTGGTGTGCTGAGCACAGTTTTGGTCTCCTTACCTAAGGAAGGAAATGTTTGCATTAGAGAGGGTACAGTGAATGTTGACAAGACTGACTCCTGAGATGAGGGGATTGATCTATGAGGAGAGATTAATTTGACTAGGCCTATTTTCACTAAAACTTAGAAGAATGAGGCCTATTGACGTATAAAGTTCTTACAAGACTTCACGGGGTAGATGCTGGGAAGATGTCTTCCATGGCTGGAGAACTAGAAGAGGGATCACAGTTTCAGAATAAGGGGCTGGCCATTTAGGACTGACATAAGGAGAAGTTTCTTCATTCAAAGAGTTGTGAATCTTTGGAATTCTCTACCCACAGAGAGCTGTGGACGCTCAGTCATTGTGTATATTCCAGACGAGATCAACAGATTTTTGGATATTATTGGAATTTAGGAATATGGGAATACTGTGGGAAGGTGGAGTTGAGATAGAAGATCAGCCATGATCTTAGTGAATGATAGAGAAGGCTCAAAGGGCCAAATGGAGCTGCTGCCATTTTTTATGCTCTTATACATATACTTCAGACCTCCTGGCAAAAATGTGGCGGGGACTGTAGAGTGATGTTAACAGCTTTTCTACCCCACACTTTCTCCCTCCCATGATGTTTTATTAACAATCCACAAGCCCTGAAGAAATCTAAAAGAAAAGAAAGACTTCACCACTATAATGACTTCAACACATCACAAACCACTTTACAACCAATGAAACATTTTGGAGTATAGTCACTTCTGGAATGTAAGAAATATCTATGTGGTTCTCTTCCTTAGCATTTGGAATGGAGTTCAATTTGATAAATTAATTATGCACAGAGTAATAAGATAGATCAACTAGTCTGCCACTTGTGTTCTGAGAGTTGTTAAACCAATTCAGGGTATCACATGTACTCTGCTTCCAAATGCTCCTTGTCTTGAGCTTTATATCTGAGCTGACATTCCTTTTCCTTGTGTTGGTGCTGCTATTCATTGTCTTTCATGATTTCAGTGCTCCTTTTCCATCTCCAATGCCAACTTATTAATTTGAGTTTCATTACATTTTTGGCTTCCCTTTTGATTAATTGCCAATTTAATCAATTCTAATCAACAGAGCACATTTTTCTGGGCTTTTGTACTCATTGTAATTGCTATTTTGCTTCTGGCAATTTACTTAATTCTAAACTTTAAATAGAATGTTTAGTCTCCAAGTGATATTTTTCTCGCCAATTGTTGTACACTCCACATTATTGGCCAATGCTCGTAGCAGTGCAGTAGTAACCATAGACAGCCCAAGTCACCCCTGAACTGAAACCCACAACTTTAGATGTGCTGTGACTAAGGAAACATGCCAGGAAACCGATAAGCATCTCTTAACCATGATATATCATCCCAGAGACAACTTGGGCAGTTGATTACATTCTCGTGGTTATTGGAAAAGGTGACAAAAAAACCAGCTTTTATATGCTGAGGCTTTTTTTTTTACAAATAGTACACAGATTAAAGCAAAGTGGGATACTGAAAGCACAATACTAGACTTACACCATCTAGGTAAACCATTTCAACACAAGAAAAAGATAGTCTAAAATCTTTCATTATTAGATGAGTCTTTGACGTGTGCTACATGGCGAAAGATCTCACCTTGAGTCCTGCAGGTCCCTTACTCTGAAACTGCAAAACTATGAACTGGAAACTGGATGCTTTTCCCTTGATGTAAAACCCATCTCCATCATAGTCAGTTTATTGTTAATGTTTGCTGCTAATGGAAACCACATCTTGTCCTTTTCTTATTCACCTGGCAATGCTTTAAAACAATACAGGATTTGAGCTTCAGAACAAAACTTCTTTCATGGTGCATCCACTTAATATGGAATGAATTTGACTATAAGCACAGACGCTTTACCACTTGCCAGCAATTGAAACCATACACTTGACTGATAGAAGCAGCTGGAGTTTTGCCTCGCTTGCGGATTAGTGGCTGGGCAGGCCTTCCACACACCCATATGAATATGCCATTAATCCACTGAATTTGGGGAAGGCTCCTCATTATCAATGGATACCTGTGTAAGGGTGGGCCCACTACATTTCATTGGGCTACCACCTTTGGGTGGGAGGGAAATCAGCATCATCATTAAGTTGCGGAAAATAGATTGGGAGGTTTATTCATGGCCACTTAACCTTATTTGAATGCAGCCAGATGGGATCAAGCCAGGTGTTAAAGGTGTCTGTGGAGAATTTTTAAGGTTTTGTTTTACTGTTGGTGCTGAGGGGAGAGCCCCCATTGCCTCCCTTTACTCAATTAGCGTACAAAATCACTTGAAAATATGTGGTAAATCAAAACAAAATCCAAGCCTATATATTAGATGTTCATTATCAGAGTGCCAACGTTATAATTTAACATCAGAAAGAAGTTCCTGCGTCATGGCTCATCTACAGATCAAAGAACCTGTCTTCTTCCACCTGTGCTCTGGCCTCCATTTCAGTTTAGTCAAGAGAAGTTAACTTCCATTTTGACTCTAGCTGTTTCAAAATTGCATAACAAAAGTATGGAACCTTTTCCCATTTTGGCGCAGGGAAAAAAACTCAAGATGCCATTGCACTGACTAATTGATTAGTTATAAAAGGACAGAGTGCTGACTTTACACAATTCCCATTTTAATAAGCACTTTTGTTTGATGTTTGTCTATTTGGCTTGAACACTTCTTGAATTATAGCCATACAAACTGGAGCAAAGTTTTGAGATGTAGTGCATGCCCTATGAAAATAGTAAGTAGATTATCTTGGACTGGACACAGGTATATGTCATTTATTTGCAAGAGCAGATTAATGCCAAAACATATAAACATGTGCAATGGAATATGGAAGACTTCAGAAATGTATTTATTTTAAACTACCTTTCTAAATTTTTATTACAAATTCTTTCTGAGGCCTTCTGTGAGTGAAGTATTTTAATATATTACTCAGTTTCCTTTCAATTTTAATTTTTTTCTTTCTATGTGAGAATTGGTCTTAATACAAAAAGCTAAAATGGTCACCACTTTATTGACACTCTGGTTTCATTTTAACTTCACTTCAGACCCTGGCCACCTCACTTTCTCACAGAGATTCTCTTGCTGAGATATGAGGCAGTCAGAAGCGCAAGCTTCTCTGTGACCATTGCCAATACATTTCCATGAAAACTAGCAGGCGAAGGATTTACATGGAGCAAGCTGATCCACATCCAAATTTAATTCCCTTAGGAGATGTATGGTGTGAAATTTTAATTGGCATCACGCATTTTTTGGGCACTTCAGGTGCCTTTTTGTGTCCAAAATGTGGTCAGCAGTGAGTGCGCATATTTTGGTGAGACCATCAGTGCACAGTGAACTGCTGCTGGAAAATGCAGAGTAGGAAGATCATGACGTCAATCAGCATGCAAATTTGATGCCAGAACTGCCATTTTGGAGTCTGATGCTCCTATTAATGCCATCTCTTAACCCCGTCCAGCTGAACAAGCGTTCATCTGCAGGAAGGGACCTCCAATCATCTCTATTAAAGGGATCATCATCTGCTTGCAAGTTAGCTGCTGTTTGATATTTTGTGGCTGTTGCTTTGACTCTACAAGTGTATGATGTTTTCTCTAGCTGTTTAAAGTTTGAAAAGTCTACAGGGAGTGGAGTGGAAGGTGCTGGAGAAGTTTTTGCTGACCCAGGGCTTCTGCACAACACAGTTACTCCCTGATCTGGGTGTAGTAGGAGACATCTCCCCTGGAATACAGCATGACTTGGAGAATGAGCAGAGGACGCAGAGCAGGTCAAGCTGCTAGAAGGGAGGGCAGGGTGTTATCAGTCAGAAGCTATATCCAGCAAGGTTGTTCAAGGAGCAATTCTCCTACCCGAACCTCAGCAAGGAACATTGTGCCAATATCTGCGCTTTGGTAAGACTGTCCAAACTGAAATCTGGCACCTCCTGAACCACTGCTGCAACCACAGAGTAAGGCAAGAATCACATGGCCAGTGGTTCCATCCCCATGAACCTTTATGCGTCTGCCTCCTTCCAGGCTGAAGATGGAGCTATTTACACCTCACAGTTTGCCATCGAATGTTGCATGAAGGAGATCATCAATGCTGTTTATTGAGAGCAATCTACATTTTATTCCCTCTTCCCAGAATGAAGCTGGTGGGACGAGAATTCAGCTTCGCGGGGTTTGCAAACTTTCTTATGGGAAGAGTTTAACTGGATGCAGGGTTTCCTGCCCCATCACCCAAACAGCATCCTGCCAATGCTGGCTGGCTTTCAGCCATTAATGCTCCTTGGAGTGTTAATTGGCTGCAGGTGAGACTTCAGCCTCTCACTTGGGGAGAAGTTCCGCCTCAGAGAGCTGCCGGCCAATCACATTGGCCAGCAACTCTGTTGTCCCAGCAGTGCCACCGGGAGTGGTGGCCAATGCTGAGACTACAAGCAGTCCTCAGAGTCAAATTGCCGGTGCCCACAGGGCTTGCAGTGGGAAGGGGAGGAGAGGAGGGGCCAGGAGGCCCATACTTGAGCAGGGAGGGGGTGTCTGATCTGTAAAGAGGGTCATTATTGGAGTTGATGCCCCTTCCCTCCTGAGGCCCAAGCAGATTTACCTGCCCGGTTCCCCCACCCAGTCCCTCAACCCATCCTGGGGCAGGAAGTGTCATTTAAGTGGCAATTAATTAGTCATTTAAGGGCTTCAATTGGGATGAGGGCAGATGGGCTGCCCTGGGCCTCATTTGCCCCTGATAAAATTGTGGAAATGTCACAGGCAGGTGGGTGTGGGGGGAATGCCACTGGGAAATTTTATGGGACCTACCAGCAGGGGCCTGTGAAATTCTGCCCCACAGTATAAGGTGAAATTTGTTAACTGTATAATAATTGAGTATTTAATTGTATTCGGGGGTGGGCATTAACTGGGAATTCACTTGGGTTCTTATATATAGAAACAGACTGAAACTGGTTGTTGCGTTATAAAAAAGTGTATATTTGTAATATGTATCTCTGTAAATAAAAACTTACAAGAGTGCAAAGATTAGGCTCCAGTTCTATCCTTCTGGCTTCCTGGAGTAAAACACTACTGACTGCACGCACATTACTTTGTGGGTATCACATCAACTCTACCCTATTACACAACCAAAATGGGTTGCATTCCCTCAACATCCAGCTGGTGTGTAACTATAGGCAGAGAATCATGCAAGTAAGTGGCTGGTGTCCTGGCAATAGTCATTGTTCCTTCATTGGGTAGCTATCACTGCATTTGAACTATCACAGTAAACCAAATGGTGGCTACTGTCAACAAGGTCTAACCACTGGCCATATGGCTGATGACTCCAGTGCTCAATCCATACATTTGCACAGCATGATACCATGCCATCATACAAAATGTGATAGAATAGGCCATTGGTAATGAAACAATACTTCCACTGCCTGGACCGATCTGGAAGTGCCCTGCAGGACTCAGCACAGCAAGTGTCAAGGTTCATGATGGTCTGCTGCATGCTGCACAACCTCACCTTATTGAGGAGACAGCCCTTGCCACCAACTATATGATGAACACTGAGGAGCAGGAGCATGAGCAGGAGGATGAGGGAGCCAGGAGCTGAGTGAGACAGCCCCTTTCTGACTGGCTGCCCGTGAATAACTCATCCAAGTGTGATACCGGTTCCCCATTTGCCAACAGTCCCAAGCTTTCCTTTTCCCCTGTTACTGACCATCACAGCATCTGCTTGGTCACAATGCAAAAATAAAATCCACAACTAAATAACCAGTCCAAGACAAATTTATAAATTAAATCAGTCAATATTGCATACAAAAGTCAACTAATCACCCTTGTGTTTTCCCTCAGTGCCTCTTCTCTTGTGTGCTTTTTGCCTGTCCTGGCGATTCTACGCAATTCTACTCCAGTGGCTGTAGCATGACTGGTGGAAGGCTGCTAACTTTCAGAGGGTGAGGCTGCAGATGGCCTTGCAGGTTGACCACAAGCAGCTTTGTTAAGAGAGAATAGCAGCTTCATACTCCATGGAGCTACTGCCATGCCCCCATTGCAGTCCTTCAGCAATCCCTAGTAATCAATATGAGGACAGACTGTTAGAATGTTGTCATACCCAGTAAGCCACTTTGAACAGTAATCCATGGCCAGGATGGCAGCAGTCTGAACTTGCACGGCAGCAAGCTGGCCTTGAATGACTTCAGTCAATGATCCCATCACTTAGACTTTTGGTGGAATGTGCTTATGCTGCAATTGAAATAGAGACGCTGGTGACCAGACACTGCATTGTGGTTGGGGGTGTACAGTGCTGATGTGGCTAGCCACTCTTTCCATGCCGGATTTATGGGCTTCAAGATCTGTGCAAAGCCCTGTGCCACATTCATGCTGCACTCTCCCATGCTCCATGAGTGTGATCGCAGGCTTTCTAGCAGGCTTCCCAATGCAACATGTGCATATCCATCAGCTTTTTAATGTAGGTTACCCCATTGAGGAGCTCATTCAAGTCCTCTGCTGCAGAACTCATATGTGACCTCACCCTCCAGCGAGATGGCACATGCATTAATTTTGCTCCTTGCCTGGTGCCTCACTATGTACAGACCCCACCTCTTTGCTATCTTCCAAAATGTGCTCAGTGTCAGTATCTGAGCTGCTAACTGACAACACGAAATCAAGTGGCAGTGCTGTGTCTTCATCTTCACTTTCTTATTGGTATTCATCCACTGGCCAGGCTGCACCTCTTGGGTATTTGAAAGCAGGAAGGCACGAGGGTAAAGATGTGATGTGCAGAGGGGGTAAAGTAAGAAGTGCATGATTACACCATCTGCAGCTTGTAAATGAAAAGAGAATGTGGAGATTGGGGGGCGAGAAGGAGGATTAAGATTGAGGATACCATCAGCTTCAATGGTTTCAGCCCCATCACTGGCCATGGCTTTGCAATGGTCATCCAAATGATAGCCAGAATTGCCTCTCCCATGTGAGGGCATGCAGGCGAGCCTGTCTGCTCTGGTTAGCTCCTGCTGTCTCCGGTTATGTGCAAACAAGCATGTCAATGAGTGCCGTACAAGCTGTTTGGGTGATGTGGTGGTCACAGTTGAAAAGCTGGCAGTGTATGCAAGTTGTGAAATGTGGGTGTGCTTGCAGTAGTGCTAAGCCTGTGAGGGTGAGGTGAAATATAAATGTCAGGAATGATTTCTGATTGATAGAGACTGCTTGTAAGTAAGTGATGGGGCTGTGGTGAATTGAGCAGTGGCTGAGTCTATTGGTGTATTTAAGGCAATTGAAGATACATTTGTTGAGCTTAACCACACATTTAAGACCTTCTTGCAACACTGCATCTATGTACTTGAGGCTTGACTCCTAGCATTTAACTCCACAACTATCAGTTCCCACTGCCTTCTGAGCATTTATATGGGGGGCCTGCTGTCCTGTATCTGCAATAGGGCATCTCCACCTCCTTGAAAAGGCTTCCAGCATCACATGCCAAAATCCTGGAGACTGCTTGCTCTCACATTGCACCATTCTTCTGTTTTTTCCAGGTCAGAATTAGCTCTCACAGCACTGCCAGTGCCTGCTGCAGACACAATTGCTTTTAAGAGATGTCAGCAGTGCAGGTTTTATGCAGGTGCATGCTACTCACCATGTTGGCCCCCTGCTTATGTATCAAGTCAATCAACAGAGCGGTTAATGCTGGCTTGTCATTGCAATCGTAAAAGATCAGTTGTTGTGCTCCCTGTGGTGCAGGCAATGGGTCTGGTTAATCACAGGTTGCAACCCCATGTTTGGTTTCAGAGGCTATTGAACTGAGACTCCAAAAAGTTTCCTTTCTTGGATGTTCATTCAAGTTAACCAGCCAAGAATAACTCCATTAAGGTTGAATGTTAGCTGTAAAGAAGGAATTTGTCGACTGAGAACGGTCTCAAAATCCTTAGCAAGAAAATATCTAATGCGTTTATAATTAATGACTAATTGCCAATTAGTGTCACGAATCAAATCAGCATATTCACTGTGATTTCTTGCACGTTGAGGAATAGCTTTTGTAGAGCTAAATGAAAAAGGAATGTATATTTGTAGAGTTCTTAATGGAACGGAACTCAAATGCATCGAAAACAAAATTTTGCAAGTTTTAAAAGAAGAATACTTTTATTTGAACTATAATAAAACTTTCAGTTTTGTGTGTATTCATTCTTATCTCAATCAAATATTACTTTGGAAAAACACAATCTGTAAACAGGGAAAGTGACATCCTGAAACTGGATGAGAGTGGAGGATTATGCTAGATTTGTCAGCCTGCTTGTGCTGTGCCCAATTGTTTCGCACTTTCTCTTTCTCCTCCAGGAGATCCACCCATGCATAGGATTGATGGATTTCAGGGTTCAAGGCCTACTTGTCATTGAAGCATAGGAACATAGGAATTAGGAACCAGATGAGGCCATTTGGCCCTTCAAGCCTGTTCAGCCACTCAATAAGATCATGGCTAATCTGGTCTCAACTTCACTTTCTTTTCTGCCCCCATAATCCTTGACTCCCTTGTCTATCAAAAATCTGTCTAACTATCGTGATGGGTATGTACGTCCCACAGATAGCAGTGACCCACCAATAAGAGGATACTCATCTCGAGTCTTGGGGTAGAGGGCCAACGAGTATTTGAGCAGCTCACAGAATCTGGAATATTAGTATAAGGGTGCCTGGCATAGAAAAGGTTAATGTGGGAATGGGAAACAGTAGCATCCACACGGTGATGTAAAGAGACACATGACCTGAGACTAGAGTCAGTTGTGGACTGGGCAGAGACCTGTGTAGAAGCAAGCATTGGAGTTAGCCCATAACTTGGACTATACCTTGTGTGTATGTATATAGTTATATGTTATCAATGAACATTTAATGTTCAACCATACAAGACTCAGAATCTCTTCATACCTGAACATACAACATTCAACAGAATAGAAAGCTAGCCTTAGCAATGGCGACCACATAGCTATCATCGATTGTCATAAAAACTCATCTGGTTCCCTACTGCCCTTTAGGGAAGGAAATCTGCCACCCTCACCTGGTCTGGCCTACATGGGACTCCAGTCCCACAGCAGTGTGGTTGACCCTTAACTGCCCTCTAAATCAAGCTACTCAGTTCAAGGGCAGTTAGGAATGGGCAATAAATACTGGCCTTGCCAGTGCTGCCCACATCCCATGTTCCTCTAGAGATGCCAGGGAAATGGTGAGTCCATAAAACAATATGTGGTAGTGTTGTGGCATTTGGCTTCCACATGTAAATGTGGCATACTAACCAAAAAGCTAATTTGAAAAAACGTCAATTCCACGAATTAGGGAACACCTCCTTATGGAGCATGATGATTTAACCTTGGAAAAAGCCACAACCTTGGCAATCCAAATCAAATCTGCCATGTTAGATTCAAAGATGTTATACAAAAATGAACCCTCAGTCTCAGGGTCGCAGACACAGCTTGCCTAACCAGCTCAAGTGCAAGGTTTATGGACAAAGAGACCTTAGCAGTCTCATCAACTCTTGCCCCATCAGGCTTAGATACCTTTGAAATTGTGCCCAAATTATGGAGGCACCCATAGATTCACAACACCATATCCAGCTCAAGGGAAAAAGTGTAACTCGTATTCAGAAATGATGATTCACTTTGCGAAGGTTGTCGAAGAAGAAGGCCTCATCAGTTCGACAGTGGAGGAATCTATTCTTGGAAGTGAAAAACAGCATGTGTATAGCATCATGGATGGTAAAGCAGCAGATCATTTTATAGATTGCACGTTAGAAATCGCTAGCATTTCATTGTCACGCCTCATCAATATTGACATGAAAGTATCTATATTGAATGACAAACCCTACCATCGTTATTTTCTGGAACTTTCTCTCACTGCTGTGACAGACACTCTTCAAGCTTATGATGACTTGATTATTCAGGTTTTAGGAACGTTTACAGTTCTAGTGTACTACAAAAACTTCAACTTAGACAGGTTCACATTCTACATAATCAAAGGCAGAAGTCTTATGGGTGTAAACATATTCGATAAGCTTGACTTTACACTTGAAGACCCCACCAGGGCACACATTGACATGATCGTTGACACTGACTATGTACAACAGTGTCCTTCCTTATTAATGGGTTTGGGAAGATTAAGGGGTGCTGTCATGCTCCTCATGTTGATATACCAAATCTGCTAGTTTTGCAAAATCTGAGACAGATACTGTTTGTGGTCCATGCTGAAGTGTCTCAGGAGCTGAAACACCCTGAAGTAGGCGGTATCATTGAGCAAATGAACTCATCCATATTGATATCAAAACTAGTCATGACGCAAAAGTGTGAACCTTAGACTATGCATCGGCCTTAAGGTGGTGAACAAGGAAATCATTCAAGACAAGTATTCCTTTTCTACCATCCAAGGATTATCAACATCATTTCATGATTCCACAGTCTTCACAAAGCTAGACATGCGATGGAGCTATCTGCAAATATCACTAGCGAAGCAAAGTTGATATCTTACAGCCTTTGTTGCTCACAAAGCTGTAGTTTAGAACCACAAAATGGTCTATGGGCTAAATTCAGCACCTAGCACATTCCAGAAGATCAGATGTTGATGGGACACTCAACCTACTCAACAACATTATTGTCCATGGAAGGGACAAAGCAGAACATGGTCAGAGGTTATCAATGGTACTCACTCAACTGGCAGAACAGAATTTGATGCTTAACAAGGACAAAAGCACATTCGCAGCACCCAAGATTGACTTTCTAGGGTACAGAATAACAGCATCTAGTGTAAAGCCTACACATGATAACATCAGAGTCATTCTTGCGTTTCTGACCCAGGCTAATGTGTTAGAGTTGGCATCATTCTTTACTACTACCAACCTTTATCACAAATCTGTTCCTAAGTACACAGAGATGGTGGAGCCTCTTTGAAAACTACTGCACAAAGATGCACAACGGGAAAGGACAATCACACAGAAAGCAGCATTTGATAGGTTAAAGGCAAAGATGGCATCTCTGCCAGTCCTCGTGCATTTCAAAACACATGCAGAAACATATGTTACAAGAAGTACATCAAGAAATGTCTGTTCTAAAGGGTTACCTTTGCCCAAAAGGCCCGCAGCACAGAATCACCAACATTCTGGTGCCCTCTTCAATTACCAGAGCTTCTCCTGAGACCTCACCACTTCAGGTCTGCCAACCGCAGCCCTTTTTCTGCTTGGAGCCTCTTTCTCTGCTCCTCTTTCTTCTTAACTGGGACCTCACCCTATCCCCTGTCCAGGACTCTTCTGCTTATGGCGCTTCACTCCTGGGTCACATGACCCCCTTTTCGTACAGTTTTTCTTTTGTGCGGGTGCACTGGGCCTGTCCTTGGCCCAAAGAGTTGGATGCCCGCTCCTGATCCTGCATGTGTGAAATTCCCGAGGTTTGTTGGGACTTGGCGTCCCCGACCTGTGCTCCATGAGAAGCTAAGTTGGATTTCGTAACAGTGGTGATTTCACATGCGACCACGAATTTTGTTACATGAGAGAATCAGTGACAGACAGCTTACTGCAGAAATTAAGCCAGCACCTAAAAACTGAGTGGCCTCGCGAAATAGAGGAAGAACTGCTCCCATACTACAGAATACGTAATGAACTCGCATTGTTTGATAACAACTGTGCCACACACAGAACTCAAACTGGTATCCCTAAAGTGTTCCAGTAACATTTTACCCATGAAGTATGTTCAGGTGTTGTTAAGATGAAACAATGATCTCATGGGGGAGAATCTTCGGCTCGGCGAGCGGGGGCGGGGCCCACTCGCCGAGGCGTAAAATGACGCGGGGTGGCGTCAGGCGTGCGTCCTGACGTCAACGTGTGTCATTTAGGTTTTCAGTTTGGCGGGCGCGCAGCCGACTTGACTGTGTGCCCGCCGAGCGGTCAAAGGCCTATTAAGGCCATTTAACTAACAATTAAAATATTTAACGGAGCTGCCCATCCAACCTTAAGGTTGACGGGTAGGTGAAGAGCCCAGGCGCCCTTCGCATTTTTCATGGAACCTCAACCACGGGCGGGATGAGGTTTCATGAATGATTTTAAACTTTCTCAAAATTTTTTATTGAAATTAATGCACATGTCCCAGCTCATGTGACAGTTTCACACGAGGGGACATGTCATAAAAATTTTTCAACACTTTATTGAACTGTTAAAACTTAAAACTACATTTGCCTCAGGGAGATTGCTGCGGTCTTTCGCGTGCATGCTCGAAAGAGCTCACTCCCGACTCAGGGAACCCCCCCCAACACCGCCCCCCCTCCCCCGCCCCCCCCGCCCGCACAGGGAGCACACAGCGCTTCCGGGTGCGCCTTAATTGGCCCGCCCACGTAAAATCGCGGTGTGGTCCCGATTGGGGGCGCCGATCAGGTCTGCGCTCACCTGCGCCCGCCCCCAGGGGAAAATTCTGTCCATCAAGAAGTCTGGTGGCTGCAATAGATCGTCATATAGAAGAATCCATTAGAAACTCCGTACCTTGTACACTCAGTGAGAAAGCTGTTAAACTGTGTCTCACACCTCTACAACTGACCTCATGGCCAATAAAACAATGGCAGCAACTCCAAGTAGATATTTTTGGAGAAGTGCAAGCAGTCCCTAGGAGTCAATGTTTTTTGCTTGTTGTTCATGATCTACGAAGCAAACAGGCAGAAATCATTACAACACATTCAATAACCACCACTTCGGTCATTGACATTCTAAACAAGTTGTTCACAAAATGGATTTGCCAGAGACTATCACTACAGACAATAGGCCGCAGTTTGTTTCCAGTCAGTTTACGGAGGTCCTATCAAGCTATGAAACTCATCACTGTCTGACATTGTAAACCCGCAATTGAATAGTGGCATTGAATGATTCAACAGGGTGATCAAGGACAGCGTGAGAGCTAGCATCAGAGGGGAAAATGTTTGAACAGTTCATTCATATCCTACTTTGTACATATTGAGCCACCACATACTCTCTGACTGGAAAGACACCCATTAAACTTATAACTGATCATAACTTTCACATACCACTAACCATTTTTAAGCCGTCACTGCCAACCAACAAGAATGTCAGAGCAAAAGCAGAAGAAATTGCAAAAGACAAAGTAAAGTAAAAGTGTACTTCGACAAGTGATCACCATGATTTGAAGTTGGAGATTAGGTTCACATCAAATGGCCAAACTACGACCACAAACTCACATAATGTCTATCAGGACCAAAGCAGATCAAAATTGACCATTGAGGAACACCACTGCAAACCACCTGCCGGAATGAAACACACCTATCTAGCACCACTCTTTGCCTCCCGTCACTGAACCAATTCCACATCTGTACTACACATTCTTCTTAATTTCAATGGCTTCCATCTTCTTAACAAGTCTCCTGTGTGGCACTTTGTCTGAAGTCTTCTGGAAGCACATATATGCAACATCTACTAGATTACGTGGATCAATCTTCTCTGCTGCCTCATCTTCGAATTCTATCCTTTAACAAATCCATGCTAGTTATCCTTGATTAACACAACCCTTCCAAATGAAAATTTATTTTGTTCCTGATAGTCGGTTCCAATACTTTCCTGACCGTTGATGTTAGGCTGGCTGACCTATAGTTTCCTAATATATCCTGCTCCCTTTCTTGAATAGTGGTATAATATTAGCAGTTCTCCAGTCCTTTGGCACTACTCCTGTATTCAGTGCGATTGAGCAATTGTGATCAATCCCTTTGTTATTTCTATCTTTGCTTCTCTCAGCAGCCTTGGATGTATTCCATCTGGACCAGTTGACTTACCAACTTTTAGTAATGCTAATCTACTTAGTAGATCCTCGGTTACTATCCTGTCCACAACTTCTGTCTCATCTTTTAGTGTATCCAGCACATCATTTATTTTCTTTGTGAAGACAGATGCAAAATACTCAGTGGCCAGAATTTTCAGCTCGGTGAGCAGGGGTGGGGCCCGCTCACCGAGGCTTAAAATGATGCAGGGTGATGTCAGGCGTGCATCTCCATGTCATCGTGCATCATTTAGATTTTCAGTTTGACGAAGGGGGAGAAGTGGCCTCAGGTAAGGGAAGAGGCTGCAGGACGAGAGCTGTACTGGGGAAAGAGAGTATCCCAGGGTGTGTATGGGGGGGTTGGGGGCCATGTTGACCTGTGCAAGTAGCCTCAAGATGAAGAGGGCTGAGGAAGCAGTCTCCGGAGGAGATGAGGCCAGATGAATATGTGAGCATATGTGTGTGAGAATGGGTGGTGATGTGTCTTGAGTTGGCAGTGAGTGAGATGCCAGTGAATATGTGATGGGCTTGAGTGAGAGAGTTTAGTGATGAGATGGTTGCCTTACCCTGGCTGCATGGATAGGATCATTCATCCTCTATCTGCATTGGATGGCCAACCTCTTCTGTGCAGCATTGGCACTGATCACTAATGCCATCGCCTACCAAACGGTAGTGATAATGTTGCTGCCCCTCCTACAGGGCAGAGGACATCATAGCGGGCCCCCACTGCGTCCAAAGGGCGTTCGAGGGGTGCAGTCTTTTTGTCTTTCAGGGCCCTGTCTTCTTTGCTGCAGTCCTGGGCTGGAAGCACTGAGCCTGGCTGTACTGTAAACGTGATGAAGTGGGAAGGTGATGGCGTGACGGGCGAATAGGAGCCTGCTCACCATGGAAATGGCATGTTTCCCAGGAATGCATAAATAACGTGGTGGGTTTGGGATGATATGGTGTGAAAACCTGCCATCGTGGCCAGCGGATAAAATGCCGTTATATCCTCCTGCCACCACACTAAGTGCAAATCTGGGACGATTTCGCCCGTTGTCTTTCAAAGGAGCCATTAAACTGAGGTTCTGTCTGTCCTCTTGGGTGCATGTAAAAGATACAATGAACTATTCAAAGAAGAGTTCTCCTCGTTGTCCTGGCCAATGTTGATTCCTCAACTAAGATCACTAAAAGAGATTATCTTGTTATTGTCATATTGCTGTTTGTGGGACTTTGATACGTGCAAATTAACTGCCTCACTTCCTGTACTATAGCAATAACTACACTTCTAAAAGTATTTAATAGGCTGTAAATCATATTTGATTATCTTGAGGTTATGAAAGGCGTTATAAAAATACAAGTCTCATCATTAGATTGCAGACAAGTGAGCTGCCAGCACTAATCTATAGTGGTTAGGAGGGGGGAATTCCTGTAGGGTAGGTACTACTTAAAGGCAGCCTGCAACCCTTAAAGGGGAGCTATACTTTTCAATTCTGGTTAGTGACAATCTGAAACCACTGAAAGTTGTGGCATATTTACAATCTCCACAGATTTACACAACAATTTATTGCATCACAGTCGTTCTGCATGTTGCATGATTAATTACTGAAAGCTAATTGGATGCAGAATTGGCACATGTTGGCCACTATATAATTGCACATTCAATTTGCAAATAAGAATATTTTACTTGCATGATAGGAACATAATGCCAGCAGCAAGAATAAACATCTTCAACAAAAACTTGCATTTAGGAAGCACCTTGAACATATAGGGCAGAATTTTCTGCCTGTCGGGCGGGCGGGCCCGACCCAATCTCCGGTGGGCGGGGAGCCGATCCCTGCCGGAGAAGCAGGCCGCACCACCATTTTACATGGGCGGGCCAATTAAGCATGACGTCCGGCGGGAAGTGCTATGCGCTTCCTGCGCGGGCGGTGGGGGGGATTCCCCAAAAGCGAGAGTGTGCTATTTTGCGCATGCGCACGACAGGGCGCACATCTCCCTGAGGCTAAACGCTGCCTCAGGGAGATCGCTTACACTCTGAAAAATGTTTAAAATGGGAAAAAAAATTCTCTAATATGTCCCCCACATGAGATGGGACATGTTCATAATATACATACTAACTTTATTAAAGTGTCTAAAACCCTACATGAAACCTCATCCCGCCGCTGGATGAGGTTTCATGTTTTTTCTATTTGCCACTGGGGCTCCTGGCTTGTCCGCCGATCTTAAGGTAGGACGGGCAGGTCCCTTAATTGTTTAAACGATCCTGTCAATGGCCTCAATTGGCCATTGACAGGTTGGCGGGCCCGCAGCTGATTTTGCTGTGCCCCCGCCTTCCTGAAAATTTAAATGACGCGGGATGACATCAGGGGTTTCGCCCGACATCATCCCGTGTCATTTTACGCATCGGCGAGCGGGACCTGCCCCCTGCTCGCCGACGGCAAAATTCTGCCCATAAAAAAATCTCACAATAGGTCTAAAGGAAAACAAATAAAGAAGGAAGCGATTAGAAAGGGTGATTGAAGGCTATATTGAAGAGATAGGGTTATAAAGCAGAAGAGAAAGGTGGGAAAGTTCAACGAGGGAGTTGAATGGATAGTACAAGGCAGCTAAAAACACTGCATCAATGTGAGTGTAAGGAGTGCGGGATGCGGAGGAAGCTGGATTAGAGGAGCAGAACCTTTGGGAGAGGAGATAAGGTTGGAGAAAATACAGAGGACAAAGAATGATGAGTACAGGGATTTTGAATCATATGCATTAGTGATGGGAGGTAGTGTAAGTCACTGAAAAGGCAGGATGAGTGGAACTTAGGATGATACAGGATATGTGCAGCACAATTTTGGACAATTTGGAGTTTATTGAGAGTTGAGGGTGGGAAGCAAAGAGAGCAGGGGAGCTATCAAATCTGGAGTTAACAAAGGCATGTATAAGGATTTCAGTAATGGAGGGGATAGGGCAAAGTGAACAATGCTTTGGTGGTTGAAGTAAATGCTTTTGATGATGGATAGGAGTTTAAAACTCAGGATGGAATCAAACAAAATACCAATCTGTTCTGACTTAGCCTTAAAGTACAGTCATGTTGGAAGATGGAATCAATAGTAGGGAGCAGAGTTTGGTGGAGAAACGGACCACAACAGACACTTGTCTACCATGGTGGAGGCTGCACTGGTCATTCCAGCATAATAGAGCAGGAAGGCAGTAGGGGAAGGGGAAGGGGAAGCTGAATACCTCCCCAAGATTGGGCTGGTACCTTCCTGCCTTACGTCTTTTTTCTCCTTTGCACACAGTTCCACACAGATATTCATGCATCATTAGCTAGTTATGTGGTTTTAATTGTGTGTATAGGGAAAGACAATTTACCCTGGTTTGGAGAGTCAGTGACAAACAGCAAATAGTTTAAGGTGATTTCTTAGTATGTGTGGAGAGGGCTTGGCTGATATTTCCTCACTGTTGTTTGAGCATGGAATGCTTTGCCACAGAAAGTAGTTGAGGCAGAAACCGTTAACATCTTTTAATGGACAATTGGATAAGCATTTGAAGCAGTGAAATGGGGATACAGCAGATCAGTGGGATTAGTTTTGGATTGCTCTAGCAAAGAGCAAATATGAACAGAATGTGCCAAAGGGCTCCTTCTACGTTGTAAACACCTTTGGTTCTCTTGTAGTGTCTCTCATAGCCAGTATTCCTATATTTATCGCTTTTTCTTATTGCAGACCTGGAAGAGCAGCCTGCCAGTGACTGAGAGAAAGACTGCATCATACAGTCCCCTGTGCTTCTCTCATCTATTGACAAGCACCAGTACAATTTCACACACCGCAAGAGATTTGCTAAGAGGCTTTGTGAAAGCAGCACAGGGTGAATCACATTGCACAGCTGAGCAAGTGTCAGAAGAGGAGCAGGAAAGCTCCGGGCTGATGATCCTGTGGACATCATCAACTACTTCCTGTATTTCTCAAATGGAGCACTTCAGTGGAACCGGAAACCCATGTCACGCTTTCCGTTCCTCCTCACTGACAAAGGACAAGAAAGTTCAAGGCATGCTGACTAATACATCAGCCAATTCATTAACTGTTACAATTCTGCGTTCCTGTAATAAACCAGATGTGTGCAAGTTGAGGATGGGTAATGAAATTAATTTTCACTGGCAGCACTGTCTTTTCTTTGTTGATTGGCTGCAGGCATTCTTGCAGAGCTCTGCTGATCTATGGGGACAGTTGTCCTTGATCTTTGGTAGATATGCCAACACTTGAAGACATGGATAGTGGTATAAATGCAGGTGTGCCTGGATGTGGGCATTACTGGCAAGTCCAATATTTATTGCCCACCCCTAATTGCCCTGAGAAAGGAGTGGTGGGCCTTCACTTAAACCACTGCAGTCCCTGTGGTGAATGAAGCTGTTAGGTAGGGAATTCCAGGATTTTTACGTAGCACACTGAAACAACATCAATATATGTCCAAGACAGGGTAGTGTATGACTTGGAAAGGTGACCTTAGGCACTTGTCACCAATGTTCTTCTAGGTGGTGATGGTTATGAGTTTTGAGAAGTGTGACCAAAAAAGTCTGTTTGTGAGTTGCTGCAGTCTATACTGCAGATAATATCTACTACAACCAGAAACACTGTAATCTACAAATAGAAACAAAGAGAGATAAAGAGAGCTAAGAGGAGTATGAAAAAGGATCTGTAGCCAGCATAAAGAGAAGTGCCAGAGGATTTTATGAATACATTGGGTATAGAAAATCTGAAAGGAGCCAGTTAAAAATTAGCATCTTGAAGTCATTATGTTCAATAAGAAAATGACAGATTTAGTTAATGAATATTTTAGGCTTTGAAGTGGATGATCAGCCATGATCGTATTGAATGGCAGACTAGGCTCGATGGGCTGAATGGCCTACTCCTGCTCCTATGTTCCTATGTTTCAGAAAATAGTTAACTAAGGCCAGTGGCCGCGGAAGTAGAATATACATAAATAAGAAAATTGTTATTAAGGCCTACACATGCTAAAACTTGACAAGACTCCAAAGTCAAATGGAAAACACCTTAGAATATTAAAGAAGCTCATTGAGGAAGTAGTGGCGCCATTAATTATAATGTTCCAAAAGTCATTAGAGATGGGAGCTCAGCCAAAGGACTGGAGGGGAGAAAACATTATACTGCTCATCAAAATGGTGAGAGAGATTAAGCAAGAAAACGTCACTCTGTTAGCCTACATTAGGGACCATAAGTAGAAATAAAATAAATACTTAATGAGGCATAAATTGATTAAGGGTAGCATGGCTTTATAGAGGAGAAATCATGTTGAACTAACTTGATAGACATTTGTTTTAGTGACTAATGGAAGCTGTAGAGGGGAAATGCAGTAAATATGTTTACATCAACTTTCAGAAAGCATTAGATAAAGTGCACCTTAAAATATTGCTGACGAAACTTATGATTGATAATATAAAAGAGAAAATTATGATATGGATAGATATATTGTTGAAGGGCAGATAACAAAGGGTTGTGATAAACAGAATTATTCAAATGAGCCAACTACTGCAGTGATTCAATCTATACTGAGACCTTTGTTCTCCACATGCATGAATGATCTGGACTTAGGCATTAAGAGAAATACCAAATATTTCTTATAACAAACTGGGGGGGGGGACAAAGAAGTGACAAGGATGATCGCAGGAGATAACAGAAGGCATTCAGCAATAATGGCAGCTATAACATCATGGTTCTCAATTTTTCAGTATGTTAGCTTTGAATTTACATAAATTTGCTCCTGTGGATAAGTTAACCTTTCCAAGTCAAAAGGAAAAGAACAAGCAGTCTGCTATAGCCTGAAAAAAGCTGAATGAGAATATTTGAGTCAGATGTTTATCCATGTAAAATCTATTAGCTTCTACATGTTGTGTGCTAAGGAATATTACCCAAGGGAGATTTTTCCAAGTTCAGGTTCTGTGAAACTACTTTGTAAGGTCACTGATGTCCTATTTTCCGTTCTATTTCTGTAAATGTCTTCTATTTCCTGTTAAAGTTTTATAGATGCTGTAAATGTTTAGACTGGTACACAAATAAACAAAGCTTTAACAACAACTACTTTATCACATGTTGTAAAATACCTCAAGGAAATAGTGAGATCAGGCCGAGTATTGCGGTCAAATTAAATTTTGTTTATTTGCATATGGAACAGTGAAGCTCTTCTTTTAAACTTCTCTACCTCATATCTTCTGAAAACATTCAGATTACCTTGAACAGCAGTCATGCCCTTTTCGTTCTTGCACTGTTAGATTGGAAGGTAGCTGGAGACATTAAAGAGAAGATGAAGTCAAAGTTGAAATATCTATTCCCCAGCATCTATCACTCAATTGAGATAAGAAAGGGTCAAATTAAGTTCCCACCCAGATAATGTTCACTTTTTGGCACATGAACATTGATGTAGTCATAAAGATGCCAAGCTAAATATTGCCTTAGCTATTCTAGGAAACTCTAAGTAATTTGTTTTATGTAACATAATGGCAGCTAAGGAGCTATTCAACATTGTCAACATAATCCTAACAGCGTGAACAGTATTTTTCTA
The DNA here is from genome assembly GCF_964194155.1 of Cetorhinus maximus. Lineage (NCBI taxonomy): Eukaryota > Metazoa > Chordata > Chondrichthyes > Lamniformes > Cetorhinidae > Cetorhinus > Cetorhinus maximus. Next base: position 62,712,999 of record NC_135898.1, on the reverse strand, counting down.
GCCTCACCTTTCAGAGTAAGACTAAAAGGAGGGATACATTTTAAAGTCTCAGTCAGGGAAGGGTTAAACTTGAGTGGATTATAAAGATCAACATTGTAAACTGCGGAAAATTTGTTTTAAGGGCTCGCTCACGCCAGACTGGGCCAGCTTGCCTCAGCATGGCGCTATTAGTAACGTTGAGAGTTTGGAATGATCCTTTTAAACTCACTGTGACTAAGGTATTTTTTATGGTAATCACTTTGTTACTTAAAATAAATTACTCATATTTATTACTCAAACGAGCTAGAAGATTGTTAAGTCAAAGTTTGACATGCTGGAAACAAGTGTCGCTAAATGTAATGCAATGGAACTTGTTTGTCATAAGTGAGTCAAGTGATTTGTCATGATGTGGTATCTCGCAATAAATTATCTTCTCAGATTACTATCTCTCCTTATTGGCATTTGATTCAGCAACATATTTTAAAATACCTGTTTGTGCATCACCCCCATGCCCCCCCTCCCCCCCAACCACCAACTTAATATTAAAGGCAACATTGGGCCGTAACTTCTGTACACCAGGGCGTTATATTGGTGGGGACTACCTCAAGGATGTGCTGGCGAATCCTCTTCAGATGCTCACAATTAAGATTTGCATGGCGATTGCCCAGAAATGCAAACTTCCCCTAATCAATTGCCCTGCACTGGGAACCATCCGGAAATGCGATTTAAATCACAAACTTCAGATGGTCCCGACTGGGTTACATTAATAGTCACACAGAAGATGTTATGAGAATTAACACCTGCCTACTTCCCCCGACAGGACTCCCCCAACCCCCTGAATCCCCCTAGGGGTCTCCCCCAACATGCCCCAACTACTCCCTCCATGGGACACCCCTTCACCCTGGGACTACACACCAGCAACAGGAGCTCCCCAACCCATGGGATTCCACCACCCCCATGGTGAATCTCCCTTCCCCCCCACCAAGCCTGACCCGACCAGATCCGACTCCCCCATTACCGCACCCCCCCCACCCCCACAAGGCCCGACCCGACCCGACCCAACACCCCAACACCCCCTGACTGCCGCACCCCGACACGACCTGACCCGTTTGCAACCACTTAACCCCTGAGGCCTGACTCTTCCTCCAAGTCCTGATGCCCACTTCTGACCCCAAACCCCCTCACCCTACCACACCCCCGATCCTACCCACTTACTTTATATACTTACCTTCTCCCTGGCCTGTCAAGGACCTTTAAACTTCACTGGGCCTTTAAACTTACCTGGTTTACAGCAGCTAGTGTCTTAAAAAAGGGACACCCCCTTCCATCCATCTGACAGAGCTGCACCTGAAGCTAGGCCCCGGGGGAAGCGCTGCACTGCCCGGATCTTGCCTGGCCTGAGTCAGGAGGTTGGGTGAGGAAGGATGGAAAAAAAAGAGGCAAAACTCTGGGAGCAGTGTGGCAATCCGGCTCTGGTTGCCACTCTGAGGAAGTTCAGGCCCATTCAGTTGGTTAAATAATTTTATACCTTACAGTCAGCATGCTCTGTTTAGCTTAATGACACTATGTAGACTTAGGGACTGAACATGCATTTAAGCAAAGCAGATGCAAATGTTCATCAGCTGCCTGGCAACTGCTGTTCTTATAGAACTAATGCATTTCTCTCTCAATGAGAATTCAGTTTTAGTTTTAACATTGCCAGCAATTGTTTGCTTGTCATCACCCAAGACTCAGTTGCAGAATTCTTGCTGACAAGGGTGGTGCTGTTGTTGTCCAGCATACTGTTCTCTACCCCGCAGAGGCTGAGCGTCAACTTGCAGACACTTGCTCCTACCTCCCCCTGGACCATGACCCCACCGCCGAACATCAAGCCATTGTTTCCAGGACTGTCACTGACCTCATCTCCTTTGGAGATCTTCCCTCCACAGCTTCCAACCTCATAGTATCCAAACCCCAGACAGGCCGCTTCTACCTCCTTCCCAAAATCCACAAACAGGACTCTCCCGGTAGACTGATCGTGTCAGCCTGTTCCTGCCCCATGGAACTCATTTCTCCCTATCTTGACTCCATTCTCTCTCCCCTTGTCCAGTCTCTTCCCACCTACATCTGCGATTCCTCTGATGCCCTACATCATATCAACAATTTCCTGTTCCCTGGCCCTAACCGCCTCCTCTTCACTGTGGACGTCCAATCCCTCTACACCTCCATCCCCCACCAGGATGGTCTGAGGGTTGCCCTCTTCTTCCTTGAACAGAGGCCCGAACAATCCCCATCCACCACTACTCTCCTCCGTCTGGCTGAACTTGTTCTCTCACTGAACAATTTCTCCTTAAACTCGTCCCACTTCCTCCAAATAAAAGGTGTGGCTACGGATACCCGCATGGGTCCTAGTTATGCCTGTTTCTTTATGGGATTTGTGGAACATTCCTTGTTCCAGTCCTACTCATGCCCCCTCCCACAACTCTTCTTTCGGTACATTGATGACTGTTTCGGTGCAGCTTCATGCTCTCGCCTGGACCTTGAAAAATCTATCAATTTTGCTTCCAACTTCCTCCCCTCTATCACCTTTACATGGTCCATCTCCAACACTTCCCTTCCCTTCCTTGACCTCTCTGTCTCAATTTCTGGTGATAGACTGTCCACCAATATTCATTACAAGCCCACCAACTCCCACAGCTACCTTGACTACAGCTCCTCACACCTTGTTTCCTGTAAGGACACCATCCCATTCTCCCAATTCCTTCGCCTGTCAATCTACTCCGATGATGCCACTTTCCAAAACGGTGCTTCTGACATGACTTCCTTCTTCATTAACCAAGGTTTCCCACCCACCATGGTTGACAGGGCCCTCAACCGTGTCTGAACCATCTCCCATGCCTCTGCCCTCACACCTTCCCCTCTCTCCCAGAACCATGATAGGGTCCCCCTTGTCCTCACTTTTCACACCACCAGCCTCCGCATTCAAAAGATCATCCTCTGCCATTTCCGCCAACTCCAGCATGATGCCATCACCAAACCCATCTTCCCATCACCCTCCCGTCGGCATTCCATGAGGACCATTCCCTCTGGGACACCCTGGTCCACTCCTCTATCACCTCAACACCTCATCCTCTTTGCACAGCACCTTCCCATGCAATCGCAGAAGGTGCAACACCTGCGCCTTTACCTCCTCCCACCTCACCACCAAGGTCCAAACATCCCTTTCAGGTGAAGCAACACTTCACTTGCACCTCCTGCAATTTAGTCTACTGCATTAGCTGCTTCCAATGCGGTCTCCTCTACATTGGAGAGACCAAACACAGACTGGGTGACCGCTTTGTGGAACACCTTCAGTCTGTCCACAAGCATGACCCAGACCTTCCTTTTGCTTGCCATTTCAACACACCATCCTGCTCTCAAGCCCACATGTCCGTCCTTGGCCTACTGCAATGTTCCAGTGAAGCTCAACGCAAACTGGAGGAACAGCACCTCATCTTCCGACTAGGCACTTTACAGCCTTCCGGACTTAACATTGAGTTCAACAACTTCAGACCATGAACTCTCTCCTCTATCTTCACCCCTTTTTTAATCCCCTTTTTAAAAATTTACTTTTATTTTTTATCCACTTATTTTCATTTGTATTCATTTATTAATTGTTTTATCCCCTTTTTATCACCTTATTTGCTCTTTTCCATCCTTTTTCTCCAACCATCGCCCCCTCCACCCTCCCCACCCCCAAAAGGGCCATCTGTTACTTGTTCCATTTTGTTCTTTCACAGAGTGCTGACCCTTGCACTGCTATTAACACATTCTGCTTTCTTACCTTTATGGCACTATCAGAACCTCCTTTAGCCCTTTCCACTACCATTAGCACTCCCTTTGTCATTTTGTCCATGACATCTTTGTCAATCTCTCCTTAGCCTCCACCTATCATTGGCCTTCTATCCAGCTCCACCTGCCCCACCCCCCCTTAAACAGTATACATTTCATTACATTTCCACTTCTGTTTAGCTCTGAAAAAGGGTCATACAGACTCAAAACGTTAACTCTGTTTCTCTCTTCACAGATGCTCTCAGGCCTGCTGAGTTTCTGCAACATTTTCTATTTTTATTTCAGATTTCCAGCATCCACAGTATTTTGCTTTTATATTATTATCGCATTCTTGCCCCTGATTCAGAAGGTTATGGGTTCAAGCCGCACTCAATGATTTAAGCACAATCTCTAGGGCCAGAATTTTATCAAAAAGGTTATCCCACTGTCGGGACTGAAAGCAGATCCTGAGCCTGGCTGGGTAGATGGTGGAATCCTGGGATGCAATGTTACTGGTGGCAGCCAGTTAAGAGGCTGCTGCCGGGACTGCTGTCCAATTGAGCAATGGTGGGCTGCAAGAGTTGTTGGCCCAATGCGAGATAGGGCTGGCCACTGCTGAGGCTGCAGGAAGAAGAAGAGGGTGACTCCTTCTTGAGGTACTCTTGAAAGACAGGTAAGTTTTCTTTTCACTGTGCCAAGGCCAGGTAAAAGGGCCCCGGTGATTGGAGGTATGAACCCTCCAGCCATGGAGGCTTAGCCACATGGATGGACACTGCCTCCAGGGGGCACCTATGTGGGGCATGAATGGAATGGAGGCTCCCCCAAGGAACTCATTCAGAGGCCATCACGGTTTACCTTGCAGGCTCCCCACACAGCAGTGACCCTTCGCAATACTGTTAAAATGCCTTCGGGGCAGGAAGTGACCTCCAGTTGACTTATTATTTGGTGTTATTGGCTGTCTGCCTGCCTTCCATCGGTGAGTGGTTGCACTGCTATGTTACCATTGTTGATAAAATGCTGGCCAGCGGGAAGTCTTCGGACTCCCCACTCATGCTTTATACTGCCATTTTAATCCTCTTCCGGCCTCCCAACCAGAGGGTTGGTAGCATCCAGCCTTAGGTTGACATCACATTTCTGTTTGTGGGAGCTTGCTGTGTGCAAGGTTGTTCCTGAATTTCCTACATTACGACAGTGATTGCTCTTTGAAAAAGCCTTAATTGGCTGTAAAGCACTTTGATGTATTCTTGGATGTGAAAGGCGCTACAGAAATGCAAGTCTTTCTTTTTAAAGGCAGCTGTTCCAGCAGAAAATGGGGACGTGAATACAAGTGTCTGCAAGTGCCAGTGAGGAAAAAAGCCAACAGGGATTGATCCACATCTTGAAGAAAACTAGCCCTGGACAGCCCAGGTTTTCTGTTAACAGCTGCACGACCAGCTTAAGGGTTTTGGCAATTTTCTTGCCAGATTAAACCAATTGCCCTAACCATTACAGCCTTAAATAGTCTGAGGTAACAAGTAATCTTTACAAATCACTTTCAGTTAGAATCATGGTGAAACATGGGCCTGAATCTTCTGACCCTGAACAACAAAGAAATTACACACTTCCCTTCCTCCAATTTTTCAGAGTTGCCTTTCAATGGTGGATCCTGCGGGAAACCTCAGAGGGAGCAGTAGAGAGAATCCAAACAGAAACCATGCCCCCTTTTTTACAGCACTAGCCACCATATTCTGTAAGTAAAGAGTTTAAAATATCCCAAAGCTTCTTTGAGAAGCTACAGAGAGAAGGAAAGTGCGTAAGAGGGTATGGTGGGTAAGGTAAGTGGGTAAGAGAGTAGGATAGGTAAGGGGATAGGGCGGTGAGGTAAATGGGTAAGAGGCAGGGTGGTGGGTGGGTAGATTGGATAGTTGGGTCAAGTTGGGAGGGGTTGTCAGGTCAGGTCACGGGGGTTGGGGGGTGTCAGAGGGCAAGTCTGATGGTGGAGGCTAGTCAGATTGGGATGGGGGAGTTGGAGAGTCAATGAGGCATCAAGGGGTTGACGGGTAGTTGGGGAAGCCAGTGTGAGTGATGGGGGTGTGGTCAGCTCCGCAGTTCTCCAGGTGTTTGACCAGGTTTTAATCTGTCTAACCTTTCCTGGGTAACTATCCAGGTAAGTAAGTTGGAATGTACAAAGTCTCGAACTCTATGTGTAGGAATTGTAAGTTAAACCTTTCATATTGTCATGGAGATCATGTGACTGTACAAATGAATCGGCCCTAAGCATGGGTAATCTTAGGGGTAGAGCTTTCTAGCCTTGGCCTCAGTACAAGCATGTTGCTTCATTAGGAGCTCTGTAAATGAAGTTTACCATTTCTTACAAGAAACCTGCCCAGTACTTCAAGTTTATTACAATTGGCGACGAGGATAAATAGTTCCAACTCTGCACCTCGCCTCTTGGATGTGAGTATTTTGATTTTAAGGGAAGAAAGAAAAGTATACTCACGAGCAAAGCCACTCTTCGGCAGAATTGACCCGTACAACTCATCCATGGAAGACGAGTCAGTGCATAGAGCACTTAGGTTTCTACTTTGTGGTGAACGAAATAACGGCAGAGGAGAAACAGAAGGCAATTCTCCTAAGTGTCTGCGGGAGCAAAACCTAGTCTGTAGTCTGATGGCCCCGAATGTGCCAAATTCCTGATCCTTCAATGAGCTGGTGGACCTCGTGAAGGCACATTTTCAGCCTAAACCATCGGTGATCATGCAAAGATTCAAGTTGAACTCTAGAGTAAGGGCCCCCGGTGAGTCGATCACAATGTACATTGCAAAGTTGAAACGGTTAACGGAGCATTGTGACTCAGTGATACTCTAAACAACATGTTGTGAGATCGTTTGACTTGTGGTGTCCATGACGATGCCATTCAGCGCCGTTTACTTGCAGAAGTTAATATTGACCTGAAGTGTGCCATGGAGTTGGCGCTAGCAATGGAGAGTGCTGAGAGGAACTCGCAGGCTGTGCAGAGTGTGCAACATGGTGCCATTCTTCAGCTCGGGCAGGAACCTGCCACTGGGTATGGCGCAAAAACCAGGGAGATAAACATGAAGTGGGACACAGTCCCCACCGCTCGAAAAACAAAAAGCAATACTGGAAGCAGCTCACCAGTAATCCAGAAATTAAAGTGTTACCGACGTGGGGAGTAATCATGTACCGGAAACCTGCAGGTTTAAAGAGGCAGAATGCCACTACTGTCACGATAAAGGGCATGTTGCAAAACAGTGCCGGGTGAGATCAAGACAGCCATTCAGACAGCAGGTCAAGATGAATGAAGTGCACAATATAACTGAACCAGAAGCTCCTGATACTGATATCTATTCCCTTTACCAATCTGAAGGCCAGGAAAGCTGAACCAATCACCGTTACCCTTCAAGTAAATGGAAAGCCTGTAGCCATGGAGGTTGACAGAGGAGCATCGACTATTGTGGTGGGAGGACACATCTTTAAATACCTGAGAAGGTACCCAGCCACTGAATCTGGAGCAAACCACGGCTCAGCTGAAAACGTACACCGGAGAGGCAATATGGGTGAAAAGCAACATCTCTGTACCTGTATCCTACAGACAACAGACAGCCCAGCTGCCAGTAATTGTTGTAACAGGTGATGGTCCTAGCCTTCTGGGCTGTGATTGGTTGAAAGAAATTAAACTAAACTGATCAGCAATTTTTTCAAGCCAGAACAGGAGAAATTCCTGAGTTGTTAAAAAAGTATGACAGAGTATTCTGAGATGAGTTGGGGAAAATAAAAGTCTACAAGCAAAAATATACCTGGCTTCTGAAGCAACATCCCGGTTTTTTAAGGCAAGTCCTGCACCTTATGCCCTAAAGGAGAAGGTGGATCCGGAATTGCGCTGATTGGAGAAGTTAGGAATAATCCAGCCAGTCCAATTTTCAGAATGGGCAGCACCCATAATCCCTGTGATGAAACCAGATCAAACCATTTGCATCTGCGGAGATTAGAAATTAACGTAGACAGGGCTGCTAAATTAGACAAATACCCAATCCCAAGGATCAAAGATCTGTGCGCTAAACTTGCAGGAGAAAGATTCTGAACTAAACTGGACATGAGCCATGCATACCAACAGCTAGAGCTAGGTAACACATCTGTAGGGTATGTCACCATAAACACGCACAAGGGACTGTACCAAAATACACGCCTACCATTTGGTGTATCATTGGCCTGTGCGATTTTCCAAAGAATCATGGAAAGCCTACTACAAGGACTTCCCCATGTTATAACGTTATGATGACCTGATGACAGGATCCAAGGAAGCAGAACATTTGGCCAATCTAGAAGCGGTTCTGAAGAGATTTTTGGAGGCTGGCGTATGTTTGAAAAAAAAAGAAGTGTACTTTTCAAATGACTGAAGTCGTATTTGGGTCATCGAGTGGATGCCCCAGGGGTACATCCATTAGAGGAGAAAGTCAGGGCAATCAAGGAAGCGCCCTCTCCTACCAATGTCACTGAGCTAACGTCTTATTTAGGCATGGAAAATTTACGGTAGCTTCTTACCTAATCTAGCCTCTTTACACTTATTATTGAAGAAGAACCGCAGATGGTCCCGGAAGACACAGCAAGAAAAAGCCTTCATAAAAGTCAAGAAGCTTTTACACTCATCATGTCTGCTAGTGCACTATGACCTGTCAAAGGAGCTAATACTCATTTGTGAAGACCTCCCTACAGAGTGGGAGCAGTATTGTCACACAAGATGGAAGATGGATCTGAAAGACGAATAGGATATGCATCCAGAACCCTTTCTGCAGCCAAAAAGGATTACTCACAAATTGAAAGAGAAGGCTAATCCATCATATTTGGAGTAAAGAAGTTCCATCAATATTTGCATGGTTGACACTTCACCATAGTGTCAGATCACAAGCCACTGTTGGGTTTGTTTAGTGAAGATAAGGTAATCCCATCGATAGCCTCTGCTAGAATTCAAAGATGGGTTTTAATTTTGTTGTCATATGAGTACACTTTTATGCACCATCTGGGTGGGCATAATACAAATGCAGGTGCCCTCAGTCATCTTCCTTTGCCAGATAGCATTTTTAAAAATTCATTCACGGGATTTGGGCTTCGCTGACTGGGCCAGCATTTATTGCCCTTTGCTAGTTGCCCTTGAGAAGGTGATGGTGAGCTGCCGCCTTGAACCGCTGCAGTTCATGTGGTGTAGGTACACTCACAGTGCTGGTAGGAAGGGAGTTTCAGGATTTTGACCCAGCAACAGTGAAGGAACGGCGATATATTTCCAAGTCAGGATGGTGAGTGACTTGCAGGGGAACTTTCAGGTGGTGGTGTTCCCATCTATCTGCTGCCCTTGTCCTTCTAGATGGCAGTGGTTATGGGTTTGGAAGGTCCTGCCTAAGAAGCCTTGGTGAATTCCTGCTGTGCATCTTGTAGATGGTACACACTGTTGCTACTGTGCATTGGTGGCGGACGGAGTGAATGTTTGTGGATGTGGTGCCAATCAAGTGGGCTGCTTTGTCCTGGAAGGTGTCAAGCTTCTTGAGTGTTGTGGGAACTGGACTCATCCAGGCAAGTGGGGAGTATTCCATCATATTCCTGACTTGTAGATGGTGGACAGGTTTTGGGGAGTCAGGAGGTGAGTTACTCATTGCAGGATTGCTAGTCTCTGACCTGCTGTTGTAGCCACAGTATTTATATGGCTAATCCAGTTCAGTTTCTGGTCAATGGTAATCCCCAGATGTTGATATTGGGGGATTCAGCGATGGTAATACTATTGAATGTCAAGGGGCGATGATTAGATTCTCTCTTGTTGGAGATGGTCATTGCCTGGCACTTGTGTGGCGTGAATGTTACTTGCCACTTGTCAGCCCAAGGCTGGATATTTCCAGGTTTTGCTGCATTTGGACATGGACTGCTTCAGTACCTGAGGAGTTGCGAATGGTGCTGAACATTGTGCAATCATCAGCGAACATCCCCACTTCTGACCTTATGGTGGAAGGAAGGTAGTGGTATTGTCGCTGAACTAGTAATCCAGAGACCCAGGGTAATGCTATGGGGACCCAGGTTCGAATCCCGCCATGCCAGAAGGTGGAATTTGAACTCAATAATAATCTGGAATTAAAAGTCTGATGTTGACCATAAAGCCAGTGTCGATTATTGTAAAAATCCATCTGGTTTTCTAATGTCCTTTAGGGAAGGAAATCTGCCATCCTTACCTGGCTTGGCCTACCATTTGACGACTGAGGGCACCTGCATTTGTATTATGCCCACCCAGATGGTGCATAAAAGTGTACTCATATGACAACAAAATTAAAACCCATCTTTGAATTCTAGCTGAGGCTATCGGTGGGATTGCCTTATCTTCACTAAACAAACATTTGGCCAATCTACCTCTGCCATCCTTATCTGACTTCAGACTCACAGCAATGTGGTTGACTCTTAAAATGCCCTCTGAACAAGGGCAATTAGGGATTGGCAATAAATGCTGGCCTAGCCTATCCCATGCATTCTGACCTTATGATGGAAGGAAGGTATTGATGAAGCAGCTGAAGATGGTTGGGCCGAGGACACTACCCTGAGGAACTCCTGCAGTGATGTTCTGAGCTGAGATGACTGACCTCCAACAACCACAATCATCTTTCTTTGTGTTTGGTATGACTCCAACCAGTGGAGAATTTTCCCCCTGATTCCCATTGACTCCAGTTTTGTTAGGGCTCCTTAATGCCACACTCGGTCAAATGCTGCCTTGTTGTCAAGGGCGGTCACTCTCACCTCACCTCGGGAGTTCAGCTCTTTTGTCCATGTTTGAACCAAAGCTGTAATGAGATCAGGAGCTGAGTGGCCCTGGCGGAACCCAAATTGAGCGTCAGTAAGCAGGTTATTGCTAAGCAAGTGCCGCTTGATAGCACTGTTGATGACCCTGCCCATTACTTTACTGATGATGGAGAGTAGGCTGATGGGGCGGTAATTGCTGGGTTCGATTTGTCCTGTTTTTTGTGTACAGGTCGTACCTGGGCAATTTTACACATAGCTGGGTAGATGCCAGTGTTACAGCTGTACTGGAACAGTTTGGCTAGGGGTGTGGAAAGTTCTGGAGCACAAGTCTTCAGTACTATTTCTGGAATATTGTCAGGGCTCATAGCCTTTGCAGTTTCCAGTGCCTTCAGCAGTTTCTTGATATCACGTGATGTGAATCGAATTGGCTGAAGACTAGCATCTGTGATACTGGGGAACTCCAGAGGAGGCCAAGATGGATCATCCACTGGACACTTCTGACTGAAGATTGTAGCAAGTGCTTCAGCCTTATCTTTTGCACAGATGTGCTGGTCTCCTCCATCATTGAGGATGGGGATATTTGTGGAGTCTTCTCCTCCAGTGAGTTGTTTAATTGTCCACCACCATTACACATGCTCCAGTACCTCAAGAAGCTGAACTTGTGTTGAATTTCTTGGACTTCTCACCAGCCTCTGCGAAGCAGATGAAGAATTGGATAAACTGGGATCCAACTTTACCAAGAGTCCAAGAACAGGTATTGCAAGGATGGTCAAATGTATAATTCTCTGAAGAATTAAAACCATTCTATGCTCGTAAATCTGGACTAAGTTGTCAAGATGGTATCTTGTTATGGGGAACAAGAGTTGTCACCCCTTTGCAAGGAAGAGAACCACTATTGACAGGGCTTCATAGTGCACATCCAAGCTTTTCCAAAATGAAGATGCTCGTGTGAAGTTATATCTGGTGGGCAAGTATAGACAGTGATATAGAAAAATTGGTTAAATACTGTCTCCAATGTCTCCAACAGCAGAAGTTACCCTTTTCAGCTCCATTGAATCCGTGGGAGTGGCCTGGTTGACCCTGGGTTAGACTACATATAGACTATGTAGGTCCATTTTTAGGTACCATGTTTTTAGTGATCATCGACATGCATTCAAATTGGATGGAGTTAGATCATGGGCATTGTGTGCCACATGGGTGCCAATGTTTTAGTGTACATGGCCTACCAGAAGTCATTGTTTTGGATAATGGCACAGCTTTCACTAGTACAGAATTCCAGAGATTCATGAATCTAAATGGGATTAAACACGTCAGAACAGCACCGTATCATCCCTCTTCCAATGGGTTAGCAGAAAGAGCAGTACAAGTTTTTAAAACAGACGTGAAGAAACTATCCAAAGGAATGTTAGAACCATGAAATTCAAGGTTTCTTTTCAACTATCGCAAGACTCTGCTTCAACTACCGGTTCAACACCTTCAGAATTGCTAATGAAACGCTGCCTTTATACAAGATTGAGTCTAGTATTCCCTAACTTAGAGGGGAAGGTGGAGAAGAACAAAAGTAGTTGGAAAGTGAATCATGATGTTCACAGTGATGATCGGAAATTTGCTGTGGGGGAGACGGTTTTTGTGCGAAATTTTACAACTGGACCGAGATGGGTTCCTGGTGCAATCAACTCTGAAACAGGACCTTTATCATATTAAGTGAAAGTGGAAAACAGGACTGTTAGGAAACATGTGGATCATCTCAGAAGTAGAGAGACACTCCAATTGCTGGTCAATTCGATCTAATGGAAGAATCTCAAGTTGTAGAGTTGCATCGCTCTACCCAAATCAGAAAACCGCCTCAAGGACTAAATCTATAATTGCATGAAGTGTATATATTTGTATATGATTTGGGTTAAAGATATTATTGTAAATAAGAGAGGTAAAACAAAATTAAAGGGGAGGAATGTAGTAATTGTAAGTTAAACCTTGCATACTGTTATGGGGATCCTGTGACTGTACGGATGAATCAGCCTTAAGCGTGGGTAATCTTAGGGGTAGAGCTTTCTAGTCTTGGTCTCAGTACAAGCATATAGCTTCATCAGGAGCTCTAAATAAAGTTCACTGTTTCTTACAAGAAATCTGCCCCGTACTCTATGTTTACTACACTAATTCAGAGTTGGAGCTTTTTCAGAGGGTCTCAGGGAGGAATGAAATTGCCCATTGGGTTGGGACTTTTGAGGTGTTCCACAGCTCATCTTCTGGGGTACGCCCGGTCTCCGACTATCTGGAGGTTGGAAGATCTTGGCCAGTGTCTGCTTCTCAAACATGTCGCGATTCATTTCCCACCCCCCTCACAGTTTCTCTCAACATATAATGCTCTACTTCTGTTTATGTTAGAGCCTCCCAGGGGATAATTTGGATATCCCAAAAATAGCATGGGCATTGTGATATGCAATTAACCTGTGCCCGCTGTCTAAAATGAAGGCAGCAAGCCAACTTTGTGGGTTTCCCTGTTCATCTGCACGATTTCTGCATGTGGCCAGCGTTAACTGTGCTGTTCATTTGTTGCACACATCAGCAGGGGGCCCATCATTGAAATTTTTAAGCACCACTTAAAGTCAACCTGCACTTTTTAAAGGGGAGCTTCTTTGTGGCTGAAACAGGTGCTCTGGAGTTGTGTAGCAAGAAATCTGTCCTGGGAAAATATGAGGCATGTCACAACATGGGAGAGAGTGGGGTCCAAGGTTTTCAGACACTGCACTGGAGATCTTGGTGGAGGAGATGGAAAGTAGGATAGATGTCTTGTATCCACAGTGGGGCCAGGAGACCCTCCAGACCGACACTTAAAAGGCAGTGCAAGCAGATAACTGTGGAGGCCAACCCCAGCAGTCATACAACATAATAAATAGGAGCAGGAGTAGACCATATGGCCCTTTGAGCCTGCTCTGCCATTTAATATGATCATGGCTGATCTTCGGTCTGAACTCCACCTTCCTGCCCATTCCCCATTTCCCTCAATTCTCCAAGAGACCAAAAAACTGTCTTCCACCTTTATGTACATTTAATATATTTAATGATGAAGATCTACAAGCGTCTGGGGTAGAGAATTCCAAAGATTTACAGCCTTCTGAGTGAAGAAAAGTTTCCTCATTTCAGTCCTAAATGATCATAGAAGACAGAGGGTAGCAGTGGAAGGGTGCTTTTCTGAATGGAGAGCTGTGACTAGTGGTGTTCCGTAGGGATCAGTGTTAGGACCTTTGCTGTTTGTAGTATATGTAAATGATTTGGAGGAAAATGTAACTGGGCTAATTAATAAGTTTGCAGACAACACTAAGTTTGGAGGAGTTGCAGATAGTGAAGAGGATTGTCAAAGGATACAACGGGATATAGATCGGTTGGAGACTTGGGCAGAGAAATGGCAGATGGAGTTTAATCTGGATAAATGCGAGGTAATGCATTTTAGAAGGTCTAATACAGGTAGGAGTTACACAGTAAATGGCAGAACCCTTAAGTGCATCGACGGGCAGAGGGATCTGGGTGTACAGGTTCACAGGTCACTGAAAGTGGCAACGCAGGTGGATAAGGTAGTCAGGAAGGCATATAGCATGCTTGCCTTCATTGGCAGGGGTATTGAGGATAAAAGCTGGGAAGTCATGCTGCAACTGTATAGAATCTTGGTTAGGCCACACTTGGAATATTGCATGCAAATCTGGTCGCCACATTACCAGAAGGCTATGGAGGCATTGGAGAGGGTGCAGAGGAGGTTTACTAGGATTCTGCCTGGTCTGGAGGTTATTAGCTATGAGGAGAGGTTGGAGAAACATGGATTGTTCTCACTAGAGCGATGGAGATTGAGGGGCGACTTGATAGAAGTTTACAAAATTGTGAGTGGCATGAACAGAGTAGATAGTCAGAAGCTTTTTCCCAGGGTGAAAGAGTCAATTACTAGGGGACATAGATTTAAGGTGAGAGGAGAAAACTTTAGAGGAGATGTTCAGGGCAAGTTTTTTACGCAGTGGGTAGTGAGTGTCTGGAATTCGCTGCCAGAGGAGGTGGTGGAAGCAGGTACGATAGTGGTGTTTAAGAGGCAGCTTGACAAATACATGAATAGGATGGGAATAGAGGGATACTGACCCCAGAAGTGCAAAATGTTTTATTTTGGCAGGCAATATGATCGGCGCAGGCTTGGAGGGCCGAAGGGCCTGTTCCTGTGCTGTACTTTTCTTTGTTCTTTGATCATCCCCTTATTCTGAGATGTGCCCTTGTGTTCTAGATTCTCCAACCAGTGGAAAGAGCCTTTCAGTGTCTACCCTGTCAAGCTCCTTCAGATCTTGTTTGTTTCAATGAGATCACCTCTCATTCTACTAAACTCCAGAGAGTATAGACCCAATTTACTCAGCCTTTCATCATAGGACAACCCTCTCATCCTAGGTACTAATCTAGTTAATCTTTTCTGTAAATCCTCCAATGAAAGTATACCTTTCCTTAAAATGGAGACTAAAGCTACACATAGTATCCCAGGTGTGTTCTCATCAAAGGCCTATATAACTGTAGCAGGACTTCTTTATTCTTGTACTCCAATCACCTTGCAATAAAAAACAACATGCCATGTGCTTTCCTAATTTCTTGCTTTACCTGCGTGCTAACTTTCTGTGTTCTTTGTACGAATACACCCACATCCTTTTGAACATCAATATTTTCAAGTTCCACGCCTTGTAAAAAATATTCGGCTTTTCTATTCTTATGATCAAAGTTTATAGTCTTACACTTCCCCACATTATACTCCATCTGCCACCTTGTTGCCCACTCACTTAACTTGCCTATATCTCTTCGCAACCCCTTTGTGTCCTCCTCACAGCTTACGTTCCCACCTGTCTTTGTGTTATCAGCAAACTTAGATACATTCATTACTTAGATACATTCAGTCTCTTCACCCAAATCATGAGTACAGATTGCAAATAGCTGAGACCCCAGCACTGATCCTTGCGGTACTCCGCTAGTTACAGACTGCCAATTCGAAAGTGCCCCATTTATTCCTACTTTGTGCTTCCTGCCCAATAACCAATCCTCCATCCATGCTAACATATTATCATGAACTCCATGAATCTTGTGTATTAACCTTTTGCGTGCCACATTATCATATGTCATTTGGGAATCCATGTATACTACATCTATTGGTTCCCCTTTATCCTGGTTAGTTACATCCTCACAAATCTCTAACACGTTTTTAAAACAGAATTTCCCTTTCATAATACAGATTGAGGTGAAGACTTCAAACTCCTCAATTATTGGGTGGCAGCTACCAGCCTTGTAAGGCATGCTTCTCTCCCTGACGTCTTACAATGCCAACTCCTGGGCATTAAACTGGCCTTCTCTATTCTGAAAACCCATTCTTCAGCAATTTTCCTCAAGTAGCATTATTTTAGCTGTTTAAATACTCCATTCTTGCAGTTTGCAGCTGTTTTGGTGGATTAGTGTTTCTTTCATTTTATCAGCTGGTCTGCCACATACTAAAATCAGTGAAGCTTGGAGTTAAACTGCTGTCTTCTTAACCTCAAGTAACCTTTAGTTAACCCCCAAATAATGCAGCAAAAGCAATTTCTAGGCTATAGGGACCAGACAAAATATTCCAAATTAAAGAGGAAATCCTGAACTATCCTTTTAAGAGGAGCAGTGGTAGTTCTTATATTTTTGCTTATCAGTAACACTCCTTTGAAATTCAGAGGGAATTTTGTTCTTTACATGGACTATGAGCTAGGGAGTGCTTCATACTGATGCTTAATGCAGAAAGCTAGGAGGTGTCCCATTCTAAAATATTCATCTTCAATCAATAAGCACTAAATACATAAAAGACGACAAGTAAACATATATACAATGATGGTTATAAGTGAAGCTAAAAGACTATCGTTTAACAGTTTAGATGTCAAAGTGCTGTTAGAAATCAGAGAAAGGAGGGAAGCAATTGTTGGGCTAGCTGGAAAGCCACCAGAAGCAGCAAAAGGTTAATGTACAAGGAAGTGGTTGTGATTGTGAGTAGCACTCTGCTGGCTTGAAGGATCTTCTGGCAGTGTGGAAGACTTTGAAATGTTGAAAAAAAGCTAAGTGTGTTGTCAGTTGAGTAACAGGATCGCTTGCTCAAACACAGCGAAGTAGGAGTATTCCCTACCCCAACATTCCACCAATGTTGTTCCACCATCGCTCTGTGATTTACATTTGGCTACCACTGAAAGTAAGGTGGTCCCTCAGGTCTCTTGGAAATGTTTGGGAATTTATGCTGGAATGCCATTCAAGGAAATCTGTTTGGCGGCTTGGAAATCATTTTTGCATGGAGTGCAGTCTCCTTTGAAATTTGAGCCAACTGTGAACTGTTAAACACCCTTCATCTTCCCACCAGCTCAATAACAAAGTCAATGTTGGCATGACAGCAAGATTCCATTTCTCCAGCAGGAAAAATAATACATAATTCAAGCTTCTCCAAGTCTAAATGGAGCATAAAGTAAGTTTTTTTACTGATTCATGGGATGTGGGTAATGTTGGCTAGGCCAGCATTTGTTGCTCAACCTTAATTGCCCTTGAGAAGGTGGTGGTGAGCTGCCTTCTTGAACCGCTGCAGTCCATGTGGTGTAGGTGGTGTGGTCTAGGAAGGGAGTTACAAGATTTTGTTCTAGCGATAGTGAAGGATTAGTGATATAGTTCCAAGTCAGGATGATGTGTGACTTGGAGGGGAACTTGCAAGAGATGGTGTTCCTGTATACTCGATGCCTTCGTTCTTCCAGGTGGTAGGCGTCGCAGATTTGGAAGGTGCCGTTGAACGAAAAAGGAACCAGCCAGTTGTAGATAAAGTCAAATCCAGGCGAGATATCACAGTACTCTACTACTTTATCAAAATGGCTGTTAGAGATATAATGAGGACAAGATTTCTTGGGATGGGAAGGTCAATTTTACAAATGTAAAAAAATTTCAGTAATGCATGATTTCAATATATTGCTATTATTCACACATTTGATGTATTAGCTCCACATAAGGTAAGAGGAAAAAACTTTCAAAAATTATATTACATTACACTAAATCTTTATATTATTAATAGAGTGCCTCATCCAATGATCATTCTTCTTCTGCAGCACTGTCAATGCTCATGGGTTTGCTGATGGTTCATTGATTTTGCTCTATTATTTAGGCTGTGCCATTTACTGATGGAATGAGCAAAGACAATTACCGTAACAGCAAACATTAGCTGGCTATTCAACTGTGGGAACATCACAGCTAAGGCAGATCCCATCCACAACCAGCATTTAGACATACACCTCACTCAGTAGGAACCAGGAGGAAGAAGGATGGCTCATATTCTGAGAACATTAGATTAAGAGATCTGTTCTGCCAGACCAGCCCTGGTGTACTTGGGTGTCTTGTTTCTGTGAGTGTGCAGAGCTCCAGTGTGGATATGGATTGTTTGAGGGGTGAATATTGGCCAGGATGTCAGAGGAACTCTATTGTTTTTCTTCAAACAGTACTATGGGATCTTTTACATACAGCAGGTGGGGAGAGAACAATGCATTTGCCTCCAGCTACATTCATAGTGTAATTAAAAAATAAATACCTGCATTTATAGCATTATTTATGACGTCCCAAAGCACTTCACAGCCAATAAAGTACTTTTTGAAGTGTAGTCACTGCTGCAGATGTAGGAAACCTGGCAGCCAATTTGCACATAGTAAGGTTCCACAAACAGCAACCTGATAATAACCAGATAATCTGTTAGGGCAGGATTTTATGCCCTGTGGACGCGCTTGTGCCCGGCCCCATCGGGTGTAAAATTACGCGCGATGATGTCGGGTGAGCGTCCCAACGTCATCGCGTATTCTCGCGATATTTTGGTCAGCAGGCATGTGCGAGAGTCAGCAGTGCGCCCGTCAACAATGAAGAAGTCTATTCAGGCCCTTAATCAATTAATTTATTTCTATTTTTCGCTGCCCGTTCAACTCTTCGGCTGGCGGACGGGCGAATCGACTAGGTGACCTTCGCACTTTTTACGAAACCTCATCCACGGGTGGGATGAGGTTTCCAACAGTAATTAAAATAAACAATAACATAATTTTCAACATAATTTTTAACATGTCCCTCTTCGTGTGACTGCGTCACATATGGGGACATGTTTACATCATTTCTAAAATCTTTATTTTTGTGTGTATAACTCTTCAGCTCCCTGAGGCAGCTCTTTGCCCTCAGGGAGCTTTCAGTGCACAATCCCCCAAGCACGCGCAGACTTCAGCACTTGCCCTCCTCCCACCCCCAACCAGGCAGCGCTGAGCTCCTCAACGCACCTTTCACGCTGACTGCCCGTTAATTGGCCAGCCAGTGTGAATTCGCAGTCAGAGGCCAATTGCGGATGGCGGACCACCGGACAAACAGAAAATCCTGCCCTTAGTCTTCAAATAGTGCCATGGGGATCCTTTACATCCATTCAAGAGGGTGGATCGGTCTCTGTCTAATGTCTTCTCTGAAAGATGCCACCTCTGACAATGTAGCACTCCCTCAGTACTGTAAGGAAGTGTCCCTGGGTGATGTGCTCAATTAAGTTCTTGGAGTGGGACTTGAACTCACAACCTTCTGACTCAGGAGCTAGAGTACCACCAACTAAGCTCTGGTTAATAGCTTTAGTAGGATCTTGGGAGCAGCTATCTCAGAACAGACCAGGAGATAAACTTGAATCATCCTTTTCTGTTTGCCTCAACAGTATACTGGGTATAAGTGTGCACACAAGCTGCCAAGAGAGATGTTACCAGTTACTTCACAGAGTAATTTAAAATGGAACAACAAAAATTCTTAAAACCAAGGTATATCTTCCTTGACATCTGATGCATTTAGTTTTTATTCTTGTTTCACTTAGGTACTGATAGTTCTGCTTGCAAATCACTATTTTACCAGCTGGCGATATTTAATTTATGAAACACTACTTCACTTACATTCTCTTTCATTCTGCGATATTTAATTTGGTACCATAACAATATCTCTTTATCACTGGAGAAAGATGAACAGAGAAGTTTCTTTTGCAGTGAGCATTCCTTCAGTGGAGGATTGAAGGAAAAGTTGAACTGTGGCCTGTGGAGCTTGTTTATATAGTACAGTTTTACCACATTTATTGCAACATGGGATTTAGTAAAATAGAGGCTTTCCTCATGTAATTCTTTTGCAAATACTTCATTGCTGTTCTGAGAAAGGCACTGTTCGAAAATATGCACACAATTTCAGTCTCTGAAAGCCATCCAAGTCTAGTGAGACTGCAACTCATCTTTATGCAGCTACACAATTAGCTATAGTAAAGGCCACGCCAACTGAGAAGGATTTTGATTTATATATAAAAGCTAACTGAAACCGCAGTTTTAAAAGATAATTTCACAATACATAAGAGCAAACATATGCAAATTTAAGCTGTGGTGGGGTGGTGCGAGATTGGATTGATAATCTCCCAAATACAGGGGTATGGGCTTGGATGTTATGGCGCCCCCCCGCTGTGCGTGTTTCTGGTTGCGGGGGGAACATGTAAAATATGTCAGGTGGCTAGCCCACCCCCTTCCCTCCCATCATTGACACGGTCTTCATAATATGGGGGGGTGGGATGGGTAGGACACCTACCAGCCTGCCCATCCTTAGGCCTTATTGAGGCCCTTAAGTGGTCAGTTATTTCCTGCTCAAGGCCCTCAATCCACCTCCACTGTCATAATATGCTGGGCAGTAGAAAGCAGGTGAGAGTGGGGAGGATGTTTTTTCACCCACGTTGATGAAAAGGCTGGAAGGAAGGAAGGGTGTACGTCCTTTGGTGGGTGCCCTGTGCACATTGGGCAACTCCCCCCTCACCCACGATCGGACCCCTACTTTGTGCCTTGCCGCCTCACCTCCAAAACCCACCCCCTCCCCCCCACTAACCTCCCCCCCCACCCCTACCTCCCAAGGGTGCCCAATCCCTCCCCACCCAAAAAAACTCTGGATGTACCTCTCTGGCGTCCATGATACTTTTGGTGGGACTGCTTGCAGCAGTACCCACCAGGGCCTGGAGAAGGGCGTGTAGACAGTGCCCAATACCAGGGCCTGGGGTCTAAGGGGCAGGCCAGGACTGGTGTTTCTCGTTGTCCAGCCCAAGCAGCCAGAGTGCCAGACCTGAAAGACTGGGTGTCTAAAAAAAAATTGGAGCTGTCAGGCTAACAGTTCTGATTTTTTTAAAGCTGGTCTTTCAGGTTACTTTGACTGAGTTGCTGCGCTGCTGCATCTGATCTTTGGACAGCTACGTGGTTCCGATTTTTTTTTAAAGTTCAACAGAAAACCTACGAAGCTGCCCAAAGGTCAGCAGCAGCAATTCCTATTCACAGCTACTGTCATGAGAATGCTCTCAGCTGAATGCCTGCTTGAAAAATGGTAAGCCCAATTCCTGCAATTATTTTAGAGCCAATTCGATGCCGTAGGCGGGGGTTGGGGGAGTGGTGGGAGGGGGTGGACGGGGTGGTGTGGGTGGTAGAGGGGTGAAGGGAGTGGTGGTGAGGGTGTTGGAGGGGGGGCGAGGGGTCACTTTTAAGGTTTAGTACCACAACATTAAATACTGTACACATCTCAAAATTCTCTTTTGAATTTAAACCAGCATATAAATAGCAGTCTAAAGTTTCATTATGTCCTAAAGCAAGCACAATTCTGATGACATGCTGTGTTGATGTACTAGAGGCTTGAGAATCTTGGGCCTCATCGAAATAAACATAAGAAACTAAAACCCAGGATTGATGCAAAACAGGTTGTTGACTCACTATTGCCTGTTTTGTACTCTTGCAAAGTCTAGGAATGGAATCCCTATTTGTCGCAAGGAGATTGCTTTAAGAAAGGTTTTACAAATCTTTACTTCATCCTAGTTTCACCCCATTTAGACTGTAAATTCACAGTGTATGCCACAATTTGTAGGACAGGGGAAGGGGAATCAATACAGTTCTTGAATTAAGACCAGGTTGAATTTTTGTACCATGTATCATTTTTTGAAAAAATCAAATCAACAATTCAATCTACATTTTTTCTGAGCTGCTCGTAGATGCCTGATTGACAAATCCTGGGGATAGTGTCATTAGCTTAAAAGGGGCAGATGCCATTTATGGTATATTGTAGGTAGGTGCCATAGAAGTCAGGATGGTAAGGTTGTATGAGCTATAGATTTGAATTGCTTTGTAAATGTAGTGATTTATTTGTAGCTGCTTTTAGTTGATTGCGCTGTGATTAATTCTCCTTAGAGTATCAGCATCAGGCCTCCAATTTCAGCATTGCTACAGTCACTCTGCCAACCACGTGCAGGCATAATGAAAGAAAAACAAAACCTAAACTTATACAACACCTTTCACAATGTCCCAAATTGCTTTACAGCTAATTCAATACTTTTGAGATGTAGTCATTGGTATAATGTTGACAGTGTTATCAAATGGCAGAGCAAGTTCGAGGGGCTAATTGGCTTACTCCTGCTTCTAATATATATGTTTGTATGTTCGTAGATCATTCTGGATGGATGAGCTGGGCTAGATGGCCTTTGTCATCCATAATTACCTTGTTAACAGTGGGTGGAATCATGGCTGGATCTCTGTTTGTTTTGTTGCTAATGGACGTTTACTGTGCAGGCTTTGTGAGGTGAAATTGCCAGAGCAGGGTTGCGTAATGGGCTCATAGTGAATCAGTAATCTGTTTTACACTGCACATGATTGTCATGAGCCTTTTCCTTTGACTTCAATATTGTCCTTTTGTCTAGTTATTTATGACCCTACTCTATATTGGTGCTTTTATGAGTTTTTTTGAGGTATTGAAATATTGTATTGTACAGTAGATATTGAAAATCTATTGTAGTGAGAATCAGCAATCAGCAGGGCCTTCAGATTTGCTGATCAAGAAAACACAGATACAATTGTGAACCATTCAATCTCTGTCCCCTGGCCTCTTAAAATTGTGTTGCACAGAGACACCTGAGGGCTCCAATGCTTCTCACTGACAGTGAAGACCAATGTTGTTCACTTATTCCACTTTGTTTCTCAGGACTCATTTGATCTTTCTATCATGTAAAATTACTGATAAAATAGAATCCAATTACACTCCTTGTATGAAATAATTATATCGAATAATATGATGCACTCAGGCAGGAGAAAGTCTTCTACTTGTTCAACTGAATAGAAAAGATCTCGTGCAGTTTATCTTGGATGCAAGTACTGGATCTTCCCCCAAATATGTATTTACTTTCACCATGTCACTATGGGACAATGTGCAGAACCTGTTAATGAGGGTTGAGACAGTCACTGAAACCTGTGTTATTGTTTGCACAGTGTTATAAATAGCTAATGGGATACCTTGCTGTCAAATTAACAATATACGATTCTGTTAAAGTAAAATATGTACTCTCTGGTTTGTTTAATAGTCATGGTGGGATCACATGTAGAGTGCACAGAAACTAACACTGCTGCTTTTAATATTAATGACCCATACTGCATATATATTGGATGATATTTGTAACCAGATGCCAACAATGGGCATCATCATTTTACTAGGACCTTTCTGTGATTGCTTGGTGAATTGATTGGTTAATCTTGAAAGGGGAAAAAATGTCATGCATAATTGAGGGGAAGGGTTATGTCAGGGAGTGGTGTTGGGGGCATAAAGGGCTCATAAGCAGGGGAAGCACAGTGTCCATGATCCCTCTCCCTGATCCTGGTGCCCACTACTGAGTCCTAGCACTGCTGGGACTGCAAGAGCTGCCAGCCAATCAGATTGGCCAGCAATTCTTGAGGGGTGGGGGTGGTGGGGTCTTCCTTTTTCTAAGGGGTAGAAGTCGCACTCTCTGCTTGTTAAGGCCACCCTGCAGCATGGTATTGCTCTCGGGTGGCCTTTTTCGAAGCTGGTGAACTTTTCTTCTGGCTGGTTAGGCGGGAGCAGTACCCCCCCCGCCCCCCCCAACCCCCGTAAAATCCAGCCCATGGTGTTGGGGGCCAGGGCTGCTGAGCATTCATTTGAAGATTATTGAGGTCCTGCCAACAATTTTCTATCCATTAATTTCAAATTATTTAAAGAGTTTTTGCTGCATGTGCCAACCATAAGTTTCCAAAAAATGGAAAGAGCATTCAGCACTTCAAACAACTCATAGCCAGTTTCCCGCAAATCCCTTGAGGCAATGCTGATGAGGCAGACATCTTATATAATGCTCAAGTAGAAGTATTAGGGACACTAATATATGAACATCAGTACATATAGGAGCATGAGTAGGCCATTTGACCTTGCGAGCCTGCTCCACCAAGATCATGGGCGATGTGATTGTGGCTTCAGCTCTCCCTCCTCTGTAAACTTTGAGTTCCTTAATTTAGCCTCAAGGCTTAAGAATACTTTTGAGGGGTCTCTACTGCATGGGAGCATTGGATAGTGGATCCTGGAATGTAGGAGCACTAGAGAAAGGTGCTCTCAAAACATTGGGGCAGCTTCAGGGATTTAGGAAAATTAGAGCGGAAGATCTAGAGACTGAGAGCACTGGGCACAGTCCTGAGATCAAGTGCACCAGGGAGGTGGGTTTTCAAATGGTGGAAGCATTACAGGGTGATTGTGAGCATTAAGATGTGATTATAGGTGCTGGGGATAAGGGAAAAGTCCAGCGAAGGGGTATAAGTGGACTGGGGATTGGTGTTTCAGAGCTTTGGGAGGATGTGTTAGGTGGGTATAGTCTGACTGTATTAGAGGTAGGTGGGATCTGGTAGTGTTAGAGCAGCAGAAGCAAGCAGAAAGTGTGGAATTATGGTCTAAAGAATTAGGGCTAAGCTTCCCAAATGGACAATCAGGTGGCACTCCCTGGTCCATTAGTCTCCCTTTCAAATTCCATAGCCCATTTATCCCATAAGAGTCTCTCTCCCACCACCTTTCCCACCTTCAACCAGTTCCTGTTTTTGCTTTTCTACCTTAAAATGCTTAATTTACTATAAGTGAATTGGGCAAGCTTTTAACAAACATACATTTCCATAAACTAATAAAAATTCTCCCAAAATGCTCAATAGTGTGTTGCTTATGGCATTTCCCAGATTTAACTTTGTTTAAATTACGCTTAAGCCCCAGAGATAGTTCAGAAAAGAAAATTTTGTTGATTGTATATGCAGTTCTTCAGGAGACCCTTCTGTCAACCTTTGCATGCCAGCTGGAATTCTCATGTCATTCAAGACCACCCAAGTATCATGCCTCACTCTGGAGGTTTGAGCACAAAAATCTAGGCTGGCACTCCAATGCAGTACTGCAGGAATGCTGTACTGCCTGTGCTACCATCTTTCAGATGAGATATTGAACTGAGGTCTAACTGCTCGCTCAGGTGAGGTAAACAATTCCATGGCACCATGTTGAGAGAAGGGGAGTTATTGCCCATGTGTTGGTCAGTGTTTATGCTTCAATCAACATCTCAAAAAAAAAATCAGCTGGTAATTGTCACATTTCCCTTTGTGGGAACTTGCTGTGCACAAATTGGTTGCTGCATTTCCTGTATTACATCAGTGACTATACTTCAAAAGTACTTTATGGGACTATGCAGTGCTTTGGTATATCCTGAAGTCATGCATGGCAATATATAAATGCAAGCCTTTCTTTTTTTCTTTCCATGCATTATGCAGTGTCTTTAATGAACAGAAAGAGGTTCCATCCTCTGAATGTCAGGCTGCTCTGCAGCCAGCAGAATAGCATTATACAGGTCAATGCCTGACTCCTAGCAACTTCTACAATGCATTTATTTTGAGGCAAACAATTGCACCATTCTCATTCAAAGGGGAGAGTAGATTAGGAGAATGATTTGTGGAATACCAAGACTGTGCTCTTCAACACTAGATAATGCCAACCATGGGAAGATGCAAAATGAAAATACAATGAGGCCCTTGTAGCCAGCACTACATTATAAAGAATATGTTTGGCACCTTGAAGCACACTTCAAATGTCTGGACAGATTATAGTAGAGCCTGCCAAGGTTTTTAAGATCGTCATCATGCCTTGTATGCTCCATAACTGTTCTATAAGAACCAAGAGTAGATTCCAGTAAATCTACCAATGGAAGACAAAATCAATGAAAATAAGTCTGGAAGATTAGTGTGATAATATATGACATGCTTAGTCAAGTACGTGATTGTTTTTGGTTTGAAATGCGAAGAGGAGTGGTGATTGATCGGCTGGCACAGTTCAAGGGCAGGGTGGTGTATTAAATGTCAGGTGGTTATCTGCCCTTCGCTTGGAACTGCCAATTATTTTAGGTGTCCTTTCCTAGTATTGAAAATAAAATAGGATATTGGCTTATTGATCCAAGATAGTGTGGCATTTTCAAAATATCACTTCTCCTTCATCTTTTTCAGGAGTTGGCGTTTGGAGAGGAATGGTAGGTCAAGAGGGAGGTTTATACTTAATGCTGACATTTATGCTGGTTACTGATAATGATGGATGTGTGAAATTTGTCCAGTCTATCACAGTGAGAGAAAATATTGTGGATGTTACTGACATTTAAGTGCAGTTCACTTAATACACATGTACATTGAGTCCAGGGAAGGGTCAGAGGCTACAGATATCTTACCTTTGTTAATCTGCCAAAGTCATTATACTTCTTTCAGTACTGTAACAAAGTCTTGTGAGTGACTGATGAGACACTGAATGCCACTGCAATCTCCCTCCACATTGCATTAATTCCTGTCATAGAGGTCAGCTGCCCCCACATCCTGAAAACACCTGATCTCTTCTCTTCCTGAGAAGTATCGACTTCAGTGACCCTGAAATTATTTGCACTCTTTGCCTTTTCCTCAAATTTAGTATTTCATAGGCCAGCATTTGTGGCCATTCCCAATTGCCCTTGAACTGAGTGGCTTGCTCAGCCACTATCGATGATAGTTTCATGGTTTCCATTACTGAGAGTAGCTTTCCACTCCACTTAAATTCAAATTCCACCAGCTCCTAGGATTTGAACCCATATCCCCAGAGCATTAGCCTGAGCCTCTGGATTACTAGTCCAGTGATATTACCACTATACCGCTGTCTCCCCATGAACTCCTAATGACTTGGATGTTGTAACAAGAGAATTAGCCTTCCTACTTTACTGCTCCATTAAAATGGTTTCTTTTGGGTTTCTCTGTAATTTTCCATTGATATAAAGGAGGGAATGGGGCTTACAGACAACAACTGCTAGTGTTTGATACCCAATTATGTCTGACTAAGTGATAACAACTATTGGCAGGATCAAGACTGTGACACAGTCAGGAACTAAGTGGTTCTGGCATTAATGCTGGCTGTTAAACTTACTACTGAAGGGCATTAAACAGCAAAGTCAGGAGAGATGAGGTGATCCACAAGTTGCTGTTATCTTTGCAGCATTTGATTTTGCTTTTTAACTACTGCCCTGCTCCTCTGAGATGTGACTTGATTCTTATTCTTAGTGGGCGAGGGTCCAGCTGCCTCTTCAAACATTGAGGAGGGTACAAGAATATAACAGGAAATACTCAGTGTTGAAAACCCCAACTTCATTTAATACCCTGGAAGCTTGCCACCCTGAAGTAATGCTACAGCCAAATCTCTGGCTAAATCCTGCCACACTGTTGTTGGGCACTTGTGTCAATAATTATACCTGATGGTTACTGAGAGTAATGGAAAAAGTAGTAAAATGGAACATGTAGAAGTGGTTCTCAAGAGATTATTGACAAAGTTATATAGTTCCAGACAAATCCCCGTAATCTCACACTTTCTAGAGCAGTGCTTCCCAAACTTCTTCCTAACCCTATTTTAATGCCTCTGACTTCATGTGACCCAGAGTGAAAATTTGGGGATTATGAGAGTTGTTGAGGAAGTGTAGGCTGGGGGGAAGGCCTTCAGCTGTTTAGTTCTTGACCGGGGTTGGGGGAACAGGAGTTGACCATGGGGGAAGGTGAACACCTATCTTTTCACAGGCAGGTTTTACAGCAGTAATTGGGCCTCAGATATCAATTCATTAGACCAACAAAGAGAGTGAGGATTTAAAGGAGCCTCACAGCTGTCAGAAATCAATCTGAGCCCCACTGCAGCCATTGCTGCCTCTGTGCTTGTGGCCCCAAAATCTCATCTCGTGACCCTACTGGGGGGGGGGGTCACAAACCATAATTTGGGAAGCCCTGTTCAAGAGATCGAAAACAATAAGGCAAAACTGCTGATGCAACATGTTAGAGTAGGGGAGTGTGGTTCTCTTCTGAAGTGTTGCAATGAGATCTTTTGCTAACTGTAGCAAAATGGATAATTTTACTTGGCCTGCTCCTGAGCTCCTGAGGTCCTCAACATCATGGATGCCAATATTCAACCAACTCTGTTCACTCCACATGATAGTAAGAAGCAGATGAGAACAGTGGACACAGCAAAGGATATGGGTCCTGACAACATCTTAAATTGAAAGAGCAATAAATTTAACCTGACCAATTATTGCCATACCAACTTTCTCTTAATCAGGAATAAAGCGATTGGAGGAATGTTCATCATCAGTACCATCAGGTGGTATCGACTTATCAATAACATGTTCACTGCTACTCAGTTCAGATTCAGTTGGGATTCTCCCCTTAAAATGGGCTTTTAAGTTCCACCTGCCTCGGTTTTATGTCAAGGATTGTGTGTTGAGGGGTAGTTTCCAGGCTCCCCCAAGAAATGACACCTCTTACGCCCTTAAAAAATTTCAGCGGAATTCATGCTGGTTGAGAGTTGGTGCAAGTCCCTTAGAGGCCCACTAAAAGCTCCAGCCTTCGCTAGGCTAGGAGCTTTGATTATGCTGTCTAATGATAGAATTGCACTTTCATGGGTGTTGAGGACTGAAAATATAATGCACTAGTGGTGGGGGTGGGGGGAGAGGGGGAGGCCCTCAGGTAGAGCAATGTGGCACTGTTCAGCCTTAACAAGGACGGATTGCGTTGGACCAGAGTGGGCACAGCTGGTGGATTCTTGTAAATTTTTGATGAATTAGTGAGCAATAATGGACATTTTTCAGGGCATCTAACATGCCTATTGGTCATCAAAAACACCCTGAGAAAGAGTTTTAAAGTATTCTTTATCTTGTGCTCATCAAGTTGACAACTTTATGTCCAGGATACGAGTACTTTAAATTTTAGGCACACAGTGCCGGCATCAAACCCCCCTAAACTCAGGTATAGCACAACTAGATCCAGCGTAAAGATCTCTCCGGCCAGGATTTTCAGCTTGGTGTGCGGGTGCACGCCTGAGCGTGAAACAGCGTGCGATGACGTTGTGTGCAAACGTCCTGACGTCATCGTGCACTCACGCGATATTTCGGCCGGTGTGCACATGCGAGAGTCGGCAGCGTGTCCGCCGATAATTAGGAGGCCTATTCAGGCCCTTAAGCAGCTAATTAAGTAGAATTTTTCACTGCCTGCCCAATCTTACGGTTGGCGGGTGGGTGAATAGGCCAGTTAGCCTTTGCATTTTTTTGTAAACCTCATCCTACAGCGGGATGAGGCTTCCACTAGTGAATAAAAAAAACACTAACATTACTTTGAGTGCATTTTCACATGTCTCTCTTCATGTCACTGGGTCACGTGTAGGGACATGTTTATATTATTTGTGAAATCTTCATTTTTCATTTTGAAATTCTTCAGCTCCTTTAGGCAGCTCTGTGCCTTCAGGGAGCATTCAGTAAGAGTAGCCCCGCACACGTGCAAACTTCAGTGCCCTCACCCCAGCAGCGCTGAGGCTCTCAGCATGCGTTTCATGCTGGCTGGTCATTAATCAGCCAGCCAGAGTGAAATTACGGGGGGGCAGCGGACCGTTTCACAGTGGCCCCCGGGCCCGACTGCTGCGCCCACCCGACAACAACCACTTCCAGCTTGGCCTGTACTGATTGCCATGCTGTTGAGGGAAATGGCTTTACATCCATATGCTGGAAGTATGCAGAGTAGGCAGATGGTGGCATCAGTCAGTGCTTAATGCTGGTTTCAAGGACAAGCTGCCATTTTTGAGCACGCATCTCCATAAGCGACCCACCACATTCCCGCGCCCCCACACCCCCCACTAGCACTATTTAACAGGCTCCATCCATCTTGCGAGTTAGTTGTTTATTACAGTCTAATGGCTCTTGCAGAGCTTGTTGTTCTTCTGGTTGTTAGATTTTTGCTCTGAAAACTTGGTGTTGAAATGTTGGATGTTGGGAAGCCATCGGTTATTATCTGAAAGGCCTCCAAGCACCCGACTTGCTCCCGGACAGCGGGTCTTTAGTTGTACTTCTCCTTGGGCTGCAGCATCAGAGGGAGAAAGAGCAGAGCAAGTGTTGAATCCAGTGCCCTTGTTTGTTGGGGCTAAAGGATGCGGGTTTCATGCTTGTTTCGGGGTGACCGAGTTGGTATCAAGACAGAGAAGATCAGTAGACCGTTCTTAGAAGAAACGCATTTTGTTTATTTACAAAAGGAACTCAGCAGCTACACTTGTGTGCTTACAACTCAAAACTCTGTCTTTACTCTTCAGACTCCAGCACAAGACTACGGACCACAAAGGTAGCCTGCTACTCTGCTATTGGGTACCAAGGTCATGTGATCTTACATTGCAACATTTGTCTTAAGATCAGATTACTATAGGGAGCAAAGATAATGAATTGTTCGCAGAGGGAAGGGGAAGCGGAGGAGGCTCACAGCAGGAGGTCTTAACTAACTAACATCTTCATGGGGCACCTCTCCCAGCAGCACCTGCCAGGAGCGGTATTATCGGCAGCGGTGCTTTATCAAGCAGGTAGTTGCAGAACTGTGCCACCTCTTACAAGCAGGCCTGCAGCTTCCGACCAGGGTGAGGGTGGTGCTGAGCATACTGTCAAGGTGAACCTGAATATTTTCACGAGTGGATTCTTCCAGGCAGAAACAGGTGAAACAGCAAACATTTCATAGTTTGCATCCATTGCTACGTCCAGGAGGTCACAGTGTCCCTGTACGTCAGGAGTAGGGGCTTTCTTGTCTTCTCTCTAAAGGGAGTGAGCAAGTGGAGCATGCACGTGGCTTTGTTAGGACAGCAGGATTCCCCATGGTGCACGGAGTCAATGCCTGCACACACATGGCTTTGCCGGCACCACATCTCAATGCTGAGATTTACCACCCGGCATCGACCTAGGCACCTGAAATGACAACGGCAATTGCAGCCCTGTCAACCCTGCAAAGTCCTCCTTACTAGCATCTGGGGGCTAGTGCCAAAATTGGGAGAGCTGTCTCACAGACTAGTCAAGCAACAGCCTGACATGGTCATCCTCATGGAATCATGCCTTACAGACAATGTCCCAGACACCACCATCACCATCCTTGGGTATATCCTGTCCCACAGGGCAGGACAGTCCCAGCAGAGGTGGTGGCACAGTGGTATACAGTCAGGAGGGAGTTGCCCTGGAAGTCCTCAACATCGACTCTGGACACCATGGAGTCTCATGGCATCAGGTGAAATGTGGGCAAGGAAACCTCCTGCTGATTACCACGTATCGCCCTCCCTCAGCTGATGAATCAGTGCCCCTCCATGTTGAACACCACTTGGAAGTAACACTGAGGGTGGCAAGGGCGGAGAATGTACTCTGGGTGGGGAACTTCAATGCCCATCACCAAGAGTGGATCGATAGGACCACTATTGGCCGAGCTGGCCGAGTCCTAAAGGACATAGCTGCTAGACTGGGTCTGCGGCAGGTGGTGAAGGAACCAACAAGAGGGAAAAAAAATACTTGACCTCGCCCTCACCAGCCTGCCTGCTGCACATACATCTGTCTGTGACAGTAATGGTAGGAGTGACCATTGCACAGTAGTTCTGGAGACGAGGGCCCGCCTTCACATCAAAGATACTCTCCATCGTGTCGTGTGGCATTACCACTGTGCTAAGTGTGATAGGTTTCGAACAGATCTAGCAACTCAAGACTGGGCATCCATGAGGCGCTGTGGGTCATCAGCAGCAGCAGCAGAATTGTACTCAAACACAATCTGTAACCTCATGGCCCAGCATATCCCTCACTCTACCATTACCATCAAGCCAGGGCATCAAAACTGGTTCAATGAAGAGTGCAAGAGGGCATGCCAGGAGCAGCACCAGGCATATTTAAAAATGAGGTGTCAATCTGGTGAAGCTATAACATAGGATACTTGCATGCCAACAGCATAAACAGCAAGTGATAGAGCTAAGTGATCCCACAAACAAAGGATAAGATCTAAGCTCTGCAGTCATGCCACATCCAATCATGAATGGTGGTGGACAAACAAACAACTCACTGGAGAAGGAGCCTCCACAAATATCCCCATCCTCAATGATGGAGGAGCCCAGCACATCAGCGCAAAAGATTAAGGCTGAAGCATTTGCTCCAATCTTCAGCCAGAAGTGCTGAGTGGATGATCCAACTCGGACTCTTCCAGAGGTCCCCAGCATCACGGATGCCAGTACATGATATCAAGAAACGGCTGAAGGCACCGGATACTGCAAACGCTATGGGCCCTGACAATATTCCAGCGATAGTGTTGAAGACTTGTGCCCCAGAACTTGTCGCGCCCCTAGCCAAGCTGTTTCAGTACAGCTACAACACTGGCATCTACCCGGCTATGTGGAAAATTGCCAGGTATGCCCTGTACACAAAAAGCAGGACAAATCCAATATGGCCAATTACTGCCCCATCAGTCTACTCTCGATCATCAGTAAAGTGATAGAAGGGGTCATCAACAGTGCTATCAAGAAGCACTTGCTTAGCAATAACCTGCTCACTGACACCCAGTTTACATTCTGTCAAGGCCACTCAGCTCCTGACCTCATTATAGCCTTGGTTCAAACATGGACAAAAGAGTTGAACTCCCGAGGTGAGGTGAGAGTGACTGCTCTTGACATCAAGGCAGTATTTGACAGTGTGGCATCAAGTAGCCCTAGCAAAACTGGAGTCAATGGGAATCAAGGGGGAAAACGCTCCACTGGTTGGAGTCATAAATAGCACAAAGGAAGCTGGTTATGGTTGTTGCACGTCAGTCATCTCAGCTCCAGGACGTCACTGCAGGAGCTCCTCAGGTTAGTGTCCTCAGCCTAACCATCTTCAGCTGCTTTACCTTCCTTCCATCATAAGGTCAGGAGTGGGGATGTTTACTGATGATTGCACAATTTTCAGCACCATTTGAAACTCCTCAGATACTGGAGCATCCATGTCCAAATGCAGCAAGACCAGCACAATATCCAGGCTTGGGCTGACAAGCGGCAAGTATCATTCACGCTACAGTGCCAGACAATGACCATCTCTAACAAGAGAGAATCTAACCATCACCCCTTGATGTTCAATGGCATTATCATCACTGAATCCCCCACTATCAACATCCTGGGGGTTACCATTGACCAGAAACTGAACTGGACCAGCCATATAAATACTTTGGCTGCAAGAGCAGGTCAGAGGCTAGGAATAGTGCGATGAGTAACCCACCTTCTGACTCCCCAAAACCTGTCCACCATCTAAAAGGCACAAGTCAGGATTGTGATGGAATACTCCCCACTTGCCTGGATGACTGCAGCTCCCACAACATTCAAGAAGCTTGACACCATCCAGGACAAATCAGCCCACTTGATTGGCACCACATCCACAAACATTCATTCCCTCCACCACCGACATACAGAAGCAGCAGTGTGTACCATCTACAAGATGCACTACATGAATTCACCAAGGCTCCTTCGACAACACCTTCCAAACCCACGACCACTACCACCTGGAAGGACAAGGGCAGTAGATAGATGGGAACACCACCAGCTGGAAGTTCCCCTCCAAGCCACTCACCATCCTGGCTTGGAAATATATCACCATTCCTTCACTGTTGCTGGGTCAAAATTCTGGAACTCCCTCCCTAGCATGTGGGTGCATGGACTGCAGCGGCTCAAGAAGGCAGCTCACAACCACCTTCTCAAGGTCTACAAGGGATGGGCAATAAATGCTGGCCTAGCCAGCAAAGCCCACATCCCGTGAATGAATAAAAAAACACTCCCTGATCGATCATGTTCAGCATATCATGCCCGCTATCCTGACAGCAGACAGAATGCATTCATCCTGTGCCAGTTTGTTGTTTTTTAAGCCACCATGTTGAACCAGAGGGTAGCTGGTCATTGCCAAGGGCTAACCACTCTGCACCTGCTCATGACTCCCTGCCACAACCCCGCCACACATGGCCAGAGCTTCTGCAGTGGAAGCCATGCTGTGATGAAGAATGTGTTCGAGCAGAGCATCAGTATACTGACACAATGGTTCCACTACCTGGGCTGCTTGTGGGAGCCCTCCAGTGCTTGCTAAGGCAGGTGTCCCAATTTATGGTGCTCTGTTGCATTGTCCATAACTTGGCCATCTTGAGGGTATAACCTGGTCAACACAGGTTTGGCAACTACCTCAGAAGGAGGAGGAAGATGAGGATGATGGAAGGAGGCGGGCAGCACATCCATGTTCTGACCAGGCTGTCTGTGAGCACTTCACCAGGCTCTGGTTCCCCTGAATGAAACTCCAGATCCCCACTGTTCACCAGATTTTCACCTTACCATCTTGCTGCTCCGGACCATGATAGCTTCCTCTTGGCTGAATTGTGAAATAAAAGACACCACGAAACAAGCATTCCATACCAACTTTATCCAAAATTACATGCGATATTCCATGCAATATTACATACAAGGCTCAACTATTCATCCTTGTTACATTCCCTGAGTGCCTGTCTTGTGAGTGCGTAGTGCTCCTATGCAGTGCTACCCCACTGGCCGTAGTATTGCCGGTCAGAGGCTGCTGACTTTCAATGGGGGAGATGCAGATTGCCTTGCAGGATGACCTCGAGCAGCTCCACACGAGAGTGACTGCCCTTGACTTAAGGCCTCATTTGCCAAGTGTAGCATCAAGGAGCCCTAGAAAAACTGGAGTAATGGGAATCAGGGGGAAAGCTCTCTGCTGGCTGGAGTCATACCTAGCACAAAGGAAGATGTTGTGGTTATTAGAGGTCAGTCATCTCAGTTCCAGGACATCACTGCAGGAGTTCTTCAGGGTAGTTTCCTCGGCCCAACTGCCTTCAGCTGCTTCATCAATGACCTTCCTTAAGTCATAAGATCAGAAGTGGGGATGTTCGCTAATGATTGCACAATGTTCAGCACCATTCGTGACTCCTCAGATACTGAAGCAGTCCATGTCCAAATGCAACAATTCCTGGACAATATACAGGCTTGGGCTGACAAGTGGCAAGTAACATTCGTACCACACAAGTGTCAGACAATGACCATTTCCAACAAGAGAGAATCCATCCATCACCCCTTCACATTCAATGGCATTACCATCACTAAATCCCCCACTATCAACATCCTGGGGGTTACCATTGACCAGAAACTGAATTGGGCTAGCCAGATAAACACTGTGGCAACAAGAACAGGTCACAAGCTATGAATCCTGACTCCCCAAAGTCTGTCCACCATCTACAAGGCACAAGCCAGGGGTGTGATGGTATACTTTCCACTTGCAGAGTGCAGCTCTGTTGGCTACAGTTGTTGACACACAAGAAGCTTAACACCATCTGGGGCAATGCAGCTGGCTTTATTAGCATCCCTTCTACAAACATTCACTCTCTCCACCACTGTCACACAGCAGCCACAGTGTGTGCCATCTACAAGATGCACTCCAGGAAGTCATCAAGCCTCCTTAGACAGCAACTTCCAAACCCATGACCGCTACCATCTAGAAGGACAAGGGCAGCAGATTGATGGGAACACCACCACCTGGAAGTTTGCCTCCAAGCCACTCACCATCCTGACTTGGAAATATATTGCCGTTCCTTCAGTTGCTGGGTCAAAATCCTGGAACTCCCCCCCAGCAGCACATGGGCTGCAGCGGTTCAAGAAGGCAGCTCACCACCACCTTCTCAAGGGCAATTAGGAGTGGGCAATAAATGCTGGCCTCGCTAGCAATGCCCACATCTTGAAATGAATTTAAAAAAAGGGCCTTGAGCACTCTGCTTTGGATTGTGCCATCTTAGCATGGCTGCTTAGCTGACAGGCAACAGCAGGGCCCTAGTGGAGTGGCAATGGGTGGAGGATGAATGCTGTCATCCTGAGAGAGTATAGCAGGTTTGTTCACTATGGAGCCACAGCCACTTAGCCAGGGCAGCATCTGTGGAGTACAGATTGCTGGATTGCTGTGAGACGCTGCATATCCCTTGAAGCACTAGCATTTGTAGCCATGATGGCAGCAGCCTGAGCCTGCGTGTCCTTTAATGGAAGTGAGAGATCAGCCACTAGGCTCTGCATCATGGGTCCGTCTGTAAGGGTCTTCATGGAGTTGAGAACCATTTCCTCGTTTGAAAGGATGGGCTCCTAATGCTGCACAAAGCCCTGTGCCAAGTTGTAGTCAGGCTCCTTCATGCCCCTTGGCCGTGATATCAAGTCTACCACTGCACGAAGCATGCCCATCAGCCTTTTCCTGATGCTGCCTCATCAAAGACTTCATCTGAGTCTTCAGCAGCAGAAGTGGGGAGCTGGCACATGCACCCTCTTGTCCCCCTGGTCTGGCTGCTGCCCACTTGTGCTGAATGACTCACCAGATGCAGATTCCACCCTCTATTACTCTCTTAAGGTAAGTGCAGTGTCAGTATCTGAGCTGGCGGAGTGTCAGACCAAGTGGTTGTTCTTCTTCCTCAGATGTCTTCTCTTCCTCTATGCCTTCTGCCTCAGGCACCACTGTCTGCATTCAGCAGTTCTTGGGTATCTGACGTATAAATGGATGGGGGGAAGGTTGGTTGTGGGAAGGGGACATGAGAGGGGAGCAAGAATCATATAATTACATTATCTACAGATTGTAAATCTGAGGGTGAAACAGGATTTGAGAAGGTGCATTTGGCAGGAATATAGCATCAATCTTTATGGGTTCAGCGATGCTGCTAGCCCCAGCTTTGGTGATGGATGCTCCTGTTAACGTTAGCAGCATCTCCTCCATGGGGGTCAGTACATACCTACCCTGCCCCCCCAACCCATCAGTTTGCTGCTGTTGCTGTCTATTACGGGCTACATTGTCCTGAAAGAAGAGGAGGGAAGTGTGTTGCAATGTGTTTGGATGATATGCCTGCCATAGTTGAATAGCTGGCTGTGAGATGAGAATGTGCAGCTTGTAGCAGTGCTAACTGAGTGAGATTGAAGTGAAAAATAAATATAAGGATTGAGACGTGGTTGATATAGAAAGTTGGCAAGCAAGTGAAGGGGATGTGGTGAATGGAGCAGTGTGTAAGGCTAATGATGCGATTGATAGAATTTGCCATGTAAGATTACATTCACTGACCTTGACCACATGAATGTCATTAAACTTCTTGCAACACTGCAATGTCCTTGGTGCCAGACACTTCGCATTCACTACCATGGCTGCCATCTCCGACTGTCTTCTCAGCACTTGTCTGGAGGGCCTCCTGTCCCCTCAAGGGAAGAGAGCCCTTCTCCTCTGGTTGACATCCTGCATCAGTGACTCCAGCACAGCATTCTAATATCTAGGAACAAGCTCTCCAGCCTATTGCCCCATTTCAGGTCATTCCAGAAGGTCTCCAAATGTAGTACAACCAGTTTCAGCACCAAAATGCACCTCACCTTTAAGGGGTGTAGTATGGCTTTAAGTAGTGCAATCTGGCTTTAAGTGGTGCTGGTCTTGCATGATCTTGGGTCCCCTGTTGAGGTGTGCAGCCACTCAGCAGCATGTTCAGTGCTGGGCTGCATGCCACAATCATGGGAATGAACAGGCTGCATCACTTTGGTCAAACGCAGGATAGTCATGCTTCACGATCATGAACCCAAATTTGGTGGACAGTCCACTTTAGCCCCCACCAACTATTAATAGGCCTGCCTGAGAAACATTGCCAGTTAGTGCATAAATGGGGGCTGAAGGCCCACGCCCATTGGAAACTGACCAAACTAATTTCCCATCAGATCATACAGCCAGTAGACAGGGGAAATGATACATTCCATTTTCCCGGTTTCTCTGTCTCTGTCATATCTCTTCTGACAATGCCACTTTCATAGCAGTGCTTTCCATATCCTTTATTTCTTCAACCAAGAACCACCCCCCATCACCCACTGTGGTTGACATGGCTCTTGGCCGTGCCCGTTCCATTTTACACACACCAGCTCTCATCCTTCCCTCCTTCCAAGAAGCACGATTGGGTTTCCCTTGACCTCACCTTCCACTCCACCAGCCTCTGCATCCAATGGATCATCCTCCGCCTTTTCTGCCATCTCCAATATGATGTCATTTCCAAACACATCTTTCCTCCCCTGTCCTTTCAGCATTCCGAAGAGAGAGTTCCCTCCATTACACTTTAACCCACTACTAACTCAACCCCAACACCCCCTCCCTTTCCCAAGGCATCTCCTCATGCAAACACAAGAATTGCACCATCTGCCCTTTTACCTCCTCCCTTCCGACTGACCAAACACTCCCTCCAAGTGAAACAGTGATTTCCTTGTAATTCTTTTAATTTGGTGCACTATATTTGAGGCTCACAATGCAGTCTCCTCCATACTGGGGAGGTCAAATGGAGATTGAATGGTCACTTTGCAGAATACTCCCATTCAGCCCACAAGCATGATCCTGAGAACTGCTTCCCATTCATTTTAATTTTCCACCTCAATCCCATTTTGACCTCTTTGTCCTTGACCTTCTACATGGTTCTTTCGAAGCTCAGTGGAAGCTCGAGGAACAGCACCTCATCTTTTGATTGGGCACTTTACAGCCTCAGCACTGAAAGCAACAATTTCAGATTGCCATGTCCAGTGAAGGCATGTCCTATTCATAACTTTAAATGTGGACCGCTATTGGTTTAGAATTATCTAAAACTGTCTTTTATTTGAAAATGGATGCTAACAAGACTGGTCAGATGGTTGCCAAGGGTCAAATGATTTTTGCAATTTCTGCACAGACAAAGGATTAACTCATGTCTGAAAATACCTCTGGAAAGTTCTCATACACAAATAGGTTTCTCAGATGCAAAGGCACCATCCTTACAATGGAAGGGAGCTAACAAATAATGACTGCCAAATGTGTCGGAGCTGTAAGGATGGACTGTCAAATAGGGTCTTCCAGTGAGCTAATTAAAGCTGGTATCTAGCTATTATTAGAAACAATGTACAGCTAAGTTTAATTTATATTTATATTTGTGTATTAAGAAAGGTGGAACATGGTTTCAGTTTCAGTTAGGTTTTTTTTAGGCTTGGTGCCAGGAAGTCTGGAGGGCCTCTTAGCAAAAAAGTCAGGTTTTCTGTATTCGTTTTTATACATGCATTTTTAATGAGGTTTTACAACCCTTGAAGTGAAGAAATGGGTTACAAAGTGGTTAATAGTTCAGAAAAAACTGTGTTGTTGCATAGCGACAGGGTTCCAGTGACAGACACAGACATGGGGAAAGACAGAAAAGAAGTCCAGAGTGTGTATGTCAGAGAGGGGAGACAAGAGTTCTAAGCTCCCTGATAATAAATATTGCAAGGCTGCTGGGGAACTGAGTTTAGGGAACTCATGTGTTTGCTCTGCACCTGACGTAATAGTGAGTTTAGAGTGTGGGAGGGAGAGATACTAGCTGGGGGAAAAACATCTAGTGAATGCTCACAAATCTGCCAGAAGAAAACTGTTTGCAACTGGGCCAGCCCAAGCAAGAGCCTTGGTGTTAAAACAGTGGTAAATCTTCACTGGGTTTTTGTGTCTGAAAAGGTATTGCTGGGATAAAAAGAATAGTGTGAATTTGAATCATTTTCTTGTGTTTGTATTAAGATCTGTCCAACCTTTTTGTCTGGTATAATATTGTTCATTTCTCCTTGTTTGATAAATGTTTTATTCTTTATGTTAAGAGTTCACCAGTAAACTCCTGTGAATGTGTTTAGTAACTTTCCTCCATGGTTTCTAAAAAAAAACAAAGTTAGGATCTATCAAGCCAGGTTTCACCCTGGGATCTGACTTGTCCAGCATTAGCATCAGCTGGGATCATAACGCTATCTATCTACCTGGTTGTTGATGGGCTAAACCAATCATCCCCCTATTGTGCATCAATTACCCAGGCTCCAATCCATTATGTGGACAATGAAAGGCACTGAAACTTGGCCATGTGACCAAAACTAGATTCTGATACCCAGTCCTTTATTATTCCCAGAACCAGAGAGAAAATGATCAGTCAGACTGCACAGACTACCAGCTGCAGAACCTCAACAGCAGAAAAGGCAGAAAGCCACACCTTTTCTAAATCTGGAGACTGTTACATCTGAAAGGTCTCCCAGCCTGATTCCTATTCCAAGTCCACCTGTAAAGTCACTTGATCTTCTGATAAGAAAAAACTACAAGTGACTAAATTCACGACCTTATGAACATCCATCTCTTTGATGGAATCCTATAATAATCCTTGATATTTGATTACAGTTATTGAAACTACCTTAATTACCTTTTTGGAGTGAAAATGCTACCTTTGCCTGACCTGCAATGACTGTTTTTCCTACAATGAGCCAAACACATGAACTATAAACTATTCTTTTGTTTACAACTTATAAGAGTGCACCATTCTCTTGAACTGTATCTTTCTCTTGTGTGTATGTATGTGTGGGGGATGGGGGGGCGGGGGAAGCATTTCAACTTTTGAGGTGAATGTGTGAATAAATAATCTTCTTTATTTAAAGCCATAAGAGCTTGTTGCTGTTAGTTAAATTGATCACGCACACTCTAGGGACAAGAAACACACATATCTTCCTC
This sequence comes from Cetorhinus maximus, assembly GCF_964194155.1. NCBI lineage: Eukaryota > Metazoa > Chordata > Chondrichthyes > Lamniformes > Cetorhinidae > Cetorhinus > Cetorhinus maximus. The sequence continues at coordinate 62,672,747 of NC_135898.1, read as the reverse complement.
TCCAAAACCACACTGATTTTACAGACAGTAACAAAAAGGGTACAGGGATTTCAGCTCTCTCCCGGCCCTATCTGTAACAAGATCATAACCATTGCTCCCAGTTTTTTCAGAAGGAAGCTTTTGGCAATGATTTTGCTATTGTCATTTACACCTCCTCTAGATCCATTTTTGTTTCTTTGCTTGTTCCATTGGGGCCGGTGAGCTCAGTTGGCTCGATGGCTAGCATGTGGTTCAGAATAAAGCCAACAGTAAGGGATTGATTCCCATTCCAGCTGAGATGGATTTGGGACCTGCCTCCTTGCCCTGCCCATAATCGTGGAAGGCAATTGCAATCCACCACTGACAAAAACTGCCAAGAAAATGTCTCAAGATGAAGTATCAGCAGACAATGAGGCAAGGAACTGCCTTTGGGCAGAGCACTCATGGAATGGAATGGAACTTGTCCCATTACCATCCTCTTTAACCTTGGACCATCATCCCTTTTGTCAACTGATCTGTCTTGCCTTCCTGACACCACAGACCTTCCCTTTTGTTATTTTCTCTCCTCCCCTCTTCCCTGCTTCTGAGTTTGTTAAAACTTGATACATTTTTAACTTTCCCCGCTTCTGATAAAAGGAAACATTAACCTTGCTTCTCTCTCCATAGATGCTGTCTCACCTAATGCATATCTGAATATTTAAAATTTCCAGCATGTGCCTTTATCTGATAGGAAACTTTCATTCAGTTAGGCTGGGCTGGATTTGAATTTGAGAACTCCAACATTGAAAGTATAAGCAAAATAGGACAGTTTAAAAAAAAATGGTCCGGAGAAAACATGGAAAGACAGTGCCACTTTAAGACTTCATTGCACATAAAACTCCCCTTAAGCTCTTTCAGAATGGGCTTTTATGACAAACAATCCGATCCTTGTGAAAAAGATTGGAAATTATGGCAGTCAGCACTGTAAACATTTTTATATAAATTAGAGGTCTTTAACAAGGCTTTTGTACAAAACATACAAGTGCACTATTTTCAAAAGCCAAGGCAGCAAGAAAATTGCAGGGAGAAGAAATCAAGTTAGAAGGGTGGCTATATTAATCAAAACTTTTTAGCACAGTGTTGTCAGTACATGCAACGCCTGACCAGAAGCACTTTTACCGATGAAAGAAGAAGCCATAACAGCTTCTAAAATAAGTAAATAAACAGTTGAAGAAGAATAACGACAGGATTTGGGGAAAGGAAGCAGACTAATTGGAAAGCTCCTTCAGAGATGTGGCACAGGCACATTGGGCATCCTTCCATGATTCTGCTTGCCTGATTTGCTGACATGCATTTTCACATTTCTCCCTGAGACAATCAATGATGACTTTTCATGTATGTCCATGAAGAACAGATTGCAATGAAATTCTCTTGTCTAAATTTTTGACGGACCAGGGTTTGGGATTGTACCCCTTTTAATGGCCTCATTCAGAGGAATGTTGTTATTCTATTAGATTTAAACTATGATGATAAGGTTACTGGTTGACAACTGGAAAAACAAAACCGAAGTAATTTATTTGGCAGATGTTTATGTAACAAGAGGTCAGATTCTCTACTGTATATTATATTCGCACAACCCATGCTAGGAGTTTGCATTTAGTTGTACAGAATTTTGGTAAATGGCACTTCATTATATGTTGTGTAAACGTAACCTCTGCTAAACTCGTCATGATTCACAGCAAGATGGAAATCTAGTTTTCAATTAATAAAGCACATTAGCCCATCACCATAATTAATAATAAATCCTTTACAAACAACAAGTAATGACAACAAACCATGAAGGTATAGAAAGAATACCTCATAATGATTCTAATTGGGATATTTTGATATTGCTGTTGCATTGGGTAAATTATTTATGGAAGCAACTGATTCTTACAGGGATTTTTTGCCGGCAGCTGCCTATTATTCCAATGAGCCTTTCTTTCTGTTTCCTGTTCAGAATCGTGTTATTAACATGGGTTGTGTTATAAATGTTATCTCTACGCTTATTAGTGAAAAAGGAAGCTGGCATTTGTTGAACAAGATATTCGGCCAATTTGACTGGTTACTAAATGACGCCTTTGAAAGAAATGAGGGATTAGATTACTTTAAATCTTTTGCTGATTCATCATGGTACTTTTATCCATATTTTAACTTATTCACATTTTATTAATTGTGTATTTGATAATTTAACAGTTTAAATGGTCAATTACAATTTCCACCTTTGAGATGTATGACATTTTGGAAGTGTGATGCCCTGATTTATAACACTTCTGAAGTGCAATGCTTTGGAACTAGTGGCGTGACAAATGTTTACTACATGCAAAAGTTTAATTATATTGCTTTTACATTTAAATTGTTGTTTTTGTTTATTCAATCATTATTTCAGAAATCTAAGTCTGACCAAAATTCAAACACAAATCTAACTATTTATATTTACTGTTTTCTTCCTAGAAGTGTTAAATGTTTCCAATATTTACAGTGGAAATTGAAAATTGTTTTGGGAGGAAATAGGTTAAAGCTTTGGGAAAGACTCTTTGGGCTGGATTTTTGTGGAGCCGGCAAGAAAATGGCACCAGGGACCCAGATGCAGATATCCTGTCTCCATTTCTGGCAGATATAATCTTTGCCAGCAGAGGGAAGGGGAAGGAATGTGAATCACACCAGAGTGAAGCCTGAACTCAGCAGGACCATTTGAACTTAATGCTGAGTTAAAACAGACCCCATTTTGACTGTTGCAAGGGCCTTACCCCACAGTATGAGAGTGATGAATGGATGGATTAGACTTAAACAGCCTTAAAGGAAGGATAAGGTCTGTTTAAGAGTCATGACCTGAGGTTTTTTAAAAATTCTCCACTCTTTAAACATGAAAAAACATGTTGAAGTTTTCAATGAGAATTTAAAAAACCCCCTGCTGAACTGCTTTGATTGACAGGCCATCAGATGTAGGTTAGGAAAAAACATTACCACCTGGCTGTGCAGTTTCAATAGAGTTCTTTGTTGACATTTCTCCACAGGCAATTATGTCATTATGAATGATTGGCTGAGTTTCCAAAGCTGAAATTATCTTAGCAGGATGTTCTGAGTTCACAATTTGATTGACAGTTTAAAGATGCTAATAAAGGATTAACTATTTTGGATGTAGAATCTGAATAGCTGCTTGTTTGTTTTTATAAGGGATTAACCACTTGAGGAGATTTAGAAACTTTGAATGGATTTCTTGAATAGGAGTTTTTCACGATCAAGTGTTTCAGAGTGAGAGCTATAATAGAGCATTAGAAGTTTTTTTTTTCAGCTCCACATGGCTCCTGAGGTCTGCCCATTGTGGATACTGGGTGAGTGGCATTGGAGGTGGCATGGGGTGTATGAGGGGACAAGGGGGTATGAGGTGTCATGGGAGTATGTGGGAGTCATGAATTGGCATGGCGGTAGCATGGGGCCATGAGGGTGGCTGGGGAGATGAGGAAGTGTGTGGGGTCAGGGCTAGAAGGCCTAACAGCTTCTAAAACAATTGGTATGAAGTCCCAGAGAACTGAGTCGGGCCTTCTAACAGCCCACCTCGGCACTCACCCACAGCCGTGGCCAGCTAGGACCTGTTCCCAGGGTCAGCGGCCCAAACTCTATCCCAGAGTGCCTCCCCAGAGTGAATATTGGGTCTAACAGGGCTCTTTAAACTCAAATTTCCCAACTTGTGTTACCGCCTCAGTGGCAAAAATCCAGCACTTTATCTTGTTATCCAAACTCCTGTTGTTCTTAAACCCTAATTAACTTCAAATTTGATGAACATAGCTGAATTAACTCAATTTCTCTGCATAAAAAAGTTTGTGTTTATGATCTGGATTTGCATTTGTCTGCTTTTACATTTGATTCCTGTCTTAAATTCAACAGGAAGTTCTAATAAGGGCAACAACATTCTCCAGGGAGTCAAATTTAGAATTAGATTTGTAGTACTGGGGAGCATTTCCTCAAACACTGCACTTTTAAGAAAAGAAATCATTGATAATTTAGGTTAACTTGAGATTTAAAGTGTGGGTGCTTCACATTTTCATTTGTTTTTTGGTAAGTGAATGTAGTTTCAATTAACAAAATGTGGTGTTAAAGCTTTTGCATCTCCATCTGACTGGATAAGAACATAATAACAGGAATAGATCTCACAGTCCTTGAGCCTTCTCCACCTTTCAATAAGATCAGGGCTGATCTTCGATCTCAATTCCTCTTTCTCAACCAATCCGCATACCCCTTAATTCCCTTAGAGTGCAAGAATCTATTGATTCCTGTATTGAATATATTCAGCAACTGAGTAACCACAGCTCTCTGGAATTGAGGATTCCAAAGAATCAGAACACTTTGAGTGATGGAAGATCTCCTAATTTCAACCCAAAATGGCCTCCCCTTATCCTGACACTATGGCCCTCCATTCCAAACTCTGCAGCTAGGGGAAATAACCTGTCAGCATTTACCCCGCCAAGCCCTCTCAGAATCTTATATGTTTCAATGAGATCACCTCTCATCCTTCAAAATGCACCAGAGTATAGAGCTACCATTCAGATACATAATTCCCTGAAAGTGGCGTCACAGGTAGACAAGGTGGTTAAGAAAGCTTTTGGCATACTGGCCTTCATAAATCAATGTATTGAGTATAGGAGTTGGGATGTTATGGTGAGGTTGTATAAGACATTGGTGAGGCCAACTTTGGAGTATTGTGTGCAGTTCTGGTCGCCTAACTACAGGAAGGATATCAGTAAGATTGAGAGAGTGCAGAGAAGATTTACTAGGATGTTGCCGGGACTTAAGGAGTTGAGTTACAGGGAAATATTAAACAGGAAATATTTATTCCTTGGAGTGTAGAAGAATGAGGGGAGATATGTTAGAAGTTTACAAAATTATGAGGGGTATAGACAGAGTAAATGTGAGTAGGTTCTTTCCACTTAGATTAGGAGAAATAAACACAAGAGGACATGGCTTTAGGGTGAAAGGGGAAAGGTTTAGCGGGAACATTAGGGGGAACTTCTTCACTCAGAGAGTGGTGAGAGTGTGGAACGAGCTACCATCTGACGTGGTAAATGCGGGCTCACTCTTAAGTTTTAAGAATAAATTAGATAGATACATGGATGGGAGAGGTCTGGAGGGTTATGGACTAGGTGCAGGTCAATGGGACTAGCGGAATAATATTTCGGCACAGACTAGAAGGGCTGAATGGCCTGTTTTCTGTGCTGTAGTGTTCTATGGTTCTATTCTATTCAATCTCTCCTTGTAGGACAACTCTTCATCACAGGAATCAATCTAGTGAACCTTTGTTGCACCGCTTCCAAAGTGAATATATCCTTCCTTAAGTACAGAGATCAAAACTGTATACAGTACTCCGAGTGTGATCTTACCAAAGCCCTGTACAATTGCAGCAAGACTTCTTTACTCTTCTACTCCAACCTTCCTTGTAATAAAGGCCAACATTTCATTTGCCTTAAATAAAAACAGAAAATATTGGAAATCTGTGAATAGAGAAACAGAATTAACTTTTCATGTCAATGACTTCTCATCAGAACCATGAAAAATTAGAAATTTAAAAGGTTTTAAGTGAAAAGGGGGAGTGTTAGAAAAAAAAGAGGTCTGTGATAGGGTAGAAGACAGGAAAGGTTCAATGGCAAACAGTGCAAGGCCAAAGGGAGTGGTGATAGGACAAGTAAAGAAACAAAAGATGTGTCAGGAGGAGGTGTGAATGGCAGAATGATAAATGGCTGCCGCCCATAAGAGAAAAAAAGAGAAAAATGAGAGTAAAACCAAAATCAGTAAAGATAAAGGAAACAAAATGGGGACAGAGGTTAAGCCTGAAATTGCTGAACTCAGTTGTCATGAAGATATTAATGTATATAATTTTATTAGAAATTATTTTAAATTGGACTTGGAGTAGGGTCTGTGTCTGTGGGTGCGAGTGTGTGTGTTAATTGGATTAAAGCCAGCTAGCCTGGGTGCTTTGATGTATAGTAGTTTTGGGATGTTAAACAGTAAGGTAGAGGGTACATTTGCATTTTGTTGAATAAATTATTCAAAGACTGGGTGTGAAATCCTGCACCTAGCTAGGAGACACCAAGCAATATGTTTATATTATTAATAAAATTGGTACTGTGAAGGGATTTTATTGTTAGGAGAGGTGGAGTTCAAAGGGATTGGTGATACAATGAGAACTTACATTCAAAGGGAAGGCTAGGTATATACAGAAGAGTTTTGTGTAAGTCAGAGGCATGTTAGATCTAAGCCTGTAAGCCTACCACTGTGTCTGTGAAGGAACAAATTGAAAGGGACCTCGTTTTGAATTCATAAGATAAAATGTGCTTTGCCTGGTATCTGTTTAAATCTATGGGGAGAATTTTCTCCCCGTCAGGAGGGTTGGGGGAGCGAGCGCGGGCGTGTGTGCCGCCATTTTACGTGGCCCGCCCAGCGTAACGCACACCCGGAAGCACTGAGCACCCCCGTGCCGACGGGGTGGGGGGGGGTGGGGTTGTTGCCTGAGTTGGGGCCTGCGCTGTTTCGCGCATGCATGCAAAAGAGCGCAGAAATCTCACTGAGGCACAGAGCCGCCTCAGGGAGATTAGCTTAAGTGCAAAAAAATTTTATAAAGGAAAAGAAAAAATGTAAAACATGTCCCCTCATGTGAAACTGTCACATGAGCTGGGACATACCTATTAATTTTTTGGTCGGTGGGCACACACCGGAGTTGGCAGCCGGCCAACAATCAAAAGGCCTATTAAGGCCATTAAAGTATTAATTGACATATTTCGCTGCCTGTTCAACCTTATGGTTGACGGGCAGGTCAAAAGGCCAAGCGGCCTTTGCACTTTTTAGGAAACCTCATCTACGTGCGGGATAAGGTTTCCTAAAGCAAATAAAAATAAAATAAACATTTTAAAATTTAATAACATGTCCCTGCTCATGTGACAGAGTCACATGAGGGAACATGTTTTATAACATCTTTAATTTCTTTACTATTTTTAAAAAACTCTTCATCTCCCTGAGGCAGCTCTGTACCTCAGGGAGATTATCAAGCGCTCACATGTGTGCATGTGCGATGCTCCCACTCGCCCCACTTGTCCTCCCCCCCACCCCCCACCCCCCCACCCGCCCGCACAGGCAATGCCAAGCGCTGCCACTCGCATTTCACGCTGGGCGGGCCTTAATCGGCCTGCCAGTACGAAATCTCCTTCTAGCCTTGGCTTCCAAACCACCCCCGCCCGACCCCACTGAGCCCGCCTGACAAGGGCAAGATTCTGCCCACTGTGTTTTCTTGTACAAGGACACTCAAATCTCTTTCAACATCAACATTTAATAGTTTCTTACCATTTAAAGGTGAATAAATTCACATTTCCCCACATTGCACTCCATTAGCCACCTTCTCGCCCAGGAGTTGGGATGTTATGGTGAGGTTGTCTGTATCTCTTTGCAGACTCTTTGGGTGGAATCTTCACATAACAGACCCTCATGCAGTGGTGGGGGGCTGGTAATGGGTTGGAAACACATTTGTAAGTGAAGTGCATTTTGCCCGGGTGCTTTAACTCAACCACAGCATTAGCATCTCGCTTCCGGGTTTCTTGACCAATCAGGGAGGGCAGGCAGGATGATAACCCAATTCTGTCAAAGGAAGGATTTCAAATTTAAGGGATCCTGGCATCGGCCAGGAGGTTGAACGGTACACTGGTTCCTGCGGCTTCAGCAACCACAGGAATGGAGAGGAGACCTGGGAAGGCCTCCCATCCACCACCATACTGGAAATCTTGCATGGAGGCCCTGTTGTGGGATATGAGAGACTAAAGTGGTGTTTGCCAAGGATGGGAATAATAAGCCAGCCTCTCAAACAAGCAGGTACGGGTGGAAGTAGGTGAGGAAGCCAGCAGAAGTCCCTCGATCTTGGAGACAGTAGCCTCAAGAGTTGAAGGACCACAGAAGGGTGAGAGAGGTATGTTGTGTAGGCCAATGCATAACTTAAATTGCATTGTGTTAATTTTGTTTTTATTTATTCATTCATGGGATGTGGACTTCGCTGGCTGGGCCAGCATTTATTGCCCAACCCTGGTTGCCCTTGAGAAGGTGGTGGTGAGCTGCCTTCTTGAACTGCTGCAGTCCATGTTGTGTAGGTACACCCACAGTGCTGTTGGGAAGGGACTTCCAGGATTTTGACCCAGTGACAGTGAAGGAACAGCGATATATTTCCAAGTTAGGATGGTGAGACACTTGGAGGGTAACTTCCAGGTGGCGGTGTTCCCATCTATCTGCTGCCCTTGTCCTTCTAGATGGTCGTGGTCGTGTGTTTGGAAGGTGCTGTCTAAGGAGTCTTGGTGAATTTCTTCAGTGCATCTTGTAGATGGTACACACTGCTGCCACTGTGCATCGGTGGTGGGGGGAACGAATGCTTGTGGATGGGGTGCCAATCAAGTGGGCTGCTTTGTCCTGGATGGTGTCAAGCTTCTTGAGTGTTGTGGGAACTGCACTCATCCAGGCAAATGGGGAGTATTCCATCACACTTCTGACTTGTGCCTTGTAGATGGTGGACAGGCTTTGGGAAGTCAGGAGGTGAGTTACTCATCGCACGATTCCTAGTCTCTGACCTGCTCTTGTAGCCACAGTATTTATATGGCTTTTGCTTTTAATCATGTAACTATGCTTTTACTTCTTTCTTATTGAATGTAAGCTGATTGTGTGGTGGAGTCCTGTGGGCAGAGTTTTCCCTTGGTAGTAAGAAGATGGAGTTACAAAGAAAAGTTTTTGACTGAAGACATTGCTGAGGCTCATATTGAACTTTTAAAAATAAAGACAGTTTCAACAGAGACACACACACCACACACACACACAGACACACAAACAGACACACAAACAGACACAGAAACACGTCAGGGCTGGTCTCTGAGGTGGTGGCCTGCCACAGATACTTCGTCTACTGAAACAGAAAGAGACAATGGCCACTCAGGAAGGTCATGAATGACCTTCTTCCTGCCCCAAAATACTGTGATCGCACCCATTGTTGGCATGCAGCTGGAGACACCCGCCCCTGTGGAGGGCAGGATATGACCACATAGAGGATGGCCAGGGTGGGTTTACTAATCCAATCGGACAGTCCAATTTAAGGTATTACCTTAAAGGGCCAGGGTCAGCAAGATGTATAAAGAAACAGCCCTCAAGGACATTGTTACTGCAGTTGGTAGAGTGGTTTGGTCAGCCATTCCAAAGTCACGCTGGGAGATCTGTTGAAGGACAGACCACCTGAGATGGACCCTAGCTCGCAGGATTCCTAAACAACCAGTGTCATTGTGAGTATGTACTATTGCTTAGAGATTTAATAAAGGTGTTTCACATTTAGTAAAATGGTGTCCAAGTTGTTGTGTGCCATCGATATCAAGAGAAGAGGCAAGAACCTTTAGACCAGAGAGAAGGGGGGGTCTTACAGTGGCATGACTCTTTCAGGTGCCCAGCTCCACACTTTGACTTTCCAAGCATTCTCCTGCCCAGCCCTCCTCAGACAAACACATGTTGCAGCTCCACTCATCACTCAGGCACTCACATCCCCATTAGAACAGCCAACACTGACACTCACCCTTGTCTTTGTGCCATCTCAAACCCATACCTCACAACTGCCCTCCACAAATACCATCTGCCCCTTCTCTCCACACAATCCATTTCTCACACTCACAACTCTCTGCTTTCTCTCCTTGCAGAAGACAGTGCAGAACTCCAGGGAGAGGCAAAGAACTGGATGGGGGCAGAGGGGGTTTGCAGTACCCTCTAGTGATAATCACCTTGACAGCCACTGGCAATGTGTGCCCACCTGATCCACTGGAAAGGGGGTCTTGTTTCGGGAGGCTGCAGATGTCAGCAACACCCTGCGTGAAAGCCCCCTGAGGCACTGGTGCTGACACATTTTGAAAGCACTGATCCTCTATCTGTAGATCCTGTGTCAGGGGTCTTGCCTCCTTCAAGCTGGATCTCTCTTTGCATCCCCTCTGTCCCGTGGAGCTGCACAAAGCTGAGGAGAAGTCAGCAGCTGCTGCTGGTGCTGCTCCACGTGTTCCGCATCAAAGGTCCAAGGTAGAGTTGCATAAGCTACTCCCATGTTTCAGTGAAGGCTGACAGCGAGGAAATGCAAATCAAGGTAAGTGAAGTCCAAGGCAGGTAAACTGATTCCCAAGAAGTTGGAAATTACCTGTCATGCAGTGTAAGCACACTCTCAGAAGAAGTGCTGTGAGCAGCAGCCTCTCACCCAGGCAGGGCTGCAGCTCTTCAGTTTCACTGTTTGAAGGCTTCCCAGCCTGTTAGTTTCACTGAACAAGCACCCTCCACTGTGAATCCACCCCATTGATACTGATCAGCTCTACACAGCTCAGGAAACCTATGCATTGCCTGCTAAGGCCAGAATTCTGGGTTAATTTCTTTGGTAATTGGGATTTACATATTTTATTTACTTTCTCAACATCTCCATGGGAGTTTCCCACTCGCCTACAAACACATCCTGGTTAAACCCAAAGTGGTCGGAATCATGTCGGCTTTCTGTTCCAGCGTCATTTTTTGGGGCTTTACCCCCACCTAACCCTCCCCCCCCACCAACCCTGCAACCCCCCACTGGCATCTGAACCCGCAACACGCCACACCCGCCCCTCCATCCCCGGCAGTTAAAATTTTGCCCTTTGTGTCCTCCTCACAGCTTGTTTCCCCACCTAACTTTCTATCATTAGCAAACTTCGATACATTACAAATGGTGCCTTCATCTAAGTCACTAATATTGATGGTAAGTAGCTCAGGCCCTAGCTCCTTGTGGTACCTCACTAGTAACAGCCTGCCAACCTGAAAATGATCTGTCTATTTCTACTCCCTTTTTTCTGTTTTCTGTCCCTTAATCGATCATCCAATGATGCTAATGTGTTATCCCAACTACACGAGCCCTTATCTTGTGCAACAACCTTTTAGTGGCAACTTATCGAATGCCTTTATAAAATCCAAATATACTACAAATACATTGACTTTGTGGTATGCTGCTTCCATTTCCCTACCGTTCCCCTTTCTCAACCCCCCTCCCTCCTCCCTCCTGTTTCAGTGTTCCTAAGTGTAATCCAGTATTTTTGGTGTCTCCCCTGGACCCTAGTTACAGACGACATTTTGCGTACACACAGAGTCAAATCAATGGCCACCACTCAGGGTCTGGGCAGTCGGCAGGGTCAGACATTAGTGCAACCTGTACCACAGCAAGATTCTGTCCCTCCCTCCCTCTCTCCTGGGTCAGAGTGGTAAGCAGGTCAAAGTGTGTATTCCTGCGTTACTCAGTGTCCTTTCTTTCTTCCTTAAAAACATAAGGGGAATTGTGGCCTGAGATATATAATGGGGAGAATTTTCCCCCCTTTGGCGGGGGTTGTGTGGGGGCAGGAGCAGGTGGGCGCGGACCCGATCGACGCCCCCGATCGAGTCCGCGCGTCATGTGTGTGAAAGAGCGCAGAAATCTCCCTGAGGTGCCTCTGTGCCTCAGGGAGATAAGTTTTAAGTTTTAAAAAATTTTAATAAAGAAAAAAAGTTTAAGACATGTCCCCTCATGCGACAATGCCACATGAGCTGAGACATGTCAATGAACTTTAATGAAAACATTTATTTAATTAATTTATAAACCCTTCATGAAACCTCATCCCGTCCGTGGATGAGGTTCCATGAAAAATGCGAAGGCCGCCTGGGCTCTTCGCCTGCCCACCAACCTTAAGGTTGGACGGGCAGCTTTCTCAATACAAAAATAAAAATACCTGGAAAAACTCAGCAGGTCTGGCAGCATCTGCAGAGAGGAACACAGTTAACGTTTCGAGTCCGTATGACGTTCTGTTGAAGAGTCATACGGACTCGAAACGTTAACTATGTTCCTCTCTGCAGATGCTGCCAGACCTGCTGAGCTTTTCCAGGCATTTTTATTTTTGTTTTGGATTTCCAACATCCGCAGTTTTTTGCTTTCAGCTTTCTCAATAGCCTTAATTAGTTAATTAGTGGCCTTAACAGGCCTTTGACAGTTCGGCGGGCACACAACTGACTCAGCTGCATGCCTGCCGAACTGAAAATCTAAATGATACGTGGTGACGTCGGGACGCACGCCTGACATCACCCCACATCATTTACGCTTCGGCGAGTAGGCCCCGCCTCCGCTCGCCGAGCCAAAAATTCTCCCCAATGAAACATGACAGCTCAGTAGGGGCTGCTTTATAAATCTGTTGTGGAATGCAATGGGTTAAAAATACCTTCACTGTCTCAAGAAATACTAAGCTGTTTATACCACACTTGTTCAGCCTCATGTCCAATTCTGGGCACCACACTTTAGGAAGGTTGTCAAGGCCTTGGAGAAGGTGTGGAGGAGATTTACCAGAACAGTACCAGGGATGAGGTACTTCAGTTACGTGGAGAGACTGGAGAAGCTGGGTTGGGTCTCCTTAGGGCAGAGAAGGTTAAAAAGAGATTTAATAGAGGCATTCAAAATCATGTGGGATTTTAATAAAGTAGGAAGGGAGAAACAATAACCACAGGTTTAAGATAATCGGCAAAAGAACCAGAGAGGGAGATGAGAATTTTTTTAACAAAGTCAGTTGTTGTGATCTGGGATGCACTGCCTGAAAGGGTGGTGGAAGCAGATTCAAAAGTAACTTTCAAAAGGGGAATTGGATGAATACTTGAAGGGGAAAAATTTGGAGCGCTGTGGGGAAAGAGCAGGGGTGGTGGGGGGAGTGTGGGACTAATTGGATAGCTCTTTCGAAGAGCTGGTACAGGCATGATAGGCCAAATGGCCTCCTATGCTGTAAGGCATTAAATCCACTGAATTCCCTTTATATACCTGCTGGTTACATCCTCAAAAACCTCTAATAGATTCGTCAAAGATGATTTCCCTTGCGTAAAACCTTGTTGATTCTGCCTAATCATCTTATGATTTCTTAAGTGGCTTTTTGTCACTTCCTTAATGATGGATTCTAATATTAAGACATTTGAATTCAGACTAACAGGCCTGCAGTTCAATGTTTTCTCTCTCCCTCCTTTCTTGAGTAGTGGCGTTACACTTGTTACCTATTGCATTCTGCTGGGATCATTCCAGAATCTAGGGAAATTTCTCTGGAGTCACCATTGTTTAGACCCATAGGATGTAGGATATCAGGGTCAGCAGATTTGTTGATCTTTAGTCCCAACAATTTCTCCAATCCTTTGGGCAGAATTTTCCCCCCGTTTGGGGGGGAAGTTCAAGAACGGGCGCGTGGAGGCGCGCCTCCAATCAGCGCCCCCGATTGGGGGAGCGCTGCCATTTTACATGGGCGGGCCAATTAAGGCCCGTCCAGCGTGACGCCCGCAAGGAAGCGCTATGCACTCCCTGTGCGGGCAGGGGGGATTCCCTGAGCCGAGAGTGCGCTCTTTCGCGCATGCGCACGAAACAGCGCACTCATCTCTCTGAGGCTAAGTGCTGCCTCAGGGGGATCGGTTCCACATTTATAAATATTGAAAACAGAAAAAAAAAATTTCCCTGACATGCCCCGTCATGTGACACTGTCACATGAGTTGGGACATGTCCATCACTTTCATTTTGACCTTTATAAAAAATTTATAAACATACATGAAACCTCATCCCGCCTGTGGATGAGGTTTCATACTTTATCTAATTCCCGCCAGGGCTCCCGGCCTGCCCACCAACCTTAAGGTTGGACGGGCAGGTCCACTAATTACATTAATTACTTTGTCAATGGCCTATTGAGGCCAGTGACAGGTTGGCGGACGCACAGCTGATTCGGCTGAGCCCCCGCCGAACTGAAAATTGAAATGGGGCAGGGTGACCTTGGGAGTTCCGCCCGACATCATCCTGCGTCATTTTACACATTGGCGAGCGGGCCCCTGTCCCCGCTCGCTGACTGGGAAATCCTGGCCTTTGTCTTTACTAATATTAATTACTTTAAGTTCCTCATTCTCTTTAGACTCTTGGCTCTGTTACAAGCTCCACTTACTTTTGATTATATCCAATAATACAGCTAGGTGACCTATGAACTACTCCCAGCAGTGGATTCTGACTCTTGTTTATTCTATCTCCGCTCATACTAATTCTACTTCCTGCTCTTCCGAGCCGAGATGCTTCCTCACTACTGTCCCGATATCATCCTTTATTATATTGCTACCCCACCAACTCCTTTTCCTATTTGGCTGTCTTTTCGAAATGTCAAGTATCCTGCATTATTTAGTTCCTAACATTAGTCACTATGCAACTGCGTCTCTGCAAAAGCTATTTGGTCAAACCCATTTATCTCTATTTGTGCCATTAATTCATCTAACATGTTACGAATGCTTTGTGCATTCAGATTAAGTGCCTTTAATTTGAACTTTTTACCATTTTTCCATGACTTAACCTTATTCACTGATGAAGTAGTACTATTAAACTTTTTGTCCTTTTCTTTCTCATTCTGCTTATCTGTACTGCTGCTGGTATGAATGGCTCTATTAATATCAGCTGCTGATTAAAATATCTGAGCCAAACAAAAATTCAATGAGTATTTTGTTATAACCAATGCAGTAACCAAAACCACATTGCACCTGGAACCCTGGGGCTAGTAATCTGTTGCACTGTACTTAAAATCCACGTTTCTTATAATTTTCCATCATTTATTTTTCGGTTATCTTACTGCAGCTGGCGCAGGGTTGCCAACCCTCCAGGATTGTTCTGGTTTCCAGAACTTAGTCACCAGGATACAGCTGTGAGCAATCCAGGAGAACATTCAAACAAAAGTGCATTTTTTTCATTTGTTAGTTACTAAAAAATTGGTGATGCATTTAAAAGGCTGCTTGATGGAGAGTCACGCACCATCCAACCAGGGAATGTTGGCATGGCAAGGCAATGGGCTGCAAGAATGGACCTGCTGGTAACCAATAGCAGAAGTGGGGGGTGGTTAGACAAATGGGGGAGAATTTTTAGCTTGTCGGGCGGGAATGTGCCTGACCTGACCGAGCGTAAAATGACGTGCGATGATATCGGGCAAGCGTCCTGATGTCATCGCGTACTCGCGCGATATTTCAGTTGGCGGGCGCACGCCGGAGTCAGTAGCGTGCCCATCGACAATTAAAAGGCCTGTTAAGGCCATTAAAAAGGTAATTAAAATACATTTTTCGCTGCCCATCCAACCTTACGGTTGGTGGGCAGGCGAAAAGGCCAAGCAGCCTTTGCACTTTTTTGGAAACCTCATCCACGGGCAGGATGAGGTTTCCAACAGCAAATAAAAATAAAATTTAAATTTAAAAATTTAATTAGTAACATGTCCCTGCTCATGTGACAGGTATAGCTCACCCTACTCCTCCCCCATACAGGCAGCGCTGAGCGCTGTGGCTTGCGTTTCACGGCAGGCCTTAATTGCCCCGCCAGTGTGAAATCACGGTCTGGCCCCGATTGCGGGTGGCAGTCGGCTCCCTGACCGCCCCGCCTGCGCCCGCTGAGCCTGCCCGACAAGGGAAAAATCCTCCCCATGGTGAAGCCTCCAGGAATATGTCCAACCAGAGCTGACAACCTTAAGCTGATCCCAGGTCATCTCTGACTTCAAACACTTCAGATATATCCTGTGGATGGTGACAATATACAGATCTTGGAATCTTCTGGTTTGGAATAACTCTAATTTAATTACTGAAGGATGATTTATAAATTCCTGAGAATTCAGCAACATATCAATAATTAATTCGCTGAATATAGGGTATAAGTAATTAATTACAGAATTCTTGAATAGCTCCTCACACATAAATGCAGCAGCCCAGATTGCTAAATTTGATTTTTCTCAGCTATGCTTAAAGGAAAACAGTCTTCATACTAAGCTGATAGCTTTTTTTACCATGGAGAGACGGAACAAAGCAGCGGAACTGCATGATTTGTATCATTACGTTTTGTACCAGTGCTGTGATGGTACATTCCAAAGTGGTGTGTGCCACTAATGCGCTTGCAAATAAATAAAGGTCTATAAAATATTCTCAAGAAGCTTTTTGACACTTCAGTACTGAACACAATATTATTATTTCACAAAAGCAGAAATGTGAAAATGGGGGAGAGGAACTGCAGGTCAATAAGCAACTGAAAATGAAGATAGCTTAATGTTTCTGATAAAGAATGCCATCGAAACTGGCCATACCCACTGAAGGCTCCCACCCAAAATGTTAACCTTTTTTTTTGTTTTAGATCCTTTCTGATCTGCTAGTGATTTCCAACACATTCTATTTCTTTCAAAATGCCAGCTTTTGTAGTTTATTCCTTCTTGCTAACTCTGTTACACAGTTACTGAGGCTTGAGATTCCAAGTTCCCTGTTGTAATGTAATAGATTAATTCCCAAATGAAGGTAATAACTCCGGATCATTCTTAACAATTTAACCAATCCCATTCACCCTTAAGGATGATAATACAGTTTGTCTAATTTACATATTGGTTTGTGAATTTTTGAAGATTCTCTTTTTTGGATAAATTATTTCCTAGCTTACATCTTCCTCAAGTTACCCGGCATTGAAAGCCATCCCTGCAGCAGGTAAGCTGTCCAACCAACACCACGGGCGGGATTTTGCCTAGCTCAGCAGTGATGGGGAGGCTGATGCAGAAGCCAGTGGATTACTGACTCACACCCTCACCTTTGAAAAACAGCACTTAACATGCGTAGCAGCCAATTAACAGCCGCCTGGCGGGGATTCGGCCAACAGCATTGGGAAACAGTGGACAGCGCACCCAATCGGAAACTAAAGGCGGGCGTCCGAGGACACGGGGATAGGCCGTGGTCCAGAAGAAAGTCATGATCACCCATTTAAAGGGACCCCTGGCATTGGACTGTATCAGCTGCACCAGGAAACAGTGTTTGGGTGCCTGAATAATTTGTGCAGATTTTGAATTCCAGTAAAGTGTTGCAGTAGGTAAGAGCTTGTTTATTAATATGCATGACTAATCATCTAGTTTGAAAGCATTCTGGACCTTTGCCAGGGTAAAAAGAACATAGAAATGTAGCTGACCCATTCCCCCGATAAATAGCAAGTGTTTAGGGCAATATTTGAAAGCAGGTCTTTATCTCTCCACACATGGCTGAGATATGAAGCCAGGAGCTGGGGAGGGCCCCAGATAAAGGATGGCTTCAAGGTTTGATGATGACTCTCTGCGAGCCCACCTCCAGGCTGTAATTGACAGGCAGGAGGTCCTCATGCCAGCTGATGGAAAGAGGAGACTGCACAGCCAGATAAGAGCAGCCTGGACAGAGGTTGCAGTGGAGCTCAGCAGCTTTGGGGTCATCCAGCTAACCTGGCTGCAGTGCCGCAAAAGACTCAATGACCATTGGAGACCTGAAAGGGTGAGTGTGTCACCATTCTGGAGATGGACATATTTGGAAGGTGTGATGTGGGTCCATTATGGGATTGTCAAGTATGCAGGTGGCACGATGCATACATGCCACTCTGCATGGCAATGGGGGTTAAGAAAGGGAGTGGGAGCTGTCACACCTGTTACCTGGCAAAGAACATAGAATAAAGTATGCTGCTGAGAATGGCCATACTTTTGACGACATAATTGTAGCACAGCGTCATCATTACCATCCCTCTCTTTATTTGCAGAAGAGGGTTTACAATGCTTGAAAAAGCAGGACCAGAGGTAGTCTCTCCAACATCGCCACCCTGACAGCTATTAAGGTGGAGGTCCTGGAGTTGGCTGTCAACCAATGGAGCCGGGCCAAAGGTCCAGGCATGAAAGAGGGAAGGCTCCAGTGTGGGGAGAATCCAAGAGCACTTTTTTGTAATTCCATAAAACGCTGCTGAAGGGGCTGGGGAGGAGGGGGTGCTTGAAGCTGAGAAAGCTGGCAGGGTGGTTTGTGACTTTGAAGGCTTGCTTACATTGGGGAGAAAGGCATGTCTCCATATTGAATGGTATAAGGTTCTAACACTGAATCACATCTCCCAAAGGCTCATTGTAAGGACAAAGAGTGTCTCACCAAACTCACCCGAAAGGTTGAAGATGCCCCCCAACTCTCCTTTTTGTTTACAACAGGTACAACTTCGGCAGCTGAAGGCAGTAGCCACGAGGGCCCAATGCCAACCTCTGAGGAGGAAGAGGATGCCTCAGAGAGTGCAGTGCCACAACCTTGCTCTGCACCTGGCACTAGCGCAGATACTTGCACCTTGGTGGGTATGTGTGAGTTGGCTATAATGGATAGATGCACTGGTGAGACCATAGCACAGACACATGAACAGCTGTCAGAGACTGAGATGGAGCAGGCATCTGGAACTTGGTGAGTGCTGGAGGTGATCTGGCTGATGACAAACCTCTGGAGTCATCCTTCAGGCAGCAGATGCTCATCAGAATGCATGGCTTCCTCCATTGACAGACTGGTGACTATCATGGTGGGCCAAACCTAGCAATATGGGTAGAGCTCCGGAATAGGAAGAGTGCAGTCACAATGTTGGAGGTTTACTATAGGCCTCCCAATTGCCGGTGGGAGATTGAGGAACAGTTATGTAGGCAGATTTTGGAAAGATGTAAAAGCAATAGGGTTGTTGTGGTGGGTGATTTTAACTTTTCCTATATTGACTGGGAATCACTTGGTGCTAGGGATTTGGATGGTGCGGAATTTGTAAGGTGCATCTAGGAGGGCTTCCTGAGACAATATGTAGATAGTCCAACTAGGGAAGGGGGAATACTGGACCTGGTATTAGGGAATGAACCCGGCCAGGTGGTCGAAGTTTCAGCAGGGGAGCGTTTCGGGAAAAGTGACCATAATTCAGTAAGTTTCAAGTTACTGGTAGATAAGGATAACAGAAGTCCTCGGGTTAAGGTGCTTAATTGGGGGAAGGCTAATTGTATCAATATTAGGCAGGAACTGAGGAATCTAGACTAGAGGCGGATGTTTGAGGGCAAATCAAAAACTGACATGTGGGGGGCTTTCAAAGGTCAGTTGATAAGAATTCAGGACCGACATGTTCCTGCTAGGATGAAGGATAAGTATGGCAAGTTTCAGGAACCTTGGATAATGAAAGATATTGTGAGATTAGTCACAAAGAAAAGGGACGCATTCGTAAGGGCTAGAAGGCTTGGAACAGATGAAGCCTGTAGAGAATATAAAGAAAGTAGGAAGAAACTTAAGCAAGGAGTCAGGAGGGCTAAAAGGGGTCATGAAAAGTCATTGGCAACCAGGATTAAGGAAAATCCCAAGGCCTTTTATACATAAGTAAAAAGCAAGAGAGTAGCCAGGGAAAAGGTAGGCCCACTCAGGGACAGAGGTGGGAATCTGTGTGTGGAGCCAGAAGAAATGGGAGAGATACTAAATGAGTACTTCTCATCAGAATTCACCAAAGAGAAGGACTTAGCGGTCGATTTGTATAGGGAAGAGTGTGTAGATAGCCTGGATCATGTTGAGATCAAAAAAGAGGTGTTAGGCGTCTTGAAGAATATGAAGGTGGATCTACCCCAGAGTACTGAGGGAGGTAAGGGAGGAGATTGCTGGGGCCTTGACAGAAATCTGTATCCTCACTGGCTATGGGTGAGGTCCCAGAGGACTGGAGAATGGCCAATGTTGTTCCATTGTTTAAGAAGGGTAGCAGGGATAATCCAGGAAATTACAGGCCGGTGAGCCTTACGTCAGTGGTAGGGAAATTATTGGAGAAGATTCTTCATGACAGGATTTACTACCATTTGGATGCAAATGGGCGTATTAGTGAGAGGCAGCATGGTTTTGTGAAGGGGAGGTCGTGTCTCACTAACTTGATCGAGTTTTTCGAGAAAGTGACAAAGATGATCGACGATGGAAGGGCAGTGGATGTTATCTACATGGATTTCAGTAAGGCCTTTGACAAGGTCCCTCATGGCAGACTGGTACAGAAGGTAAAGTTGCACGGGATCAGAGATGAGCTGGCAAGATGGATACAGAATTGGCTTGGTCAAAGAAGACAGAGGATAGCAGTGGAAGGATGCTTTTCTGAATGGAGAGCTGTGACTAGTGGTGTTCCGCAGGGATCAGTGTTGGGACCTTTGCTATTTGTAGTATACGTAAATGATTTGGAGGAAAATGTAACTGGGCTAATTAGTAAGTTTGCAGATGACACTAAGTTTGGAGGAGTTGCAGTTAGTGAAGAGGATTGTCAAAGGATACAACGGGATATAGATCGGTTGGAGACTTGGGCAGAGAAAGGGCAGGTGGAGTTTAATCCGGACAAATGTGAGGTAATGCATTTTGGAAGGTCTAATACAGGTAGGAATTATACAGTAAATGGCAGAACCCTTAAGTGCATCGATGGGCAGAGGGATCTGGGTGTACCGGTCCACAGGTCACTGAAAGTGGGAACGCAGGTGGATAAGGTAGTCAGGAAGGCATATGGTATGCTTGCCTTCATCGGCAGGGGTATTGAGTATAAAAGATGGGAAGTCATGCTGCAGCTGTATAGAATCTTGGTTAGGCCACACTTGGAATATTGCGTGCAATTCTGGTCACCAGATTACCAGAAGGATACGGAGGCGTTGGAGAGGGTGCAGAGGAGGTTTACCAGGATGCTGCCTGGTCTGGAGGTTATTAGCTATGAGAAGAGTTTGGAGAAACTCGGATTGTTCTCACTAGAGCGACGGAGATTGAGGGGTGACTTGATAGAAGTTTACAAAATTATGAGTGGCATGGACAGAGTAGATAGTCAGAAGCTTTTTCCCAGGGTTGAATTACTAGGGAACATAGATTTAAGGTGAGAGGAGAAAACTTTAGAGGAGATGTGCGGGGCAAGTTTTTTACGCAGTGGGTAGTGAGTGTCTGGAATTCGCTGCCAGAGGAGGTGGTGGAAGCAGGTACGATAGTGGTGTTTGAGAGGCAGCTTGACAAATACATGAATAGGGTGGGAATAGAGAGATATGGACCCCGGAAGTGCAAAATGTTTTAGTTTGACAGGCAATATGATCGGCGCAGGCTTGGAGGGCTGAAGGGTCTGTTCCTGTGCTGTACTTTTCTTTGTTCTTTGTTCTATGTTATGGATGCAATACTGGGTGTGCATTCTGACCTACACTACATTGCCTTGTCTCTGGCCCTCAGGCCTCAAATCCAGGACGAGAGGGAGTTGAGGAGTCTGGAGTCACATTCAGTTCCTGATCCCTCTCAGGGAATCAGGGAGGGACAATTGGAACTCATTGTGGTGGAGGACCAGCTGCTGATGCCATCAGGGGACATCTTTTAGGGTGTTTCTGTTGGCCATGGCCTCTTCTTTACCCCTCTGCCATTGGCACTGATGCCTCCAAGTGCTACAGTGACTGGTGAGTCCCCTGTTGTGCTATTATAATGACATAACACCTTGGGCTTATTTACGGTACGAGATACACCAATCGCCCATAAGGGATTGGGTAAACATGTTGTGGGTTCATTTATTAAGACTAGGCACATGAGAACAGTTATACATGGATATAAAGCTTGAAGGCATCAGAGTTGTGTGTGTGTTTGCTCTGCTGAAAATAAAAGGGAAAGTAAGACTGGGTCACATGACACATTTCCCTTCTACTGATGTCATGATGATATCCCTTAAAGGCATATTGCAACACCACCTGCTACTGAAACTCCCACCATGCCAGGGCCATCACGTCTTTAGGCAGCCACAGGACAACTGTCAAAATCATCCCTGGCAAGGGGGCACAAGGGTCAACAGCTTGTCTCCACCTTAACCGGCAGTGATGGGGGGGAGCACCATGCCACAGCACCCAGAAAAGAATCACGAAAACCACACATTTGTCACACTTGGGTGCACATGGGTGCCTTTTCTATTTGTAAGATTTGAACATTGAGATGAGTTAATGTGTGCATAAGTGATTATCATTTTCCAATTATTATCTGGCTGCACTTGTTCATTATCTCTGTGTGAATCTATGGAGATAGATTTAGTTGATGCTGTCATGTGATTCTGTGATTATGTCTGTCCTTCTGAATAACTTTATTTGGATGAGTAACATTGCCAATGTGTAGCATTGGTGTCCATATCATGGAGTTTGCGGAAAAGGTGTCGATGACCATGAAGGTAATATTGAGTTGGAGAAACTCAGCTAATGGAAGCTTCTGATGATCAGAGCTTCCCATATCTCATGGGTATCCAGACCCTCCCTGGGATCGGCTTGGCCAGTTGAGTGCTGTGGCTCACCCTCCTCTTCCTCTGACTCCTCATCAGAGGACCGGCCTGTCCCCCCTCAGTTCCTCCTCTGACAGGGTTTCCCCTCTCTAATGGACCAGGTTGTGTAGCGCACAGCAGACTACTGCCATGAGGGAGACCCTAGCTGGTGCATATTGGAGCAACCCACCTGATCTATCCAGGCTTCGGTATCTCACCTGCTCAATGATGGACCTGATTGTTGAGTGGCTTTCCTTGTACGATGCTGAAGATCCAACTTTGCACTTCGTACTGGAATCATCAGCCATTTCTTCAGGGGGTAACCTTTGTCTCCGAGCGGCCATCCATCCAAAGCATCGGGGCCCGTAAACATCCCTGGCACCTGCGAGTGTCTGAGAATGTATCTGTCATGGTTGTTTAGCTCTTTTAAAGCCAACCAAATAAACTAAATTAACAAAATGAGGGATAAAATAAAATGCAGCCCCTAAATTAGGGTCACTGCAAAACCAAAGACAAAGTTTAAAGGAAACTTACAACATCAAACCAAAATGTGATGAAGAGTCATGGTTGTTTACAGGTACTTATTGTGTCTGTACACAATCTGCACATTAATGGAGTGGTACCCCTTGCGGTTAATGAAACCCTGGGCTTCCCTGCTGGTGCTTTGATGGCTTCATGGGTACAATCAATGACCCCTTGGTAGGCGTGGGAAACCAGCCATGTCTGCAAAGCCTCTGGCTCTTTCCACTTGATTGTTGTAAAGGAAATATATTGATGTGAACGTCTAAACATAGCATTGGTGAAGACCTTTATGCAATGATATGCTGCAGGCTGGCCACATAAAATCCGACCCCATTTTAGTAACTGCCTGCTGGGTACATGAGAGTGACTGCCTTCTGCTTCTTTTCATTTCTCATTCTTTCCTCAACAACATGGTTGAGGTCTTGAACACTGCATGTGAGAATTCATGCTGATGTGGTAAATGTAAAACTGCTGCACAATGTAATTGTACATCTGCACATATTTTAAACTATTCTTGATAATGATTTGAAAGGAACTAGACCCTTTATTCACAAGACATCAATTCACAAGTTTAAGAAGCGTAATATAAAGTGTTAACAGATGGGATATGCTAATGACTAACGTAGATGTTGATGAATCACTGACATCAGTTAGTCATGTGTTAGATTGGAACACCATGCTCAGGAACAACATGTGTGCTCTGTAACAAAAACAAAAAATGCTGGAAAAACTCAGCAGGTCTGACAGCATCTGTGGAGATGGAGACAGAGTTAACGTTTCAAGTCCGTATGATTCTGCTTCAGATCAAAAGGGAGGTAGGGATGTGGTGAAATATTAAGGGGGGTGGAACCGGTGAAGCTGGATAGAAGACCAGCGATGGGTGGAGGCAAAGGAGAGATGGCAAAAGATGTCATAAACAAAAGGTCAAATAGTTGTTAATGGTGGTGGTACTGGCCAAATGAGATGCTAATGGTGATATTATGAAAGCAAAATGTGATAATGGCCAGACCAGGGTAAGCACTCTGGAAAGTGACAGATGCCCTAGTGGGTGTGCTCTGTAACCTGGTTAGATGTAGTACTAATAAGCAAGTGTTAAGCAAGTACCAGAGCATATCTACAGTCTGTCTAATCATCAAGAGCCACGCCTAGAGTCCACAGATAAGAAGGACCATCTAAAAACAAAAATTACTGTTAAAATAATTTGTCATGATCATTTAATGGTGATATCTACATAAAAGAGGCAGAATTTTACAGTTCTCCATTGGTGGGTCTGCAGGCAAGGGGCACCCGTAAAATTCCCCGGGTGGAATCCCGCTGCCCTCTCACCCACCCCCAACCTGTCTGCAATTTTACGGAGGGTGGGCGAGGTCTAGGGTGGCCCATCCATACTCACCTCAATTGAAGTTCTTAAGTAGCCAATAATTGAACACTAAAGGGCTGTTTCCCACCCAGTCTCAATTTTGAGGCTGGTGGGAGGAGTTCAGTGGCAGTGGGGGATCCTGACAGATCACCCAACTTGGTCCTCTGGTGGAAAAGGGGAGAGCCTCCCTCAAGGCTCCCCTTTCCACACTGGACACCCCCCGCCCCAAGATCTCCCTGCTCCGTCCCACCGGGTCCTCACTTCCCCTCTGGCCTTTACATCAAGACTTCCACCCTTCTTCCCTCATACCCCCTGGGCCTCATCTCCCCCCCACACTGTGAGACCCCCTACATTTACCTGATCCTCGACTCTGGGACTTAGGGCGGAATTTTCTGTGCCCGCTGGCTTTACTGGACAATATAGAGGGAAGGCCAAAAATCAGTTTCACGACATTGTGAAACCAGTTTGCAATCGTCTGCTCCTCCCATCAATGCTGGGCCATATTTCCTGCTGCCGCAAGTTGGGAACTTCATTGAAATACATCTGCATATCATTAGAAGCTGACCGGAATCATCCCCCCGAGCTGGATCAGCTGAGCACGTCAGCATCTTGTTTTACAACGGTACATACGCAACTTGCACCTGGCAAGCTGCACTTGACTCAGAACTTCGATGTTTGTTTGCCTACCTGGCTTCGGGCAGCACTTGTAGACATCAGTGCCAGGATTTGCACCATGCCATTCCTAGGTGGGCTCATGGGCAGCTGTCTATCTACCAGACCAGTGGTAAGTTGGGGGTGGCTTTTCAATGACTGCAGGGCAAGGGCTTGCTTGGGGAAGGGGGAGAAGTGGCCTCAGGCAGGAGGAGAGGCTGCAGGGTGAGAGCTGTACTGGGGAAGGGGGTACCCCAGGGTATATATGGGGGCGCATGTTGACCTATGCAAGTGGTCTCAAGATGGTGAGGGCTGAGGAGGCAGTCTCCAGAGGGGATGGCGCCAGATGGACATGTGTGGGTATGTGTGTGAGAGAGTGGGTGGTGATGTCCCTTGAGCTGGCAGTGAGTGAGATGCCAGTGAATGTGTGATTACCTTGTGAGTGTGTGAGTGATGAGATGGTTGCCTTACCCTGGCAGCACGAATGAGATCATTCAGTCTGTTTCTGCACTGGATGGCCAACCTCTTCAGTGCAGCATTGGCACTGACCACCACTGCCACCGCCTCCCAAGCTGGAGTGGTGAGATTGCTGGACCTCGTGCAGTCAGAGCGGGGGTGGCGGACATCAAGGTGGCCTCCAAAAGGCATCCCAGTGATGGGTCACTGAACTCTTCTTGGCTTTCAAGGCCATGTCTTCACTGGAGCAGCCCTGGGCTGCAAGCATTGAGAACTGCGTGCGCGGCTGTAGTTTAGATACAGCACCTGGAGTGAGGAAACTGTGAGGTAATGGTGTGGCGGGCGATTCAGAGGCCGCCCGCCAGCAAGGCGGTGTGTTTCCTGTCGCTGCATAATTAATGAGGCAGGATTGGGACGCTACAGCGTGAAAGGCCGCCCTTGTGGCTGGGGTAAATCGTACTTTTTCGCGTCCGCTACTTCACTTGGTGCAAATGTGGGACAGTTCCCCCCTTAGAACCTGAGGAGTGTTTGTAGTCCCAGTCGTGGCCACTGCTGCCTCCAGCGCTTTTGGGACTACAGAGCTGCCAGCCAATCTGACTGCTGGAAGCTCCCTGAGGTGGGACCAACGCCGAAGTGAGGGTGTAGTCCCGTCTCTAGCCAATGAACGTTCCATAAGTGTTAAATGTCTGCAGGGCAGCTGTGTTCGGCAGGGATGTGTTCCCCACCGACTCTTCAGATGGTGGGGTGGGAAAATCCCTTCATCCGAAAAATTCTGCCCAAAATATTGATTTTTAATCAGCTAATGAAGGGGGGAAGCATCAAAAATACTTGGAAGTGGAAATGACTGGCTTTATTATTGTGCTGACCTGATGAATGCAACTGTAGTTGGTGTTACGAAAGCAAAATACTGTGGATGCTGGATATATGAAATAAAATGCTGCAAATGCTGGATAAACATCAGCAGGTCAGGCAGCACATGTAGAGAGAGAAACTGGGATAATATTTCAGGTCGATGACCTATCATCAGAATTGGAAGATGGCAAAGATTAGCAACCTTTAAGCAAGCAGAGAAGTTGGGGCAGCAGGAACAATTAAATGGCAAGAGGGATGATAGTTCTTAAGGCACAGATGCTGTCTGATCTGCTGACTCTTTCCAGTTTTTTCTTGGTTTTTGTTATAAATGTGTGGTGTTTAACTGATATCAAAAGGTAATTTACACATTGTGCAATGTAGCATAAAGCAGCCTCCCAACGCTGCCTAACATAATGGAACACTTTAACAATTGATCAGGAAGCTTGTGTGTCCCTCCCAATTTTACAGCACCATTGCCTTGAGTTATCCTTAGCATAAATCGCTAAGGCTGACAGTAATTTTTAGAACATAACTCTTGAATGTTCTTAAAATAATTGAGTCTCTCTGGAATTGGTGATATGAGATTTTATATTTTTGTATGAAAATATTGCGGGCTTAACTTGTCTGATTTCTTTACAACACTCTCTTTTTTAAATGTGAAGTGCTTTTGCTTTATTTCAGCGCTGAGGGGTTACTAAGGAGTTCTCAGTGGAACAATAGAAGGAATTTTGTTGGGAAACAATTAATTACACTTCCTGAAAACCTGTCCTCGAAGCACACAGGAAATGGGCTGTGGCTCATAAAATATGCGAGGAAAGGCTAAATAAGAAATCATAAATAAACTCTGATGTGTTACTGAATTAGACAGCCTCCAGGGAACAAGATAAATTCCCCCTTCTCCACAATAGAATGTGTGTCCTGGTTCCCTGAGATAAGGAGCCAATAATCCTGCCCACCCTCTACAGCAGTAGACGGCACCCTTTTCTAAAGTGACTGGGGCTTGGTATCAGAAAGTTCCAGCTTTTTTTTTTCCTGCTTCTTTCTTTTCTCATATTGCTGGCTTCAGCTGCAGCTGATCAAGGAGAACCATCATCTAGAAATGACTGTTGTTGATATTGGTGGATGGACGCCAGTTGGAGTGGCGAGGGGTGGGGATGGTGAAACCAAGATGGGGGAGCAGAAGGAAAGAAAAATGATTAGCAGCTTTAGGAGAAGAAAGAGAGAAATGTATTATTGCACCATCATCAAATTGTACATGTGAAAAACAGCCACGTAGGATTATCTTCACAAGCTTTCTGAATTCCTTGTTTCAGGAACAAGATTATTATGAGCAGGGTAATTAGTTGTTTGGGGAGGGAAATGAAAGCTGTGCATACTTTCTCAAGCCATGATACTAATAGAAACAACAGCTGAAGCTTTTCAGAGGAAAGGTCAAGAACAAAGACTTGAACAGATGAGTGTGAATAAAGATTTTCTTAACCTTTAAAACTCTGTTGCTGTGTTAATTTATCTGTTCAATGTTGAGGACCGGGGAACAAGAGTCCTTTCACATTTTGATGCGATTTTGTGAATAAGGTTTGGACGTGGTCATGTTTCTATTTAGGACCAGGACAACCCTCATGCCTGGCCTTTCAACAACCCATAGAAACAACCTTTAAATCCAAGCTTCAATCAAGGAAATATCACTTTCTCCCCCCCACCCCCAGTCAATAATGAGGGTGGGCACCAGGCGAAAGTAAGCAAGTATTTATTTTCAAAATTAATTAATGATTTAGAAAGATTGAGTTTAAAACTCCTGAAGACCCTAACCATTGAGTGGAGGGATGGTGGGACAGGACATAGGCTTTGGTCCCCACCTTCAAATCCCGATTTAAATATTTAAATACTCAGGGTGGGTGCCAGCAGCTGCAGAGGTGCGACAGAAACATCCACCCTGCTTTGCCACTGGAAAGTGAGGGTAGCACCCTCCAGTGAACCTCTGAAGGCCTTATCAAGCTCCTGCATAAGTCAATTAAAGAATCTTGAATTTCTGTTGGGAATGGGAGAAGCCTTTAGATGTTAATTGATTGCAGAACTGGACGAAATTCCCAGGGTAGCATGGGAACATGCCCAAACGCCCTCAAAATGCTGTCGCGATATGGGGTTGGGGTTGATAGAAGATTGATCTCCCAGCCCCCACCCACACTCCCCCTTATATAACGTCCATCTTAACATAAATGGGGTGGAGACTGATGGATCTGAGTTCTGTCCCCATCATGACATCTGCATAAGAACCCTATCCTGTCATTTGGTTTTCAGTCTTTCATGGGGTGTTGGCATCACTGACTCTGATTGCCACCCCAAGGAAGTTCAGGCCCATTAATGCGGTTGCATATATGATTACACTTTAGAGTTATGAGAAACAAAATGGGGCCAAGCAACACTCCTCTGGACACCCCTGCCTAAGTGTTGCAGTAAATTGATCCCCCAATAGTTTTACCTCCTCATTATTGTAATCGAATGGTTTACCAGATTTACAGCAAAAGCTTATAATGGCAAGCTTTATCTAAAGCTCTGGAAACAAGGAGCTCCTGGTTTATAGTGGATTAGGACACTATTGGTTTCAAGCATGCATAGAACTAGCAATAGAAAAGGTTATAAGAGGCAAAACCTTTTTTTAAGAGATCAGTTCCACCTACCTTTCTTCTCACCTTAAACTGTTAATCAAGTCTGTATCACTTTTGGGGACAATTGTCAATTGCTACCCACCTGTTTATGCCTAGGAATAGGCTACAGTCTGAGGAAAACTGGGAGTGGGCCACTTGGCTACCCCTCAGCTGCTCAAGACTCAGCTGATACAATTTTCAGGAAGGCCTTTAAGTGGGTTCATAGCATGGATGTACAGTTCACCCACTTGAAACAGGCAGGAGTCTGCTTATGTATGCATATCAGAACCCTCTGCTAGTTACAGTACCCCATTTTCAAATTTTCCAGTAACAATGAGGCTTCTCCTGAAGCAACCTGGAATTTTATGGACGGAGCAGTTTTGTTGGGCCAGAAGGAGCAGGAATGTTCCTCCTGCCTCCACAGAAATTCAGCGATCAACTGCCAGTCACTGGATGGGCTCATGAGAATTAAAAATGCCCATTCCTAAAGCATTACGCTAAGTCAAAATTGGTTATGAATGATGTACATTTAGATTATAGAATCTCTGTAGCAGTCTTTAGTGTTTCGCCAGTCTGCACTTGAATATTACCAATTTATTTTATGACATGATATGTAATTGATGTGCCACACATTGCAAGACTACATTAAGAAACAAAAAAATCAATGCTCCCAAGGGGCTTCTGTGAGCAGTCCTGCATTCAACTTGAATGAAAATGACTGAAAACCAAAAACAGATGGAGAACAGTTTTATCCAGCTTTAATGCTGTTATTTGAACTGAAATAGCATTTAGATTGCATGATTATACAACAAAATTCAATGACTGTTAAGTCATAAAGAACAGACAGGGCCCCTAAATCCCAGTGATTCTATAGCTAAAGAATCTATTGCAGAATTCATCTCCTGACATTTTTGCCCTTTCCCAAGCTGTTTTTCCTATTGCAACTGAACTGGAATATCTACTCAATATTCCAAACTAATGGTCACCACTGACTGGCCTCTATTGATTTACCTCTCAATTTCCACACATTGTTATACCCTCAGCACTTCATCTACCGGGCAGGCCACTCGATTACCTACCTACTTGAGCTTCGTTTCTTATTCAATTCATTTTAAAAAGACTCAAAGTTCAGTTTCTGAGCCTCTGCCTCAGCAAATTTTAAATGTTAGAATTGTTGATATGTACAAATTTTATCTCTTTACATGATGAACCCAATTTCATTAAATTTCTTGCATTTAAAATCACAATCATATAATTCATAGTTTAATGCTGAAAAGCGAGGTATGTTTCTGAAGCTTTTTGTCTTGCACTCCACCAGGAAAAATGCAAGAATGCTAAATTTCAAATGACCACATTGAATTGCAAGAGAAAAAGGTGCTGATTTGCTGGCAAGTTGATTCTGATTGGCCGAGGCATTACCATGAAGAAAGCAATGGGGAACTAGAGGCTCCCAAGCGTTCGGGTAACTAAAAAATAGCTCAAGGCTTGAACATATTCCTTTTGTTTGCAGCGAATTGGTCCCTGTGTATGAATGTATGTTGCTCCTAGCAAGCATAAACGAACCACATTACGAGCTGAACTGATCATCTTAAATTTGCTGATGATGTGGCTATTAGCGCACTCATGGTTGTTCAGCATGTGTTTCCCAATTATGGAATCCCATCTAATAATAGATGTTTTGTTGTGGGTTTTGCAAGCGGTTGAGTATGATCTGTACCCTGCCTATTATGAACAACTGATGGAATATGCTGTTTGATTCAATCAGCTAATCATTGGGGCATACAGCCTACGAACATGGCATTGCACCGGCACTGAAATTCATACATGGTGTTGCTCAATTGTATGATAACTAGAACACCCTTTTGCACCGGCAACCAAAGGACTGTAGTATAATGCACTGGACATTTGTCATAAGCGCTCTTTTCCTTCTTCACCTTAATCTCAATCTCTTTGTCATCTAGGGAGCTCTGGATTTGTTTGCCCTACCTTTGCCCTTCGGGGGAATGTACTTTGACACGCCCGAACTATCTCTTCTTTAAAGGCAGCCTGTTGTTCAGTTACAGTTTTGCCTGGCAGCCTCTGATTCCAATTTTTCTGGGTCAGATCCATTCTTACCCCATTGGAATTGGCTTTCTGCCACATAATTACTCTTACACTGGATTGTTCCTTGGCTTCCCTGTTTAAGAAGGGAGTGAGGCAAAAGACAGGAAATTACAGGCCAATTAGCCTGACCTCGGTCGTTGGTAAGATTTTAGAGTCCATTATTAAGGATGAGATTTCAGAATACTTGGAAGTGCATGATAAAATAGGGCAAAGTCAGCATGGTTTCATCAAAGGGAGGTCATGCCTGACAAATCTGTTAGAATTCTTTGAGGAGGTAACGAGTAGGTTAGGCAAAGGAGAGCCAATGGATGTTATCTACTTGGACTTCCAGAAGGCCTTTGACAAGGTGCCGCACAGGAGGCTGCTCAGTAAGATAAGAGCCCTTGGTGTTAGAGGCAAGGTACTAGCATGGATAGAAGATTGGCTGTCTGGCAGGCGGCAGAGTAAGGATAAGCGGGTCCTTCTCAGGATGGCGGCCGGTGACTAGTAGAGTTCCACAGGGGTCAGTGTTGGGACCACAACTTTTCACTTTATACATTAATGATCTAGATGAAGGAACTGAGGGCATCCTGGCTAAGTTTGCAGATGATACAAAGATAGGTGGAGGGACAGGTAGTATTGAAGAGGCAGGGAGGCTGCAGAAGGATTTGGACAGGTTAGGAGAATGGGCAAAGAAGTGGCAGATGGAATATAATGTGGGGAAGTGTGAGGTCATGCACTTTGGTAGGAAGAATAGAGGCATAGACTATTTTCTAAATGGGGAGAGAATTCAGAAATCTGGAGTGCAAAGGGACTTGGGAGTCCTAGTCCAGGATTCTCTTAAGGTTAACGTGCAGGTTGAGTCGGTAGTTAGGAAGGCAAATGCAATGTTGGCATTTATTTCGAGAGGACTTGAATATAAAAGCAGGGATGTGTTGCTGAGGCTTTATAAGGCTCTGGTCAGACCACATTTAGAATATGGTGAGCAATTTAGGGCCCCGTATCTCAGGAAGGATGTGCTGGCCCTGGAGAGGGTCCAGAGGAGGTTCATGAGAATGATCCCAGGAGTGAAAGGCTTAGCATATGAGGAACGTTTGAGGACTCTGGGTCTATACTCGATGGAGTTTAGAAGGATGAGGGGGGATCTGATTGAAACTTACAGAATACTGAAAGGCCTGGATAGAGTGGACGTGGAGAAAATGTTTCCACTAGTAGGAGAGACTAGGACCCGAGGGCACAGCTTCAGAGTAAAGGGAAGACCTTTTAGAACAGAGATGAGGAGAAACTTCTTTAGTCAGAGAGTGGTGAATCTATGGAATTCATTGCCACAGAAGGCTGTAGAGGCCAGGTCATTGAGTGTATTTAAGACCGAGCTAGATAGGTTCTTGATTGGTAAGGGGATCAAAGGTTACGGGGAGAAGGCGGGAGAATGGGGTTGAAAAACGTATCAGCCATGATTGAATGGCGGAGCAGACTCGATGGGCCGATTGGCCTAATTTCTGCTCCTATGTCTTATGGTCTTATGGTCTTATTTTTCCATAGCCAACCAAAAACTTCTGATACAATGATCAGTGTTCCCTACATGTTTCCCTACTGACACTTGATTACTTGACCCACCTCATTTCCAAGTACCAGGTCCAGCAATGCCTCCTTTCTTTTTGGACAGGAAGCATAGTGCTGTAGAAAATTTTTCTGAATATACTGTAGGAACTCTTGCCCTTCACACTGCTACTATCCCAGACTAACCTCACATAATTGAAGTCCCCCATTATAAATACTCTATCATTTTTGCACCTCTCTGTAATTAGGGGTAGATTTTCCTGATATTGTACCTCAGATATTGCACAGAAGAATATCAGATAAGGTGGATCTTATGCTGGTGACGTAGTCAGCCTAACTTTCTGATCATTTAAAGCTTGTTTTTCTGCCTGTGACCTCTGCTCGTTGGAACAAAATGTTGGATCTAGGGCCCTGTCTAGGCATGGAAAACTTCTGGATGTCCAATCCCTCTACACCTCCATCCCTCACCAGAATGGTCTGAGGGCACTCCGCTTCTTCCTTGAACAGAGGCCTGAACAATCCCATCCACCACTACGCTCCTCTGTCTGGCTGAACTTGTTCTCTCACTGAAAAATTTCTTCTTCAGCTTGTCTCACTTGCTCCAAATAAAATGTGTGATTATGGGTACCCACATGGACCCCAGTTAAGTCTGTCTTTTTGTGGGATATGTGGAACATTCCTTGTTCTGATCCCACTCAGGCAGCACCCCCCCACCAACCCCCCCAACAACTCTTTCTTCCATACGTCGATGACTGTATAGCTACCGCTTCATGCTCTCATCTGGATCTGGAAAAAATTATCAATTTTGCTTCCAATTTCCACCCCTCTCTCACCTTCACATGGCCATTCTCCAACACTTCCCTTCTCTTCCTTGACCTCTCTGTCTCCATTTCTGGTGATGGACTGTCTACTAATATTCGTTACAAGCCCACCCACTCTCACAGCTACCTTGACTACAGCTCCTCACACCCTGCTTCCTATAAGGACTCCATCCCATTCTCTCAGTTCCTCCGCCTCCGTGCTATCTGTTCAGATGATGCTTCTGACATGTCTTCCTTTTTCCTTAACTGAAGGATCCCCCCCACTTTGGTTGACAGGATCCTCAACCGTGTCTGATCTATCTCCCACACCTCTGCCCTCACCCCTTCCTCTCCCTCCCAGAACCATGATAGGGCCCCTCTTGTCCTCACTTTTCACCCCACCAGCTGCTGCATTCAAAGGATCATCCTTCGCCATTTCCGCCAACTCCAGCATGATTTCACCACCAAACACATCTTCCCCTCACCCCCCACTTGTCAGTATTCCATAGGGACCATTCCCTCTGCGACACCCTCCATCACTCCCAACACCTCATCCCATTCCCACGGCACCTTCCCATGCAATCGCAGAAAGTGCAACACCTGCCCCTTTACCTCCTCCCTCCTCACAATCCAAGGCCCCAAACACTCCTTTCAGATGAAGTAGTGCTTTGCTTCCATCTCCTTTAATTTAGTCTACTGTACTCACTGCTCCCAGTGTGGTCTCCTCTACATTGTGGAGACCAAACGCAGACTGGGTGACTGTTTTGTGGAACACCTTTGCTCAGTCTGCAAGCATGACCCAGACCTCCCTGTCACTTGCCATTTCAACACACCACCCTGCTCTCATGCTCACATGTCTGTTCTTGGCCTGCTGTAATGTTCCAGTGAAGCCCAACGCAAACTGGAGGGACAGCACTTCATCTTCTGATTACGCACTTTACAGACTTAACATTGAGTTCAATAACTTCAGACCATGAACTCTCTCCACCATCTTTGCCCCCTTTTTAATCCAATTTTAAAAAAAAAATGTTTTTAATTTATTTATTCTTTTTTATCCTTTACCCCCACACCCCCACCCCCACAGGGCCACCTATCACTCGTTTTTATGCTGTGCTTTCACACAGCACTGACCCTTGTTCTGTTATTAACAGACCTTTATGCCACTATCAGCACCATTTTTAGTCTTTAACACTACCACTAACACTCCCTTTGTCCTGTGTACATGACATCTTTGTCAAATCTCTCCTTAGCTCCTACCTACCCCATACCTTCTATTTTGCTTCATCTGCGCCACCCCCTCTTAAACTGTATAAGACCCATCACATTTCTACTTCTCTTTAGCTCTGAAGAAGAGTCATACAGACTCGAAACATTAACCCTGTTTCTCTCTCCACAGATGCTGCCAGATCTGCTGAGTTTTTCCACATTTTCTGTTTTTATTTCATATTTCCAGCATCTGCAGTATTTTACTTTTACTTTATGGAAAAACTCTGTTATATTGTATTGTCCTGTTGACTGCAGAAGCACCGTGTGTCTACTATAAGTAGCACACTATCGGTGTAAGGATAGTCTTTGAGTGAGAAATGTAGGGAGTTTGCTCAGAAAATAATCTCAGTAAGGACTGATAGTATTGTGGTTTGCTGTCATTTTTTAACTCAATTAACAAATGTTAGATGAACACTCAAGGCACTGTGCACAGATGCCAGAGCCATTCTCCCAGTGATAGTGTTCCAACAGGATGAAGACAATGGCAGAATATTGACCTATCTCTAAGGTTGGGATTGACCTTATTTGCATGAATAGCTCCCACCAGAATTCCTGCTGCTAAGAGGGGCCACACCACTAGAGGGTAAATGCTGAGAGGTTGTTTCCCCTTGTGGGAGAGTCTAGGACCAGAGGGCATAATCTCAGAGTAAGGGGGCGCCCACTTAAAACAGAGATCAGGAGGAATTTCTTCTCTCAGACGGTAGTCAATCTGTGGAATTCTTTACCGCCGAGGGCTGTAGAGGTTGGGTCGTTAAGTATATTCAAGGCTGAGATAGACAGAATTTTAATCTGTAAAGGAATCAAGGATAATGGGGAAAAGGCAGGAAAGTGGAGTTGAGGATTATCAGATCAGCCACGATCTCATAGAATGGCGGAGTAGTCTTGTTGGGCCGAATGGCCTACTTCTGCTCCTACGTCTTATGGTCACCGTCCGATCAGGAAATCCTGGTGGTATTACTGCTTCTGTGGCCTCAGAAGAGGCGGGTGACAATGATAGGGACAGTGATCGAATTAGCCCCAAAATTGGAAGATTGGCTGCTTTTTAGGCTTTAACTTATATAAGAAGTTAAGTAGGGACCAGAATAGGAGAGAAGGCTGCAACAAGGCTTTCTCTCTCCATTTCTATCTTCGTGCTGTAGCTGCTTCTTCCTGTGTTTTCTTGACAGTGTTATAAATTGTGAAAACTGCATTCTTTAAGGTTACATTTTAAAGCACAAGTGACTCACTTAAAAATGGCCCCAGAACAGCCAGTCGGAATTGTGGATTTCAGACTGGGTCTCCTCTTTTGACAGAACAAAGACAATCTTTAATTTCATCCCATCCAGAAGATAATGAAGTCACGATGCCACATTATGGAAATGTAGATTTTGCCTTGGCAAGAACAAAGAACTTGGTCAATTCAAACACTGGAGGCGGGAAATGACTTCAGGTCACTAACTGACATTACCCCCTCCCTTTTTGGAGAGTGACTTTGCAATTTTGACCAGGTCATATGGTACAGCAGCGATCTTAGTTTGCTTGCCAAGAATAATACAAAAAGACTGCAAACTGCCTAAAGGCAGGACCATTTTATAACTATCTTAGAGATCCATCTTGAAATAGCTTCACACAGGGAGAGAGTAGCCAACAAGCACAGCTATGATCTGCTATAATCAATCAGACCAAAAAAGGGTCATATTGCAGTTCCCTGAAAGAGAATGAAAGAAACTCCTTTCTCCCACCCCTACCTGATTCCATCTACTATCTATGCTGCCTGTGAAAGCAACTACCGGGAAATCACTTGCGGAAGCCATCGCAGCTGCTGAGATAATCCTACAATTTCAAGCATTCACTTCAGACGACACAACATCTCGACTTAAAACTATAGGCCGGCTTCGAAACAACAGAGACTGAACTTAGTTCAATTTTGTAAATATTGTTTTATCTTCATCTGTAATTAATCTTAGTCCAGTATTTTCGGAGCGGCAAGCGGGGGCGGGGTGTAAAAGGCGGCCATTGGCTACATGCTCATCCACGCCTGCTCCTGCCCAACCCCCCCACCCCTGGCGGGGAGAAAATTCTCACCTTAGTGTGTATACATGTGTGTATGATGTGATTGTTCCAGCAAGAGTGTAGAAGTAAACTAACCTTTCCTTTTTAAGTACAAAAGGCTTTGCTGCTAGATTATTTTTAAATTGGCTCGCTCACTCCGGGTAAGAAATCCACATACAAATATATTGTTCATGGTGACTTTGAGGAAAAACCTTTTTAAGACATCTGTGACCTGGATCTACCACTACCTCCCCCATGGTAACCTGAGGAAGTGGCGATAACACAGGCAGATAACAAAAAAATCCTCCCGCGACCAGGGTCTACCCCTGCTGCAGTTCACATGTGGCAGCTAGGGAAGGAGAATCCAGTGGCAGCTCAGATGGGTTGTTAGGATCAATTATAGGTTAGGCAGCGAAACAGCACCCACAGTTTCCTTCCTCCTTACTGTGTTCCTGTCTGATTTCAGGCAGAGGCGAATTCTGGCTGGGAAGTCAAATTCTAGTGTAATTTTCTGGTAAGGTAATATTAGAGAACGCAGAATCATCAGGCAGGGTATTCAGACATAGTGCAGTTCCTACTTTAAAGTCATCTATTCTGTGCATATTTTCATATTTACACTATAAATTCCTATAGCCACAGTGAGAATAGAAACAGTCTATTTAAGCTTGGCATTCAGTCATTATAATCTCCTGACAATGGTAGCGCTGCAGAGACTCCATTGACAGTTGGGTGTAATTATTGCTTTGGCAGTTTCCATTATAAATCTGGACATGGGAAGCTATAATGGAAAAGATTGATAGGAAGTGTGCACAGAAACACAGCTGATCAGGAATTAAACTGGTACCAGTTAATCTCCTACCCCAATGTAATTTAGTGAGTATGGACACTCTGTTACCTGTCTCTACAGGTTTTGTGTTCTTCCTCTTGATCCTTGTTGAATTATTTCCTTTTCTCTCCATGGTTTTTCTCCTTTGTTTCTTTCCTTCAGATGCTGGGCAGGTAGTGCAGCATGGTGTGTGGGGAAGGGAGCCATTGTTCTGGCAGAATGAGTTGTAACTTTGATGTGCTTTGTCACTATACCATCCTACCACATATAAACAACATAATGAGGAAGCAGTTAAATTAACTAGTTACAGATGTAACTGTATATTCCCAAGCACTCTAGCACTCCATTGTATTCCAACCAATTAAGGCTTTCAGCTCCTTTGGAGTTCAACTTTGTGGCTATTAGTCATTTTAAAACAATTTTAATAGTTTCTCAGGCAATTGCCCAAATATTGATCTTATGAAGGTTGTTTGTTTACCAAGAAATTAGTCCAAAAACTAAGCAAGCTTACAGTAAATACTTATTCCTGCTCTTAAACAAGATGCTTGTAAAATGCTTTTTTTCCACCAACCCAAGATGTATATGAATTTCTTACTCTGTTTGATTAGGATAATAAGACAAGACAAATTTATTGTGGCAACAAAGGGATAAGCGGTCATTCCAAGACCATTGAAAATACAGTGTAACTGGAACTAAATGTTGAAAACATTGTGATTTTTGTAGACTGGTGGACGTTTGTACCTTTCTACTTGAAGGAACAATTTCAATTGTTCATAAGATGAACAAACATAAAATCAAAGTATCAAGGTTCAGCAGAGGGAGAAAGAGACACAATGCAGTTAATAACGACCAATTGGAGGTGCCATAAATTCCTTAAACAGTTTTGTTTTTAAGAATACAGTTTGGTGTGAACTGTATTTTCTTGTGCCCTGCAATAATACTTTTGGGCGATTAGTATTTAGTTCACAATTAATGTACTTGGCAGTAAATGAGATTAAGGGGCCACAGGAGATATGTACAGTAATGCTTAAATAGAGAATTAATTATTTCAACTTTGAATGAAGTAAATTGAACTTGCTAAGCATGACACATTTCTTTCTTCAAAGGGATGGCTGGGATTTTCCATGGCTGGCGGGGTCGGGCGTGTTCGGTGGTGTGAGTGGGCAATATGGCGCGCTAGGTTTCACGACGGCGTGAAACCAGTTTGCGATCGTCCGCTCAGCCTGGCGATGGCAGGCCCTGTATCCCGCCATCAGATGTCAGGAACCTCATTGTAATACAGAAGCATAACATTATTAGGCCTGCCCGTTGGACTCATCCCCCTCATTGGATCGTCCGCCAATGTCGGCGGGAAAACACGACAACGTGTTTCACTACAGCACCTGGCTGCCAGGACTTCGCTCAGAACTTCAAGGTTTACTTGCCCACCATGCTTCGGTCAGCACTTGCAGTCATCAGAGCCAGGCTTCACAGACAGCACCACATCACTTTTAGGGGTCTCACGGGTAGGTCTCTACCTACCAGACCAGCCATACGTGGGTGTCTTTTCAATGGCTGCAGGGCTAGGGCTTGCTTGGGGAAAGGGGGAGAAGTGGCCTCAGGCAACAGAAGAGGCTGCAGGATGAGAGCTGAACTGAGGAAGTGGAGTATCCCTGG
The DNA here is from genome assembly GCF_964194155.1 of Cetorhinus maximus. Taxonomy (NCBI): domain Eukaryota; kingdom Metazoa; phylum Chordata; class Chondrichthyes; order Lamniformes; family Cetorhinidae; genus Cetorhinus; species Cetorhinus maximus. The sequence continues at coordinate 62,633,947 of NC_135898.1, read as the reverse complement.
GTGTGTGTGGGGGCACATGTTGTTCTGTGCAAGTGGCCTCAAGATGGTGAGGACTGAAGAGGCAGTCTCCAGAGGAGATGAGGCCAGATCGACATATGAGGGTGTGTGTGAGAATGGTTGGTGATGTCCCTTGAGATCGCAGTGAGATGCCAGTGAATGTGCGATGGGCTTGTGATTGTGTGAGTTTAGAGTGATGGGATGGCTGCCTTACTCTGGCAGAAGGGATGAGATCATTCATCCTCTTTCTGCTTTGGATGGCCAACCTCTTCTGTACAGCATTGGCACTGACCACCGCTGCCATCGCCTTCTAAGCCGGAGTGGTAATGTAGCTGCCCCTCCTGTGGCCAGAGCGAGAGTAGAGGACATCACAGTGGGCCTCCACGGCATCCAAAAGGCGCTCTAGAGCTGCAGTCTTCTTGCCTTTCGGGGCCATGTCTTCTTTGCTGCCGTCCTGGGCTGGAACCACTGAGCACGGCTGTACTTTAAATGTGATGCTTGGCACGATGAAGCGGCAAGGTGATAGCATGGTGAGCGAATGAGAGCCCTCCCACCATGGAAACGGGAATGCATAAGTAATGCAGCTGGTTTGGGACGTTAAGGTGTGAAAACCCATCATTGCGGAGGGTGGGTAAAACGTCGTTTTATCTGCCCGCTACTGCACTTAGTGCAAACCTGGGGCGATTCTGCCCGATGTCTTTTGTCAAGGTAAAGGATATCAACTGATAGATAGAAACCATTCCCATTTCAGTTATCCAGTATCATTTGTATCAAATGAATAAACAAACACTATTGACTAAACACTATTTGATACAGTAAAGGTTTGAAAACATGAAATTTTGACGTATCATCCTTCCGGTTTTTAACTAGAAGTTTAAATTTCTCTCGAAACAGTCTCCATGGAGATTATAACACAACACAACTAGCTGAAAATTTAAGCTCCCCCAGCAATGCATCTTAGCTCCCATCACAGAAATGTGGCAGTGTGCATTTTCTATTCCTTACATCAGCCATCCTTCAAATCTTTGTAGGAGAGGTCACCAGTTATAGACAGTTTTTTTTGATGGTGTGCGCATGTCCATTGGGAACCGAATGATTAAAGATTCCATGAGACATAATGACTTCTGTGATACTGTGCAATTGTGAAGATGTAGCGATATCCAATAGCAAAGAAAGCAATGTTTCATCGTACCTCGGTTGAATTTGAATTCAGATGCCAGAAGTGGAAGGGCCAAGATCTAATTCATTAACTGTTATATTTATTTTAAAACCTTAGCTAAACTGCTGGCTTGGAGCTTGAAGAGTTGAGATTGCTCAAATTTGATTGAACAAGTTTTGAGAACTGGCAATTTGCAAAAATTGCGTGGGGGGATGGGATTATGAGGAGCAAGTATATAAATTGGACATCATCTTTACTGGAAAATAGAAGGTCAAGAGCTGATGTGATTGCTATTTATAGGATTTTAGAAGTGTGCTGATAATATAGGCCATGACAAGCAATCTTACCTTGTCTAGAACAATAGGGCCATGACATTCCCTGCACTTGAAAGGGGTAAATTCAAAGTGAATCTGCAGAATCATTGGCTTCGATATTAACACCTTCCTACAAACTGGGAACAGGTGGGTTGCAGGCAGGAAGGGGTCGGAGGTTAATAACTTAAATATGGGGAACATGTTTCCAACATTCTGCACCCACTAAGTTTTTTAAAACAGTGGATATTGGGGTGTCCCAGTGTCGCATTGTGGAGAGGCAGGTCACTTCATTAACATATCAAAATTGATTTCTTTCAGAAAATAACATTTAATAAAATATGAGTAATTTCAGACATGACTTGTGGTAAGAACAGCATGTTTGTGAGGAAAACAGTGACAGACCCAAAGCTTTCCAGCACTAGGTTTTTCTTTGTGCCCTGTCGGCATCTGTTATAGACTAACTGATAGAGGTTGATTGCTACGATTGGCCAACAGCTTCCTTATCATTATATCATGCACCTACCAGGATGGCAGAAAGCTTGTTGGCTTTGATGTTTGGGATGTTTGGTGACTTCTAACATTTTCATAATAGTCTCTGCTAATAGTTAAAGCTGCCCAAAACAAATAGAAGAGAATAATGTTGCAATTAATACTATTGACATTTTAGGTACTTGCTTACTTACTGGATTTAGTTGGCTGAGTGATTCTAAGGGATAATGGTGGGCATGATACATAAAGATCAATGGTCATCCAGTGAGGTGACCAAGAAGCAGCTGCATTGCAAGCTTCAGACAAGGCAGCTTATTTCAGATGGCTGCACATTGTCCACTCTAACCAGGCCCTTCAAATGACTGATGAACACATACTGGCAGCCAATAGTTTGTCAGATATAACTGCAAAATGTTGTAGAGACAGTTTGCGACCACATCCGGAGGTCAAGGTCACCCCCATCCCAACTGAGCTGCACTGTTCAACAGGGGGGAAATTCTCCAGTGGTTGGAGTCTAATTATCTCAGTCTCAGGACATCAGTACAAGGAGCTCCATGTTCAGCTGCTTCATCAATGACCTTCCATTCAAAGTGGTCAGAAGTGAGGATGCTCACTGATGATTGCACAGTATTCAGTACCATTTGTGACTCCTCAAATACCAAAGCAGTCTGTGCTTGCATGCAATAAGACCCGGGCAACATTTAGGCCTGGGCTGTTCATGGTAAGTAACATTTGCACCACACAACTGCTAAACAATGACCATCTCCAAAAAGAGAAAATTTAACTATCTCGTCCTGATGTTCAATGATATTACCATTGCTGAATCCCCCACTATCAACATCAGGGGGGTTACCATTGATCAGAAAGTGAACTGGACTAGCCATATAAATACTATGATTAGAAAAGCAGGTCAGAGACTGGGAATCCTGCGGCGAGTAACTCACCTCCTGACTCCCGAAGGCACAAGTCAGGAGTGTGATGGAATACTCCCCACCTGCCTGGATGAGTGGAGATCCCACAACACTCAAGAAGCTGGACACCATCCAGGACAAAGCAGCCCACTTGATCAGCACCCCGTCCACCACCTTAATCATTCACTCCCGCCATCATCCATGCATGGTGACAACAGTGTGTACCATCTACAAGATTTAGTGCAGCAAGCCGTCAAGCCTCCTTTGATAGCATCTTTCAAACCCATCACCTCTACCACCTAGAAGGACAAGGGCAGCAGACACATGGGAACACCATCACCTGCAAGGTCTCCTTCAAGTCACACACCAACCTGACTTGGAACAATGACGCCGTTCCTTCACTGCTGTTGGTTCAAAATCCCAGAACTCCCACCACGACAGCACTGTGGGCATACCTACACACACAGAGGAACTTCAGCAGTTCAAAAAGGCCACTCAACACCACCTTCTCAAGAGCAATTAGGAATGGGCAATAAATGCTGGTCTAGCCAGCGACACCCATATCCCATAAATGGATTAAAAAATGCTGTCTCGTACAACAATTGGTCCTTTCACTTGGAGTATTTAAACATACCCTTATGTGGCAGAATAGAACAAACACATCTTATGGAGTTATTAAGGGGAAACACAGATATTTCCATTAATTAGAACAACATCAGATATTGATGTTTTTATTCCTGGAGTGTAGATTTTTTTTGACAGTGGATAAGTAATAAGTGGTAGAAGGGGGCTGAACAAAGCCAGTTTAACTTCAATAGGCACATTCAGTGACATGTTCCTGAGTGAAGCAGCTTATGGATTTCCATAACAAGGTCAAAGTTGATCAGTGACAGGATGTATTTGCTGCTGGATGTAATTCTTCGTCACTGAGCTCTGCACCAATCTTCCTCTTTACATTAGAGTATAGGATTAAGGATGTTTGCGCACTCTTGGCTGAGGGAACCCCCCCCCCCACCTCCGCCCGCACAGGGAGTGCATAGCGCTTCCTGGCGGACGTCACGCTGGCACCGATTGGAGGTGCGCCTGCCCGCGCCCGTGCCCGCTCCTGCACTTCCCCCCCCCCGATGATGGGAAAACTCTTCCCATAGAAATATAGGAGCAGGAGTAGGTCATTCGGCCCTTCGAGCCTGCTCCAGCATTCAATATGATCGTGGCTAATTCTCCATCTCAATGCCATACTCCCACTCTCTCCCCATACACCTTGCCGCTTTTAGAGTCCAGAAATCTATTCCCTTCTTAAAATATATTCAGTGACTTGGCCTCCACAGCCCTCTGTGGTGGAGAATTCCATAGATTTGTCACCCTCTGATTGAAGAAGTTTCTCCTCGTCTCAGCCCTAAATGGTCTACCCCATATCCTGAGATTGTGACCCCTTGTTCTAGACCCTGAGCCAGAGGAAATATCATCCCTGCATCCAGTCTGTCCATCCCCGTCAGAATTTTATATGTTTCAATGAGATCCCCTCATTCTTCTAAACTAAAGTGAACACAGGCCTAGTCAACCCAATCTCTCCTCATACAACAATCCTGCCATCCCAGGAATCAGTCTGGTGAACCCAGCTGTACTCTCTCTATGGCAAGTATATCCTTTCTTAGGTAAGGAGGCCAAAACTGCACACAATACTCCCGGTGTGGTCTCACCTGGAGTACTGTACAGCTGCAGTAAGACACCCTTGCTCTTGTACTCAAGTCCTCTCGTAATGAAGGCCAACATACCATTTGCCTTCTTAACTGCATGCTTGCTTTCAGTGATTGGTGTACAAGGACATCGAGGTCCCTTTGTACAGGATGTTTGCCACATACACTTTCCTCTCATTGGGTGTTCAGAGAGCTTGAACTGATTCCCCATAAATTGCCCAGGAAGCAGTACAATATTCTTTACATCCCCAGGCTACGCTTAGATTTGTTTCCTCACAATCATATGTGAAATATAGAAACATAGAAAAAAGGAGCATGAGTAGGTCATTCGGCCCTTCGAGCCTGCTCTGCCATTCAATATGATCATGGCTGATCCTCTGTCATTCTGTTTTTCCTACTGAAGTGGATAACTTCACACTTATCCACATTATACTGCATCTGTATTTGTCTACTCACTCAACCTGTCTAAATCACCTTGAAACCTCTTAACACCCTCCTCACCGCTCACATTCTCACCAAGTTTCATGTCGTCAGCAAACTTGGAAATATTACATTTGGTTCCCTCAATCAAATCACTGATTTATGTTGTGAATAGCTGAAGCCCAAGCACTAATCCCTGTGGTACCCCACCAGTCACTACCTGCCACTCTGAAAAAGCCCCATTTATTCCTACTCTCTGTTTCCCATCTTAACCAACTCTCAATCCATGCCAATATATTACCCTCAATCCCATGTGCTTTAATTTTACACACTAACCTCTTATGTGGCACTTTATCAAAAGCTTTCTGAAAACCCAAATGCTCCACATCCACTTGTTCTCCCTTATCTATTCTGCTAGTTATGTCCTCAAAAAACTCCAGTAGGTTTGTCAAACACAATTTCTCTTTCATAAATCCATGTTGACTTTGTCTAACCCCACTGATATTTTTTAAGTGTCCTATTGTCACATCCTTTATAATAGGTTTCAGCATTTTCCTTACTACTGATGTTAGGCTAATTGGTCTGTAATTTGCTGGTTACATTTCCCACCCTCCAATCTGCTGGGCCTTTTCCAGAATCTACAGAATTTTGGAAGCTGACAACCAACTTATCCACTATTTCCATGGCCACCTCCTTTAGTACCCTGGGATGTAGGTTATCAGGCCCTGGGGATTTATCGCTTTCAGTCCCATTAATTTCTCCAGCACTATTGTTTTAGTAATACTAATTTCCTTCAACTCCTCCTTCTCACTAGACCCTTGGTTCTCTCACATTTTTGGGAAGTTATTTGCATCTTCCTCCATGAAGACAAAACTAAAGTAGTTGTTTAATTGCTCTGCTGTTTCCTTGTTCTCTATTATAAATTCGGGCTGCAAGGGACCTACAATTGTCTTCACTAATCTTTTTCTTTTTACATACTTTTATATATGCTCCCAATCCTCAGGCTTGCTATTTTTTCTAGCGACTTTATATGACTCCTCTTTGGATCTAATACTATCCTTAATTTCTTTTGTTAGCCATGGTTGGGCTGCTTTTCCTGTTCTGTTTCTGCACCAGAAAGGAATGTATAACTGTTACAACGCATACATTTGTTTCTTAAATATTAACCATTGCCTATCTACCTTCATGCCTGTTAATGAAGTTCCCCAATCTATCTTAGCCAACTCAGGCCTCGTAGCTTCATAGTTTCCTTTGTTTAGATTAAGGACCCTAGATTCGCATTGGACTACTTCACCTTCCATCCTAATGAAGAATTCTATCATGTTATGATCACTGTTCCCTAAAGGACCCTGCACAACAAGATTATAATTAACCCCTTTCCATTGCACAACACCAAATCTAGGGTAGCTTGTTCCCTAATCAGTTCCTCGGCATGCTGGTCGATAAAAACATCTCATACACACTCCAGGGATTTATCCGTCACATTATTTTAGCTAATTTGGCTTACCCAGTCTATGGGCAGAATTGTGCCCTTGGTGTGCGGGATTGGTGGGAGTGGGCGGGGGCGATCGGGAAGCTGACCGCCGCCTGTAATCGACAACGCACCATGATTTCATGCTGGCAGGCCAATTAACGCCCACCCAGCGTGACACTTGAATGGCAACACTGGGTGCTGCCTGTGTGGGCGGCGGGAGGAGGGCGAGTGGGCTTGGCGTAAACTTTGCGCATGTGCATGAGAGAGCACTAAATAATCTCCCTGAGGCACTAAGCTACCTTAGGGAGATGAAGAAGATATTGAAAAAATTAATAAACAACAGAATAATATAATAAAACACATGTTTTTATTAAAAGATAAGGTTTTTTATTTTATTTCTCCTTTTTGGAAACCTCATCCCGCCCGTGGATGAGGTTTCCAAAAAAATGCAATGGGCACTTGGCCTTTTCGCCTGCCCACCAACCGTTAGGTTGAACGGTTAAAAATTAATTTCAATTGATAACTTAATCGCCTTAACAGGCCTTTTAATTGTCAGCGGGTGCGCTGCTGGCTCTGGTGCGCACCTGCTGACTGAACTATTGCGTGACTGCGCGTCGCTGTCGGCACGCTTGGCCAATGTCATTGCGTGTCATTTCACGCTCGGTCATGTCTGGTGCGTGCCCGCCCACTGAGCTAAAAATTTATCCCTATATATAGATTAAAGTCACCCATGGTTACTGTAGCACCCTTGTTTCATGCATTTCTAATTTCCTTTTAAATGCCATCCCATATCTTATCACTACTGCTTGGAGGCCTATAGACAACTCCCACTAATGTTTTCTGTCCCTTGTTGCTTCTTAGCTCCACCCAGGCTGATTCTGCATCTAGATTTCCTCTTTCACCACCACACTGATTTCATCCTTAACTAACAACGCCATGTCACCTCCTTTTCCTTTTTGCCTGTCCGTCCTAAATATCAAGTACCCTTGGACATTCAGTTCCCAGCCTTGGTCACCCTGCAGCCATACCTCCATAGTCACAATCATACCGTACCCATTTGCGCTGTTAATTTGTTACGAATGTTTGTGCACTCTTGGCTGTTAATTTTATTACGAATGCTCCATGCATTCAGGTAAAGTACCTTTAGACTTGCCTTTTTAACATTTTTACACATTTTTTTGTACAATGGTCCTATTTGCTGCTATCCCTTGTTTCCCCTGCCTTCTGCTTTTGCTTTCTACATTTCTGTTTTTCATTCCTATCTTTGTTTCCCTCTCTTGTGCTTCCCTGCTCAGGTTCCCATCCCCCTGCCAGTTTAGTTTAAACCTTCCCCCTCAGTACCAGCAAATGCTCTTGTGAGTAGATTGGTCTGGGTGCCGCTGGGGTGCAACCTGTCCAGTTTGTGCAGGTCTCATCTTCCCCAGAATTGGTCCCAATGCCTCAGGAACCTAAATCCCTCCCTCCTACATGACCTCTCCAGCCCCGCATTCATCTGGACTGTTTTCTTATTTTTGATCTCTCTAGCACGTGGCGCTGGGAGTAATCCTGAGGTTACCGCCTTCGAAGTCCTGCTTTCTCATTTATTTCCTAGCTCCCTATATTCTGCTATCAGGACCTCATCCCTCTTTTTACCTATGTCGTTGGTACCGATGTGGACCATGACCTTTCGCTGTTCACCCTCCCCCTTCAGAATGTCCTACAGCTGCTCAGTGACAGGCAACATACTATCCTGGTGTCCCGTATGTGGCTGCAGAAATATCTATCTGTTCCCCTTACGATAGAATCCCCTATCACTATTGGTCTCCCACTCTTTGTTTCCCCACCGTGCAGCTGAGCCACTCATGGTGCCACGGACTTGGCTGTTGCTGCATTCCCCTGAGAAGCCATCTCCGCCTACCGTATCTAAATTGGAAAATCTGTTAGAGACGGAGATGGACCCAGGGCCCACACTACCTGCCTAGTGCCTTTGCTCTGTCTGGCGGTCACCCATTCCCTTTCTGCCTGCGTACTCTGTACCTGCGGTGTGACCGCCTCACTGTACGTGCTATCCACGTGCTTTAACTTCACAAAAAACCTCATCTGGTATCTGATTGTTCATTGTAAAAGCACTTGTGATCGCACCCATAATTGGCCACATATCATGGATGCAGAGGGTAATCTTGTCTTCCTATTTCCAGGAGAAAGCAGCCTCCTGTTCCAAAACACAATGTTACAGCGGGAATGCCAACGTGATTTTGGGCTGTTGGAAATGATGAGAGAGGGGAGAGGTATTGCTGTCCCATGTCAAATGACATAATGGTAGATGGTAAACCTAGCATAAGTGGCTATTTTCACCATTTCAGTTGATTCTTCATTAAAGTTATGACAGGAGATCAGTGGAATCCCCATGGAAATTCTACCCTAACATCTATAGAAGTGTTTGATTCTGCAAAGCTTCAAAATATCTTAGCTGAGTTCTTTTAATTCACATCCACTTTGCCAACAGCACCTGTCCTGGGTGCTTGATTTATATATATTTGGGAACACAATGGTGCACTAAAGAATTGGAAATTATGAAAGAAGGACTTTATGCTGTCACCATGTCACTACTGCCTCATATCTATAGACCTGCCTGAGTATACTTCTCCACCACCAATGGGAATGAGGTTGGGAAGTGACTTCAGTCTTGGTGGAGAGATCATTTTCTGCAATGGCTTCCTAATTTGTGCTACAACCACAAATGGCAGAGTGGACAGTCTAGTGTGCAGATTCCTTTATTCAGTAAAAGATAAATTTCTTGCTCTAAGTTCAGAAAAATTCTTACCTTCTTGGCCAATCTGAAAAGATGAATTTCTCAATTCTTGCTGATTATTCATTAGCTTGGACAAATATCAAAGCATGAACCCAACATGGGAGAATGTTGAGGCCTGCAGTCTGTGTAACAGCAGGATAGCATCTGTCCATCTTAGTATTGCCAACTTTGCCCCAGCGGGTTATGGATTCTCAGTCTCAAGGTTGAGATCAATAGATTTTTGGACTCTAGGGATATGGAGATTGGGCAGGAAAGAGGAGTTGAGTTGAAAATCTGCCATGATCTTATTGAATGGCACAGGAGGCTGGAGGGGACGTATGGTCTGCTCCTGCTCCTTTTTCTTATGATCTTACTTTTGGTGTAACAGTTTTCCCAGATGGTACATTAAGTGGTCATATAAATAGAAACAAAATAATAGATTAGGATATTTCAATACTCAAATTGTTCTATTTTTTGAAAATGATTTTCAAAGCTAAATACCTTAACCTGCTTCACACGAATTTTCACTAATCAGGAACAGAGGCTCTTTGTTTACATTAAAAACACTGAAACACCAATTTAATCTCTTCAAAGAACTTCAAATACTCGATAGTGAAGGAGCTTAGAAGGGTTTGAAAGAAATTGTAGTAAACAATTGGATTATCAGAACAAAGCTGAAAAGCGTGGAGCTTTATGCTTAGACTATATGCAACTTGATAATTACCCCTCCTAATATTTCTATTATTAATTCACACAGAAAAAGAAACAGCATTTTTGATATTAGGGCCTTTACTTTCTAAGGCGTTGCCACAACACAGTTCTTTGCTGTCTGGCAGGCACAGTTAAACCATTGGACTCCAACCTTGTATGCTTGAATTGCGTCATCCCTGGATTTTCCTAGTCCCAATTTCTGCTGGAGAATTTTTCAACTGAATGTTGAATGAACAATCAGTAATCTGTAAAAGGAATATTTCAAAGTATCACAGAAATGGCCCTCTTAATATTAATTAGCATATGGTACATATGGGTATGGTAGCTCACTTGGCTCAACAGTAGTGTGTGGATCAGATTGACAGCAATAGCGTGGGGGTTCGATCCCTGCTCTGGCTGAGATAGACCCAGAGCCTGCCTCCACAGCCAACTAGTTGTAAAAAGAATCATGGCACTTTGCTGGTTCAGCAAATAATCACCAAGTACCTGCATTTGGGCAGAGAGCTCATAAAGGTGATTTTATGTGTAAATGGATTAGATACATTCAGCACCACAGGCGCATAGGGTTGACTTTTAACATTCTGACCCCTTTGCAGTGGGAAAGTCTGACTGTCGGGAACCTGAAAATTTCCACAGCATGTTTGTCAGTGGCTTTTAACCCAGCCACAGTGTTTGACTCCTGGATTTCCAGGCATGATGGCCACCTGCAGCAATCTATTCCAGTTGAAGTATTGAAAGAAACCCTGTAAGGATCAGAGTTAAAGCCTAATAGAGGTATTTAGACAAAGCCAGAAGCTACAGGAATTGAGACACAATGTAATAAGGCAGCACAACACTTCAGCAATCATCTTGGATATGATGCTGTGTTCTGTATTGGTCCACAGGGATGTTCTGTTCATTGTGGGTGGGCAGAAGAATCCTGCCCCTCAAAACAAGCAGGCGTGGTTGGAAGTGGCTGAGGAGGTCAGCAGCAGGAGGGTCGTGGCTCACTCTTGGATACAACGCCACAACAGGATAAATGACCTGGGGCAGGAAAGGTAAGTGGCATGGCAATTTCAAGTATCTGCGTCTAACCCTAAACCACCTCACTCTGAACCCCAAACCTTCTCCTGCACCGTACCCATCCTTCTCTGTCAGGTCAGCTCCTCATAGCCTCATCTAACAATCCACCACTAACACTCACCCTCCTTGTAACACAATGTCATGCCCATTCCTCACAGTGACCCTCCACAAATGTTATCCTTCCACCCTCTCAAAACATTTCAGTTTTCATACTCATAGGTCTCATCCTCCTCTCTTTGCAAGAGAAGAGCACACAGAACATCAGGGAGAGCAAGGGAATTGGAGGTGGCCCGCCAGTTATCTCCACTCTGATAACTGAAGAGGAGGAGGCACTGGAGCTAAGTTGGGTCTTGACACGCCTGGCCATTGGAGTTGGAGAGAGATTGGGGTCTTATGGCTACTCAGTGACAGGGTTAAATATCACAGTCACACATACAGCACTCATGTTGACCTGATGTCACCAGGCAATGAAAAATGACTATACAATGATGAGAATTCTCTTACCTTGACAGTTCGAATTCAAACCTTTCATCTCCCACAGGCCCATCAAGTGTTCCATAGGAGGTGATGCAGGAGCAGCATGGAGACTCTTCAGGGACGATCATTTACTCTGAGGATGCACTAACACAAGTTTCATGTGCAGCACCGACCTATTTGGAAATGCATACCTCAGTAAGACAGGCAATTGTGTTGTTATGGGGTATCTCGTACATCACAAATGAGTAGGACCAGGTGGTGGAGGCAGGTACAGCAGTAAAGCGTCCCTACAGGAGGGTGCAGGACCCGCCAAGCTCTGCTCAGATGGGCACAGATGCTGATCCTTGGGGGGTGTCAACAAAGAGGATATTCTGGAGCAACAGCAGAAGCGTGCAAGGTTCTGACAACATTTCCTGCCACATTGTGTACGATTGGAGAAAATTTGAAGGAGCTCTTCTCTAGCATGAAGGCCATGATGTCTTAGGCATTTTGTGCTGAAGTCTACATCCATGGTAAAAGTGGTCACATGCATGCAGCATCAGAGTTCAGTCAAATGAGTGCCTGCACTCTCAGAATGCCACTTTAAACAGGATTGAGGAAAACCATACTTTGGCCATTCAGCACTTGACTAAGGGAAGCAAAATGCTCTCCCACTCCTGCCTAGCAGGGAAACGTGAGTATGGACTCTGCTCAGAGCGTTTCGACCTCTGATCCTGTGTCTCTCTTGCAGTTGACACCTCACAAACTGCCTCCTGTCCCCAGGGTTGAGTCTGCCCCTGCACAGGTGCAGGTGGGGCAGTCTTTGGTGAGGCCCTCATGGGCTCCAAAGCCCAGAGTCCATTGGTCAAGAGCATCTGAGCAGTCAGAGCAGGAAGGTGAGCAACTGCCTCTAGCTCTGCTGAAGTCATAGAGGTAACAGAAGATAGTAGTAGTAGAAAAGGAAAGTTAAAGGATTTATAGTCACTTGGGTGTTTAACATTGTGTTACAATGTCACACTTCAGTTTCATGCCTATGCACCATGAACTTTATTTCACTAATCCATTATCCTGTCCTATCTTGCTCATTTTCACCTGCTATTCACCAAGTGGCCTTCTGCCTGGTGAAGAATGGTAGAACAAGAATTAAAGATGAGTAATGGGTTGTGAGAGGGGTAGATTGCTGATTGTGGGACTTCTTTGTGCTGGTGAGACTGCTTTGTGCTGCAGGGTGGGGGTGATGAGGGTGATGGGGGTGATGGGGGCGATGGGGGTGGGGCAGGGGGTTCAAAATTTTTCTGCCAGATGGTTACACTACCTCACTTTTATTGAAGTGAGCCTGAATCCCGGGCAGCCATGTGTGCGGCTGTTGGCACCCTCACCACTTCCCACTCCTTCTCCTCCTGTTGCTCCTCCTCTGAAGACACAGAGCACTCAGCACCTTCCTCCTCCTGGGGCTTCAGCCCTTGTTGCTGTGCAATGTTGTTCAATGTGCTTTTAACACAACTTTGGTTACTGGAACAGCAAACTTTTGCAGGGTGGCTAGAGGCTTTATCCCCAAGTCTGTTTCACACAGTCACCTTCAAGATCTCACATGACCACACCTCACAATGCCTTCCATCCTCCTTTAAATATATTTTATCCCTTTTGATTTGCAAATCCCATTGCTTCCACTTGTCTTTAGAAATTACTTTTCCCAGAAGATAAAAATCTTCATCTTCTCATTATGGCCAGCATTTATGGGAAAAATCAATGTAATAACCTTGCCTTATTTATCTTGCCAGTTGTAAACATTTTCCATGTCCCTTTTAAAATCAAACACTTCTCCAATTATCTAAAAATGTAAATTTTATTCACACTGTCTCTGCTGAGATTTCACCCGAGTTTACTCATCTCCATTTCAAATGCCTATTTTACACCTCAATTCTTTGATAATTTAAACCTTGCAGTCTAATTGCCTCTAGTTTAATTAAATTAGTCACACACACAGAACGATATATACACACACACTCGCACACACACACAAACACACACACACAAGCCTGCTTTTAAAGTACCCCACAATAATATTAGGAGAAATATGACGGTTCCTTGACACTGTGGAACAGTACGTGGTTGACGACAAGACTGCCGCTGCTCCGGCCGGTGCTGTTCTTGTTACTGTTGGAGTTGCTGCTTACTTTGTTCCTCATTTGAGGTCCAAGGTGGAGCTACATTAGTGGCTCCATGTTAATATGACTGCTGACAGCTTGAAAGTGTAGATCAAAGGCAATAAATCCAAAAGCAATAAAAGTGACAGCTGAATTGGTGAAATTCACCTCCAAAGCAATGAAAGCACACTCTCAGAACATGCCCCATGAACAAATGCCTTTCACCTACTCAAGGAGGCAGATGCGAATTCTCTGTATTTAAAGCATTTCTTGCCAATCACTTCCTCAATCTGTCTCAAATCTGGCTGTCCTCTCATCTCGTTTTCCCTGGTGAGTTCTAGGAAGCCTGATAAACCTGTGTACACACAGTTAGAGTCAGAATTCAAGGTTGAAGAAGCAAATAATTAACAGCTAACATATTTAAATAGCCAACCTGTCTGTTTCATGGGAATTTCCCGTGTGTTCAGATTAAAGGCAGAAGTTGATGGGCTCTGCCGGCTTCCTGTCATGTCCTTTTAACCTGCCACCTGCACAAAAACCCACCTACCGTCAGGTTAAAATTTCCCTCACTGGGAGAGCATGCTTGGAATAGTTGTTGCTGGGGACTCAGACAGACAGGGAAATTGAAAAATAAGCACTGATGCAGATCACCAAAGAACATGCTTAAAAGGATACAAGCAGAATGATAGACAGGTGAGTATGCCATGCAAAACAGGATAACTAAATAAATGACAAAGTGAAACCATCAAGTATATGGTGAATTGTATAAGTAGAGTGGTGGGTGGGTGGGTGAGCAGGTTAATGCACCTGAAAAGGGGAATACAGATCAGCCTAGTGTTACGATCCTTGGCTAGACTCCAACTTCCCCCCCAACAGTTGTTGATAGGATCCGATTAGGAACCAATAAGGTATAGTTTAAAGTAGACAAAGTTTGAGATCTAAGACATCTGCTTTTGGGATAAAGCCACAAGATTCCACAGGATTTGAACAAACAAAAACAAATTTTACTATACAAGTTCAGAAAGATAAAACAGTTTACAAGAACTATCTTACACTCTAACATTCAGGGTAAGTATGAGGTACATGTGAATTAACAGAAAAACTGTGGTCGGACACACCACGCTACAGAGTAAATGACAAATTAAACCAAAATGGATTCCATGGATATCTCAACAACCTACCCAGACGTTCGTCCCATTGTGAGTCAACCAATCTGACTAAAACTTCATATTTCTCATGAGGGTTTCCAATCTCCACCTTTGAAGATCTCTCCTTGAAATTCTCTCCAAAGGTTGCTCCTACTCGGACTACCTCATTGACTGCTCACTTCCCAGAATTTCAATCTCATCTACCCTGGATTCCTGAGTCTGTACTTCAGCTTCTACTTACTGGCATAATTTTAGCTCGTTGCCAGACAGCTAGCTTCACTGAGCTGGGACTGCCCCTGAGTATCTCCCAAACTCCTGCCTCTGGCTGTACCCAGCTATATATGGCTCCCAGGGCTTCTCCTGAGCCTTAACCCTTTTCAGCACAGAGCCAGTGACCTTCCGCCACCTCCTCAGCTTTCCAGGACTTCTGTGATCCCTAACTGCCTGAAGTCTGATAACAGCCAGCCCTTCTCTTGCATGTAGCCTTCTCTTCTCCTGCCGCACACCCGGTCACATGAGCTTTCTAGAGCCCCAGCTCTTGGCTTCACCAAGATATCAGTAGGTCCTAAGGCTTCTTTTACGCCTAAATTCTCTTTCAGTAGCACCAAACCAGCAAACGGCCCCCGGGGCTTCTTCTTAGCCCCAACTGCACGAGCTAACGAATGGTTCTCAGGGCTTCACCCGATTCAACTCCTCAGAGCTAACACTGCACTTTGGCTGCATGGAGCTTCTTGGACCTTCTGCACTTGTCTTGAGTCTGCTATTTACAGCCCTTTTCATGCTTTTTAACTTAACTGGGATCTGTTCCTGTCCTCTGTCTCTGTGACGCTTGCAGGCTGATTCTTCGAAACTGACTGCCTCCGAACTTCTGTCCACTGATCCTTGAACTGATCTGGTGACCTATCACAACACTCCAAAAGGGTCCCGCCCTTGTTAATATACAGGAACCAATGTAACAAGCATTGGAATGTCTTGTACCTTAAATGTTACAATCTTTAAAGACTACTAATTTAGCACCGAGGTACTCAGAAGGAATTGATTTCATGACACCTTGTCCTTGGAAGAAAGAAAGCTTCACTACAGTGAAGGTTTCTTTACAATGGATTTGCACTTTCTTTACAGAAAGTACTTACCATAAAGTTTTAACAAATAGCTTTTACATACTATACAGATAAACCTTTAATTTTGTTTCACAATTACACATATCGTATTATAAAGTTACAAAGATTTAATAAAAAACAAAAGTAAATACAGATAACAAGTAGGATTAGCACTACTTAAACATCACAGAATTATCATAACTCAGGATCTGCCTTTTCTCCTACACTCTTTCTTTAAACTCTGGATAGAACACCGAGAATTGCTGGTGTGACTGCAAACCAGTACTCTGGCAGTCTTCCCCTCTTCAAATATGAATGTTTATCAGTCATTTTATGTGATACAAATGACTTTCGCCTAGGTTTCCAATTTTAACACAAAACAACTTGGGATTTTTATTACTCTTCTCCTCTGTTAATGGAAATATGCCTTCAATGAGTAATTTATGTTTGTAACCTAAGAATACATCAATAGTTAAGACTAGATGTTACAAAGGTAACAAAAAGACAAAACTGAAGGCTCTCTATCTGAATGCGTGTGGCATTCATAACAAAGTAAATGAATTGATGGCCCAGATTGAAGTAAATAAACATGATCTGATAGCAATTACAGAGATGTGGCTGCAGGACGACAAAGATTGGGTCCTTAATGTTGAGGGGTGCATGACATTCAAGGACAATAGGAAGCTAGGTAACGGTGGAGGGGTAGCACTGTTAATCAAAGAGGGCATTGGTGCAGTAATTAGAGATGACCTTGGTTCAGGAGATCAGGATGTAGAATCTGATTGGGTGGAGATGAGAAATAGTGGGGGGAAAAAAGTCATTAGTGGGAGAGATCTACAGGCCCCCTAACAGTAGCCACAGTATAGGACAAAGTATTCAAGGGAAAATATTGTGTGCTTGTGATAAAGGGACGGCAATAATCATGGGTGATTTTAATCTACACGTAAATTAGAAAATTCGGGTTGGCAGCAGTAGCCTAGATGAGGAATTCTTAGAATGCTTTCAAGATAGTTTCTTAGACCAGCATGTTCTGGAACCAACCAGAGACCAGGTTATATTAGACTTGATATTGTGTAACGTGACAGGATTAATTAATAACCTCAGAGTAAAGGCACCCCTAGGTAGCAGCGACCACAATATGATTGAATTTTACATCCAGTTTGAAAGGAAGAAGAGTGGGCCTAAGACTAGTATCTTAAACTTAAATAAGGGCAACTATGTGGGGGTGAAAGCTGAGTAAGCTGAAGTGAACTGAGAAACTAGGCTAGAGGATAGATCAATAGACAAGCAGTGGCAAATATTTAAGGGGATATTTCAGAGTATTCAGAATAAGCATATTCCTATTACAAAGAAAAATTCTAAGGGGAGGACCAACCATCCGTGGTTAAATAAAGAAGTTAAGCAAAGCATCAAACTTAAGGAAAAAGCATACAACTCCGCAAAGATGAGTAGCAGGACAGATGATTGGACAGGATATAAAGAACGGCAGAGAATGACTAAAAGGTTAATCAGAAGAAAGAAATTAGAGTATGAGAGGAAGCTAGCTAGAAATGTAAAAATGAATAGCAAGAGTTTCTACAGGTATTTAAAAAGGAAAAGTAAAGTGAATGTTTGTCCTCTAGAGAGTGACAGTGGGGAGTTAATAGTAGATAATAAGGAAATGGCGGAAGAAATGAACAAATATTTTGCTTCTGTGTTCACTATGGAGGATCTAAAAACATTCCAGTAATAGTTGCAAATCAGAAGGTGAACGGGAGAAAGGAACTTGGTGAAACTGAAATCACTAGGGAAACAATACTGAGCAAATTGATGGAGCTGCAGGCTGCAAGTCTCTGGATCCCAATGGATTACGTCCTAAGGTCTTAAAAGAGATGGCGCATGATGTGGTCAATGTGGTGGAGTAGTGACATTGTCACTGGATTGGTAATCCAGAGACCTAGGGTAATGCTCTGGCGACCTGGGTTTGAATCCCAGCACAGCAGGTGGTGGAATTTGAATTCAATGGAAAAAAAAATCTGGAATTAAATGTCTAATGACGACCATGAAACCATTGCCAATTGTTGTAAAAACCCCTCTGGTTCATGAATGCTCCTTTAGGGAAGGAAATCTGCTATCCTTACCTGACCTGGCTTACATATGACTCCATACGTACAGCAATGTCATTGACTACTAAATGCCCTCTAAACAAGGACAATTAGGGATGGACAATAAATGCTTGCCTAGCCAGTGATGCCCACATCTAAAGAACAAATAAAAAAGAAATTCCAAAAATTGCTAGATTCTGGAAAAGTTCCATCAGATTGGAAAGAAGCAAATATAACTCCTCTATTCAAGAAGGGAGGGAGGCAGAAAACAGGAAACTATAGCCCAGTTAGCTTGGCATCTGCTGTGGGGAAGTTGTTAGAATCAATCACTAAGCAGGTTATAGCTGGGCACTTAGAAGAGCTCAAGGCAATTGGAAAGAGTCAGTGTGGTTTTGTGAAAGGAAAATCATCTTTAACCAAGTTATTCGAGTTTTCTGAAGGAGTAATAAGTGCAGCAGACAAAGGGAAGCCTGTAAACATACAGTACTTGGTTTCCCAGAAGGCATTTGATAAGGTGCCACATCAAAGATTATTACGGAAAATAAAAGCGCATGGTGTTGTGGGTAACATATTAGCATGGATAGAAGATTGGCTGGCTGGCAGAAAACAGAGAGTATGCATAAGTGGGTCTTTTTCTGATTGGCAGGATGTGATGAGTGGAGTCCCACATGGGTCCGTGCTGGGGCGTCAACTTTTTATGATTTACATCAATGACTTAGATGAGGGGAGTAAAGACATGGTAGCTAAATTTGTAGATGACACAAAGAAAGGTAGGAAAGTATGTTGTGAAGAGGACATGAGGAGGTTGCAGTTGGATATAGGTAGGTTGAGTGAGTGGGCAAATATCTGACAAATGGAGTTTAATGTGGGAAAATGTGAAGTTGTTCACTTTGGCAGGGAGAACAAAAAAGCAAAGTATTACTTAAATGGAGAACGGCTGCATAACTCTGAGGTGCAGAGGGATCTAGGTGTTCTAGTACATGAGTCACAAAAAGTTAGTATGCAGGTACAACAAGTAATTAAGAAGGCTAATGGAATGTTATCCTTTATTATGACAGGGATTGAACATAAAAATAAGGATGTTATGCTTCAGTTATACAAGGCATTGGTGAGACTGCACCTCAAATACTGTGTGCAGTTTTGGTCTCCTTATTTAAGGAAGGATGTACATACATTGGCAGTTCAGAGGAGGTTTACTAGATTGATACCTGGAATGATTAGATTGTTTTATGAGAAAATATTGGACAGACTGGGCTTGTTTCCACTGGAGTTTAGAAGAGTGAGGGGTGATTTGATTGAAGTATACAAGATGCTGAATGGCCTTGACAAGGTGGACATTGAAAGGATGTTTCCTCATGTGGATGAATCCAGAACTAGGGGGCACTATTTTAAAATTAGGGGTTGCCACTTTAGGACAGAGATGAAGAGAAATTTTTTCTGTCAGATGTTTGTGCGACTTTGGAATTCTCTGCCTCAGAAGTTGGTGGAAGCGGGGTCATTGAATATTTTTAAGGCAAGGGTAGATTTTTGTTAGGCAAGGGAATCAAAGGCTTTCAGGGTCAGATGGGAATGTGGAAATTAAAACACAAGATCAGCCATGATTTTATTGAATGGCGAAGCGGGCTCAAAGGGCCAAATGGTCTATTCCTGTTCCTATTTCTTATGTCCTTATGTTATTATGACATAAACAGTGTACACCCGATTGACAGCCAGCTTCAAAATGATCTTCCTCACTCATTTTTTCCACAACAGGTTTTCTCTTTTCATTGTTTAGATCAGCACCCAATGAATAAATTTGCACGGAAGAAGTTTTCCTCTGTTTACTCAAGTCATTTTCTAGTTTATCCAAAGGATGTGCTACAGCCTTCATTTCCACTTCTTTCACAATTTCATCCAAGTATCTGTTTACCCTCTCATTTTCCAATTCTTTTCCAAGTTTGTTAATCTTTTCATTCAGCTCTGGTGAGTTCAGTTGTCTTTGTTTCAAAGTCTTTTGTGGCCTTATTCAAGATTGACAACTTTATGTGGGCATTCAGTTCATTTCAGAATCTTTCTTGCATGGCTACTGACTGCTCCTTACACTCTTTCAATTCACTTGTTCGACCCTCAATCTGTTTCTTTGAATTTTCCTTAAGTGCTTTTTAAGTCTGGAATTGTTCTTCCATCCCGCACATCTCATTCTTCTGGTTCTCTAAATCATATCAGGGTTCGAGAATCTCACTGCTCTTTTCACAACAAAGTTCTAACAGTTCATCAGTCTTGGTTTTTAATTCTGCATTCAACCAACTGTTTTAATTCATCAGCAATTCCTTTTCCTGTTCAAGGTACTTTTCACGATACCTCAGTGAGACTTCTGATGCTTGAAGTTCATCAACTTTCTACTGAAGATCTACCTTTGTTGAATTTGCTTTCACAAGTTGGTCATTGATATATTTCAAGTCTTCAGTCATGTGTTCTACTTCCTGTGAATGATGCTTAATTGCTCTCATCAATTCTTGTTTTCCATTAACAAACTCATCTTTCATGTTCTTTGGATTGGATCAAAGTTCAAGGATGTCATTGCTCTTCTTACGACGAAGTTCCAACATTTCATCAAACTCGATGGTTCTCAGTCCGTTTGAGGCATCCAGTGTTTTTTCTTCTTCTAGTTCCTTTAGCTTCTATATCGGATTTACATTTTCCAATCTTATTTCTGTCTTTTCTTTCTCTGTCTACAACAGAGCTTTGTCCGTGTCCTTCATTTTGGTTTCACTGTTGACCAGCTCTGTCTCTGACGAAGTCTTAACTTTTTCAGTTCTGTAATTGTGCTACTCATGGCTTCGCTATCCACTCGCAGCTTGGAAAGTTCTATGGCTTCTCCTTTTAATGCCTCCTCTTTTTCATCCAGCTGATTCTTCAGCTCTTCAGTATCTGTCTTGCAGCTTTTGGCTTCTTCTTGGAATATAGAACATTGCGGAGTCTTCTCTGCCGACTGGTTCTTCAGTTTGTTCAGAGTGGCATTAAATTCATTTTGCTTCTCTTCATAATTTTCCAGACGAACAACCTTTGTCCTAAGGAATCCTTGTTACACGTGAAGATTCTTCAATGGGTTTTTCTTTACTTTGTGAAGCTCGATTGCTTCATCTTGAGTTTTCTTGTAATTCAGCAGTGTCTCCTTGAGTTTCTTCTGCTATTCTTCCATTCTGCTGAATAAAACTGTCTTAATTTCTTCATGCTGCTGAATAGTTACATACTGCTTTTGCATTTGATCTTGAAGGACAATCAGCTGTTCTTTCAACTGTTTATTTTCTTGTTGACCTCTTGCCATCTGACCCTGTGCTTCAGTGTATTTCTTTGTTGCTACTCATAGTCCCAACTCAGCTTTTTCTGAAGTACTGTTCAACATCCTTTTTTGCTCCTCATGTTTTTCCATGGTTATATATTGATTCTCCAAAGAGTCTTTCAGTGTCGCATTCTTTGAGTGCCTTTTCTACCTGCTGTTTTACCTGGCTGTTCATCTGGTTGACACAGAAGGAATTGATTTCCTGACACTGGTAATTGAGGGATGGTGGTGTAAAGACAGATCATCATTGCAGTAGGGAGTGTTTGGAAGAGCCATGAGTTGGTGTGAATGTGTACCGTTATTACTCTATGGGAGTGGGGAAATATGGAGTTAATAGTGCACTCTATGGAATAGGAGAAAGAGTTTGAATATATTTATAGGCGCAGGTTAAATACATTATCCAGTTCCAACCATTATCACGTAATGTCATCTGCATGCATATCTTTAGCACACTGTTGTTATGAAGTAAAGGAATAATAGATCACTTGTTGCAGCACATGTATTCTTGTTCTTGTTTTCTGTTACAGCTCATCATATTGCAATCCAGAAATTTATAGCAGCAGTTTTAGTGTCTGAAACTGAAAATACCGAGCTCTGAAATGTGGCAGAATCAACGATAGATTCACGAGGTAACACATTGCATCTCTGGAGCTCTGTAATCATAGCTATAACATTGAGTTCCTTTTCAGCCCGCCTTGTGTCAAATATTGATGGTTTTGTGGAAACTGTTCTTATCAGTTTTAAAGAAAGCGATTTTATTCTCTTCAATCATTAACAATAGCAGCTGTTGGAGCCAAGAGGCTGTACTTTGTATTCCAGGAGAATGTTTGGAGTCCTGTCTTCCTCCATTTATTAATGATGCCTTTGACCAGCTAGCATTGTTAAAATATATCATAATGCATGTGAAATAAATTATTTCTGATACAGTATGTGATTTTAACTATATTCTAACAGGTCTTGCATAACTTAGTTCATGGTGGGTTAGTGAATAAAATGTGACATTTGCGGTGTGACAGGAAGTAAGTACAACAATACAGGAAATGTACGCTATTTATAAAAGACTTTTAATATATTAAAGATATTATGTATTCATATTGACCCTGATCTTCCGGTCTCCAAATCGTCAGAGACGGGATGTACTCCCCAAGATACACTAAGGGACCCCTCAGAATTCCCAATGCACTGACTCGTGGGAATTGCCCAGGAAGTCTGAACTTGTGATGGGCAATTCCCCTGCTGTCTGGGACCCTCTGAGAAAGTGTAAAATTTTGATTTAGAGCCGGAGATTTTGGACAGTTCCGACTTACTTATCTGAATAATTACCCAGGAAGTGTGAGACAGAAAAGCCCTAGTTTACCTCCTGGGTAATTGACCCTCCCCCACCCCCAGACTACCTGCCCTGACCCCCCAACCAACTACCTGCTGACCTGACTACCCCCAACTCGACCGATTCCCCATCATCCATCATCTGATTCCCTCTGGACCAAACCTGGCCCGATGTCACCATCCTACCCAGCTGCCACCCTACCCAGCTACCAGCCTACCCATCTGCCACCCAACCCCTTTAATCACTTACCTCACCACCTACCTCGCCCATCCTATCCCTTTACCCACTTACCTCACCCACCCTACCCACTTACACATTCACCCATTTGCTCATCCATTGACCTGTACACTCCAACACGCTGAGAAGATTTGGACATTTAAACTCCTTTTGACCAGAATACGCTGCCAAGTGCCATAAAAAGGGGTGTGGCTTCTGCGCAGCTTCTCTCTGAGGTTTCCTGCACTGAGTGAATTTTGCAGGATTCTCCATTGGAAGATTGGCCCGGAAAATTTGTGGAAAGTAAGTGGGTAGATTTTTTTTTTCTTATCAGGGTCGGAAACAGGGGTTCGGACCCTGATCGGAGGTTTTGGGCCTTTAGGTCTGCCACCAAAATCAACACTTGCTGTTAATTGACGTTCAGCTATTGTCTTAACAGTTATCCTATTTGCCTTGCACAGTTCTTGAGAGAGAAGGGGATTCAATTTTATTTATATAGGACAATAACCTTCTCAGGACAATAATTTCAAGTTGTTTTCCAGGTTTTAAAAGAGGTTTATGGTGAAGGAAGTCATTGTCTACATGACATTAAGGCATGTTACTGTTGTGCTATAGTGAGAAGGTGTAAGTAGCCTTGTAGGGATCAATGTTTCCATCTCTACACTAAGGTCCCAACCTGAAGTGAGAGTCTCAGGCCTGTAGATCTACAGTTTTTCTTGTTGGTCAGTGGCCACTTTGCATTGTTGTTAAATTTAAGGATAAATACACCTTAAGATTCGTGTTTCTTTTTTGTTTATGAGGTGGATAATTTAGAATGCTATTCATTTTAATTGACTCAAAAATTGTGCACACTTCAGGATTAACAATCTTTGACATTTTCAAATGGTTAAGTGGCTTGTTAATTGCTTGAGAAGCTTTAAATAATCATTGTTGCAAGTGCATCATGATGAGCAGCTGCCTTTTTATTTAATCCTCAGGAATCATTCATTTCAGTGTTGTGCTTTTGTATAATTTTGAACATGTCAAATTTGAAGAAAAACAGCATGTCTGCCATGTATTCCATGCAGTAGAAAACATAGCCTCAAATTATTAGGCTTCTTTTGTTAGAATCTTAAAACATGTAAGCCAACATCTGCTTTGTCCCAGAATCTCACAATTCATTCCAAGGATGTGTGAAAGGCAGTCCATCCCAAACTCATCATTAGCAGAAGCAAAGTGTATGCATGTGGGGAATAATTTAACTGAAAAAAAAAGTGCACTGCAGGTGAAAAAGAATAGCCCAGAAAATCTCATTATATTCTAGGGATTTTGGAGATTGTGGTGATGCAGGATTGGCTGGTGGTGCCTTAACTTCAAGAAAGACAAGAATAGGAGGATTACTTCTATGAGTCTGTGGAACAGCACCTACCTGAATCTCTAATACACCAACTGGCGGACAAGATTCCTTGACATCTTCATGTGCTGAAAACTCACCCCCGTAAAGTTCAGACTGAACAAAACATATTCAATATTTCTATCATCTACAAGGTGAAAACATCAAGCATCGATAATGCTGTTTAAGGGCAGCTTGCACCTCTTAAAGGGAAGGTATCCTTTGGCTGAAAGGCAACTGGATGGCAACTTCTGAGCATGGCAGGACAAGGTGGAGTTTCAAGAGCCCCCTACTTCTCTAATGGAGTATTGGAGATCATGATAGAGGAAGGTGGCATGAGGGGGGATGTTCCCTTCTTGCCAGGCAGCAGAATTGTATCCCGACAAGCTGAGCACACAGGTGACATTATGAGCCAGTGCCAGATGGCATCACCCCAAGGACATAGCTGCAATGCAGGAAAAGATTTAACAACCATCCCAGGGTTTCTAAGGTAAGATGCCTAATTCACTCTCTGCATAATCCTGCACTAAATGAAGTCCCAGCACTCATAGCCCTTCCCTCCCTTGAATAACCAGCATTCTCCGCCATCCACTCCATCTGCTCGATTCCTAATGCACACCTACTCTCCCCCTCCCATCTCTGTCAATGTTTCCACAGTAGCATCACCATCCTACCTTAACAGGTGCAAACTCAATGCATTTCTATGCATTTCAATGCACTAAGCCGCTTCTAGTGTTCTCCCTTCTTTCTTGCAGGCCAACCGAGTGAGTAATGGAGTGAGGACAGGAGGAGGGACAACATCCATTCAGGCCCTCCCCCAATTGAGGAGGGTCTCATGCAGATTGTGGGAGGGGTCACACCATGACAAGAGACATGGTGACTGGCAAGACCAGTCATGCAGGGCGCTTGTCTGTCTTGCACTCTATCTCTTCTCACTAAAATCCTATCCTTAAGCATGATGCCTGACACAATGCAACTACTCTAACAGCCACTCACCTGTCTCTGCCTATCTATGACACTAAATGTTCATCCTTATCCCTTTCTAAACTTTCAGGTGAAAGCAATGTTAAACACCCTGGTGCTGAGGAGCTGGAAATAAGCAGCACTCATGATGACATAATGTATGGTACCTTTACCTGAGCAGGTTTAGAGATTGGGACTCTGTGTACTTTAGAGGTAAGGCTAGATGGGACTGCACTGGGCGATTCACTGGATACTTTGTGGACAGGATAATGGGTAAGGCGATGGATGGGCCCAGGAAGCAGTTTGCTCAAAAGGAAAGTTTGCATCTTAGCCCTGCTGCAAAGATCACTGATGAAGATCCCAAGGGAGTAATCTACATTCAAAGACTGATTCTTATTCACCTTGACCTTTTCAATTCACTGCCAGCCTGGCAACGAGCTACCACATGATGACAGAGAGCATGCAGGATTCCACGTCAGATGAGTATGGGGTCATCCAACAAACCATTAAGACCATGCAGTTGACCATGGAATAAGTGGCCAGCCCTTAGGAATACAGCAAAGGGACCTACAATGATGGAGCCTCTGGTGACAGTTCTGACAGCTTTACTGGGACCTCAGACTGGTGTCATTATAGCTCTGAGTGCTAGCACCTTCTCCGCCTTTTAATGTAGAACAAAAAGCATGGATAGGAGTACAGAGAACATGATAGCGGCTTCCCCTTCACTCTGTTCTCATTTTTGGGCTTAGGTGCACAGCCTCACGACAGTGCCATTGGCTGCATGAGAGAAGCTCAGACTGTGCTTTCTCAGGATGCCTGCTCCCCTCCTCGCATCTGGTCCAGTGCTTCTACTGGGTCCACACAGCCAGCTGGCCCAGATTGCCCCAACTGCACTGAGACAGAGGCCTCTAGCTAGGTCCCTCAAAGGCCAGCACTGCTCAAGGTTGCTCTTGGAGGATCTGAAGTGGCCTCGGGATTGAATCAGCAGCCTTCCACCTACCAGGGGGAACCATTTCATAGAAACACTATAATAGGCAACAAACATAGAGGCTGGGTACCACGGGACCTCACTAGTGTTACACTGCATCTATTCATACTTTTCAATATTAAGAGAAGGAAAGTTTGTAAAATCCAGAATGTACATAATGCTAAATAAAAATGTTTTACTTTGTATTGATGCTGGCATTCATGTTACGTTAGTGGAAGACCCATGATGTAATATTGCTGAAGATCATTCAGAAGCTGGCAAGGAATGTCTCAGATGGGAGGTAGAACTGTTAGTGTGCTGGAGGGAAGGTTTCTTTAAGAGAATGACTTCTCAAAAATATTTTCCTTACAGCTCTGGTGGCATTGCTCATTCTCATCATCCTCCTCTTCTTTCTCATTCCTTTCTTCATCTTCATCCTCCACTTCTTCCATTTATGATGGCTGCAAGGCACTTTGAAATTGCGTGATTATGTAGCATGCAAAAACTACCACACATCTGGAGACTTTCACTCTGAACATTCAGCCAATGGAACCCCATCCTGTTACAGACCATTGAAAAATTTGATGACCCCATTGTGTCCTTGCAAGTTGAAAAATAACTATCTAGCCTAATCCCACTCTCCAGCTTTTTGTTATAGCCGCTTCTGCATTTCAGGTGCAAAATTCAAGTATTTTTTAATTGCGATGAGGGTTTTGGCCTCCAGCCTTTCAGGCATTGAGTTCAGACCCCCGCACAATCTGGGTGAAACAGCTTCTTTACAACTCCCCGCTCACCATTCTACCAAGGTCCTTCCTATCCACTCTATTGCAGCCCCTCACAATTTTATCCACCTCAATTACATCTCCCCTAAAGTGGCCGGTTCTTGGCAGCGACAATGCAAAGCAGGCAATCCGCATGCAGGCCTTGACTCCTTGCTCCTGGGGAAATGAACTAATGTGAGCAAATTCAAAAGCTGTCTCCTGCTCTGATCAGAAGTCTGCATTGAGAAGATGATGTAGTGTTATTTCCCTGAAAAGAGGTGATGTGTCACCTACTTGATGTCTATATGGACAGCAAACTGACTGGTTTTGCTATGTCCCTAGTGCAGTCTGAAACAAGTCTGTGGCACAGAAGTTGAGAGCCACCATCATCTGCACAGCCATCAGCAGTCCTGTCTGTATCCTGGTGTTTGGCTCCAACCCCGACTGCAACAGATGACAGGTGGAATATTCCGCTATCCCCGATGGCAGGAATTGTGGCAGAGGGGGCACAAAATTTGGAGTAATTGCAAAAGTCTGTTTCCTGCCATCGGGAAATTTGTTTGGAATTTTGTTCCCCCCACTTTGATGGTGGGTTAAATCTGTAGATCCCGCTGATCCATGTCGGGAAGCACATTTGCATTCATTTTCATCTCATGAATGCACATTAGAAGATAAACTCACCAGAATTACATTCCCCTTTCACATGAAGTTCCCCACCAGTGGTCTGTTAGATCAGTCTGTTTCACGACTGTATGCGACTGGTGTGCACCTGGCGAGCGTCACCTCATCAGTCACTTCAAGGGACGCAGACGCTGCTTTTGCCTACCTTTCAGAGGGTCGCAATTCAGGCGCATGTATCACAGGCAGCTCCAAGGCTGGACAGGGGAAACATGCTCAGGACGGAGGGGGGGTTGTCCGGGGAAGGGAAGGGGTGTCCTAGAGGGTGGGATCAGTGGAATTGATGGTGGGGTCCTGGGGGTGGGGGGGGTGGTGAGCTCAGGATACTGGTGGTAGGAAGGAACAGTCACAGTCAGAGGGGGAAGTGGGATGTAGTATGGTGGCAGGTTCAGGGTGTGAGTCTGGCAGGTGAAGGCATCACCAGGTGGGTCACGGAGGGGGACAAGGCAGGTGGCTTGGATAATCGGAGGGGGCAGTGTTGGGCGGGCATGAGGGTGGTAATCGGTGTCAGCTCTAAGGGGAGGAATGGCTTGTGGCAGTGGACGGTTATAGGGCGCAGAGTAATGGGGGGAGGTTCAAGGCTGACAGAGGCAAGGAACGGTGATACTGGATGGATCTATGGTGATGGGTGGAAGTTGGTGGGTGATGGGGAGGCTAGAAATTGGTGGAATGAGTCTGAAACGTTATACGCACCATCTTTCCATTCGATGTAAAACTGCGATACCAACTAAGCACAATTGGCTGACTAAAGGGAGACCCCTAATAATCACAAGGAAACTGGATGACAACAAAGCTCAGTTGTGATCTTCACTCTATGGTGAAGCCTATGGCAGCAGGCTTGTTTCAGAATCATGGGTCTCATAACATCGAGATCTCAGCAAGGTGTGGAACTGCCATTCATTCTGAGTCATTTGCCATTGGTTGCTGTCAGAGGCAGGGATGAAGGGAGGGAGGGAGGTGGATGACCACAAAGGGCACGGCTGGTGGAGGGCAGCCAACTCGCTACTGCAAATCTCCATCCTCCCGTGTGAATGGCCATGGCTGACAAGGGATCATGCAATTAGTCTTTCTTTGCTGCCAAGGCAGTGGTCTCTCTATCAAGTTCTGAGGGTAGTGGGGGCAAGTGGAAAAGTGTCCACATGAAGCTTCTTGTACAAAACTCTCATCACTCTGGTCGAAGAGCTTTGTGTCCATACGCATTCATGTAGGAATGGGAGGAATGCCCATCTCTGTTCCTCCAGGATGTCCTTTATCTGGGAGGGGTGGGGTGGGGATGCCATGCCTAGAGAGAGGCCAGGTGAAGGACTTAGCACTGGTCTGCTGGCTTTGACAAGCAGGGAAACCCGTGAAAGACATGCCTGCTAAATATGTCACTTCAATTCGTTCGTATGTCCACAGAGGCATTGACGCAGGCTGCAGGCAACCCTGCCTTGGTAACAGCTCTCATCCAGATGAGGAGATGGATGGTCCGTCACCAGTTGGCATTGTGCCATGAGGAGCAAGGGCCTGAGCAGTAAGAGGCAGTGGGCCTCTAAATGGTCAAGAGGTTGGCAAACAAGGACCACTGCAATGATGAAACTTAGCTCGACCATGGGAGTTTCACCAGATGTGCTGTTGTCTACAGATGAGCAAAGACGATGTCGGATACGCCCTTGTGTGTCCCGGGATGTGGTTGCTCACATCTATGAGCTTCTCCAGTATGAGCTGTGGCCACAAGGACTCTGTAGGAGTAGTGCAGAGATCCTGGCCTGCATTGAGTGAACGTCTGAAACAAAAACAGAAAACGCTGGAAAAACTCAGCAGATCTGGCAGCATCTGTGGAGAGAGAAACAGAGCTAACGTTTTGAGTCCATATCTTCTTCAGTGTGAATGACTGTCCGAGTACCCTTTAAATATGCTGCCAGGACCTTCGAACCCATGGGGGAGAATTTTCTCCCTGTCGGGCAGGCTGGGCAGGAGCAAGCACGGGTGCGCAGCCGATCGCCACCATTTTACGTGGGCGGGCCAATTAAGGCCCACCCAGCATGATGCGCACCCACGTGTGTGCGAAAGAGCGCAGAAATCTCCCTGAGGCACAGAGCTGCCTCAGGGAGATTAGTTTGCAAATGGAAAATTGAAATAAAGGAAAATAAATTATTCAGACATGTCCCCTCATGTGACAATGTCACATGAGCTGGGACATGTTAATGAATTTTAGTAAACATTTTTATTACATTTATAAACCCTTCATGAAACCTCATTCCTCCTGTGATTGAGGTTCCATGAAAAATGAAAAGGCCGCCTGGGCTCTTCACCTGCCCACCTCAAGGTTGGACGGGCAGCCCTGTGAATTATTTCAATTACTATTTAAATGGCCTTAACAGGCCTTTGACAGTTCGGCGGGTGCGCAGCCGACTCTGGTGTGTGCCCGCCGAGCTGAAGTTCGGAGTGACACACGGTGACGTCAGGACGCACGCCCGACGTCACTGCGCGTCATTTTACGTGTTGGCGAGCGGGGCCCGAACCCTGCACGCTGACCCGGAGATTCAGGCCATGAGGTAACAACGGGGGCGAGTGACTTCCTGCCCCTGTCCCCGCCACTAAATTTACCAAGCTCCTCGCTCATGCATAATTAATGAGCTGAAAAGTGGAAGATCGCGCATTTTCACCCACCCCAATGCCCAGCAGGAATTACTCTGACATCCTCCCAGCCACCGCACTTAGTCTCCAGAACAGAGAATTCTGCCCAACGTAGGTCAGTGACAGCCTGCCTGCTGTAGTATAGTCTTGTCACACACTGCTCCTCTGTTATGCTGAAGCAAGACATCCTGTTGTGAAACACCCTCAAATTGAACAGCTATCCTTTAACATCTTCTTTGAAGCTTTGTGTATCTGAGTTGGAATGCTTGTGGTTCCTGCTGTTGTGGCAGCTTCAATGTTAATCCCATCAACAGTCCCAGTCTTTCCAGTAATCCTGCAGCTAATAAGCGACAGAGCACATCTGCAACCAAAGGCTTCATTTTCAGAATGATTCGGGAGCCCTTTAAAAATGGCAGGCAGGTCCCAATTCTGGGATTCCTGACCCCATTCCCCAGCTTGTCGGATTTTCAGGGGTGCCCTTAAAGGGTGAGGGCTGGTTCCTATCAAAAGCCTGTTACTGGCATTCTCAACCTGGCCGCTTCCAATGTGGAGACAAGCATGTCTTACTCCTCTGCAATTTTCATGGAGTCAGGCCAGGTTTTGAAAGAGCTGTGGTTCACGGACCCTCAGAGGAGTTATAAACCCTAGGCTGCGTGAGGGGACCTTTGAAAAGGTGAGTTCTAAAGGTTCTGCTCACGCCCCTTATGCCTAGGTAAGGTGCCCACCCACACCCTGTTTTTTTAATTCAATCATGGGATGTGGGTGTTGTTGGCTAGGCCAACATTTACTGCCCATCCCTAATTGCCCTTGTTCAGAGGGCATTTTTTAAGAGTCAATGTGGGTCTGGAGTCACATGTAGGCCAGACCAGATAGGGCAGAAGATTTCCTTCCCTAAAGGACATTAGTGAATCAGATGAGTTTTTACAATGACTGACAGTGGTTTCATGGTCATCATTAGACTTTTAATTCCAGATGTTTATTGAATTCGATGATGGGATTCGAACCCCGGTCCCCAGAGCATTACCCTGGGTTTCTGGATTACTAGTCCCCTCATATTCCCTTTGTTAAGCTATGTCCTTCGACTCACCCCTCCATGGCCCCAAAACTCCTTATGCAAAGCATTAGTACTCCACCCAACCTCCAAGGCCCCTCATACCCACTATGCTCAGCTATGTCACTTCCATGCCCATTGACTTACTAGACACTGCATAGGGCCTGTGAACCCTCTGGTGACAGTAGGATGTGTAAAAAAAAAAGCTTCAAAAAAAGTCATTCATTCATTCATTACTTTCCACTATGTTAAAAAGAGTCATTTCACTACAAGGCAATAAAAGGGTCAATCATCCAGACCTTTTAAAGTATCAATAGCAAAAACCAGAAGCAATGGTTTAAACTTGTGTTACTAAACATTGTAAAACTGACCACAGAATCACAGAGCCAGAGCTGTCAATGAACCAATGTTTTCTCTGGGGCACAGCTGCTGGACTCTCAGCCAAGAATACTTACTGAGGCTAGGCTTTTTTTTAACTTATTCACTCATGGGATATGGGTGATGCTGGCTGGACCAACATTTATTGCCCATCCCTAATTGCCCTTGAGAAGGTGATGGTGAGCTGCCTTCTTGAACCACTACAGTTAATGTGGCGTAGGAACACCCACAGTGCTGTTAGGGAGGGAGTTCCAGGATTTTGACCCAGTGACAGTGAAGGAATGGCAATATAGTTCCAAGTCAGGATGGTATGTGACTTGAAGGGGAACTTAAAGCTGGTGGCGTTCCCATGCATCTCCTGCCCTTGTCCTTCTAAGTGGTAAATGTCACGGGTTTGGA
The DNA here is from genome assembly GCF_964194155.1 of Cetorhinus maximus. Lineage (NCBI taxonomy): Eukaryota > Metazoa > Chordata > Chondrichthyes > Lamniformes > Cetorhinidae > Cetorhinus > Cetorhinus maximus. The sequence goes on along the minus strand of NC_135898.1, from coordinate 62,601,955 downwards.
AGGTGCTATCGAAGGAACCTTGGTGGGTTGCTGCAGTGCTACTTGTAGATGGTACACACTGCTGCCACAATGCAGCGGTGGTGGAGGGAGGTGCCAATCAAGTGGGTTGCTTTGTCCTGGATGGTGTCAAGCTTCTTGAGTGTTGTTGGAGCTGCACTCATCCAGGCAAGTGGAGAGTATTTAATCACATTCTTCATTTGTGCCTTGGGATAGTGGACAGGCTTTGGGGAGTCAGGAGGTGAGTTACTCTTTAAAGAATTCCCAGCTTCTAGCCTGCTTTTGTAGCCACAGTATTAAATGGCTGGTCCAGATCAGTTTCTGGTCAATGGTAACCACCAGGATGTTGATAGTGGGAAATTCAGTGATGGTAATGCCATTGAATGTCAGGGAGAGGTGATTAAGTTCTCCCTTGTTGGAGATGGTCATTGCCTGGCACTTGTGTGACATGAATGTTACTTGGCACTTATCAGCCCAAGCCTGCATATTGTCCAGGCCTTGTTACATATGGGCATGCACTGCTTCAGTATCTGAGGAGTTGCGAATGGTGCTGAACATTGTGTAATCATCAGTGAACATCCCCACTTCTGATGTTGTGATGGAGGGAAGGCCATTGATGAATCAGCTGAAGATGGTTGGGCCGAGGACACAACCGAGGAACTCCTGCAGTGATGTCCTGGGACAGAGATGATTGACCTCCAACAACCACAACCATCTTCTTTTGTGCTATTTATGACTCCAACCAGTGGAAAGCTTTCCCCCTGATTCCCATTCACTCCAGTTTTGCTAGGGCTTCTTGATACCACAGTCAGTCAAATGCTGCCTTGATGTCAAGGACAGTCACTCTCACACCATCTCTTGAGTTCAGCTCTTTTGTCCATGGTTAGACCAAGGCTGCAATGAGTCATGAGCTGAGTGGCCCTGGTGGAACTCAAACTAAGCATCAGTGAGCAGGTTATTGCTGAGTAAGTGCCGCTTGATATATCTGTCGATGACACTTTCCATTACTTTGTTGATGATTGAGAGTAGACTGATGGGGCAGTAATTGGCCAGGTTGGACTTGTCCTGCTTTTTGTGGACAGGGCATACCTGGGCAGTTTTCCACATTGCTGGGAAGATATCAGTGTTGTAGCTGTACTGGAACAGCTTGGCTAGGGGTGCAGCTTGTTCTAGAGCACAAGTTTCCAGTACAATTGCCAGAATGTTGTCAGAGCCCATAGCCTTTACAGTGTCCAATGCCTTCAGCCATTTCTTGATATCACGTGGAGCGAATCAAATTGTCTGAAGACTGGCATCTGTGATACTGGGGACCTCAGGAGGAGGCCGATATGAATCATCCACTCAGTCATTCTGGCTGAAGATTGTTGCGAATGCTTCAGCCTTGTCTTTTGCACTTATGTGCTGGGCTCCCCCATCATTGAGGATGGGGATGTTTGTGGAGCCTTCTCCGCCAGTGAGTTGTTTAATTGTCCACCACCATTCACAACTGGATGTGGCAGGACTGCAGAGCTTTTCTGATCAATTGGTTGTGGGATCGCTTAGCTATGCCTATTGCATGCTGCTTCCACTGTTTGGTACGCAAGTAGTCCTGTGTTGTAGCTTCACCAGGTTGGTACCTCATTTCTCAGTATGCTTGGTGCTGCTCTTGGCATGCCTTCCTGCATTCTGCAATGAACCAGGGATGATCCCCTGGTTGATGGTAATGTACAGTGGGGGATATCCCAGGCCATGCTGTTACAGATTGTGTTTATATACAATTCTACTGCTTGATTGACAGCTATGGCTCTCCGATCTCTATGGTCAATTTCACAATGTTTATTTATACAAGTTTAAGCGCTTTTTATTGTGATTTTTATTGATTCTATTAAGGGTCTGGGTGATAGGCACTTTTATTGCCTTGTAGTGAAATTACTTTTTTTTAACATAGTGGAAAGTGATGAAGGAATGAATGACTATTTTTAAAGATTTTTTTCATATCCTACTGCCTCTGTAGGGTTCATTGGTTCTATACAGTGTATAGTGGGTCAATGGGCATGGAAGTACCATAACTTGACATTGGGGCCATGAGGGGCCATGGATGGGGCTTGGGTGTGTGTGGGGGTGGTGAGGGGATATGAGGGGCGTGGCCTGGAGGGCATTTGTGTTTTTATTCTAACTGAGACAAAGTCACACATCTTTGAGGCAGGCCTTTTACACCTGGCAGACCCTGTGGATGTCTCCGAATTTCTTCCTGGGTCAGCTGGTCTGACTCCAGCCCGCACCCACCCCTTGGTAATGAAAATCCCGCCTTTGGGGGCACTTTCCCCCAAGGCGGGATAGCTGAGCTGGGAATTTTCCCAACTCCCCCTGCCCACCTCAAGGATGAAAATTCAGGCCCAAAGGTCAGCTCTCTAACAGGCAATTAGCTTCAGAGACTTTCTAAATTCTGCAAAAAATATGACTCCAAAAACACCTCGCAGTTCAAGCTGACTATTCAGAGACTGGAGGTGGGAGGTCTGTACAAACAGTGCTGCTTCAGCTTGCTTCCCATGTTTTTCTGGGTGGGCTTGAAAAGCAGCCGATACTACTTGGAGCCCAACCTGCAAATGGAATTGATTCTGACCCGGACCCATTACTGGCAAGTGAAGCTCTGCATGACCCACATCAGACAATGATGCAATCCTCAAGAAAAATCTCCCCTGCATCTTTTACAGGAAAAAATGGATAAATAGTTGAAGCAAAGGGAAATACATGTCTATGACCTCAGCAGGTTTATTTTGGGATTTTTTTTTAGCAAAGCATTGGCTTAGACACAATGGGCTAAATTGCCTCCTTCCACGCTGTAAATTGCTTCTAACCTGCCAGAGTCTAGGCCCACACAGGAAGAACTATTCCTTTGACAAGATAGTGGACGCTGGCCAGGCCACATGGAACCAGAGCTCAGCAAGGAGGGAAAGAGGGGAATATTGGCAAGTTTGAAGATAATATAAATGCCTTTTGAAAAACTTGAGTTAGATATCTGTCTTCTTGCAGGTTAAGCAAAGATAACCGTCACATTCTTTTACACTCAGTGATATGGTCTGACATTTTTATGTGCCACCTTGTTTGAAGGTCATCAATCTGCTGTCAGTGCTCAAGTGAGTGGATTTATCCAATGTATCTGTCAGCAGGGCTTGTCACTGGTAACTTGGAGAATATTGTGAAGTGCATGAGAGATGGGGGCAGTGGCGGGGGTGGGAGGGGTGGTGTTATAACTGCATGAATTATATTACACACACCATGAATCTGAAAGTGTGTAATTTACCTGACAAACATAAACTAGTTTCCAGCATATATCTCCACTTCATGCACACTGCTTCCATCACTGTCAACATCATTGAGCAATTTACTTAGTTTCAGTTGCAAAGTTTGACTGAAAAGTTTCTCATTTAGCCTGTACAACCAGCTAGAGTCACTGGCTGGAAATTGGATTGCAACCAAATGGAGGCAAGATCCCAATGCTGTGCACACGCTCAATGAGACCGGCTGCTGGGCTATGGCAAATTGATCCGCTGGCCTCATTCATTAGCTGGAGGCACCAGATGTGGTCTCCAATGTGGTCGCAGAAAAGGAGCAAATTTGGCCGGATCAGGCATAAACTGAGCTCCTCCATGTAGTCTGGGGGGGCGGGGGTGGGGAGGTTATCAGGACGGGATGGTGGTGAGCTATGGCCTGCAGATTTAATGTGGAGCTGGGAGGAGGACTCCAGCTCTCTTATAAGGGCAGGTAGTTTGGCTGCTCAGTGCTTGAAGAAGCCAATGCAAATACATAGTGCAGTTATTTGCAACCGAATTTTGCAAAGAGGCTCTTTTGCACTTCAAATCGGATTCTAATGCCTGTTTCAGGTATGTGCCATGAACACCTATGGAGAAGCCGGAATTGATATGACAGATGGCACCTTCTGTCAGGAAATGAGCACGCGTATGCCATTTACCATGTGGAACCCATAGGCATCCATTTCATGCCTGTAAAACAATGCAGCTACTCCAATTTCTAAGCCATTGTTGACATACTCTGGCACAGTGGCGCCACACATTTTTGTCATCATTGATTGGGATGCTGGTGGAGATGTAGTTTGAAAGCTGTACCTTTGATAAACGATGGCCTCCAACAAGGGAAAGAGGAAAGATTGAGGAAAGACAAAACCTTCCCTTCAAAGGTTTGTCAATATCAAAATTTCATTGTTAGATAAACTTCACAAGTTGTTTCAATAATCGCAAATACATCATTGCCACATATTGGGGTAATATTACTGTCAGGCAATTGAAAAGGAAATCCAGCAAGGTGTAAAACAGGCTGCCAATTTGCTGACAGCTGTTTTCTTCCTGGAAGTAAAAGTTAAAATTGCCCCCATTGTATTCTCACTATCCTACCACCCAAGGGCTGGCACCAGAAAAATAGCATGAAAGCTTTCAGTTTGATGCAAAAAAACCCACCGGATTTACCAGACAAGGATATGCTTTCAGTTCTTCTTTCATTCTTTTGCATCGTTTTTTACACCTTCTCCAATGCTTCTATATCCTTCATTTAATATGGAGATTAGAATCATACGGAGAGCTCCAAATATGGTCTAACCAATGTTCCATATAATTTTAATATAACTGCTCTGCTTTTTAATTTCATCCCTTTGGAAATTTGCCACAGTGCTTGGTTTGTCTTTCTTTAAATGGCTTTGCTGAGCTGTTGCTACTTATAATGATTTGTGTATCTGTATCCTAGCTCTCTTTGCTTCTCCATCCCACTTAGACGCTTTTATCCAGGCAGTATGAGACATCCTTATCCACCCTATCAAAATTAATTAGTTAATTCCATTCCCATTCTGCAACTTCCTTTATTTTGTCACAATTTTCCTTTGTATTAACTATACCCCTAATTTGGTGATGACCACAAATTTATAAATTGCACACTGATTCCTGAGCCCAAATCAATAATGTAAATTGTGAACATCAGTGGTCCCAGCACTGATCCCTGTGAAATACAGCTTTCTACCTTTTGCCAGTTTGAATCTCTCATCTCTTGTGTTTTTTTATATTTGCAGCTAGTTTGCTATCCATCCTGCTACCTGCTCCCTTGTTCCTCATGCTCTGACCTTTGTCTTGAACCTATTGGGCAGGATTTAGCCCTCGATGGGCGGATGGGTCCCACCGACACGGCGGTGAGTGGGCAGCCGAACTCCGCTGCCGAAACAGGCCCTGCTGCCATTTTGAGTGGGTGGACCAATTAAGACCCGCCCAGCGGGCCACCCGACGGGAAGCGCTATGTGCTTCCTGTGCGAGGGGGCGGGGGGAGGGGAGGGATTCCCCAACTGTCAGAGTGCGCTCTTTCACGCATGCGCACAAATGAGCGCACTGTTCCCTGAGACCAAGTGCTGCCTCAGGGAGAGCGCTGACATTTTGATAAACTTAAAAAACAGAAAAATAAAAAAATTATTAACATGTCCCCCTCATGTGACAATGTCACACGAGATGGGGCATGTTAATAAATATGACTAAAGCTTTATTAAAGTTTTTTAAAACAGACTAGAAACCTCATCCCGCCAGTGGATGAGGCTTCATGTTTTTTCAGAAGCTCGCTGGGGCTCCTGGCCTGCCCGCCAGCCTTAAGGTTGGATGGGCAGGGCTTTTAATTGGGTTAACTACCCTGTCAATGGCCTCAATTGGCCATTGACAAGTCGGCAGGCAGACAGCTGATTTTGCTGTGCCCCCACCTTCCTGAATATTTAAACGTGGCGGGATGACGTCGGGGATTCCCCCCAATGTCATCCCACGCCATTTTAGCGACGGCGAGCAGGCCCCGCAGGCTAACTCGCCGATGGAAAAATTCTGGCCATTATGTGGGACCTTGTCAGAGGCTTCTTGAAAATCCAAATACGTTACATCTACTACATGGTCCTTATCTACTTTATCTGATACTTCTTCAAAGAATTCTTTAAAGGTTCATCAAGCATAGGCTTCCCTTTTAAAATCCCTGTTGACTACTTTTTATTATGGTTTTGGTTTTTAGATAAGGGGGTCACATTAACTGTCTAGCAGTTATCTGACATTTTCTCTTTTCTAATGACTATATATATATTATATGTATATGTAATAGTGAGAATTCTCTCTCCTCCATAACTTCTCTTAATACACATAGATGTACTCCTTCCAGGCAAGGGGTTTTATCCTCCAAGTTTGGTTAGCTTATCCTCCTTACTTTCTATTTTAAGTGGGGTGGTTGGAAGTCCTGACCTTACGAGGCGTTAAAGGAGAGCCCTAGAAATGGGAGAGATGCGGTGCATTGGGAATTTCGACAGTCTCTTCAGAGTTATCACAGGAGACCTGCAGAACACTCTGACCCACCCTCCCCTCTGGAGATTCAAGGCTTGTGTTTGCATTTTTTTGTTGAGCTCTGCTGTGAAGTAACCTTTTGTGACGGGGTTGATCCATTTAGTCTAAACATTGGCATTAAAAGTCTAATGCTACTTTGAAACTCATTTGTTTCTAAGTTATCTCTCAAAAGAGCCCAATTTCTCTCCTTGGTACACTAAAGAGAGCAGTGCTGTCAGACGATATTTAATTTATCTTAAATACACGCCTGACCGGCATTTCCAATAGCAGCTTGAAATAGAATGTTTGTCAGATTCAGAGTTGTTGCTAAAGATCAGTTCAATCATATGTTCAACATTGGAGGGCCTTTTGTACTAATGGACAACTTCAGCAAGAGACAAATGGCAGGATTCAATTGATATTGGAGGATTTGTTCTTTCCTGTGTCATCTGGAGAGTACAGAGTAGCCTTAGCACTTCAATGCAACACAAACTACATTGTCTGGGAGTCTATAAAACAATTGTCTTCAGCTGACATTTATCTAGGGCCTTTGCAAAGTAGTGCTGAGATACTTGTATTCAGTCAAGCAACTTCATTCATGCGAAGGAATTTGTTCTACCATGCAACTGATGTTATCATGCGCAAAGCTGATTTATAGATCTAAAGAAAAATTGCCTGCACTGTCGCTTTAAAATTCATGTGGAGTGAACCACTGCAATGACAAATAGAATTATAAATAGCCAAAGTTTAATTATGAGGGCAAAATCTGTTAAGCTTTCAGATTTATTTCAGCACAGGTTAGGAAAATAATATTTTTTCTCAAAGATAATGTTCATTCCTAGCATGGTTTTATTTGATTCTGGTAGATCTCACAAGTAAATATATTTCTGTTTGCAATCATTCAAGGTCTTGTGCAGAATGTTCCAATGAACCATGTTTATTTTTCAATGCATATATAAATAAGACTTTGTCATTAGCACAAGCAACTTCATTGTTATTCGCTGCAGTCAACTTCCTCACATTAATATTCATTCCAATGCTCTACACTGCATTTACTGAGGAATGAACACTGTTTTTCTCTTGTATTAAACACCTCATTCAGTGTGAAGGGAAAGGGTATTGCCAATTAGGCATGCAACAACAGTTCAGTATTCAGTCCAGATATAAGGGAGCCAGGGTAGAATAAACCTACACTTTTCCAGCAGATTTGAAACAAATTCAATAGATTTTTGTTTCTTTCCCCAAAACTGAGTTCACTAAAGGTTTATTTAAATTCATAAAGATCATAAATTATTTAGAAACTTCATATCTACAGCAATGCTTTAACATCACCAATTGACGCAACAGGCATGGTTTTCTTTCTCGATAATACCTTGAACTATTATTTTAGCCTAAACAACTTCATTTTGTTTTTGACTTTCCTATTTTTGTGACTTTGTAATTAAAGTGAAGCTTCATACACAATTAAAGTTTATTACCTTATCTCTACCACTATTGAAGGTCTCAACATTCAAAGGAGAAAGCATTGTTTTTCCTGTCTCTTCAAGCATTGTTTAGCTTCATTTTTATCCTTGAATTGCTGGCTCCATTTATCTCACGATGCCTTTTGCTTGCTCTAAACTGTCTCCTTCAGCCAAGCGGGAGACGTTGTTTGAACCATGGATTAGACTGTGGCAATTGGCATCACTGCTCTATGACTAGAGGATATGATGTTTGCTTAGTGGAGAGGCAAACCAGCTGTTCACTCGCTACCTGCCAAAGAAAGATAAAAGATCAAGAACTCTCCTGTGACAAGACCCTTGATAAGGCATTCTGATACACCATACCTGAATGAACCTGAACTCAGCAGTACTAGGCAGGCTTGAATATATGCAGCCCTGGGATTTTAGTATATAATTGTTTAGCCGGTGAAGCCACAGGAATCTTACTACATTAGTACCAGGCCACTTGCCAAAATGTTTTGAATTTATAAATGAGTATACTATGAATGACTGAGGTCTTCAATGCAACATATTTCGCTAGTTTTATTGTTTCCAATGTTTCCAAAGTGACTCATACAGGAGTTTTTTTTGTAAAGTAAAAGTGGTAAAATGAAAGTAGCTGTTTTAATCTCGAAGATCTAGATTGTTTAAACCGTTTTGGAATCTGCGTTTATCAAGGGGGGGGGGGCGGAGGGGGGGATGTGTTGGGAAATGAAATATATTCCCACTTCAGGCACACATATAGGAATCAAACCCTCCCAGATTCGGTATAGAACAGGCATCCTCAGTGTAAATCATAATATAGGCCAATATTAATTTGTTTGCTATTAAAATTCAGCAGCTTATGCACAGGTCAGAAATACCGCTGTCTCAGGGCAACAGCCAGAACTAGTGTTACAAGTGCAGTGCATATGCATGAAGATTAATTTGTAAGGTTGACATGGTAACTGTGTAAAGAATCTACTTATATGACTACATTTTACTTTTTTCAAATCTTGGCAAAGGCATTTATTAGATTCAAACACAGTTCCTTTTTAAATATATTGATAATGCTGTAAAACCTGTTAGTTCATGTCCAACACCAGGAAGTGCTGGAAAAACTCAATAGACTAATCAGCATCTGCGGGGGAGAACTGATAATTAATGCATTAGATTTTAAGCTTGGGCTACCATGCATAGAGAGCTGTAGCAGCTTTAAAATGGCTTACCAGCCAGTTTATGCCAGCACTCTGACTGACATAGAGCCCTACTTGTTTCAGGTAGTAGGTGTCAGCTGTGGCTCAGTTCATAGCACCCTCGCCTTTGAATCAGAGGGTTGTGGGTTCATGTCCCACTCCCGGAAACCAAGAACTGTGATTGTACTCGAAAAGAGTTGCAATCTGTGACTGTTGGTAACTCGAACGAGTTTCCTACAGGTAGGAAGTAGACGATAGAGATTTAGTAGTAAGTTTTTTTAATATACAAATCAGAACACTTTGACATATTCTATTTGCCATTTTAGGGATAGATTTTGATGGAGTGTGGACCAAGCTTTTTCTATTTGCTTTTCCCAAGTGGTCCAGCCAAAGAGAAACCTAAAAGTAAGCCTTACTTATTCATGTATGTAGAGAAGGAGCAGGAGTGCTCTCCTGGGCGGTGCAAAAATAATCTGTCTTACTGGTGGCACACCCTCACCAGAAGTAGTTACCTTACCTTAGAGTCAAAGAGTTATAGGCCTGGGTTTTCATTCCCGTGGCGGTTAGGGAGTCAGAAAAATTCCTGGCTCACCCGCCTGCCTTGGGAGAAAGTGCCTGTCAAGGCAGGATCATCATTGCTGGGCACCGGCTGTGAGCCGGGGTCTGGTCAACTGACCTGGGAGGAAGTGTGGAGGCAGCCACAAGGGCTGCGGGAGACAGAGGTGGGCTGTTTTAAAGGCCCGTTCGGTGCTGTGGGACTTTGTCCCAGTGGAAAAAATAACACATAGACCCTCCTGCTCTCACCCCTCACATTCCCTTAACCCTCAAAATACTCCCCATGCCCCATCCATGTCACCTCATGACCCCCATCCTCCCCCTCAGGCCCCTCATGCCCCATATGCCAGGCTCTGCCATTCCACCCTCCCTCTATGTTGACTTATGCCCCCTATGCCAATCTTTGACCTTCCACCCACCACCTCAGGCCCCTCATGCCCACTATGCCATGTTATGCCCCACCACTCACCTCCTATGTCCCCTCATGCCCACTATGCCAAGCTCTGGCATTTCCATTTCCATTGACCCACTGTACGCTTTCTAGAACCAATGAACGCCATAGTGTATAGTAGCATGTGTAAAGAAAAGCTTTGAAAAAATGTAATACATTGATAAATTTCTCCTTTGAAAGAAAGCCTGGATGGCAAGCTAATAAAAGCGTTAATCATTCAGGTCCTTTGAAGTTTCAAAAACCACAAACACTTAAAACCACTTGACTTATGGCAATAATCATCATGAAATTGACTGCAGAGATAGACAGCCTAAGCTGTAAATCAAACGATGTTTCCCCTGGGGAGCAGGTGTTCTGTTATTCTAATAGATGCCTGGGCTCTCAGCCAAGCCTTATTATGTACATTTTTTCTCAAAGTTTTTTTTAAGAGATCCCACTATGCACTTTGATATTCATTCGTTCTAGAAAGTGTACAGAGAGTCAATGGGCATGGAAGTACCATAGCTTGGCATGGGGGCATGAGGGGCCTGAGGGGGTGGGTGGAAGGGCAGAGCCTTATGGGGGCAAGAGGGGACATGGGGGTAGGTAGGGGGCATAAGGGGCCTGTGGGTGTGGGTGGGATGGCGTAACCCGGCATAGGGGCATGAGGAGGACCTTTTTAATTTACCTTTTAAAAGATTTCTTCATGCAGACTAGGGATCACGATTCCCCTAAGGGGCCATGAACCATGATTCTTTGAGAACTTGGTCTGACTCTATGAAAATTGCGGAGGAGTAGGAGATGGCTATCTCTGCAATGGAGCCGGCCAGGTCGGGAGTGGATGCAGACTTCTGACAGCAAGCAGCCCGCGCCTTTTAAAGGCATTCCTAAAAATCACACAGCTCGGGAATGGGGTTGGGAATCCCAGAATCAGGGCCTGCCAGTTAACCTGAATCAGTGAAAATCTAAGTCATAGAGTCATTCACAGCACAGAAGGAGGCCATTTGGCCCACTGAGTTCATACCATCTCTCTATGGAACATTCCGGTCAGTCCCACTCCCCAGCTTGACCCCCATCGCCCTGCAGGGTTATTTCCTTCAAGTGCCCATCCAATTTCCTTTTGAAATTATTGACCCTTTCCACTCTCACAACCCTGTGGGCAGCGAGTTCCAGATCATTACCACTTATTGCTTAAAAAAGTTCCTCCTGACATTCCCCCTGTGTCTCTTGTCAAAACTTTAAATCTGTGCCCCCTAGTCCTTGTACTATCAACTAATGGGAACAGTTTTTTTCTTGTCAACCTTATCCAAACCTGTCATAAACTTGCACACTACCATCAAATCTTCCCTCAATCTCCTTTGCTCCAAGAAGAACAACTCTACCATTTCCAAACTATCCTTGGAACTCAAATCCCGCATTCCTGGAACCATTCTTCTGCAGCCTCTCAAGGACCTTCACATCCTTCCTAAAATGTGGTGACCAACTGGATGCAATACTCTAGTTGGGGCCTAACCAGAGCTTTATAAAGGTTCAGCATAACTTTCCAGCTTTTGTATTCAATGTCTCTATTTGTGAAGCTCAAGATCCCATATGAGTTGCCACCCACTCTCTCAATATATCCTGCCACCTTCAATGGGTGATGCACATGTACGCTCAGGCCCCTTTGTTCCTGCATGCTGTTTAGAATTGTGTCATTAAGCCTATATTGTCTCTTTCTATCCCTTCTTCCAAAATGTATCACCTCACAATTCTCAAATTTCTTTTGTCACTTGCCTGCCTATTCTGCGAGCCTAGTCATGTTATGTTGTAGGTGATTCGTGTAACTCTCACTGTCTGCCGCTCCTCCAAGTTTGTTATCATAAGCAATTTTTGAAATTCTGCCAAGTATTCTAAGATCCAACTTATTTATATATCTCAAAAGAAGCAGTGGTCCCGGCACTGACCCGTGGGGAACACCACTGCCTACCATCCTTCAGTCTGAAAAATAAGCATTTACCACGACTCACGGTTTTCTATCCTTAAGCCAATTTTTTTATCCAATTGGGCATTGACTCTCCTATTCCATGAGCCTCCATTTTTTTGAGAGGGTGCCAAATTCATCACCCAATGGCAGACTTCCAAGTTACTTTTTAGCCGCTTCCTTCATTTATTCAATACTGCGACATGCACCTGTCGAACAACACTCTTGCATCTGGTGCCTGCGTATCTCCAAGGATGCCATAGAGCATCTCTGCCAACTTCATCATGAAGATCTGCAGACTCACTCCACTGCCACAACTGCTCTATCCATGGCAATGGAAGGGATAGAAGCTTTCACTTTGACAGTTCTACCATCTTTCCAGGCTGCCAGGGCGCCTGTGCAGTTTTAGTCAAGGCGACTGATAATATCCTTTTCCCAGCCTGTTTTCCATTCATAGCCTGCCCAGAGAATGGAAATGAGGCCTGGCACTCAAAATGGAACAAGGCAGATTGGATCGTCAAATTCTAGCCAAATGGTTTGGGCATAGATCCTTCTAAAGGCCACCGAGAATTTATCCATTTTCTTCACAGATGCTGACTGCTTTAGTTTCAGGCTTCCAACATCTTCAGTTGTTTGTTTCTTTAGTAACACATCTTGTTACAATCAGATCAGGAGGACTTGAATGGCTTTCCTCTTTTCCCCCTCGTCATTTGACCACAACAGGTTTTATTTTTCGAAAGGATACACTTGTGAATTCAGTGAGTGTTTAACTGTTTATGTGCTGTGATCAGAAGAGAAAAGAAAATCGGACAGGTTTTCTCGAGTTTAACAAAGGAAGAGGTCAGGTTTATTTGACTTAAACTGATCCAAGTAAAATTAAATAATTTGCTCTGACTTTCGCGGACACACATGCTGCAGAATTTTCCCCTCGGCGATTTGGGGGCGGGGCCCGCTCACCAAGGGGAAAATGACTCGGGATGACGTCGGGAGGAACCCCCAACATCATTCCGGTCCATTTAAATCTTCAGGAAACTCTTTCGAGTTATCAACAGTCACAGATTGCAACTCTTTCGAGTACAATCACAGTTCTTGGTTTCCGGGAGTGGGACATGAACCCACAACCCTCTGATTCAAAGGCGAGGGTGCTATGAACTGAGCCACAGCTGACACCAGCGAAATTAGCTGTCCACCTGCCGACCTGTCAATGGCCAATTGAGGTCATTGACAGGCTAATTAACCTTGTTAAAGACCCTGCCCGTCCAAGCTTAAGGCTAGCGGGCAGGCCAGGAGCCCCAGTGGGCTTCTGATTATACATGAAACCTCATCCACTGGCAGGATGAAGTTTCATGTCCGTTTTTTAAAAATTTAATAAACTTTATGTGTCTCTTATTAACATGTCCCATCTCGTGTGACATTGTCACATGAGGGGGACATGTTAATAATTTTAATATTTCTCTATTTTTTGACTTTTCTTACCTGTCAGTGAATTCCCTGAGGCAGGACTTTGCCTCAGGGAGCAGTGCGCTCTTTTGTGCTCATGGGCGAAAGAGCACACTTTGACAGTTGCGGATTCCCTCCGCCCCTGCTTCCTGTTGGACAGGCCGCTGGGCGGGCCTTAATTGGCCTGCCCACTCAAAATGGCGGCGGGCCTCGTTTCGGCGGCGGGGGTCGGCTGCCTGTGGGGCCCGCTCGCCCACCGAGGGCAAAATTCTGCCCATACATTCGAAGTTCACACATGCACGCCAATAGATTATAGAGCGGGGAGGGGTAGATTTATCAACTCAGAAACCAGAGAAGTAAAATACAGTTCGTAGTTGCAATTTTCCTTTGGTGGTCCTGATGTTTCCAATTCAAGAAGTAAACAGCCCGTTTGAATGTTCTTCCAGAGAGGTAATGCCGGGCTGAATCCTTTTAAGAAGTCTCTGACTGCAGCAGGGGCGTCCCTGGATGGTCACAGTCAGCAAACAAGGTTCCAAGCTTGCAAAGTGGGTTGGAGAGAGAAGGAGGAAGGAGGGACCCCACTCTTCTATTTATTGATTCATGGGATGTGGGCTTTGCTGGCTGGGCCAGCATTTATTGCCCATCCCTGGTTGCCCTTGAGAAGGTGGTGGTGAGCTGCCTTCTTGAACCGCTGCAGCCCCTGTGGTGTAGGTACACCCTCTGTGCTGTTAGGAAGGGGGTTCCAGGATTTTGGCCCAGGTACCCAGCGACTCGGGTCTTCTCTCACTAGTGTGTCAGCTTCTTGTCCTCGTACTGCGGAGAAAATAGAAGTTTAAACACTCAAAGGGTGGGCCTGTCACATGACCAATGATTCAAGCATGGTTATGACTTGTGTATAACCTCTTGTAACTTAGTAACTCAATTCATGTCTGGGAACCCTCTGTTTAATATCCAGGTAATTGCCTTGATGCCTTGCTACTGGGGACAGGATATGTGGCTCATTCTTATTGTCCTGAGTCCATTGTCCTTGATGGGTCTTTGCAGACATGGGACCACCAGATTTCCCTGTCTCGGTTGGAGACTGGAATACCCTGCAGATACACTACGGGATCCCCTGGAAGTCCCAACACAAGGATTCCATGGAAATTGACTGGGAAGTTTCAAATTCCAGTGGGCAATCCCCTTCACCTAGAACCCTCGGACGTAGAGTCAGAGACTTCAGAGGGTTCTGGCTCAGTTACCTGGACAGTTAGCCAGGAAATGTTACACAGAAAAATAGCATGTCCAGCCCCTGGGTAACTATAGAACTGAAACCCCACACCCCCTGACTCCACACTGACTCTTGGTGACTCACCCCGACCCACTGACTCCCCAACCTCTGCCTAACCCTCCAACTCCCTCGGCTCTCCAATGCCAACCCCTTTGAAATTTCCCTGACTCTCCAACTTCCCACGGCCCTCCGACTTCCCTCCCAACCCTCCGACTTCTCCCCCAACCCTCTGAGCCCTGACCCCTTCGACCGCCCCCTGACCCTCTGACTTCACCCTCGACCCCCTGACTCCCCTCCTGACCCCCTGACTTACCCCGAACCTCTGACTTCCACCTTGACCCTCCGACTTCCTCCCCAGCCCTCCGACTCCACCCCCCCGATCCCCTGACTTCCCCCCAGCCCTCCGGCTTACCCCCAGACCCTCCTGCTTCTCCTCAGCCCTCCGACCTCCCCCAACTCTCCAACTTCCCTCTCGACCATCCGACTCCCCTTGAACCTCAGACTTGCCCTGACATTTCAACTCCTCCCCTGACCTGACCTGACCCACCCTAGACGCCCTGCCACCCTACTCAGCTGACACCATACCCAACCTACCCACCCTACCCACCCTACCATCCTGCCACCCTACCCCCACCAAACTCTTACCCGCTGACCTCATTCACACTCATTCACTAACACAGTGAAAAGCTAATTAAACATCCCAAAGCTTTTCAGTGCTTTGTGAGTGAAGACTTACTAGAATACAGCAGAGCTAGTGATGTAGGAAGAAGTGTGGCTTGGCTTCCCCTGACAATTCTGCTGTACAAAGAAGGACTCCGATAATTGGTACACTCCTCATTTCTGAAGAGGCCCAGTTCATAAGTGCAAGCCAGAAATGCGGAACTCCGGCACTGTGCAAAAAAAGAGCGGATTAGCAATCCGATAATGATTGCCGCTCTTTGGGAGATTCGGCCCACTGTGCCTCCACCTTAATGGATTGGAATGTGAAAGGTACAGCGATGCAAATTGGGTAGCCATCTTAATTGCAAGCTCAAGTTACACTTTTAGTCTGTGTTTTAAAAAGTCTCTGCTTTTCAAAGGTCAGTTCAGTTTTCTAGCCATTGGATTAAAAATTGCGATTTGGCCAAAAGCATGTTTTCATAGCAATCATCAGGCTCTTACTTAAATGCAGAAGATATAAAATGTGTTGTCTAATAAGAAAGGATAGTTAGAGAAGTCAAGGAAAATCTCAAAGCACTGCTGGTGCCTTACAGTAAGGTGTTGTCTCAGAGTACAACTTCTATAGTACCCAGGAGACTTTGAATCCCAAAATGTCACTTACAGTGGGCCAGAGTCAGTAGACTGGCTGATGGATGCTCGTTCAGCAATTAAAGAGATTTACTGAGAAAAACCAGGAGATGAGATTCAGCTTTCCACTTAGAATTGGTGTAAAGGGATCAAACAAACAGGTCAGAACTACAGGTAAATGCAACCTGGTTCTAAAATAAACACTAATTTCCTTTATCATGATCTCTTCATGGGATGTGGGCATCGCTGGCTAGGCCACCATTTTATTGCCCATCCCTAATTGCCCTTGAGAAGGTGGTGGTGAGCTGCCTTCTTGAACTGCCGCAGTCCATGTGGTGTAGGTACACCCACAGTGCTGTTAGGAAGGGAGTTCAGGATTATACCCAGTGATGGTGATATAGGGCGGAATTGTCTCAGATTTGCACTAAGTGCGGTAGCGGGCGGGTGCAACAACGTTTGGCGACTGTGGGTTTTCATGCTGTATCATCCCAAACTGTCACATTATTTATGCATTCCCAGAAAACACTGTTTCGATGGCGTTCACCCGCCCCGCCCCTCCATCACCTCGCCACTTCATCACGCCGGGCTCCATATTTAAAGTTCAGCCGCATGCACACATCTTGTGCTTCCAGCCCATGACTGCTGCATGGAAGGCAGGATGGCCCCAAAAGGCAAAAAAACTGCAGCCCCCCCCACCACCCCCCCCCCTCCCCACCCCCACACCCCACCCCCCAGCTTCAGCAACCCGTCTGTGGAATGCCTTTTGGGGCGCAGTGGAGTCCCGCTGGGATATCCTATACCCCAGCTCTGGCTGCAGGATGGGCAGCAGCGTGACCAATTAGGCTTGGGAGGCGGTGGCAGTGGTGGTTAGCGCCAACGCCATTCAGAAGAGGACCACCACCCAGTGCCACAAGAGGATGAATGATCTCCTCCATTCCGCCAGGGTAAGTCACTCTTCTCATCACTCTCAACTCATCACATACTTATCAGCCAGTCTAGCATGCATCCCGCTTACACTCTCTCCATTTCTATTCATGCAGGACAAGCTGGCACACAACAACAGGAAGAGGTCGCAGACCGGTGAAGGAATGCCTGAGATCAAGGTCCTCAAGGACTTTGAAAACAGAGCCATCCAGCTGGCTGGCCACGATCTGGACCGTTCCTGTGCTGATGGTGAGTTTGGTGCTGCTCTACCAAGTGAGGACCCAGCAGTGCAATATCCACCACACAACCATGCTGTGAGTGGTGTGTCCTGTTTCACAGGCCACTGCCATGCACTAATTATCTCTCCTTGCTTTCACAGGCACGTCTGGGAAACAGCTGATGGAGTCCACAACCCAGGGCCTCCAATCAAACCCCGAGGGAAGATAAGAAGAGGAATCCGCTGAAACCCTCCCTGAAGACCTATCACAGCGTCACTCACACCCTCCACCAGCACAGAGACACACACCTCGGTGAGACCTAGCTTTAGAGCAGCCCGGGGATCACAATCTGGTGAGCACATCCCACAGCAGGCGGCGGCAGGGACTTCCCAGGCGTCCGGTACTCTGAGAACTGCTGGAGGGCAGAAATTTGCTCAGCCTGAGTCAGATGAGGAGCCTCTGGACTAGGTCATGTCACAGTTGCTGGACCTGCAAAGGCAAGCTCAGGAACATCAGGATGGGATGTCCGCTGCACTCCTCAGATTGCAAGGCACGATGGAGGAGCCCATCTGCCTTAAGGCTGAGGTGATAATGCTGGCATGCTAACACACCGAGGTCAACACTGGTAGGATGGCGGCAGCCATGGAGACCTGCACCTGCTCCTGCACAACTCCATCACTGAGGCCGTAGTTGGACTCCAACAGTGTGTACCCGAGAGGAGTGCAGGGCAGCTCGACTGCACTCCAGCTACCCCTTCTCCTTAAGAAGTCAGCCTGCGGTGCCTGGGGACCCATAGGGAGGAGGGTCAGCAGCTGCAGACTCTGGCCCCACCCATCTAGGTGGCTCAGAGAGTGTCTGACCCATCCGAAACCCCTCCTCCTGTGACGTCAGCAGCTCCAGCTCCACAGGCCAAGGAGGGTGTCACTGCCACACAGCAGGACCCTAAAAGCAGGCTGGGGCCCTCCAAGTCTCAGGTTGCAGTCAGCAGTGGATGTCTAGGGAGCACCAAGATATAGCGGCAGGGTTAGGACAGTTAAGAAGAATTAACTCTTTTGGAGTCAACCAATTAAACTAAATTAACAAAACAAGGGACAAAATAAACACACCCCCTAAATTAAGGAACTGCAAAACCAAAGACAAAATTTAAAGGAAATTTACAAATATTAAACCAAAATATGGTTAAAGGACTCGATAAAGCATCCCAGACCTCGCGGTGCCCACCAAGCCTCGACAGTGCTGGCAGACACCGCGTGTTCTCTCTCCAGGGACACCCGGCTGCGAACGTAGCCGCGGAAGAGGGGCAGACAGTTGGGTTGGACGGCCCCCTCGATCACCCGCTGCCTGAACCTGTTAATAGCTAACTTGGTCAGGCCCAGGGGCAGGTTCAGGTTCAGGAGGAGGTCCTCCTCCCTCCCGGCCTCCCTCCGCACCGGGTTCCCGTAAATCAGGAACGTGGGACTGAAGTGCAAACAAAACATCTATAACGGGTTTTTTAAATAACTGAAAAGGGAGTGCAGCCTACAATACTCTACATACACGTGGTCCACGGACTGCACATTTCTGCAAAAGGGGCAGGTCTCTTGGGAGTCCGTGAACTGACATATCCTGCAATTATATGGGACTGCTGCATGAAACACCCTCCAACCCAGGTCCCCGATATAAAGCGGGAGGACACCTCCATAGAGGGCCCCCCAACGGAGACCTCCGCCTCCGGACAGCAACAAGACACGCCAGGGCATGTCTGGGTGGTGGGCGAGGGCGAGGAAGTGAAGGGTGTGCAGCAGCAGCCCGTACAGGAAATCCCTCCGCGCTGTGCTAAAGGACACGGAGGGCAGTTCCGCGAGGCAACTCAGGTTGCGGGGCACCAGCTCCGGAGGGAGGGTTGGGGGCTTGGGTCAAATGTGGAATTCCGTCCGAACAGAGGTATGTTCAGACAGAAGACCACCACGCACCTGAGCCACCTCGAGGCCCAGTATAATGTCGGGACTGAGCACGACCGTCCTAAGGTCTTGAATGGCATTGGCAGGTGTGCTCGGGAGCCAGATGCCCACAGATGCGCGATGCGCCAACTCCTGCGGAAGCATCCAGCCCACTCCACCGCTACGCAGCACGTCCCTGATCCTGGTCACCCCGGCAGCCACAGCCCTCCTCTCCGCCAGCCACTGAAAAGGACGGAGGGGCGGATTCCTGAGCAGCGGCTCTCTGGTGATAGCGTTGCAAGGCTACCATGTTCCAAACTTTCATCAGGTCCTGGTAAAAGACAGGCAACGCCTGCAAGGAGCCACAAAGGGTCTACAAACAGGAGCTGCACAGCTAAGAAGAATTAATTGCACAACCTGGGAATGGGTGTCATTCACTTGCAAATAATGTTCACTATTGTCAATAAACTCCCAAGAATGTCTCCCTGTCTATGGCTCCTTGTTCTGTTGAGCAGTGTTCTTGTCACTCAGTTGTGAAACTTGCTGCGCAAGATAAAGGCAGGTGTCTCAGTTCAGGTCCTCTTCCCTGTGCTCTGTGCAGCCTTCAAACCAAAGTCATGGTCCAGCCTCACACTCCCTGGACACGTTATTGATGCATACACCTCGACGGTGCTTGTCATTGCTGCCAGGATGTTGTGGGCAGGCATCACAGAGTTCCATCATTCTCTCTGTGTGCTCTCAGCGCCTTTACAATGGGGCTGGCCCCTATCCCTTCAGCATCTGTGACCAGTGACACTGTGCTCCTGAAGGGCTCAGGAGCTGAAGATGGACAAAGGATCAGATGCTTTTAAAGTTTCATGACTGTGTGTCTATAATATGACCCTGATCACAGAGCGCAAGTGAGCTGCCCTCGGCCAGTCAGACATTCTCAGAGGCTATGGAGTGTCCTCACTGCGTGTCGCCATCATCCCCCTGCAATTGAGCAACGATTAGGGCTTCCAAGGCATCTCCTTGACTGGTGCATTCTCACAGAGGGTATTCATGCTGCCATAAGCCAGGCTGGAGTCATGCGTTCACAGATGCAATGTGAGGATCTATGGGGTCACCTCACTGCATGTCGTCATCATCCTCCACAAATCTAGCAGCTATGAGGGCCTCCAGAGCATACCTGCCTTGTGTAGCTAGTGCGAAGGCCTCATCCCCATCATCAGCACCTCTGAGGACCTCCTCATCTTCACCTTCATTGGCGTCCTCCTTATTGGAGGAGACCTCCAGCTCCTCCATCTCCTCCTTAGCCAGCTCGTTTCCCCACTGGAGCACCAGGTTGTAAAAGGTGCAGCAGACGACGACGATGTGTGACACCCTCTCATACACCCGCCCTCATAGCTGCTAGATTTGTGGAGGATGATGACGACATGCAGTGAGGTGACCCCATAGATCCTCACATTGCATCTGTGAACGCATGACTCCAGCCTGGCTTATGGCAGCATGAATACCCTCTGTGAGAATGCACCAGTCAAGGAGATGCCTTGGAAGCCCTAATCGTATTTCAGGGCTCCACCAGACCGGCCCAGGCACCAGAACCTTATCTTCAGCATCCCGATGGTCTGCTCCACCAAGGTGCGATCTCTAGCATAAGCCTCATTATACCCTCACTCTACTGCAGCCTGAGGCCGCCACAGGGGCGTCGTCATCCACAGCCTCTGCGGGTGGCCCTTGTCCCTAAGGAGGCATCCCTGCATCTTCTGTGGACCCTGGAAGACTCCAGGGATCTGTGACCGACTTGAGGATGTAGGTGTCATGCACACTCCCTGGAAACCGTGCGCACATCTGCAGGATGTGTTTATGGTGGTCGCACACCAGCTGCACATTCAGTGAATGCAATCCCTTGCGTTTGATGTAGTTTACCATGTGTTGTGACAGAGATCTGAGCGCCACATGAGTGCAATCAATCACACCCTGAACCTATGGGAAACCCGAGATCTGGGTGAATCCAATTGCTTTTACATCCCTGGCTGTCCTGGTCCTGGGTGAAATGCACAAAGTTGTGTGCCCTTGCAAAGGTGGCATCTGTGACCTCATGGATGCATTTGTGGGTAGAGGCCTGTGAGATCCCAGAGAGGTCACCTGTGGAGCCCTGAAAGGAGCCACTGATGTAGAAATTGAGCGCCGCAGTCACTTTCAGGGCCAGTAAACGCCCTCCTTGTCCCTGTGGTGCCAAATTCTGAAGTAGCTGGCAGATGTGAGCGACCAGTTCCCTGGACATGCACAGTCTTCGACAACACTGGTTCTCAGTCATCTGCAGGAATGACAGGTGATGCCTATAGACCCTGGGTGTCGCTAGGCGCTGACCAGTGATGGCTCGCTGTGGCTCTTAGGCGGTGTGTGTGGGAGCCCCAGCCGTCCCTTCTTCCTGAGTTTGCTGCTCCTGCCTCTGTGCAGCCAGGAATCTCAGTTGCTCTCTCCTCTGTTGTCTTTGTGCTCTATGGGCTATCAGGCCTACAGGTAGTTCACCAGGCTCCATAATCCTGATGTACTCCTCATGCAGGATGGAAGAGAGAGATACGTGGTTAGCATGGGTGTACTAAGAACCTGCCCTGGCTAAAAGTGATGGCCCCTTAATGATTCCCAGGGAGTGCTGGCAGCCCAGCTGGCAGTGCAGATGGCCAGAGTTCAGTGCGCTGCATGGCTGCCCGAAACCCCACCACCTCCGCCCCACTCCACCAGACTGGTTGACGGCAGCTTTGCCCACTGGACTGCATGCTGTGCTCTCAGCTCAGGTGCAGACACTCTCCTAACCCACATTGCATGGCTGCCTTGTTAGCTTGAACCATGGGGGAGACTGGTCCAAACTGGAATGATGACATTGCAAGGGGCTGTGAGCACCTCCAGCAGTGACTGCTCCATGGCCAGCTTTAGCAAGGAGACTGTACAACATGTGCAGTCATCCAACTGTTCTGCAGTCCACTAAAATGCTCATGCCTTTACAGTCAGTATCGGGGGTGGAGCTGTGTGGCAGGGGTTGGGGGGCTGTGGTGGAGGGGGGGTGAAAAGCTCTGGAGCACTTTGATGTCTCTGCGTTGCTTGAGTGGTCAGATAAGCTAGAGGCCCGGCTCCAATCATATCAATGTGGCTATGCCTGAACTGTCTCAGCTGCAGAGGAATGGTCACTTTCTACAGGCTTCCCTAATGAGTGGCCACTTCCCTCGCCCCACCCTGCCCCCCCACCCTGAATATTTGTGTGCTATATTCAACAGCAGGCTCTTGCCTGCCCACCCCGCACAAGTCGCCTCGACGGCAGGGCTGCCCTTAACCCCAACCCCCCCAACAACCCTCAAGCTTGAAGTCCAACAGGCGACACTGGCAACAGATGCACAATGTTACTGTGTACTCCCCTCTGAGTTCCCCTCAAAGTGCAGCCTGCCAAGTGCACGTCGCTTATGTGCTATTGTGAAACACGTTGGTGTGTTTTCCCGCCAACGTGGATGGACGATCAGGCGGGGGGCGGGGTGGAAATGATTCCGGCGGGATGGCCAATAATGATATGCTGATGTATTACAATGAGTTTCCCGACATCCAATGGCTGGAAACACGGCCCGCCATCAGTGGGCTGAGCGGATAATCGCAAACTGGTTTCGCGCCGCCATAAAACCAATCGCGCCATGTTGTCCACTCACGCCACCAAACACGCCTGACACTGGCGGGCACGGAAGTTTCCACCCATAGCTCCAAGTCAGGACGGTGAATGATCTGGAGGGGAACTTTCAGGTGGTGTTCCTATGCGTCTCCTGCCCTTGTCCTTCTAGATCGTCACGATCATAGGTTTGGAAGGTGCTGTCGAAGGAGTTTTGGTGAGTTCTTGCAGTGCATCTTGTAGATGGCACACACTGCTGCTACTGTGTGTCAGTGGTGGAGGGAGTGAATGTTTAAGGTGGTGGTGGGTTGCCAATCAAGCAGTTTGCTTTATCCTGGATGGTGTCAAGCTGGTCGTGGGTTTGGAAGGTGCTGTCGAAGGAGCTTTGGTGAATTCCTGCAGTGCATCTTGTAGATGGTGCATACTGCTGCTACTGTGCATTGGTGGTGGATGGGGTGAATGTTTGTGGATGTAATGTCAATCAAGCAGACTGCTTTGTCCTGGACGGTGTCAAGCTTCTTGAGTGTTTATGGAACTACATTCATTCGGGCAAATGGGGAGTATTCCATCACAGTCCTGACTTGTGCCTTGTAGATGGTGGACAGGCTTTGGAGTCAGGAGGTGAGTTACTCATGCAGAATTGGCAGCCCTTGACCTGCTCTTGTAGCCACAGTATTTAAATGGCTGGTCGAGTCCAGTTCCGCTCATGGCCAAAGGTAATCCCCAAGATGTTGACAGTGGGGGATTCATTGATGGTAATGCCATTGAATGTCAAGGGGAGATGTTTAAATTCCCTCCTCTTAGAGATGGTCATTGCCTGGCGCGAATGTTACCTGCCACTTATCAGCCCAATGCAGCATTTTAAAAATTCATTCATGGGATGTGGGTTTTGCTGGCTGGGCCAGCATTTATTGCCATCCCTAGTTACCCTTGAGAAAGTGGTGGTGAGCTGCCTTCTTGAACTGCTGCAGTCCGTGTGGTGTAGGTACACCCACAGTGCTGTTTGGAAGGGAGTTCCAGGATTTTGACCCAGCGACAGTGAAGGAACAGTGATGTATTTCCAAGTCAGGATGGTGAGTGACTTGGAGGAGAACTTCCAGGTGGTGGTGTTCCCATCTATCTGCTGCCCTTGTCCCTCTAGGTGGTAGTGGGTTTGGAAGGTGCTGACTAAGGAGTCTTGGTGAATTCCTGCAGTGCATCTTGTAGATGGTACACACTGCTGCTACTGTGCGTCAGTGGTGGAGGAGTGAATGTTTGTGGATGTGGTACCAATCAAGTTGGCTGCTTTGTCCCGGATGGTATGAAGCTTCTTGAGTGTTGTGGGAGTTGCACTCATCCAGGCAAATGGGGAGTACTCCATCACACTCCTGACTTGTGCCTTGTAGATGGTGGACAGGCTTTGGGGAGTCAGGAGTTGAGTTACTCATTGCAGGATTCCTAGCCTCTGACCTGCTCTTGTAGCCACAGTATTTACATGGTTAGTCCAGTTCAATTTCTGGTCAATGGTAACCCCAGGATGTTGATAGTGGGGGATTCAGTGATGGTAATGCCATTGAACATCAAGGGGTGATTGTTAGATTCTCTCTTGTTGGAGATGGTCATTGCCTGGCACTTTTGTGGTATGAATGTTACTTGCCACTTGTCAGCCCAAGCCTGGATATTGTCCAAGTCTTGCTGCACTTGGACGTGAACTGCTTCAATATCTGAGGAGTAATGAATGGTGCTGAACATTGTGCAATCATCAACGAACATCCCCACTCCTGACCTTATGATGGAGGGAAGGTCATTGATGAAGCAGCTGAAGATGGTTAGGCCGAGAACACTACCCTGAGGAACTACTGCAGTGATGTCCTGGAGCTGAGATGAGTGACCTCCAGCAACCCCAACCATCTTCCTTTGTGTGAGGTATGACTCCAACCAGCGGAGAATTTTCCCCTGATTTCCATTGACTTCAGTTTTGCTCGGGCTTCTTGATGCCACACTCTGTCAAATGCGGCTTTGATGTCAAGGGCAGTCACTCTCACCTCACTTCTTGAGTTCAGCTCTATTGTTCATGTTTGGACCAAAGCTGTAATGAGGTCAGGAGCTGAGTGGCCCCGGCAGAACCCAAACTGAGTGTCAGTGAGCAGGTTATTGCTGAGTAACTGTTGTTTCATAATGCTGTCAATGGCACCTTTCACCATTTTGCTCATGACTGATGTTGACTGATAGGGTGGTAATTTGCCAGATTGGGTTTCTCCTGCTTTTTGTGGACAGGACATACTTGGGCAATTTTTCACACTGCTGAGTGGATGCCAGTGTCGTGGTTCTACTGGAATGGCTTGACTCGGGGCGTGACTAGTTCTGAAACACTTCTTTAGTACTATCGCTGGAATGTTGTCAGGCCCATTTTCTAGAGCCTTCAGCCTTTCTTTTGCTATCATGTGGAATGAATCGAATTGGCTGAAGTCTAGCACCTGTGATGCTCGGGACCTTAGAAGGAGGCTGAGATTGATCATCCACTCAGCACTTCTGGCTGAAGATGGTGGCAAATACTTCAGTCTAGTTTTTGCACTGATATGCAGGGCTCCCCCATCATTGAGGATGGGGATATTTGTGGAGCCTCCTCCTCATGTTAGTTATTTAACGGTCTACCACCATTCATGATTGATGTGACAGGACTGCAGAGCTTTGATCTGACCCTTTGGTTGTGGGGTCACTTTGCCCTGTCTATCACTTGCTGTTTCTGCTGTTTGGTAAGCAAGTAATCCTGTGTTGAAGCTTCACCAGGTTGACAGCTCAAATTTAGGTATGCCTGGTGCTGCTCCTGGCATGCCTTCCTGCACTCTTCATTGAACCAGGGTTGATCCCCTGGCTCGATGGTAATGGTAGAGTGGGGGATATGCTGTGCCATGAGGCTACAGATTATGGTTGAATACAATATCACTGTTGCTGTTGACCCACAACGTCTCATGGTTGCCCAGTTTTGAGTTGCTAGATCTGTTTGAAATATATCCCATTTAGCATGGTAGTAGTGCCACGCAACACGATGGAAGGTATACTCAATCGGGTCTTCAACTCCACAAGGACTGTGCGGTGGTTACTCTTACCAATACTGTCATGGACAGATGCATCTGCGACAGGTAGATTGGTGAGGACAAGGTCAAGTAGGTTTTTCTCGCTTGTTGGTTTCCTCACCACCTGCCTCAGACCCAGTCTAGCAGCTATGTCCTTTAGGAACCAGCCAGCTCGGGCTTGGTCAGTCGTGGTGTTACTGAGCCACCCTTGGTGATGGACATTGAAGTCCCCGACCCAGAGGACATTCTGAGCCCTTGCCACTCTCAGTGCTTCTTGTTGCAAAAGGGAAGATAATTCTAGTCACTAGTAAGTTTGTGTTGATAAACACAATCAGAATCTGGTCCTGAGTACTAAACACCTGGACTGCTACAAATACTTTCCGATTATGTCTAAACATACATCCTGTGTCCCAAATGTCATTTTCTTGGTAACCCTACTGAAGTCAGTGTCAGCACTATAAAGTCATTACTGTTATTGCTTGCCTGTACAGAAACACAATACACAACAGGGACAGTCCACAGACTATTTATTGCTTTACCAGTCAAAACAAGCAATTTAACAAAGTGTACTGAACTCTCCCCCTCTTAGCACAATGCTGCCAAGGAATGGCTATAAATGCTTCTTAAAAAATCAGCAATAAATTGTGCATTGCATTTAAATTTTAAATGGTCTTCCTTTGACAAAGTACTTGTAATTATTCCCAAGATTAACATAATGAGTTTCCTACTGAGTATGCATGCGATAGTTAATACACCATCCTCTGCAGAATAAGCTGTCAGCTAGTTAGTTTGATGTACATACTAATTGACTGCAATGTGAAAAGAAATGTAAGATAACAAGGATATCATTTCAGTTTGTGCATTAAAACGGATTTTACTGTGTTGCACTTTTGTGTTCCAACACCGTGCTACATAATATCGCTGCATAAAATTAAACATTCACACAATGTTTCAGGATCACATTAACGGCAGATGTCTGCCTCAATTGTTTTTTAACTTGGATGCAGACATCAAAAAAAAAATTATCTGTTACTTGCAAGCTTTTAATTTGCATAAATATAGGATTTACATTTGTAAGATTGGATAGAAGAACAGCAAGTGGGATAGAACTGTTTAGGAGGATATTACATAGAATTTTCAGCACAAAAAACAGGGCGTTTGATATGAATGAATAGATGAATGAATCGGAACTTGCCCCTGTATTGCCAGGAAATGGTGCACAAACTTGCATGATGCGCTGCATGTGGTCACAAACCAGCTGGACATTTAGGTTGTGCCTTCCATTTCTAATCAGAAAGATACCAAGGTAGTGATGACAGACTTGCCTACTTTCATAAATCAGGCGATAATTTCTTAAAAAGCAAGCGGTTGGTTCGGTTTGACAATCATGAGCTGGTATTTTTCACACATAAACCAATGTAGATTTACATGTCTAAGCTTTTCGCCTTGCACTTATCAGGACACTTGCAAGAATACCAATATAAGGAGGAAACAATAATTTATACTATTTGTGAAGAAAGTGCTGATTGATTGGCAAGTAGCATTGCCATGGAGAATGCACCAGCAGTGGTGACTGACAGTTAACTGCCAAGCATAGTTTGAAATTTAAACCAGGCAGCTTGACCCTGATTGGTCATGGCATTTCCCTGAGGAATGAGTCAGCGAGTGGCTGTCTCTTATTTTGTTTAGCTGAAACAGGCATAATGTGTGTACATGTTCTTTCTGTCTGCAAAGAACAGGGCCGTGCGTATTAATATATGTAGCTTCCAGTTCACCCAAATGCGCTGCACTGTGAGCCCGACTGACAGTCAAACCTCCCTGTCGCTTGCCATTTTAACACTCCACCCTGCTCTCTTGCCCACATGTCTGTCCTTGGCCTGCTGCATTGTTCCAGTGAAGCCCAACGCAAACTGGAGGAACAGCACCTCATCTTCCCACTAGGCACTTTACAGCCTTCCGGGCTGAATATTGAATTCAACAACTTTAGATCTTAAACTCCCCCTCCCCCCATCCCCACCCCGTTTCCTCCCCCTCCCTTTTTTTTTCAATAATTTATATAGATTTTTCTTTTCCCACCTATTTCCATTATTTTTAAATCTACAACTAATACCTTGTCAATCTTTCCACCCCACCCCCACTAGAGCTGTACCTTGAGTGTTCTGCCATCCATTCTTAATTAGCACTTTTCTTAGATAATATCACCACCTTCAACACCTCTTTGATCATTTTGTCTGTGACATCTTTTGATTATCTGCTCCTATCACTGCTTGCTTGTCCCTACAACCACTCCACCCTCAACTTCTCTCCCCCCGCCCCCCACCTTAAACCAGCTTATATTTCACCCCTCTCCTAACTATACTTCAGTTCTGTTGAAGGGTCATGTGGACCCGAAACGTCAGCTCTTTTCTTCTCCACTGATGCTGCCAGACCTGCTGAGTTTTTCCAGGTAATTCTGTTTTTGTTTTGGATTTCCAGCATCCGCAGTAGTTTTTTGTTTTAGTCTTAAATTGGTTGTCAGTATAATTCTTGGTACACTGAGGATTATTTAGCAAATGTTGTCCAATCGCGGAATCACATCCAATGTTGGAAACTGTTTTAAGTTTTGCAAGCACGGGTTGGTTGGGTATGGTCTGTATCCTACCCATTGCGAACAGCAGCTGGGACATTCTGTTCGATATGAATTGACAGTCTTTGGGACGTACAGCCTACATACCTAGCATTGCACTGGCACTGAAATTCATATACCACATTACCATTTGCATGATAAGCAGAACATCTTTTTTGGCTTGACGGCAGCATCCTGTTAGTGGTGAATACCACTCGTGTTGCTACTACATAGTAGCAGCGTGAAACAGCAAGCTTCACCTGTTGCTCAAATTTTTGAGGTACCTTGCCCTTCCAGGGTAATCTGAGGTAGACTGGGCACTTTTCAGGGCTGAAAGTGACAGCCTTAGGCTCATTCATGAGTTTGCATGATCAGAGTGGCTATTATCTTACAGGATCCTTTGATGTACCCTATTTCAGCATCAACTTGCATGGTGAACAAATGACTTGGGCCCTATTTACAAGGTTGCCCATAAGACCAATCTTATAGCATGGCAGAAATGGCAGAAGAATTGAACACATATTTTGGTTCTGTCTTCACAAAAGAGGACACGAATAATTTCCCAGAAATGTTAGGGAACCAAAGGCCTAGTGAGAGGGAGGAACTGAAGAAAATCAGTATTAGTAAAAAAACATGGTGCTAGAGAAATTAATGGGGCTAAAGGCTGAAAAATTCCCAAAGCCTGATAATCTACATCCCAGAGTACGAAAGGAAGTGGCCCTGGAAATATTGGATGCATTGGTGGTCATCTTCCAAAATTCTATAGACTCTGGAGCAGGTCCTACAGTTTGGAGGATGGCAAATGTAACCCCACAATTTAAAAAAGGAGGGAGAGAAAAACAGAGGATTACAGACCAGTTAGCCTAACATCAGTGGTGGGTAAGATGCTAAAGTCTATTATAAAAGATGTGGTAACAGGACACTTGGGCCAGAATTTTCTGGTTGGAATGTGGGGGCGGTCTGATCTTTTGTTCAGAGGGTGTGCACCGGAGTCGGCTGCACGCCTGCTGAACTGTCAAAGGCCTGTTAATGCCATTAATAAACTAACAAATGTCATTGTCAGGGCTGCACATCCAAACTTAAGGTTGGCGGGCAGGCGAAGAGCTCAGGCGGCCTTTGCATTTTTCATGAAACTTCATCCACGGGCTGGATGAGGTTTCATGAAGGGTTTATTAATTAAATAATTTTTTAAATCAAAACTCATAAACATGTCCCAGCTCATGTGACACTGTCCTTAATTGGCCCGCCCACGTAAAATGGCGGTGCACAACCGAACGTGGGCAGCAATCGGCTCTGCGCCAGTCTACGCCTGCTCCCAACCGGCCCACCTGATGGGGAAATAATTCTTCCCTTGGAAAGCATTAGACAAAGTCAGCATGGGCTTATGAAAGAGAAATCATGCTTAACTAATCTGAGTTTTTTGAGGATGTAACCAGTAGAATAGATAAGGGAGAACTGGCAGATGTTGTGTATTTGGATTTCAAGAAGGCTTTTGATAAGGTCCCACATAAGAGGCTAGTGGGCAAAATTAAAGCACATGGGATAGAGGGTAATATACTGGCATGGATTGAGAATTGGTTGACAGACCAGAAACAGAGAGTGGGAATAAATGGGTCTTTTTCCAGATGGCAGGCGGTGACTGGTGGTATACCTCAGGGATCAGTGCTTGGTCCCCAGCTATTCACGATACATATAAATGACTTGGATGAGGGAACCAAATGCAATATTTCCAAGTTTGCTGATGACACATAACTGGGCGGGGTTGAGAGTTGTAAGGAGGCTTCAGGGTGATTTAGATAAGTTGTGTGTGTGGGCAGACACATGGCAGATGCAGTGTAACATGGAAAAAATGTGAAGTTATATGCTTCAGTGTGAAAAACAGAAAGGCAGAGCATTATTTAAATGGTGATATATTGGGAAATGTGGATATACAAAGGGATCTGGGTGTCCTTGTACACCAGTCAATGAAAGTAAATAAGCAGGTGCAGCAAGCAATTAGGAAGGAAAATGGTATGTTGGCCTTCATTGCAAGAGGATCTGAGTTCAGAAGTAGGGATGTCTTACTGCACTTACACAGGGCCTTGGCGAGACAACACCTGCAGTACTGCGTGCAGTTTTGGTCTCGCTACCAAAGAAAGGATATACTTGCCATACAGGGAGTGCAACATAGGTTCAGTTGGCTGATACCGAGGATGGCAAGACTGTTATATGAGGAGAGATTGGTTCGACTGGGCCTGTATTGACTAGAGTTTAAAAGAATGAGAGGGGATCTGATTGAAATGTATAAAATTCTAACAGACAGGCCAGATGCAGGGAGGATGATAGAGTTTGCGGGTTTGGAAAGTGCTGTCGAAGGAGCCTTGGTGAGTTGCTGCAGCGCATCTTGTAGATGGTACACACTGCTGCCACTGTGTATCGATGGTGGAAGGACTGAATGTTTAAGTTGATAGATAGGGTGCCAATCAAATGGGCTGCTATGATGTCAAGCTTCTTAAGTGTTGTTGGAGTTGCACTCATTCAGGCAAGTGGAGAGTATTCCATCACATTCCAGACTTGTGCCTTGTAGATGGTGGACAGGCTTTGGGGAGTCAGGACATGAGTTACTCGTCACAGGATTCCTAGCCTTCTGACCTGCTCTTGTAGCCACAATATTTATGTGGTTGGCCCAGTTCAGTTTCTGGTCAATGGTAACCCCCAGGATGTTGATAGTGGAGGATTTGGCAATGGTAATGCTACTGAATGTCAAGGGGAGATGGTTAGATTCTCTCTTGTTGGAGATGGTCATTGCCTGGCACTTGTGTGGCGCAAATGTTACTTGCCACTTAACACCCCAAGCCTGGATGTTGTCCAGGTCTTGCTACATATAGACACGGATTGCTTCAGTACTTGAGGAGTCACGAATGGTGCTGAACATTGTGCAATCATCAGCAAACATCCCCACTTATGACCTTATGGTGGACGGAAAGCTATTGATGAAGCAGCTGAAGATGGTTGGGCCTAGGAGACTGCCCTAAGGAACTCCTGCAGTGATGTCCTGGGACTGAGATGATTGGACTCCAACAACCACAATCATCTTTCTTTGTGCTAGGTATGACTCCAACCAGTGGAGAGTTTTCCCCCTGATTCCCATTGGCTTCAGTTTTGCTAGGGCTCCCTGATGCCACATTTGGTCAAATGTTGTCTTGATGTCAAATGTAGCAGTCGCTCTCACTCCACCTCTTGAGTTCAGCTCTTTTGTCCATGTTTGGACTAAGACTGTAATGAGGTCAGGGGCTGAGTGGCTCTGGTGGAACCCAAACTGAGTGCCACTGAGCAGTTTATTGCTAATCAGGTGCCGCTTGATAGCACTGTTGATGACCCCTTCCATCACTTTACTGATGATCGAGAGTAGACTGAGGGGCAATAATTGCCCAGGTTGGATTTGTCTTGCTTTTTGTGGACAGAACATACCTGAGCAATTTTCCACATTGCTGGGTAGATGCCAGTGTTGTAGCTGTACTGGAACAGCTTGGCTAGGGGCGCAGCTAGTTCTGAAGCACAAGTTTTCAGTACTATTGCTGGAATGTTGTTAGGGCCTTTAGTCTTTGCAGTGTCCAGTGCCTTCAACCATTTCTCCATCACGTGAAATGAATCAAATCGACTTAAGACTGGCATCTGTGATGCTGGGAATCTTAGGTGGAGGTCAAGGTGGATTATCTACTTGGCACCTTTGGCTGAAAATGATTGCAAATCCATCAGCCTTGTCTTTTGCCCTGTTGTGTTGGGCTCCCCATTACTGAGGATAGGGATATTTGTGGCGCCTCCTTCTCCTCTAGTTATTTGTTAACTGTTCACCACCATTCACTTCTGGATGTGACAGGACTGCAGAGCTTAGATCTGATCCGTTGGTTGTGGGATCCCTGTATATTTAAACGTAATGGTTTTTTACTCTTCTGTCAAAAGGTTAACAAATTATATGGAAGTTATTTGTTAGGTGTTTTCGTAACACATCTGATGCAATAAATGTAACAGTGGAATTAATCCAAAAGCTTATCTCAAGAGGTGATTTTTCAGTACATGATGCAATGTTTGGAAACATCTCAATCCAGTGCTATATTTTATCTGAACTATACGAATTTTCCAGTGAACCAGCATGTTAAAATGTTGTAGAGGAACAATAGTTTCTTGTTTATTCATGATGCTCGAGCCACAATGACGTGTGGGGCAGGCTTGATGGGCCAACTGACCTTGTCTTGCTCACCAACTTCGCATTATGTGAAGTGCATCATTCTTTTCACTCTTAAGTTATTTTTGTATTGTTCATGGTCTTCCCTATTGCTGCTTGATCCTTCAAGCATGGGTCTTGTAGGGCCAGCTGCAAACCACATATGAACTAGCTGGGGCCTATGAAGAATGCCTAAAGACCTGGTTACCAATTTTAAATTTAGTGAACCAATCTGATTTTTAAAACAAGTAATCAAAATTATGTTTAAAGTTAGTAAGTAAAAATAAATGCTCAGGATATTGTCCTACAGAGTTAAAACCTTAAGGTGATGGAAAGTACTCAAATACTCAGATTAAGCTATCTTAACATTAAGAATTAAATCATTTTACTCAAACTGTAGCAATGGAAATGCATAATTTATATATAACTTCCTAGGTGATATTACTGAAAGTTTTAACACATCAAATGGGCCTAAACCTATCAAATGCTCATATCCGTAGTTCAAATTTCTTCTGGGTTGCTACAGAAGCTCCATGTCGCAAGATAAGGAGTAAAATCAATGTTCTTGAAGTAATCTGAAATCCTCACACCGCAAAGTTTGAAGAACTCACAGGACCAGAAAATAAATGAGAGTCCACATCCACATGTCTAAATATAATGTCCTGCTCCTCTTCCTCACAAATTATTAATAGCTGCCAGCTGTTCAATTACAGCACCAGACAGTTTATCATACCTTTTCAAATTACCTCTAACCTGTCCTTTACTCCTTATCAACTGGAGAGTCTGTCTAGAGCCTATCAGTTTGAAAGATGATTTATGTTTTGGACTGGGTCTGGCAAGGCTATAAATTCCACTAATGTCTCTTCAAGCTCATTGCTGCCACTTGCCTCTTATTTACATTGGTTATGCCAGAAACTAAAGGACAAACTTCTTTGTTCTGGAGATTGTCCAGTTTTCCAATCTGCCAGCTGACAGGTGATAAGCTGTTATTCATTATTGGTTATGTTCTAATCTTCTGGTTAGCTTTGCTTAAAGCTCAGCCTAAAACAAGCAAGGAAATATTACAAAAGCAATTTAAACAGATTTCAATCCACTACTTACATGGTGTTTATCAGATTATCTGGAACTGTCAATGTTGTACTTTTCCTCAAACAACGCAAACTAAGAGTTGAAACAGATTTACCCGTTAAACATGTTAATGGGATACATTCATCATGGTCCAACCAAACATGCCTCTAACCTCTCAGTTTTGTTGGCGAAAAATATTAGCACTTAATTAGTTATTGACAAGGCATAGGAAGGCTCCTTAGAAATCCCCCCCAGGATAGAACAGTCACTATTCATATAAACCCCTGCTGCATATTGTGCCGAATGTTTTGTTTTACCCCAAGTTGATGAGAGTGGTGCACATTCAGATTGTGAATGGGAAAAAGATCTCAATTGATCTTCTACCAGTTTTGGAGAAAATGAAAGCCTTTCTACTAAATTCTAAGGTAAGGGCCAATAGCACAATACAAAAAATATTCCTCTGAACAGTGAAGCATTCAATCAGGATTCATAGAACCATAGAACACTACAGCACAGAAAACAGGCCATTAGGCCCTTCTAGTCTGTGCTGAAATATTATTCCGCTAGTCCCATTGACCTGCACCTAGTCCAAAACCCTCCAGACCTCTCCCATCCATGTATCTATCTAATTTATTCTTAAAACTTAAGAGTGAGCCCGCATTTACCACATCAGTGGTAGCTCGTTCCACACTCTCACCACTCTCTGAGTGAAGAAGTTCCCCCTAATGTTCCTCCTAACCTTTCCCCTTTCACCCTAAAGCCATCAATAATACTTAGCTACCTGAACCACTTGCAGTGAGTTACTTGACCAATGCAAATTACTTCCAGCACCATCAAGTGCAGACAACGCTGTCACATAGCAGAAAGTTAAGTTTTTAACTGTAGCATTCAATCTTCAACAGTTTTTAAATTCAAAAGGTATATTGTTAGTTGCACTCATCGTAAGGATTGATGCTTTTAAGGCAAATAATTAATAAAGCTTTTAAAGTTGCACAAAAACCTGTAGATTGCAGAAAATAAAACAATTCCTTATGAGCAGCACAAGGCAAAAATGGGTTGAGTGAAAATGATAAACCATGCAAGGCCTTATAACTGACCAAAGAGGACATATGTTCACTGGATTATGGCTGGCTCAGATCTTTCATCCTTTAGAATAAAGACTTAAACTATAATTTTGCTCCATTAATAATGATCAGTTTTTATTAGCTTTGAATACATTTCTGATACTTGGTATTCCAGTTTCTGAAACTATAATTACCTATTAAATAATACATTTCAGCAATATCAACCGTGTTGTTGCATAGGGAGTCAAGACTAAGTTTAGTCTTCAATTTTGTGTCTTCCATCCTCTTAGCAGGTGATGCGCTGAATTACAGCACATATTTATGTGGATAGTTTCCATTATTTTTTGCTAAATGTTAAACTATTAAAGCATGCATAAAAGTACTTTTTCAACATTCACTACACAAGGGGTAGAATTTTGTGCTTCGCGGGTCGGGCATAAAATAGCGCGAGAAGACGTTGGGCGAGCGTCCCGACATCATCCTGGCAAGCGCGCGATCTTCAGGTCGGTGGGCGTGCACGGGTGTTGGAGCTGCGCCCGCCAGCAATTAAAAGGCCACTTAAGGCCATTAAAAAGCCAATTGATCCAGATTTTATGTTGCCCGTGCAATTTCACGCTCGTCGCATGGGCAAAAACGGGCAGGGGAGCAGCCCACATTTTGCAAAATCTCATCCAAGGGCCGGATAAAAAGGGTCAGCAGCATTGCCATTGTGAGTAGTGAGGAGTTTCGGAGAAAGTTTGCTGCTGGTTGCTCATTTGAATTTGACAGCTTCATCTCAGTTTTGAGCTCCATCCTTAGGATTTCTAGGCATCATTTTAGGACTCATTGGTGGCTCTCAGGCCCCTGTAGAATTTTGATCATGTGGACCCTTCCAGGTATCAGACAGCCTTCTGTAACCCTGGTAATGGGAATTGTGCTCTCCCCTGGAGGCACCTCCTCTGAGGAGGAAGAGAGGGACAGAAAGGAGAGGGGGCCAGGTGTCCCAATGCACCTTTCAGGGAGCGACCTGTGGGAGGAGAGGTGCAGGCACAAGGCATGCAGGGCCAGCAGGTAGTCCAAGGTGGAAGGGGCCTCAGAAGACGCCATTATCCTGCTGCCAGGGTTTACAGGCAGCGATGCAGCTACCTCAATATGTCTGAGGTGCAATGCCGAAGGAGGCTCCATCTCTCAAGGGAGACAGTAACCTCCATTTACCATATGATTGGACCTGAGATCAGCTCCAACTGTGTGGGTGGACACCCCGTGCCAGTGCCCCTGAAGGTCACAGTGGCCCTCAACTTCTATGCCTCCAGCTCCTTCCAGGGGTCAGTGGGGATCTGTGTGGAGTGTCCCAATCAGCTGTCCACAGTTGCGTCAAGCTGGTGACAGAAGCTCTGTTCAGGTGGATAATGACAATTATTCATTTCTGTATGGACAAGGCCAGCAAGGCTGAGCGAGCCATGGGGGTTGTAGTAATTGCTGGGTTCATGCCTCCACAAGGGCAGTGGTAGAGAGGACCATAGGTCTTCTGAAGTTGCACTTCCGATGCCTGGGCCATTTGGGGGCGCACTGCAATACGCCCCAGAGCAGGTGTCACTGATAGTGGTTGCATGCTGCACTCTCCACAATCTGGCTCTGGCAAGGGGGACCCACTGGAGGAAGAGGATCTTGAGGCAGCTCCACAGTCCACAGAGATTGAATCCAGTAGTGAGTTAGAAGAGGAGTGCGGTGAGGAGAACGCTGAGGGCATGGACACAGACATCTGTATCTTTAAGGGAGACAGGGGCACCAGGGATGCCTTAATCCAACACTCCTTCAGCTAGGCTGCCAAAGATCAGCTTCCACCTCATGCCAGGGCTGCCGCCTCCATCTCGGATGTCTGAAATGACCCTTTCATTTGAACCCAAAGTCCACTCAGTGCCTGTGCCATAAAGTTTATAGTCACTCACATCCAGCATTACATACTGGTGTGCCCTGCGCCAAAAAAACAAGGTGAAGCACATTCAGGCCATTATGACAAAAGCAAAATTTATGTAATTTTCACAATCAAAACAAATCAACGTTACCATCTCTGGTAAAAGCAAAAAACTGCGGATGCTGGAAATCCAAAGCAAAAACAAAAGTACCTGGAAAAACTCAGCAAGTCTGGCAGCATCTGCGGAGAGGAACACGGTTAACGTTTCGAGTCCGAATGACCCTTCAACAGAACTAAGTAAAAATAGAAGAGAGGTGAAATATAAGCTGGTTTAAGGGTGGGTGGGACAGGTAGAGCTGGATAGAGGGCCAGTGATAGGTGGAGATAACCAAAAGATGTCACAGACAAAAGGACAAAGAGGTGTTGAAGGTGGTGATATTATCTAAAGGAATGTGATAATTAAGGGTAGAAAGCAGGACAAGCAAGGTGCAGATAGCCCTAGTGGGTGTGGGGTGGGGTGAAGGAATTGAAAAAGGCTAAAAGGTAGAGATAAAACAATGGATTTAAAAATACATTTAAAAATAATGGAAATAGGTGGGAAAAGAAAAATCTATATAAATTATTGGGAAAAAAAGAGGGGGATCAGAAAGGGGGTGGGGATGGAGGAGAGAGTTCATGATCTAAAATTGTTGAACTCAATATTCAGTCCGGAAGGCTGTAAAATGCCTAGTCGGAAGATGAGGTGCTGTTCCTCCAGTTCCAGTTCACTGGAACAATGCAGCAAGCCAAGGACGGACATGTGGGCATTAGAGCAGGGAGTTGAAATGGCAAGCGACAGGCAGGTCTGGGTAATGCTTGCGGACAAACTGAAGTTGTTCTGCAAAGCGGTCACCCAGTCTGCGTTTGGTCTCTCCAATGTAGAGGAAACTGCATTGGGAGCAATGAATGAAGTAGACTAAATTGAGGGAAATGCAAGTGAAATGCTGCTTCACTTGAAAAGAGTGTTTGGGCCCTTGGACGGTGAGGAGAGGGGAAGTAAAGGGGCAGGTGCTGCACCTTCTGCGGTTACATGGGAAGGTGCCGTGGGAGGGGGTTGAGGTGTAGGAGGTGATGGAGGAGTGGACCAGGGTGTCCCGGAAGGAACGATCCCTGCGGAATGCCGCCGGGGGGGGGTGAAGGGAAGATGTGTTTGGTGGTGGCATCATGCTGGAGTTGGCGGAAATGGCAGAGGATGATCCTTTGAATGCGGAGGCTGGTGGGGTGATAAGTGAGGACAAGGGGCACCCTATCATGTTTCTGGGAGGGAGAGGAAGGTGTGAGGGCGGATGCGCAGGAGATGGGCCGGACATGGTTAAGGGCCCTGTTAACCACCATGGGTGGAAAACCTCGGTTAAGGAAGAAGGAAGACATGTCAGAGGAACTGTTTTTGAAAGTGGCATCATCAGAACAGATGCGACGGAGGCGAAGGAACTGAGAGAATGGGATTGACTCCTTACAGGAACCGGGGTGTAAGGAGCTGTAGTCGAGGTAGCTGTGGGAGTCGGTAGGCTTGTAATGGATATTGGTGGACAGTCTTTCACCAGAAATTGAGACAGAGAGGTCAAGGAAGGGCAGGGGAATGTCAGAGATGGACCATGTGAAAATGATGGAGGGGTGAAAATTGGAAGCAAAATTAATAAATTTTTCCAGGTCCAGACAAGAGCATGAAGCAGCACCGAAGTAATCATCGATGAACCAGAGAAAGAGTTGTGGGAGGGGGCCGGAGTTGGACTGGAACAAGGAATGTTCCACATACCCCATAAAGAGACAGGCATATCTGGGGCCCATGTGGGTACCCATAGCCACACCTTTTATTTGGAGGAAGTGAGAGGAGTTTGAGGAGAAATTTTTCAGTGTGAGAACTAGTGTGAGAAAGTTCAGCCAGACGGAGGAGAGTAGTGGTGGATGGGGATTGTTTGGGCCTCTGTTCGAGGAAGAAGCAGAGAGCCATCAGACCATCCCGGTGGGGGATGGAGGTGTAGAGGGATTGGACGTCCATGGTGAAGAGGAGGCGGTTGGGGCCAGGGAACTGGAAATTGTTGATATGATGTAGGGTGTCAGAGGAATCACAGATGTAGGTGGGAAGGGACTGGACAAGGGGAGAGAGAATGGAGTCAAGATAGCAAGAAATGAGTTCCGTGGGGCAGGAACAGGCTGACACGATCAGTCTGCCAGGACAGTCCTGTTTGTGGATTTTGGGTAGGAGGTAGAAGCGGGCAGTCCAAGGTTGGGAAACTATGAGGTTGGAAGCTGTGGAAGGAGGAGGTCAGTAACAGTCCTGGAAACAATGGCTTGATGTTCAGTGGTGGGATCATGGTCCAGGGGGAGGTAGGAGGAAGTGTCTGCAAGTTGACGCTCAGCCTCTGCGAGGTAGAGGTCAGTGTCATCGCTGGTGTTCATTTCCACACCAGTAAACATAAACAACACATTGCAGAACAGAAAATCACCAGTGAACAGTCCCTCTTGTGCTCATGGTGCCTTAAGCTTACTTTGCTACGAGTGCTATGTCTTGGTGCCTCCCTTCACTGGCACTGGAATTGGAGGCAGCCTGCTGACTCTACTGTCTTGTTGGCCTTGATGACCTTGGTGGCCGTCCTCTAGCCCATGGAACCTGTGCTGGCTCCACCCAGGAGGGAGCGGCCAGTGCCACGACTGGCAACTCCCCAGTCATCACAGCCTCATCAGATGCCACAGTCACTGGCAGAGGGGCGGAGGAGTTGCTGCCGCCATCCAGAGTGCCCTGAGAGGAGCCCACAGAAGCAACAAGTAGCTCTTGCAGCAATGTGAGGTTGCTCTGGACCTCATTGTTCACCATTGATGAACGGGCACCTAGCTGGGATACTGGGTGCCTCATCTATATCCCACACTGGCACTGACCACCTGAAGTCATTGCCTGTGTGAGGGCTTACAGGTCCAAGTGCAACCCCAGGAACCCCTGATTCTGTTCCTGGAGCTGCCTCTCCATGAGAGTCACCACACTCTCAATGGAGGAGGCAGTGTGCTCGGCCATGGGGGTCAACACAGTGCTTATGCTCTGCATGGACTGCTCCACAGCAGAGACCATGGCATGCATACTCTCCTGGATCTCCGCCAGATCCTCCTGCACATCCTGGACATCCAGCATCACTGGACATCCAGCATCTGCCACCTAATGGACGACTCCAGAGGCTCATCATCAGCCTTTGACTCAGCATCGTCCTGATCTCCAGCAGTCCTCTGACTGCTGGCACCTTGGGCAATCTCTGCCTCTGCCTGCTTCTCTAGTGAGTGTGAAGTGCCCTCGCCAACATGCACTGACATTATAGCCAAAGATCTAACGGCCACCGAGGTGCTGGTATCTGCGCTGGTGCCTAGTTCAGAGGGTTGGTGCGATGCTGGTGCAGCTGAAAGCTGGTGGTCCTCTGGCATCAAGGGTGGCTCTTCAGAGTCCTGTGAATGAGTGCCTGCTGGTGAATCTAAGGGAGAACAAGGACATGTCATTAGTTTAAGTCATCACACTGTCACTGTGCATGCCAGGCACCCTGGTAAGACAATGGAGGTCTGCATCACAGTGCCATCTTCTTTCAATGATCAATGGGGACTCCAGGTTTGAGGCTCCCATCGATGATGAGATTGCGCTAGAATGCACCATCCGAAACTCTCATCTCTGTGCACTGCACTCTTACCTTCTTCTGACACCCCAGCCTCTCCATGATCAGTTGACCGAGGTGCATGGCGCCTCTCCAGCTCCAAACCATCCTGCTCAAATCTGGTCAGGGTTAGGAAGCTTGGGGGGCCTCTACCTGCCTGTGACCTCTCAATGTTGTCATGGCTCATCTTCTCCTAAATGGACAGAGCAGCATTGATTAGTCCACTCTCTACCTGTAGCGCCATTGCAGCCTGGCCAACCCCAGCTGAGGAACACCTCGCAGGGCACATTCGAGTTGTGGCCCTCAAGCCGCAAGGCACTCAGTCCAAGCAGCCAGGGCTCACAACCTTGGCCAGCTCCGAGGTCATTGAGAGTCGGCACTCAAACTCTAGCACCCCTGAGCTCCACGGGGAGACGGCCAGCCCTTAACACTTCACCACACCGATCCATGTCAACATGGTACTCACCTTTCCTGAGCGCAGCAGGTCATTGAACCTTTTGCATCACTGCACCCCATCGCCGCAGTACGCCATGGCTGCTGACCTTTGCTGCCACCTCCTCCCAAGCTTTTTTTGTCTGGTGTGGTGGCCCCCTCCTCCCATCCCTGGAGACAAGGGTGTCCCTCCTGGCAGCCACCTCCTCCAAGAGCACCGCGAGGCACTCGTCTTAAAACTGGGGGTGTGGGGGAGGCCCAGTGCCCACCTGACCTGCCCTCCCGCCTGGCATCTCCAGACACTGTTGGGGCCTTAGCTTCACTCTCCAGAACGCAGACGATATGTTCTTCCCTGGCAGCCAGCAAGGAGCTGCCTGTGCCGTTCTTAAACCACCCACCGTTTTGCTGTTGGACCCGGCTCTCGACAGGCCCCTGCCACTGCTCAGCCCTTCCTGACCATTTGGAAGACGCGTTTCATGCTGGGCGGGCCTTAATTGGCCAACCAGTGTGAAATCACAGTTGTGGGCCGATTGCGGTCGGGGGCCTGTTTCCCGACAGGTTCCCGCCAGGGGTAAAATTCAGGCCATGAATGAAGTTTTTGATCAATTTAGATTACCTCATCAAGTCCCCAGAAAGTGAGACTTACGCTTTTCATTAAAAAAATTTTTTAAATTAATCTTATTGATCGAGAATACTGACTCCTGATAATTTCTTGACCAAAGCTAAATATAGGAAGTTAAATTTTGCAAAGAGGTAGCAAATTCCACAATGGCACCAGGAATCCAAATAATAATTACTTATTTTAATGGAAGTCGTTCCATTGTATTTTAGATGACTTATGCAGTTTTGACTGTGCTCCTGACTGGCGTATGATTGAGAGTACAGGCACCTCTGTTATGGATGATCAGGCTAGAAAGAAAGATCTTGCATTTATATGCTACCTTCCATGTCTTCAAGATGTTCCAATGTACTTTACAGCCAAGTATTTATTTTTCAGGCATAGTCAATTGTTGTTTTGTGGATAAACACAGCAGCAAATTTGTTCTTAGCACAAGCAGCAAAAAGGTAAATGACAGCTTAATCAGTTTTTGCTGCTGCTGAGTGAAGGATAAATGTTGAGCAGTGCCAAGAAAATACAGGACAGAATCGTC
This sequence comes from Cetorhinus maximus, assembly GCF_964194155.1. NCBI lineage: Eukaryota > Metazoa > Chordata > Chondrichthyes > Lamniformes > Cetorhinidae > Cetorhinus > Cetorhinus maximus. Next base: position 62,560,200 of record NC_135898.1, on the reverse strand, counting down.
CCAGATTTGCACTAAGTGCGGTGGCGGGCGGGAAAAAGGACGTTTTACCTGCCGGCTGCAATGGCAGCTTTTCAAGCCGTAGCGTCCCAATCCCGCCTCGTTAATCACGTGTCCCCAGGAAACATGCCGTTTCGATGGCGGGTGGGCTCCGATTTGGCCGCCACGCTGTCACCTCGCCGCTTTATCACGCCAGGCACCACATTTTAAGTGCAGCCGCGGTGCGCGCCTCTCAGTGCTTCCGGCCCAGGACAACTGCGAAGAAGACATGGCCCTGAAAGTAAAGAAGATTGCTGCCCCCCTGCTTTAGTGACGCGTCCCTTGAGTGCCTTTTGGATGCCGTGGAGGCCCACTGTGATGCCCTCTGCAGGAAGGGCAACAACATTACCACTCCGGCTTGGTAGGCGATGGCAGTGGTGATCAGTGCCAATGCTGTCCAGAAGAGGTTGGCCATCCAGCGCAGAAAGAGGATAATGATCTCATCCCTGCTGCCAGAGTAAGGCAGCCATCTCATCACTCTACACTCACACTCTCACAAGCCATCACACATTCACTGGCATCCCACTCACTGCCAGCTCAAGGGACATCACCACTCACTCTCTCACACACACCCTCACATCTTCACCTGGCCTCATCTCCCCTGGAGATTGCCTCCTCAGCACTCACCTTCTTGAAGCAACTTGCACAGATCAACATGTGCCCCCACACACACCCTGGGATATCCCCCTTCCCCAGCCCTCACCCTGCAGCCTCTTCTCTTGCCTGAGGCCACTTCTCCCCCTTCCCCAAGCAAGCCCTAGCCCTGCAGCTGTTGAAAAGCCACCCCACCTTACAGCTGGTCTGGTAGATAGAGACCTGCCCGTGAGCCCCCCTAAAAGTGATGTGGTGCTGCTTATGAATCCTGCCGCTGATGACCACGAGTGCTGCCCGAAGCCAGGTAGGCAAACAAACCTTAAAGTCCCGAGCGAAGTGCAGCTCGCCGGGTGCACGTCACTTATGTACAGTTGTGAAACACATCGGCGTGCAGTCATGCCCACATGCCCGGACAATCTGGCCTTAGGGGATGATTCTGGCATGCAGGGCTCATAATGATATGCAGATGTATTACAATGAAGTTCCCGATGTCCGACAGCGGGAAACACGGCCTGCCATTGACGGGCAGAGCAGACGATTGCAAACCGGTCTCACGATATCGTGAAACCAATTTTTGGCCTTCTCGCCATAACGTCTGCTCACGCCACCACACATGCCACGTCCTCTTCTTCAAATGGACCAGGGAATCTTTTATATTCAGCTCAGAACCAAGTTTAACATCTCTTGACATGGAAGTATTGCCTCAATGCTGTGGATTATAATCCAAGCCTCTTTCCGTGACAATTTCAGATCAGGAGTACCTCCCAGATAACTCCTCTCAACTCGATAGAAAAAGTTAGATCCCAAAGATGCTTAAATGGGTCTGAAGGACTGATCTATCCTTCCCCAAAGAATAGGAGCCAGCCGAGATTATTACCATCCTCTAGATAGCCTTTTAGTAAATTAAAGACAGATTATAATTTCCCGAATGTTATTAGGGTTCGGGTAAAACTTCTCAGTATTTACACTCCACTGAAGAGAGTACAACATCAGGTTCTTGAGTTAGTGATACAGAAGACTATGTGAGACAATATAAATTCTAAAATATATAAAAATTTATTAAAAAACTGAACATGCAATTACGAGTCTGGTGAGCCAATCACAACATTATACAGATTCCAGGGAAAAGAGAGAAAATACAATTTTATGTACGGTAGATAATCCAATTTTAAAATTTAATTATTGTTCCAGTAAAATATTTTAAGTAGGATATCCATCAAATATTAAAGTAACAGTTACTTTAATCCCCAAGTGAGTGAAGGACACTTGGCTAGTTAAGCGAATCTGATGCCTAGCTAGTCAAACTGTCATCCAGTTTGCTCCACTGTACTTAAAGTGTCTCTTGGGCTACCTAATTAATTTCTTACATATAGGGGTGGTCTCTTAATTGTAATTAGGTTCTACCTCTAATGTTCCAAATTTGGTTTTGATCATTTAATTTTCCTTGAAAAAGAACTCTCTTTAACTCTGAGGAAATGTATATACCTGTCAAATTCTAGGAAGTTATGGGCCCCTTTGATTCTAGTACATTTGTGAGTACTGTGGTGGTCACAATTTTTATTCCGTTAGTCAGGAATCTGCGCTTTAAGATTAGAATATGGTTCTAGGTTGAAAAATGTCCTCCCCAATTGTGGTTTTCTTATCATCCCCTACATTGTGCCATCTTCCCTGATAGTGTAAGAAAAAATATACTGGTGTGCAATTTTTAGGTGTGTGTCTTTCTTATCGGTGGATCCTCATTGCTGTAAAAGATACAAGGATATGTCAGCATGTGTAGTTTAAGCATTGTGATCTGCATTTGTCCTTTAACAAAATGAACCCTTTTTAGTTTCTTTAAGCTCTTATTTATAGGAAAATAACTCCTTTATCCTTAACTGGCTATTTTTCTTTGCACGATTCCTTCACAATACTACAGTGAAATGTCAACTGATATTATGTTCCCAAGTACATGGAGGGGAGCTTGAACTCATGAGCTTCTGGCTCAGAGGTGAGAAGTGCCATTACTGAGCCAAGGCTAATATTACTTTATAGGTCAGAGTCCACAAGGCACTTTGGAACAAGAATCAAATTAAACTCTGGCCAGTAGACCCTGTCATCAGAGTGATGAAGAAGCGCATAAATATCAATTCTGAGAAAGGTAATATGATAATTTGAATAGACTCACCCAAGTGTCAGTAAATCTCTGAGTCTAAATCAGGATCTAAACAGAGGCATTTCTCATTGCGTGGAAAATCTTCCTATCCGCATGAGATTCGCGGTTTGAACTGCCAGCAGTTTAACCAAAACTGATTTATCCACCCAAAGCATAATTTTACACTTGATTAAAAATTGGGCAGGGGGATTTCCTGACAGCTGGATGATTTTGTCTGTTAACTTATTCTTCTTCTTATTCGGCAGTCCCTCAGGGTCGAGGATGACTTGCTTCCACTCTGGTTCACTGGGTCCTTAGTCCAATGTGAGATCTGCCAAATGTGGGACAGTGCTTGAAGAGTCTGGCAGATGCGATGTTTGGAGGTATACGCACTCTCTCCGATGTTTTGACTTTGTCTCTGCATGTTTCTGACGAAGTCTTGTGATGTGTTTGGTGCCTTCCTGAATGAACCTTCTCCATTTTGGTTGGTCAATGGCCAGGGGCTCCCATGAGTTGGTGGTATGTTTGACCTCTTCAGTGATGCTTTAAGGGTATCCCTAAAAAGTTACCACTGTCCTCCTGGGAGTCTTCTGCCATGACCGGATTCCAATTTCTTTGGGAGTCTGGTACCAGGCATATGAACAACATGTCCTTCCCAGCGAGCGAGTTTTGAGTGATTAGCATCTTACTACCTTTACTATATTATTACCTTTCTCATAACCGTAATTTCTTTTACTTCCTTTCCATTCCATTTGCCGGCTCTACTGTAGGTGTAATTTAACTCTTGTGACTTCCATGTGCCTCGTGTCCTCTGACATACTTTCTAATAACACCATGTTTATGTCAGTGTGACATGCTGCTGAGGCCCAGAGTTTCAACAGGGACTCTGCTCTCAGGGAAATTTGATTGTCTATTCATGAGCCCATTGGTAAATCCTTTTGGGTGAGACAGCAGGAATTTCCCACTCCCACTTTCAATACAGATTCATGAACATATCGTATCTCTTCAATAAATAGTTAAACCTTTTACTCCATTGGTCTTTGGTGACTGAATACTACACCCACTAATGCACCCAGCCAATCAAACAACATGTAATCATTTTACACACAGGCACATCCGAAAGATTTCTGTGGTGGAATAATTGGCAGCTAAATGCCTTGCAAATAATTTAGCATATGAATATTAACATTTTCAAAAGTAGGTTTTGAACCATAATTTGATCTTTCAAGATGTTCTTTATTGAATCTCTAAATGTAATTCAGTTTTTTTTTTACAAAAGCATGAATTCCTTCTTGTACGTCAACAAAATTAATTTGAAAACCTTATACTAATACACAACGCTTTCTGCATCATGATGCCTATATAAAATAACTTTACTGCTTTATTGGGTATTCTAGCATTCTGAAACTTATTTTTAAAGAGAGAATAAGTAATATTTTTAAGCTGGACTATGATGGGACATTATCAGTTGACTGCTTAAATTCAATTGGACTTCATGGGCTGTAAAGCACCTCAGGATGTCCTGATGTCATGAAAGGTGCTACATAACTGCATAAATCTTCCTTTAATGATATTTGTTTCAATCTTTTTCAGAACTGTGTCATATGAGGGGTCATTTCCTTTACCCCTGCTGAGAAAGTTTATTTCTTTTTATTTACTGAGAAATTCCCAAAGGTTGAGGGCAGGTTTGGTTGCGAAGAAACAACATTTGACATCGAGTAAATGTAACATCTTCAGTGCACGCAGAGTTGAGAGGACACCCGACTGCATCAGGCTCTGTTCAAAATAATCATTTTACAAAATGCACTGCAGCTAGGCTGTAGAAATTTTATTTTTTACAGACCAAATGTCTATTTGTTTTCGATTCAGCTTATGTTTTTAAACCTTGAATATATGCATGGTATGAGGAACTGATGGACCAGTTTTTTTTAAATTAATGATGTAGGAATTTACAGTACCTATCCAGATTTGAGCAAACTAAAACTATGTGGTTAAAAAAAACACAAGGAATGAACACTTGGTCTAAACATTTAGCTTCATCATTAATCATAGGGCAGAAGAGTGAAAAATACTGCACATCCCTGTGAAAATGACCATACAGGAATGGTGATGTTTTACAGTGCAGGAGTGATGATAGGAATAGTGGAAATTGACATTTGTACGAGAATTTGAAGGACATTCACCCGGTTTCCATGATAATGAGCCAGAAAAGTAAACATAAGCAGGTTCATCTACATTAATGCTTCAGGATATTAAGGTATTCAATTGTTTCAGTTTAATTGCAGAAGACGGTAGGATATCATTGTATTGTTCACTAACTCTGATGACAAATCTACTGCTTACGACCTGACACTTCTAATCTCAATTTCCCCCATCAAACAAGGCTTTTAAAAATGTTTACCTGTTACCAATCAGATTGGAATTTAGTGTTTAAGTAAAGCCTTTAAATCGCTATGTACATTGGCTGCTGGGTTTTTTCTCTGATGAAGAGATAGCAAAGTGAGTGAGTTCAAAGAGAATTGTCCAGGCTGTGGTTTAAGCGTAAAGCCTCCAAATACTGCAACTGCAGCTCAAAATTTTGTCTGCCGGAACAAGCAGACGCTTGCCGAATTGGCAGATTATAGACAGATCCTCTGGCATAAATCCATTTTGCTTTTCTTTTAGCATAATAAAATGTAACGTACAAAATACAAATATTTTCCAAAACTATGGCTGCAAGAAATTTGAAAGTATAACAAGCGATACATTCTGAAATCAATCATCCTGTATCGAGCTGGTGAAGTGCTTTGGCACACAATGAAATGTAGAAGAAAGATAAAAAGAAAAGCCACAAAAATTTTGAAATTGGAAATAAAAAATGAACGATGCTGGAACAGCACAGCAGAATGATCAGCAATTGAAAGAAAGCATATATTGACTTAGAAATCAGGGCCAGGGTGCTCATTGCACATGTCTGTTAGCGTGAACTCATGTCGTATGTCATTCATGTCATTCTAATGATGCAGGTGTGCAGCTAGTACTATTGACACTAATGATTAGCTGCATGGTTTTTTGGGGGGCTGGATATCAGACATCTCTGATGTTGTTGAATGGTACCCAGCACCTTTTAAAGGGCAGGTACTTTCAGGCAACTGACACCAGGGTAGAACTTCTGATGAGGAAATGGATGAAGGAGAAGGAGGAGAGATATCCTTGATTTCCACCACCTCCCCCCACCCCCCCCGCCGGCTTTCATATCCATCTCCACCTTTTGGAGTCAGAAAGCTCAAACTCACCATGCATCTAATCCAAGTTGGGGAGAAATGGAGCATTTCAAAGCCAGCAGCATTACTCCCAGGACATGGCTGCAATGCCGCATGAAATTTAATGATCTAATTAGCGTTAATAGAATAAAAAGACTACCCTCATTCTCTCTGCTCCCAAGTGCACAACTTACAATCTTATTAATTACAACACTGTCAGCACTCAGAAGACTCCCTTCCTCACTTCCCTTCACACTTCTACAATCTCTGCACCACACTTCACTACACCTCCTTCCCTTCAGTTTTACCAACTTACCACTCTTGTAATTCCACTTGCCCACAACTTACAACTCACACAAAATATCTGCTGTTCCACCTTGACTACATTTAGTCATGTACTGAGTACATAGCTAAGTACACTCCAAACACCTCACAAGACTCTTACTAACACACTCCCTTCTTTCTTGCAGGGCAAGGTTACACACAACTTGAGGCAGCAGGCTGGCATCTGAGGTAGATGTCAGATCTGAGAATGATCTGCTGGCACCATCTCCTCCCTTGAAGCTAGAATGCTGGTCATCATGGGTAGATGGAGGAGATGTTGTGCAGAATTCCCTCATACCTAATACATTTTGTCCCTTCTGACCTATCTCATCCTCACACTCTGTCTTTGACAAGCTAGAGATGTTTTCAATACCCACTTCATTTTCTCTGCACTCCCTTCACATTACAAGCTAACACTTGTCCCTCTCTTTTATATCAGCTGATGAGAATGTCATCACAATTTGAGGTAGAGGAGACGAGCCTTCCACAAGATGCACTGTCACTGCATCAGAATCCCACAAGCTGACTATCTACCTTAGTTCCACCTTCCTGCATATCCCTTGATTTCCTTTGGATCCCAAATTCACTTAGTGCCTTATAGTTCATTAAGACACAGATTGATACATTGACCCATCAAGCTCTAAGGATAGCTAGGAGATAATAGTTATTTCTGGAGAAGCAAAGTTGCTTCTTCAATGTTCCTACCTAGGAGGCATTCTGTTCTGAAGCTGTTAATTTATTGCAATTCAACACCATGATCATTGGAAACCATCTGTTACTTTACCCAAGCCGTTATTCTTCCTCACTCAAGTTCTCATTCTTCAAGTCACTCTGCATTACAGGTGATCCTGTTCCTGTCACTAAATATCCTTACCTCCGCACTCTCCAGCAGGCTGACTGTACATTGCTAAGGAACAAGAACCCAGGCTAATATTTTATCCCCTCTTACCTTGTGACCTAGGAATGAATTATGGCACATACCCAGCTACAGAATTAAAAATACAATTTTGTGAAGAGACAGAGGACTAATTATAAATATATTTGTAGTTTACCCAACTATGTCCTCATAAAAATCCACAAAGTGCAGTGTTCATACTATTAAATCACACATCCCCTTAGACATAATGCTGCTTAAGAAACTTTAATAGTAAATTGACTAGGAGTTCTCTATTTGATGCAGTCGTTAATTGAATATTATAATCGGGTATTTCTGAACGTAATTTTTAATTGAAAGTACAATATGACACAGACCCATTTCATCATTATGATGTCTTGTCCTAGACTTTGGAAAATCATTAAGTTGTACAATTACAAATTTTATTTTCATATAAATAGAGCAAGTTCTCGTAAAGGAACCAAAAAGATTTTCAAAGAATATACGACATGTTTTGACCAGACTCTTTGAAACGCGAATAAAATAGAACTTACATAATATGTGTCACAATGTTTGTCTTCAAGTCCTATAAAATATTGTAAGGTTTTAATTTAATATTTTGTGGTATAATTTAATGAAGCGACAACCTGTTTTTCAATATGTGAGAATGGAATGTGATAGAAAGCAGTAATACAAAGTGTTCGTTATACCAACCCGCACAGTGGGTGAAAGAAATGAGAGACACTGCATCAATGTAACTGTTGCTTAAAATTGTTGTAACCTCACCATTCTTCTCACCAGATGCGGAAGACATAGAAACTGGAAATATGAATTGCCCATTCTTCAACATATTGAAGAAGCACCAAACTAAGCCACTAATACCTAGTACCACACTTCCACTCAAAATGGCTGCAACTTGCTTTTCACAGATGCTGCTTGAACAGCTGGATGTTTCTAGTATTTTCTATTATTATTTCAGATTTCCAGCATCTGCAGTATTTCCTTTCTTGTCCAATATATTTGTTGTTGGAATATGGGCGAAGATGCCAAATCCACATTTATTGCCCTTCCCTAGTTAACCTGAGGAGATGATGATTCTCCTTTAATCTCTGCAGTCCATGTAGTGAAGGTGCTTCCTCAGTGTTGTTAGGCAAGGAATTCCAATGAAGCATTAGTGATAATTTTCCAAGTTAGTATGATGTGTCACTTGAAGGTGATGGAGTTTCATCGTAGCTCTTGCTATTCTCCCTGCTAGCTGAGGGAGGCGCTGTCAAAGGAAACTTGGCAAGTTGTCACCTCCTGTGGAACTTCCATTCTATAACCACAATGCACTGGTGGTAGAAGGGCAATTATTAAGCCTGGTGATGGGGGCAGCAAGCAAGATTGTTGCCCTCCTTGACCACCCTTCTTCCTGGATACGCTCTTTCCTCAGCTGCCTGGTCTATGCTGAGGCCTATCTATTCACGCGCAGGGATTTTTCCCTGCATCCAATATATTATTAAGCCTCAGGTTTCCTGATGTATAATTGATTCTTATTAAAGGCATCAAAATTTTAGAAATCAGATTTGAGAAATCAGTATTGCCATAGAAATAGATTTTTTTAAATGAATCAGTGGTATTGCATTATTCACAACCAATTCTGTTTCTTAATTGATTTACTTCAATTTGTGCAACATATGAGCACCTCTTATGAACTTACGAGTTAGGAGCAGGAGTAGGCCATTTGGCCCCTTGAGGCTGCCCCGCCATCCAATAAGATCATGGCTGATCTGATTGTAGCCTCAATTCCACATTCTGCCTACCCCCAATAACCTTTGACTCCACTGTTAGTCACAAATCTATCTACCTCTGACTTAAAGATATTCAACGAACCTGTCTTCACCGCTTTCTTGGGGGAGAGTTCCAAAGACTCACGATCCTCTGAGAGAAAAAATTTCTTCTCATCTCCCTCTTAAGCAGGAGATCCCATAACTTTTAGTTCTAATCTCCCCCCCAAGGGAAAACATCCTCTCAGCATCCATTCTTGTCCCTTTAGCTTTTCATGCTTTGTCTAGAAATTGAAGTAGTGTGATACTTTGTGCATAACCCTTCCAAAGTTGTTTCTCTTGAAATATAACAAGGTCATGAAGGTCAAGAAGTGTCTGCAGTTCAGCACATAAAACAACTAGTTTTATATACATTTTTCATATTGTAGATCATTGTATTTCTCCTAGAAAGACTCCGACACCGAAAGTAAATATTATGCATTTTTATTTAAAAGGTGTTCCCTGTCTTGCCGTCCAACCTCTCCTCCCTTTATTACTGCACAAACTGACTTTTACAGTTCAGTGTTGAAATGCTGCCATGTTTAGATTTCTGTCACTTACAAAACTATCAAACTGTTCAGAAAATGGATTGTTTAAGCCATTTTCCTTATTACTATCAGAATTTTTTAGAAGGGATTCTATAGTGCCTGGGCATGCTGACCAAGTCTGCATATAGCTATAATTTTCTATTAGGATAGTTACACCCTTCCATTAACGATCAAGGAAAACCATATTTTCTTTTGAATTCAATCTCTAATTCACACTTATCTTTTGTCCTCTAAAAGTGCATGACAGCTTTATCTTTGAATAGGAAATGGCCAATGCTAAGAATTGATGGTGACTCAATAATTGACCACTGTACCCTCAGGCAAGTTAAGCAATGTCACGGGCACTCTGCATTTCCTTGGATTACCAGCTTTAGTAGAGAATGGACAGAGAATGCTAACAGAGTGAGAACTCGCCTGCTCACTCATTCTGACAAATTGACACTTGCAGATCACTCCAGGGCCTGTGTTAAATGTAAATGAGAATATTCTCTTCTATTCCATCAGATGTCCCTCTGCTGCTTTTAAGAAAGGTTTGGCATTTGAAATAAATATTAAGGGAGGTTAAGATTAAGCTGAACTTTTTATCTGCTCTTTTTGCGAATGATTTTTCAATTTCTTATATATTTGTTTATTGTGATAGGGAATGCTAACTGGCAAGGACACTAGTGCTCTAAACGTATTCCATTACTGTCACTTTTTACTACTGGTAAGGTAACTATTCCCACAACGTGTACATTTAACTAGCTCAATATCTAGTTGCTATCTCATTTTCCTTGAGCCTTTCCTTGAGGCACTTAGAGGTGCCTTTTCCATCATGTGCTGGGAATTGTTGACAGAAAGACCATTGTTGTGTAATGTACTGAGAAAAGGATAGATTAACATGTGGACTCACAGCAGACAGCCATTGTTGAACTAATTTTATTTACACTTACCTAACAGAGAGGCCAGTAGAAAGGGTAATATAACAAAATGCTCAGACTTTGCGCTATACTACACACCCTCCTCACTAAAAAAACTTACACATTAAAATGTAAAATAATACATGTACATAAATTCAAATATTATTGATATCAGTTTATAAATATTGAATTCTAGAAAATTAGCAGGTAGGGTTACATATTTTTTTCTGTAATCACAATGAAAACATATACGTCCAATTGTACCAGAATAATTTACATGTAAGAATTTTTTTCCTTAACACCAGTATGGCTTTAACAAAAATATCATAATTTGACAAGAAATAATGAAAAGAACACATTTTTTTCTTCTTTCTTCTGACATACTTTCAATTAACCCATCGACTTTTTCTCCTTCTGTCTGGGTATCTCCTTCCATCTCTATTAGCTTGACTCTGTTCTCTCAACCGGCGGAATTTTCCGTGCCCGCTGGCTTCGGGCATGTTCAGCGGTGTGGGCAGACAATATGGCGCGCAGGCCAGAAATTGGTTTCATGATGCCACAAAACCAGTTTGCGATCGTCCACTCAGCCCGTCGATGGCGGGCTGCATTTTCCACCATCGGATGTCGGGAACCTCATTGTAATATATCTGCATATCATTACAAGGCCAGCCCACTGGAGTCATCCCCACACTCCACCCCCTCCACCCCCGCTGGATCGTCCACCCGCGCTGACGTGTTTCACAACAGCATATGCAAGGCGTGCACTTGGCGGGCTGCACTTTGAGGGGAACTCAGAGGTGAGTACACAGTGACATTGCGCAGCGCTCACCCGGGTCGCCTATTGGTCTTCAAGGTTGAGGCGCGTTGGAGGCGAGGGGGCAAGGGCTGCCCTGCGGTTGAGGCGACTTGGTGATTGGGGCAAGGGCTGCCCTGCAGGTGATGGTAGAGCACAAGCATGTGTGGGGCGAGGGGGAGAGGGAAGCGGCCACACATTATGGAAACCTTGTATAAAATGACCATTCCTCTGCAGCTGAGACAGTTCAGATGCAGCCACATTGACATGCATGGAGTTGGACCTCTAGCTTACCTGCCCACTCAAGCATCACAAGAATGCAAGTGCCACCAAGTACTTATCACCCCTTTTAGCACAGACTGCAAACTAATTAACATTTTAATGGACTGCAGAACAGTTGGACGACTGGGCACATTGTACAATCTCCTCGCTAAAGCTGGCCATGGAGCAGTCACTGGTGGAGGCGCTCACAGCCCCTTGCAATGTCATCATCCCGGTTTGGACCTGTCTCTCCTATGGTTCAAGCTAGTAGCACAGCCTTTCAGTGTGGGTTAGGAGAATGCCTGTGCCTGAGCTGAGAGCACAGCATCCAGACAAGTGGGCAAAGCTGCTGCCAATCGGTCAGGTGGAGTGGGGTGGAGGTGGTTGGGGTTTCGGGCAGCCATGCAGTGCATTAAACTCTGGCCATCCAAGTGGTGGCCAGTGCCCTTTGGGATGCATCAAGGGGCCTTCAGATTTAACCAAGAGATGTTCTTAGTATACCCAAGTTGACTCATGCGTCCCTTTCCGTCATCATGCAGAAGGAGTACATCAGGAGCATGGAGCCTGGTGACCTAGCTGTATGCCTCATGGCCTACAGAGAGCAGAGACAACAGGGAAGAAAGTGGCAGAGTTGCCTGGCTGCACAGAGGAAGAAGCAGCACCCTCATGAAGAAGGGGCGGCTGGGGCTTCCGCACACGCTGCTGAAGAGCCACAGGGAGCCATCGCTGGTCGGTGTCTAGCTAGACCCAGGGTCTATAGACACCACCTTTCATTCCTGCAGATGACCGATGACTACGCATGTCTGGGGGAGTGATCAGTCACATATGCCAGCTGCTGCAGGATTTGGCACTACATGGACTTGGAGGGCATCCACTGCCAGTGGGCTGTGAAGGTGACAACCATGCTCAGTTTTTATGCCAATGGCTCCTATCAGGGCTCCACAGGTGATCCCTGTGGGATATTACAAGCCTCCACTCACAAATGCATCCATAAAGTCATGGATACCACCTTTGTGAGGGTACATAAATTTGCGCATTTTGCAAGGGACCAGGACAACTAGGATGCAAAAGCCTCCATTGTGTCCAAATGGCGCTCAAGGGACGCAGCATTAAACCTGGGGGCCACAGTATTTTTGCCTTTCAGGGCCATGTCTTTTTTGCAGCAGTCGTGGGTTGGAAGCATCAAGAAGTGTGAGTGTGGCTGCACTTGAAATATGGTGCCTGGTGTGATGAAGTGGCGAGGTGATGGTGTGGTGAGTGAATGAGAGCCTGCCCGCTGTGGAAATGGCGTGTTTCCTGGGAATGCATGATTAATGCGGCGGGTTTGGGATGATATGGTGTGAAAAGCTGCCATTGTGGCCGGCAGAAAAACTACGTTTCACCCGCCTGCTACCACACTTACTGCCAATCTGGGACGATTCCGCCCAGCATCCCTGTGTGTGACAACTCTGAACTTTGACTTTGACTTTCCAACTCCACTTCATGCTGGGACTGTGACATTGATTGATTTGCCTTAATCAAAGATCCTGACTCACTTTGCTCTACTGGTGGATTCTGTAATACCGGCAAACATACACTTTCTTTCTGACTTTCCCTTTGGGTTGTAGGAGGAATTTGCTTTATAGGAGATTTCTCCTGCTCTCCTTTAGGCAGATTTCCTCTTTCAACCAAATGGTCTGCATGACACTGACAGAATCTTCCAATCTTCACTAGGTATGTGAATGCACTAAGTATCTTTACCGACCAATTACTTCTCCTTATCACCCCGGTGGTTTTTCACCATAACTTTCTGACCAGCACTGAACACTCTAAATCTCATGCCCCGCGTATCACAACTCATCTTATGAGCTTAAACCAGCTTATATTTCACCCCTCTCCTATTTTTACTTAGTTCCGTTGAAGGGTCGTGAGGACTCGAAACTTCAACTTTGTTCTTCTCCGCCGATGCTGCCAGACCTGCTGAGTTTTTCCAGGTAATTCTGTTTTTGTTTTGGATTTCCAGCATCCGCAGTTTTTTATTTTTACAACTCATCTTCACTTTGTCTTGCTTTTCAGCCTTAAGCAAACTAAATCTTGCCCTTAGAGCATGTTTAAACACTAACTCATTGGCGAGCAACCTGTTGTAGGCTGTAGGGTTATTCTGCAAGAGAACAGAAATTTGTCTAGCCTGTTTCAAAGAGAAACTTGGAAATTACTGCCTAGATTGTCATTCTATAAAGACTTCTTCACAATCTGTACACTTCTTGCTGCAACACCATTTGAAGCTGTTCCCTGCTTGATAACATCAATTTCTGTTTCCACATCTATTGTGGATAGATGCATATTTGAGGTTTACCAGTCTTCTCTACTATCTTTAGATCTATCACAACTTTGACCTGCAGCTTTGCCATGACCTGGACCATTACTGCTTCCTTCACTCCTGCATGCTGTGTGGATATGACCAATTTTCCCACAGGCAGTACTTTGACTGTAAATAGGTCTTGACTTTTAAATGGTTGCTGGCTACTATGGCAATGATACCATCTAAATTTCTGACTCTGAGACTGTGGCATCAAGGAGCCCTAGCAAAACTGGAGTCAATGGGAATCAGGGGGAATTCTCTCTACTGGTTGGAGTCATACCTAGCACAAAGGAAGATGTCTGTGGTTGTTGGAGGTCAGTCATCTCAGTCCCAGGACATCACTGCAGGAGTTTCTCAGGGTAGTGTCCTAGGTAGAGCTATCTTCAGCTGCTTCAGCAATGACCTTCCTTCCATCATAAGGTCAGAAGTGGGGATGTTCACTGATGATTGCACAATGTTCAGCACCATTTGCCACTCCTCAGATACTGAAGCAGTCCATGTCCAAATGCAGCAAGACCTGGACAATATCCAAGCTTGGGCTGACAAGTGGCACATGCCACACAAGTGTCAGGCAATGACCATCTCCAATGAGAGAGAATCCAACCATCGCCCCTTAATGTTCAATGGCATTACCATCACGGAATCCCCCACTATCAGCATCCTGGGGGTTACCATTAACGAGAAACTGAACTGGACTAGCCAGATAAATACAATGTGGCTACAAGAGCAGGTCAGATGCTAGGAATCGTGCGATGAGTAACTCGCCTCCTGACTCCCCAAAGCCTGTCCACCATCTACAAGGCACAAGTCAGGAATGTAATGAAATACTCCCCACTTGCCTGGATGAGTACTGCCCCTACAACACTGAAGAAGCTGGACACCATCCAGGACAAAGCAGCCCGCTTGATTGGCACCACATTCGCAAACATTCATTCTCTCCACTACTAACACACAGTAGCAGCAGTGTGTGCCATCTACAAGATGCACTGCATGAATTCACCAAGGCTCCTTCGACAACACCTTCCAAACCCACGACCACTACCACCTAGAAGGACAAGGGCAGCAGATTGATGGGAACACCACCAGCTGGAAGTTCCCCTCCAAGTCACTCGCCATCCTGACTTGGAAATATATCGCAGTTCATTCCCTGTCGCTGGGTCAAAATCCTGGAACTCCCTTCCTAACAGCACTGTGGGTGTACCTACACCACATGGACTGCAGCAGTTCAAGAAGGCAGCTCACCGCCACCTTCTCAAGGGCAACTAGGGATGGGCAATAAATGCTTACCCAGCCAGCGAAGCCCACATCCCGTGAATGAATTAAAAAAAACTTGGAACCATGGCCTGGATCCACTGAAATCTGGTGGCCCTGCCCAGATTAGGGGTGGGGGCGGGGTCTCCAGTCATGTGGGTGGGGGATCCAATTGAGCAGAGTGAGAAACAGTCCTGCTCCTCCTGGCCCACAAGCAGTGCTAGAAAAACACTTACCTCTTCCACATAGCAGTCTTCATCCCCCTTTAGCTGTCGGCTTCCCTGAGGCCCAGGAAACCCAAATGTTCAGCATTAAAGCTGGAAGAGAAATGAACTCTGAGGCATGCAATCTCATTTAAACATATAAATGTGTGACTACCTCCTGGGAGTAGGTTAGTTGCCAGCAATCCCAAAAGCGGGTGGGATTGGGATGGATTGGGTTTGAGTTTGAGATTTGAGATTTGCTGTTTACATTTTAACATCTTCCGATTCAGAAACTTACATTTAGGCTCTGATTTTAACTACCTTCCCTTTCCCCAGCAACCTCTTGGCCTGGTCGAAATGAGGCAAGGGGTGTCTTATAATGGAGTGAGACCATACTCTCTCCTTTCATGCCTGCAATTTTAAATTGGAGAAGATAAGGACATCATCTCCCTCCCACCCATCAGGGCCTAATCTGTTATTTTAACTAGACAGCTGAGTGGGGAGCTGTAACAGTTTCCCTCACCGCTCCAACCACCCCGCCCCCTCCGGCCCCCCGCTATCGCCACCCCACCCCTAGTCCTCGACATGTGAGCTTATTGCTCACCCAGGCCCTCATGTGGAATAAATCCTTCATTCCAATAAAATAGGGCCCTAAATCCTGTTGAAACAGAGCTTCCATCTTCCTATTTCTATTACTTTGTTCTCCGGGCTGCTCATAGCTGCTGATATGGCTGGATTGATTTGAGGGTGTGAGGGTGAAATTTGGGTCAATATTTATGTTCTGATGAAGTTTCCCTTACGAGTGACTTGAGATATTCAGTATGTAGTTTTTCTAGGAACTATTTATTTACACTATTTACAAGACTTCACAGTAAATATATGGTTCTATGGACATAGTCTATTCTGTGCCTTGCTCTCTTAGAGCCTCTTGGTCGTCTGACCCTGATGTCATGCTTACATCATCATTAACATCTTGTCTCATTAACATAATTACTCTACAATTTATACTTCTGCTTTTCAATTTTGGCTGATGAGTGATGACTTTATATAAACTGAGAGGAACTCGTAACAAAACAGGAACCTTTATATTGTCATATTAATTGGGGTGTGTGCTAAACTAACAGATGATGGGTGGCTGTGGTTGTCAAGTACGACAAAGTTTGACCAAAAATTCGTTCATTGATTAATGATCTTTTGCAAAGGGGCATGGAGCCACATCAGCTCAACACATATGTTGGCAGCATTGCCGCAAATCATATGCATTAATATTGTGGTTGGATAGTGTGGGAATCTTACAGGAATACTCAGGGTAAAAAGTTTCAGAGGTGTGGTTCTGTGGTGTCTGGACAAACTAACCAGTCTGCACATAAAGTACAGTTTACTATTTTTTTGAAAAAAATCTTCAAATCCTGCTTCCTGTTACATAACCAAAATTATAATTTCACACTGACCTTAATCTACATTCAGTCACCTGGAAGAAGGGAAGGTTTTTCCAATTATCACCATTATAAAGTTGGCAGTATAGACGATAAATAGAAAAAGTCCTCTTTGTTCTTTTGATATACTCTGTGTTCATCGTCACAAATTCAACAGAAAGAGTGGGTGGGTGACCAATGGCTTGTTCTCCACCACTGACAGTGATTGGACAACTTACAAAAACCCCCACAAGGAATGATTCAACTTCTGTTCATCTTTGTTGAGAAATTATTGGCATCCATTCAGCACCTTGCTACAGCAAAGTGTCAGAGGCAATCAGAACTGCAAGCAGTGGGTGCTATCTAAATACTTCCTGATGACAATCAAAATTTCAATTCCTGTTTTTCACTCCATGAAATGAGCAGGATCAGCATGAAGCTTTTAACTTCATGCTTCTAGCATTAACTTGCTCTTGCCTGTACCATGGTACCAGTTGATTGTCAGAATGGTGGTAGAGGGTATAGTTCTAGTTGAATGAGTCAGTGATCCACCCCTATTTTATAAATGTTGATGTGGTCTGTTCTACTCTAACACCCAAAAATGGAAAGAAATTCCAGCAAGACCCGAACTTAAACTCTGGGGTGGGCTGTGGGCAGTTGGCTGGAGAGGTGAGTTGGAGGAAAAATGAGGTCTGGGCTATTTTAACTCCTGGACCTCATTTATATCCTGCTCGTGGACCTCTTGCCAGGAATGGGCTGGAAATCAGCTCCCTACAATGGAAAAAGGTGCAGCCCCTTGGCCACCTCTTGACATGACGTAGGTGCATGATCTGCTTTCGGGGGTATCTTGCGGTGGTCTCGTGTCCAGAAAGATAAGGTGGCGGGGGCAGGGATGGGAAATTCAGACAGAGAAGGCCTAGGCTTTCCCTGCGGGATCTAGAAGAGCACTCTTGTTCTTTCCTGGCCCCACGATGGAAAGAAAAAAAATTACTCTTTATAATTTCATCTACTGCCTTGTGGGTCCTGATTTGCTTTTACCTGGTGGTTTCCCACCTCATGCTTCAGGTATAACAGCAATCGGGTGCTGATGGTGTCACGATGACCAAATTTGTCTATGTAAAGAAGGGCTCAGCTGTAGGCAGGTAGCTTTGTTGCCTGCTAGGGTGCAGGTGCAAATCCTGGGTAGTGGGGGATCCTGGGAGCTTTCTAGCAAGTAAGTGATCTAGATAATTTGAACTGCCCGCCATTAAAATCACCCCCATGTGTTGATAAGTGATGATTTGGTTCCACTCAGATTTCCCTTAACATAGAGATATATTTAATTTTTTAACTAGTGCTTTAAAGTGACATTGCTGCAGTGGAAGTGAGATAAATCCTATTAGACTGTAGAAAAGTCCATCTTTCACAATCCTTGTACAACACTTACCTCCATTCAACATCTGCCACTATCTGGGTGGAGTATGGATTGCGATTGGATTACATATTTCTTCATTCCCCTGTTAATACAGTTTACTCATAGAACAGCAGTAGAGTCAGAGAGTGGTCCTTCCTTATTCCTTACTTCTCCATCTTTAGCCATATGTATGTTGAGATAGAATGCAAACGATTTGATTCTAGGTGATATTACATAAACATTTAGGAGCTTATAGATAAATGTGGACAGTATAGTGCCTTTTAAATTCAAACATTTAAAACTACTTCTATTTTTCCCAAAGCCTTTCCTGTGGAAAATGATCGATTAAAATTTCAAAATTGTGAAAGCCTTTCATCATTGATAAAATTGCTTAGAAAAGGAATAGGCAGCAGTTTAGCCATTTTGCCCTTGTCTGTAACTGTCAATGGTAGCAGACTTCTCATTAATCAGGTACTTCCAGGCTGTAACTGACCTCATCGTCTTCTGTGAGTCCTCTCATGGCCGAATAGTCCAATAGGGGATCGGCATGGATGCCCATAGAGCTGACAGTTCATATTGTATTGTTGGTGCTTGGGGTAAATTCTTCATCTGCGACACTTCTGGCCTTCATCTGGGTAGATTGAATGTTGTGAGTTTGTCATGGATGGTCCTGGGACCATGCTGAAACAAGTTTCAGAGCTTATCTCCATGTGGGCTGGTCGGCTGCAGTGTTTTCCTGAGGGAGATGGCCTGCAATACAGAAGTTTGTATGGCTCTTCTTTAAGGTATCCTTGTATTGTTTAGACTGGCCACCTTGACGTTTACCTTGAGACCAGTTCTGGGCAACACACGTTAGGAAGGATGTGAAGGCATTAGAGAGAGCGTATAGAAAAGATTCACAAGAATGATCCCAGGGATGAGGAACTTCAGTTACAAAGATTGGAGAAG
This sequence comes from Cetorhinus maximus, assembly GCF_964194155.1. Taxonomy (NCBI): domain Eukaryota; kingdom Metazoa; phylum Chordata; class Chondrichthyes; order Lamniformes; family Cetorhinidae; genus Cetorhinus; species Cetorhinus maximus. The sequence goes on along the minus strand of NC_135898.1, from coordinate 62,541,142 downwards.
TTGGGACTCTTTTCCTTGGAGAAGAGAAGGTTGAGAGGAGATTTGATAGAGGTATTCAAAATCATGAGGGGCCTGGACAGAGTAGATTGGGAGAAACTGTTCCCACTGGTGGAATGACTGAGAGCAACGGGGCACATATTTAAGGTAATTGGCAAAAGAAGCAGTGGCAAATTGAGAAAAAACATTTTCACACGGCAAGTGACACTGCCTGAGAGAGTGTGGTGGAAACACTCAAGAGAGAATTGAAAAGGTAAATTGCTCCTAGAGAGAGCCAGTGCAGACAATGCAGGATGAATAGCCTCCTTCTGTGCTGTAACGATTTTGTGATTATGTGAGACAGATCCCCATAGAAGATCTGCTTGGGGATTCTGTAGTCTTATGTGCGGGAGACAAGGCTTGCCCATTTAAATTGAATTTTCTGGAGGGTGGTCTCCATGTTATCGAGTCCAACACGATGAAAGACTTCATTGCTTGTGATTTTGTCCTGCTATCGAATTCTCATGATGGACCTCAGGTGTCTTTGATGGAAACGTTCCAGAGCTTTGATGTGGCTTCTATAGCAGACCCAGGATCCTGAGCCATGCAGGAGGATAGTAAGGACAATAGCCTGTTAGAGTTTGACTTTAGTCTTCAGCTTAATGCATGCTGCTTCCAACATGATCATGACTGTAGGCAGGCTTGCTTTCTGGAGAAGTGTATGAATATATTCATCAATAGTGGCACCCCTAGAGAGCACACTGCTAAGGTATGAGAATGTTTCTAAAACCTTGAGACTGGTGTCTTCAACCATTCTGTCTGGTGGTTCATAGCATGCGCCTGGTGCTGGCTGAAACATAACCTTGGTTATTGATTCGGAGATCAAAGTCTTTGGCAGCACTCAAGAATTTGTTTGTCATAGTCTGGATGTCTTCTTTGTTGTAGGAGGCTAGGACACAGTCATCTGCATACAGAAGCTCTCTGATTACTGCCTCTGTGACTTTGGCGGAGCTATGCAATATGGAGATTGAAGAGCTTCCCTGAATGGAACCTAATGTTGATACCCTTAGGCATGTCTCTGATGGCTTCCTGAAGCATTGCAGCAATGAAGAGATTGAAGGGTTGGGGAGCTATGACGCATCCTTGCTTTGTGCCCTTGGTTACTGCAAAGGCACAAACATCTTGTCCCAGGTACAAACATGTCATCATGCAGTAGGCGAAGGATTTTGAAAACTTTTTCAAACTTCGTAGCTTGGAGAGCAAGTGCTATAGAAGAGCTTGACTCACACCACCAAAGGCTTTAGTTAGGTCTATGGAGAACACATATAGATCCTGATGTTGTTCTTTGCACTTTTCTTGTAGCTGTCTGCAAACACCATATTGGCTGTCCCACAGTTAGCCCAAAAGCCCAAGCAGTGATTCTGAGAAGACGTCATCTATGAGGTTGTCTTGTAAATGATTTAAATGACTCTTGTAAGGATCTTTCCTGTAATTGAGAGAAAACTTATTGCTTAATAGTTGCCACATACATTTTTGGACCCATTTCATTTCCAGATGCTGACTATGTTGACAAGCTTGAGGTCCGGTGGAACTTTCTCCTGATCCCAGACACTCTTGAAGATGGCTGTAAGTTTATTAACAAGCTCTGTACTATTGGACTTCCAAATCTCCGTTGGAATGTTGCCTGGGTCGGGGGCTTTGCTTCATTTGGATGACAAACTAACAAACTATAACTGTCATGTGATGTCTGCACAATCAAGTCCTCATCCAGCCAGTGGGATATCCAATTTACCAGAGTTGCTAATTCTAGTCATCAGGAAAATATTTTTTTACTAGTTGGTCAGTAGCCAGAGTTAGAGAATCTAGCAAGTTTATATTTGAGTTGCCTTTGGCTGATATCACAGACATTTGTATCATGAATCCTCCTGAAGTTTAAAATTAATCAGTAAATGCAATTAGAAACCCATTAAAAAATGCATACCTTTACATATATTAAACTGTACACATTAGCAATTTTACAACTGGAGCAATTGGCTTTTAGCAATAGAAAATATCACTAAAGTGATCTTCACAATTATACTACATCAATCACTACAGATAATTGCAATAACATTGGGGCTGGTATTAACATGGAGCCAGATTCTGAGCAGGGGGTGGTGCCAATAGTGGGAGTGAAGCACAAAAGCTCATGGGGCACAGGGTATTGTTCAATTTAAAAATGGATGCCTCATTATAATTTTGCCTTCAAATTTCATGTCTCCAGTGCACATGAATGGGTGTAATGTGCATCTGCATAATGGGATTTCATCTAGACTATTTACAGGGATAAATCAAAGATGGAGTATGGAATTGGGTGAATTTCATATCAGAATTTGATTTGGAAATGGAGTCAGAAAAGACAAAGGCTGGACTTCTTTTATGTACTGCTGGGTGCATTCAAGGAAGGAGGTCCTCTTCCCGATGCTGTGATGAAGAAAGCTCGACTAGATATGGCTAAAGAGATGAGCAGCAGAAGTGCAGTGCTCTGTACTTGGTGCCCAATGCAAGAAGTGGTTTAATAACAAGGTCAGGATAGGTGAGCGCACTTGCAGATGAACATACATCCTGTAGTGCAACCCCCACCACAACTCTGAATGTCAAGCACACTCTATTACATCACTACTCAGCCACACCGAAGTTTCAGCAGCACCCAGCATCCTACTTCAGTTCACTTCATCACAAACCCTTTTCTCCAATCACCGCTGCCACTCACCACAATCCTAATGTAATGTGATATGGCCTCAGCTCACCTGATTTTCAGCATTTTCCTCAAATGCCACTCATGGTGCATGGGCCTGATAATCCCCCTCACCGAACGCGCTTCATCCAGCGGCTGCCCATATGCCTTCTAGACATTTATAGATCTGTCATGATCAAGATCATGATCTGGCCTTAGGAGAAAACAGCAGAGAATACAAGGTAAAGGGCAAGTGTCAGGAAGGTAAAATAACTTTCATAATTCTGTTGGAATTTATTGTAGAGTAGAGTAATAGTGAGGTCTGTGTCTATGGATCTATGTCTGTGTGTGTGTGTCTCTGTATGACTTAACTGAATTAAAGGCAGCTGGTCTGAAAGCTTTGATGTATTACAAGATATGCTAGGTTTGAAATGGTAAGAAGGTAGACATAGGTGTAAATAGACCAGACTAGTTTGTTTTCAGAGAAGGGGTGAAATGTGTCACCTAGCCAGGAGAAGTTCAGAAACAGTAGCCAGGACTTTTATCTTGTCAGGTGTGCCCAGAAGCGGTTGCGAAGCTGCCCGTGATTGGACCCTGACATTAATTTCACGCTGGCTGGCCAATTAACACCCAGCCAACCTGAAACACGTGCTGCAGTGCTCAGCGCTGCCGGGGTGGGGGCAGGAGAAGTGCGAGCGCTGAAGTGTGTGCATGTGCAGGGGTGTGTGCAGTGAAAGTTCCCCAAGGCACAGAGATGCCTCAGGGTAGCTGAAGATTTTTAACAATAAAAATAAAGATAAAAATAACTAACAACAGCCATGCAAATGATGTATGCCAAACAGATGGTAGCTCTGGCCCTACAAGACCTGCTCCAAGCTGTTTTCCCACAGATAGGTGGGAGACATGTGCCGCTGGGGGAGGGATGTGGCACTGAGGGAGGGGCATGTTTCTTGGGGAAGGATGTGCCATTGGGGGAGGGATGTGGCACTGAGGGAGGGATGAGCCGCTGAGAGAGGGATGTGGCGTAGACGGAGGGATGTGCCACTGTCAGAGGGATGTGCTGCTGGGAGAGGGATGTGCCACTGGGGGAGGGGCATGTTTCTTGGGGAAGGATGTGCCATTGGGGGAGGGATGTGGCGCTGAGGGAGGGATGAGTCGCTAGGAGAGGGATGTGGTGCAGACGGAGGGATGTGCCACTGTCAAGGGGATATGCTGCTGGGGGAGGGATGTGCCACTGGTGGAGGGGCATGTTTCTTGAGGAAGGATGTGCCATTGGGGGAGGGATGTGGTGCTAAGGGAGGGATGAGCCGCTGGGGGAGGGATGATGTTTCTGGGGGAGGGATGTGCCACTGGGGGAGGGACGTGCCACTGGGGGAGGGATGTGTTTCTGAGGGAGGGATGTGCCACTGGGGGAGGGATGTGCTGCTGTCGGAGGGATGTGCTACTGGGAGAGGGATGTGTTGCTGGAGGAGAGATGTGCTGCTTTCAGAGGGATGTGCTGCTGTCAGAGGGATGTGCTGCTGGGGGAGGGATGTGGCACTGAGGGAGGGATGTGTTGCTGGGGGAGGGATGTGCCGCTCAGGGAGGGATGTGCCACTGTTGGACGGATGTGCTGCTGGGAGAGGAATGCGGCACTGTCGAAGGGATGTGCCGCTGGGGGAGGGATGTGCCGCTGGGGGAGGGATGTGCCGCTAGGGGAGGGATATGCCACTGTAGGAAGGATGTGGTGCTGGGGGAGGGATATGCTGTTGGATGAGGGATGTGCCACCATTGGAGGGGTGTGCCACTGTAGGAAGGATGTGGTGCTGGTGGGGGGGTGTGCCACTGGGGAGGGATGTGCCGCTGTCAGAGGGATGTACCGCTTTCGGAGGGATGTGCCGCTGTTGGAGGGATGTGCCGCTGTCAGAGGGATGTGCTGCTGTTGGAGGAATGTGCCGCTGTCAGAAGGATGTACCGCTTTCGGAGGGCTGTGCCGCTGTCGGAGGGATGTGCCGCTGTAGGGGGGACATGCCGCCAGGGAAGGGATGTGCTGCTGTCAGAGGGATACCCCGCTGTCGGAGGGATGTGCCGCTGTCGGAGGGATGTGCCGCTGTCGGAGGGATGTTCCGCTGTAGGGGGGACATGCCGCCAGGGAAGGGATGTGCTGCTGTCAGAGGGATACCCCGCTGTCGGAGGGATGTGCCGCTGTCGGAGGGATGTGCCGCTGTCGGAGGGATGTTCCGCTGTAGGGGGGACATGCCGCCAGGGAAGGGGTGTGCTGCTGTCAGAGGGATACCCCGCTGTCGGAGGGATGTGCCGCTGTCGGAGGGATGTGCTGCTGTTGGAGGGATGTGCTGCTGTCGGAGGGATGTACCGCTGTCAGAGGGATGTGCCGCTGTCGGAGGGATGTACCGCTGGGGAAGGGATGTACCGCTGGGGAAGAGATATTTTGCTATAAGAGGGATGTGCTGCTGTACGAGTGATGTGTCAGGATGGTGTGAAGCCAACAGGGGGCTGGGGTTTTTCATGCTCCCCAGGGGGCTGAGTGTCTATCTTTTTTATCCCACTTGGTGAAATGTGAAATTGGGTGTATTGTAGCAGCCTGGCAGCTTTGTCATTGTCTTTAGATGGTTCCAATTCTTTCAAATGCTCCCCAGAAAAATAAAATTTAGAAATTGTATCTTTAAAAAGCACATCCTCATAACAAGGTCAGGTTCCCTCACCATTCCAATGCCCTACTGGAGAGCATGTGTAACTTCAGAACATTGCCCTGAGTCACAAGCTGTTATGTGCTCCATGGTTAGGTCAGGGTTTCTGCAATTGCAGCCAGGTGAAGTTTTGAGGTGCCACTTGTACATTAGGGAGCCACACTAGCCACATCCAACCTGTATTCTATTTAGGGTTGTCCACATGATCCAGGGGAGATTGAGGCCTGATTGTTGAGTTGTTGGGTTGGAAACAATGGACAGAATTTTTAGGTCAGCGTGCAGGTGCGTACCCGACCAGCTTGAGCATAAAACAGTGGCTTGCGTGCGCAAAAGTGGCATGTGTGCCCGCTGACATTTAAGGGGGCAATTAAGCCCATTAAAGTTCCAATTGTCCCTAATTTTTCATGGTCCGTACAACCTTGTGGTTAGCGGACGGGAGAATCTGCCAGGCGGACTTTGCATTTTTGATGAAACATCATCCAAGGGCGGGATGAGGTTTCCGTTATTAAATTTAAAAAAATGCATGGACAGAATTTTCATCAAGTATATGTTCAGGTGACTGATTCTGATGCGTGGACATTTTTTTCCAGATTTTAAAATCTTTATTCATTGGTTTTAAATTCTTCAGTTCCCTGAGGCAGCTCTCTGCCTTCAAGGAGCTTTCATTCCGCGCTCCCCCGCACCAGCGCTGACATCAGCGCGTGCCCACCTCTCACCCCCACCCCGGCAGCGCTGAGCATTTCAGCATGCGTTTCACGCTGGCTGGCCATTCATTGGCTAACCAGCGTGAAATCATGTTCGGGGGCTGATCACGGGTGGTGGTCCATACCCCGGCTACTCCTGGGCCCGCCGATTGCGCCCTCATACCTATGTAAAAATTCTGCCCAATGTGTTTATTTGGGAGGGTGTTTTCTGCCCACGGTTTCCTGCAGGTTTCATCAGGGTTATGGGGCCAGACATGTTCCATTCATATCTAGAAGGCGTTTCGTGGAGTCATGTGGTGAGTTGGGGGGTTCTTGAAAGTCTCTAAAGATGGGGACATCCAAGCTGCTGCTGATATGAATTATTTCTCCATATGTTGCTGCATCCCATCAAATGGAGTGAGGGGCGATATTTGAGAGGACTGGTAACCAATGAACTGGAGTTCATCTCAGAGTTCCAGAGATTATGCTCATTACTGAGGGAAGTCATGTGTCAGTGTGTTTGGTGTGATGATTTGAGGCCCATGTGGGTGCACAGTACTCAGCTGTCGAGAAGGCCAGAGCTAAGGCAGAAGTACAGAAGATGGCGAGTTTTTGCGCCCTAGCCTGTGCCTTTGAGCTTACGGATGATTTTCACTCTGTCTTCGCCTTTCTGGCAGTCTTTCAGGGGTGGTGATAGTAAGTTAGGGAGCGGTCAAGGGTCACTCCATGATAGGTGGGAGTCAGCTCATTCTGCACTTTTTCTCCACAACAGTTCACATTTAGGGTGTTGTGTGCCTTGTGATTTTCAAGGTGGAATGCAGAGATGATGGACTTGGCTGGTTTTGGTTGCAGTCTCCACTTGTAGAAATATTCAGACATTTTTGTTAGATCAGAGCTTAGTGAAGCTTCCATATCCTGGAAAGATTTTGCCTGAGCTGTCAAGGCAATATCATCGGTGTAAATGAATTTTGTGATAATGTGGTAGGCATGTTGTTTATATAGATGTTAAAAAGTGTTGGTGCCAGGACACTGCCCCGTGGGAGACCATTATTGAGCGTTCTTGACGTGCTGACCTTGTCTCGTAAGTAGACCTTCATCCTTCTGTTGCGCAGGAACGTCCGCAGCAGCCGGAGTAGTTTGACACCTGGCAGCAGCAGGGACAGTTTGAACATCAGTGCATGTTTCCACACCATATCATAGGTTGAGGAAAGATCTATGAAAGTGGCTCCAGTCTTGAGTTTGTTATGACAACCAGCCTCAATGTTTGTTGTGACAGCAAGGACTTGTTCACAGCAACTGCATTGGGGCCTAAAGCCAGACAGCTCATGGAGTAGGAGTGAGTTGATGATAGGGCTAATTCTTACAAGAATGTGCTGCTCCAGGAGCTTATATGTTATACAGAGCAGTGAGGTGGGCCTGTAGCTCCCAGAGTCATCTGTGGCTTTCCAGGTTTTGGCAGGTAGTGTTGAAAGAGAGCTTTCCTACTTCTTTACTACAGTAGGGTGTCCAAAACTGGCGCAGTATCCGAGCTGTGACCTAACCAATGATTTGTATAGGACTTGCATTACCTTTTGCTTTTGTAGTCAATGTTGCTAATTATGACCTTTATTTCCCTTTTTAGCTTAATCTACTTGTCTTCCCACTTGTGATCCTGAGCACTGAAGTCTCTCTGCACTTCTACTCTTTTTAAAGCTTCACCACTTAGCGTATGCTCCTTGACTTTACTCCTCCTTCCAAAAATGCACCACATCACACTTCTGTTATTAATTTTCACCTGCCATCCATCCACTCCGTCTACTAGTTTGTCCATGTCCTGCTAAAGTCACCTTTAATCCTTTTCAGTGAATCATTCTGGTCATAAATGAGAGTTAATGGTCACAGTTCAAGAGGGAAAATTAACTTAAGCTTTATCTGAAGTATGTTTTTAAAAATTGCTTTCTGATGTCCTAGGCCCAATTGTCTTTGGCTGCTTCACTGGTGACTTACCCGCCACTGCCCCCCACCATCAGAAGGTCAGAAGTGAGAATGTTTGCTGATAATTGTTCACTCCCATTTGCAACGTCTCAGATAATGAAGCAGTCCGTGCTCACATCCAGCAATACCTGGGCCCGAATTTCACGCTTGGCGTCCACGCCAAGTCGGCGGGCCCGGGTGCAAAATGCACTTCTGGCCACGATCCGTCCTCGAAAGCAATTTCACACTGGCTCAGGTTCAGCGCTGCTGAGGGGAGTGGGAAGAGGGCAAGTGCTGTCAAAGGGTCAGGGTGCGGGTGGGCGCTTCTAGCAAGTTCCCTGAGGGCAGACAGCTGCTGTGGAGCTGCCTCAGGGAACTGCAGGCCTTTACAGATTAAATGACAAGAAAAAAATGCACCAAACTGTGTCTGTGCAACACATTCAAGCACCTGACAGCAGAACTCAAAAAAACATCAGTCCACAGATATTATTTTTTATTATATTTCACTCTGGACATTTCAGCCCTCCCTTGGATGAGGTTTCATTAAAAATGGACTGCCTGCCCCTTTTGTCTATGCAATGAGTGCGAAATTGCACAGGTAATGTAAAATCATAGATAATAGGGTTTTTAATGGTCTTAATTGGCCCTTTAATTGGCGGCGGGTGCAGCTCCGACTCCTGCGGGTGCTCGCCGATCTCAATATTACTCGCGTGCGCGATAACATCAGGCACTGAAATGATGCCCGACGTCATTTCGTGGAATTTCATTTTTGGGTTGGGCGGGCGCCTGCCCCATCAACATAAGATTCTGGCCCTGGACAACATTCAGGCTTGGGCTGATAAGTGACAAATAACATTTGTGCTACACAAATGCCAGGCAATTATCATTTCCAACAGGAGAGAATCTAACCACCTCCTCTTAACATTCAACGGTATTACTACCGCTGAATGCCCCACCATCAACATCCTGAGGGTTACCATTGATAAGAAGCTTGACTGATCAGCCACATAACTACAGTGCCTACAGGAGCAGTTCAGAGGCTGGGAGTTCTGCGGCGGGTAACTCATCTTCTGACTCCTTAAAGCCTTTCCATCATCTACAAGACACAAGTCAGGAGTGTTTTGGAATAGTCCCCAAGTTCAGCTCAAACAACACTCAAGAAGCATGCTACCATCCAAGACAAAGCAGCCAGTTTGATTAACAACCCATCAGCCACTTTTACACATTTATTCCTTTCACCACCAGTGCAGCACAGCTCTACAAGAGACGCACAGCACCAACTCGCCAATGTTTCTTCAACAGCCACGACCTACTACTAAAAAGGACAACGGCAGTAGCTGCAAGGGAACACCACTACCCGCAATTTCCCCTCCAAGTCACACACCATCCTGACTTGGAAATATATCACTGCTCCTTCACTGTTGCTGAGCCAAAACCCTGGAGCTCCATGCCTAACATCAGTGTGGGTGTACCTTCACAACACAGGCTGCAGTGGTTCAAGAATGTAGATCACCACCTCCTTCCCAAGGGCAAATTGGGATGGGCAATAAATGCTGGCCTTGCCAGAGACATCCACTTTCCAAGAACAAGTAAAACTTTTCTCGTACAACTACAAGGATCTCTAATTTTAGCCGTTCCTAATATTTGAATTGGCACTTTGTATGAGAGTTACCTACTCGGCTAGCCTACAATCCATTATAAGCTACTGGCAAAAAACATCTACACTTCATTGAGGTTTCAGCTTTGGAGCTAATAATTTTCTGAAAAGCAAAGCTGAAAGTATAAATTTGCTCCCAAGCCCTCAGGCTAGTATAGGTCTGGCAACACTTACTGGGGGAAACATGCAGAAATTCCATGACTGGACCAGTAAGGTTTGGATGCCAAGTCCATAAGATGACAGGAAACTGCACACCCAATAGACTTTCAAAATAAAATAATAGGTAAAATGAAAACCTTTTATTCTTACACTGCTGTGCCTCTCACCACTGGTACTGACATCTCCTTCTACAGATATGGTAGGGGGAGACTATACATGATTATGTAAAATGGTTTCATGCATCAACATGGTAGCTCTGACAGCTCTTCCCCCTCTGCCCCACTCTGACAGCTCTCACTGCTGCCATCACCACCACCCCCACACCCCCTCACTCTGGAGTCACACCAAGTTTCAAGCATCAAAATAGGGTCACAGTGGGAAAAGTTTGGGAGACACCGTCCTAATATGTATTTGTATGACTCTTATGGGCGAAGGAGAATAATAATGATTCAACTGTATAGGAGACTTTTATTTTAAAAGGGCCAGATACCTTTACCCAAATTGTTGGAATTAGGCAGTTTTATTTTTATACAAGTCTATAAAATAAATGGAAAATGCTAATTTTCTTACAATTATCTGTAAACATTTGGTTCTGCTTAACTAAGAGAGACCTGTTTTCTTCTAAAATGTATACCCAATCTGATTAATCTGCTCTGAACAGATTTAAAGATTGATACTAATGTCCTTGCAGGGAGATTTGCTAGTGTTGTTGGGGAGGGTTTAGATTGGCAGTGGGATAGGAAAATGAAGGCGGATTCAGATAGGACAAATACAGAACAGGGAGCGGGAGACAGAAAATTAGCGAGTAAAACTGAAAGAGAAGACACAAAGGTTATAAGGTTTACAACACAGGAATTTGGCAATGTTAAAAGGTATTCATTTAAATGCAAGGAGTATAGCAAACAAAGCTGATGAGCTGAGGGCACGGATAGACACATGGTGGCATGATATCATTGCTATAATGGAAACTTGGCTTAAAGAGGGGCAAAAATGGTAGCTCAACACCCCTGGATATAGGGTTTTCAGGCAGGACAGAGAGGGGGCTATAAAAGTGGGGGTGTAGTATTATGATAAAAGCAAAATACTGTGGATGCTGGAAATCTGAAACAAAATTAAAAATAGCTGGAAAAACTCAACAGGCCTGACAGCATCTGAGGAGAGGAATACAGTGAACGTTTCGAGTCCGTATGACTCTTCATCAGAACTGACGAAATATAGAAATGAGGTGAAATATAAGCTGGTTGAAGGAGGTGGGACAGGTAGAGCTGGATAGAGGGCCAGTGATAGGTGGAGGCCAAGAAGAGATTGCCAAAGACATCATAGACAAAAGGTCAAAGGGGTGTTGACGGTGGTGATATTAGCTAAGGAATGTGCTAATGGTGACATTAAGGGTAGAAAGCAGGACGAGCAGGTAACAGATAGCCCTAGTGGGGGTGTGGTGGGGGGAAAGGATCGAAATAGGCTAAAAAGATGGAGATGAAACAATGGATGGAAATACATTTAAAAATAATGGAAATAGGTGGGAAAAGAAAAATATATTTAAAAAATATAAATTAATGGAAAAAGGGGGATCGGAAAGGAGGTGGGGATAGAGGAGAGAGTTCATGATCTGCAGTTGTTGAACTCAATGTTACGTCCAACAGGCTGTAAAGTGCCTAGTTGGAAGATGAGGTGCTGTTCCTCCGGTTTGCGTTGAGCTTCACTGGAACATTGCAGCAGGCCAAGGACGGACATGTGGGCATGAGAGCAGGGCGGTGTGTTGAAATGGCAAGCGACAGGAAGGTCTGGGTCATACTTGCGGACAAACCGAAGGTGTTCCGCAAAACAGTCACCCAGTCTGCGTTTGGTCTCTCCAATGTAGAGGAGACCGCATTGGGAGCAGCGAATGCAGTGTAGCATTATTGGTTAAAGAATCAATTCCAGCTATGAGGAGGGATGATATGATAAATGAATCATCAAATGAGCGCATATGAGTTGAGCTCAGAAATAAAAAAGGGCAGTAGCACTACTATGAGTGTACTATACAACCCTAAATAGTGAGAGGGAAGTAAAAGAGCAAATATGTAGGCAAATTTCTGAGTGCAAAAACAATAGGGCAACTACGATAGTAGTTGGGAACTTCAACTACCCTAATATCAACTGGGATACGAACAGTGTGAAGGGCACAAAATTTTTGAACTGCATTCAAGGAATTTTTAGCCAGCATTTAACAAGCCCAATGAGAGAGAGCACAATTCTAGATTTAGTCTTAGGAAATGAAGCTGGGAAAGCGGATGAAGTAGCAGTGGGTGACTGTTTTGGAGATAGTGCTAGAACTGTATAAAACACAGGTTCGACCACACCTGGAGTTTTGCGTACAGTTCTGGCCACCACATTACAGGGAGGATATAATTGATCTGAAAAGAGTAGAAAGGTGCTTTACTAGAATGTTGCCAGGGCTTGAAAATTGCAGCTATGAGGAAATATTGGATAGGCTGGGGTTGTTTTCCTTAGAACAGAGGAGGCTGAGGGATAATTGACATGTACAAAATGATGACAGGCCTAGATAGAGTAGACAGGAAAGACTTGTTTCCCCTAGCAGAGAGGTCAATTACCAGGGTGTACAGATTTAAGGTGAGTGGTAGAAGGATTAGAGGGGATATTAGGAAAAACTTTTCATTCAGAGGGTGGTAGGTCTCTGGAATTCACTGCCAGGATTGGTGGTGGAGGCAGAAACCCTCAACTCATTTAAAAGGTACTTGGATCTGCATCTGAAGTGCTGTAACCTGCAAGGCTATGGACCGGGTGCTGGAAGATGGGATTAGAATGAGCAGCTAGTTTCCTCAGCTGGTGCAGACGCGATGGGCTGAATGGCGTCTTTCTGTGCCATAACTTTTCTATGGTTACTATGGTTCTAATAGGATGTATGCTTCTAAGTCAAGTTGAATAATAATCCTAGCTTTTTATTTAAAGTCACCTTCTAAAGCAAAATTGGTCAGAACTCAGACCCTCAACTATGGCGCTAATAATAGGTATTACCAAGGAAACATTAAAATATGATTGGGTGCCCTACAACTATCAAGCTGTAACAATAAATGGAAAACATACGCAAAAATATTGAAATAACATCAGTGGAAAGGTTATGTTTTAAAAATGGGGTATAATAGCTTTTATCTTCATTTCATCAGCTCCAGACAGTAAGGACCAGATTTTCACTACTGAGGTGGGTGGCTTGAGTTGGGAAATTTCCTGAATGACCGCACCCTCCTTGATAGAAAGACCCCTGAATGGCATGATCTTCACATGGGAGTAGTAGGGGGAGTGGTTGGGAGGTGCAGGTGTGGGATAGAGTCTGGCCTGTCACCCCCGGAAGCGGAACATAGGCGGCCATGGGAGTGGCCGACCACCAAGGTGGGCTGATTTAAAGGCTCTTCTCAGTCCTCTGGGACTTCATCACGGTTTACTGTGACATTTTAGGCCCTCTCTAGCCCTTACCACTCACATCCCTCACCCTCCTACCCACTCTAATGCCACTTCCATGCCAACCATGTCCCCCACCCACTCCCATGGTACCTTATAGCCCCAATGCCAACTAATGGCCCTTCCATGCCTATTCATCCACCCCCGTGGCCCTTAAAGCCATCTACAGTTACAATACTGGTTGATTACCCTTCTCCATCTCCTGCTGTCAGTCACTCATTCTGCTTCCAATCCTGCTGCATTTAAGTCTCTTACCACCACATCTTTCCATCTAGACTTAGGTCTTCCTCCTCTTCTCCCTGGCAGTGCCATGTCCATCACTCGCCTCACCACATTTCCTCTCCTGCTCCACAACAAGTGACCATACCATTTCTATCTTTTCTCGGCTATACTGACATGCAATATTCTTCTACAAATCGTGGCTTAGTATGATTGCGTGAAGAGTCATGTATTCGATACAGGTGAGAGTGTAATCTCTAAATTAATCTTATACAATATATAAGCAAATTAGATTGCTGAAGCATAATTTCGCTGAAAGTGATTTAACAGACACAACTTAAGTTTGATACGTATAAGACTGGCGAGAACTACACACACTCCTTACACCGAGAAATCATCTGCTGTGCACAATTACTCAACTTGAAAAGGGTGAACAAAACCCAGGACTGGTGCTTAGTTGTCTCAAGAAGCAGCTGCATTCTATAAACTCTTGTTTATAGTTTCCAATGGTTGAGTAGCAAGGTCTGTTTGAGTACATTCTGACCCACTTATATCATTTTTTGGTGAACATAGTTCTCCTGTATCTGGCTCACTGCCAGAATTTGGACATTTTTTTTTTGCTCACTGGGTTAAAGTTCCCATTTCTCACGCTGAAACCATTAAGATGATCAAGTGCAGGCATATTCCCTTGCTCAGATGAATCAGCACATTCACACTATCAGAGTATTTCTTACTGTTCTCCAACTGTGGAATGTGGCACATAAAGAAATAGGAAAAAAGGTTAACAGAGAAGCTCAAAGAAAACCAAGCTCTTGGAAATAGTTTTTTCTTAAATAAACAATGGTAACTTACATTTATGTCGTGTCTTTACCATAATAATTGTCCCAAGCAGGTCGTAAAGAAGGAGAGCCTTGCCAATGACAACAATAGAAGAGTTACAAGAGATGACCTTTAGGCACAGTTGAATTAGGTGTTGAGCAGGCTTTAAATGAGTGTATAAAAAGTGGCAAAACAAATAGATTTTATGATGGAGCTCTCTGGAGTAGAGTCAAGATAGCTGAAAGCTCAGCCACCGATGGATGATCAACAAAGGGGGCAGGATGCAAAAGAGACTAAAGCCAGAGGACCCAAGGACCTGGACTGAGACATAGGGGAGAAGGAAGTTGCAGAGGTCTCATGGGTCAAGCTCATGAAGGGATTTATAAACAAGATAAAGGATTTTGAATTCAATGCATAGCAGGACACAGAGCCGGTGGAGATTGATAAGGAAAGGCTGATGGATGAGTGGAGCATGATGTAGGAGAGGAGGCGGGGGATGGAATTTTGGACAAGTTTATAAATAATGAAGCTTGAGAAGCCAGTGAGATGGGCATTGGAGAAACCATGTCCTGAGGTGATGAAAGCGCTGATCTGTGTTTCAGTGTGAGGGCGGTCAGAGATAAATAATTCTTGGCAAGTGTTCTTGCTTATATTTAAGATATGGGGTTTGAAGTTCAGCTCTGAGTTGGACAGGGCACTAAGATTAAACACCATCCCATTCCATATCAACACATATATGGGGAGGGGGTGGAATCAGGGGCAAGGAACAGAGTTTATGGCAAGAGTTGATAAAATAGATTCTGTTTCTTCAGTATTCATCAGGGGAAAGCTTTGATTCATCCATGATCTGGTGTCAGATACTCTGGCAGAACAGGGATGGTGGTGAAATCTAGTATGATGGTGGAAAGCTAAACCGAGCTGCCAATGGCATGTGCATGGAAACTGGCTTTATACCTGTGGAAAGTGTCCCCAGGAAAAAGAGATAAGTAAGAAAAGGAGGGAGTCAAGGATGTTTGCTGGGAAGCCACTGTGCAGAGGTGAAAGTATAAGTCATTTTTTGAGATGTGATGAGTGTACTTGGATGGGAAGCAGTGAGGTCAAGTGAGAATAGTCCCCTAGAGGCGGCATGTGGCAAAGTGGGAGTGGAAGACAATGGAATGATTGAGGACGACAAAGATGAATGATACAGTCACACAAGTGATGGCCCAATGAATGATGACAATCTCCAAAATGCCCAAAGCATGCATGATGGCACAGTTCAAATGTGACCAAGGGAGTGTGTGTGAAGAATTTACATGCAGGTTAAGGCTGAGTGAGAATGGAAAGGCAAGGAGGTTGGAAAGGAGAAGCTACAGGTGTTTAAGTGAAAGTTAAAGTCACCAAGAATAAGGAACTACTTGAGGCAAGAGTTGAGAGTAGATGTCAAGGAAGAAATCACTGTGAGGCTTAGAAGAGCAATAAATGATAAGGATCTTAAAGGAAAGGTGAAATAAGGTACAGTGTACAAATTAATTGTTCAGGAATTAAGTGGAGGGGGGATTTGGGTTAGCTCAGTTAGATATATGGTTAGAGTCTAGTGCAGAATGACGCCAACACTGTGGTTCAATCCCTGTACTGGCTGTGGCAGTTCAAGGAGGTTTGGCTCCTTGCCTTACCCTATGCGTGATGTGGAATGGTGCCCCTCAAGCTATATAGCTAATTGTCTCTCTCTAACATCCCTCAGTCCCTCATGGACTATGGCTAATTGCCTGTCATGTATCAAGAGAGTCTAATTTGAAAGGGAGTGGAGTTCTGGAAGATGAAACCGAGGGCTGCTGGGGGCAGGGTGGATAGGGGGGTTGTGGATGGATTTGAGGGGGCAGAATTGAGAACCGAATTTGAGGGATTTGTCCCTGCTAAACAATAATTGTGGTGCGTGTATCAATATTGGTGTTACATTGTTAAGTGCATAATGTTTCTTGATTGATCTCTTTGGCTTGGAGATGTTCATATGATTGAAATCAATTGCTAAAGATAATTGACTAGAAAAGGATGACAAGGCAGTTAAGGTTGCCGTTGTAGGAGAGGCAATATTGAATCTCATGGTGGATGCAGCGATGAGTAGAAACAGGAGCCACTTGCAGCTTTTAAAGGAAAAGTGGATAAACATTTGAATCAGGAAGCAAGAACCTGCATTAATAGCACCTTATTATGTCCTGGGAAACAGACAATGGATTACAAAGTGTACTAACTGTTGTATTGCTGGTAAATGTGACACAGAAAGTGAATGAATGTCTTGATGAACTGTTTTTATTTTGGTGATGTTTATTCAGGGAAGAATGAGGGAAGTTGCCATGAGATCTTTTAGAATTACCCGAGCTTACAAACAGGGCTTCAGGTTAGCATCTCAGAGGTGCGTGGGTATTAGTTTTGAGACAATAGTAAGCGACACACAGCATATCTACGAGATAATGTTATGGCAGTGATGTCAAGTGAGAATAGTCCCCTAGAGGTGGCATGCGGTGAAGAGGGAGTAGAAGACGTTGGAATGATTGAGGACAACAAAGATGAATGATGCAGTCACAGAAGTGATGGCCCAATGAATGATGAAAATCTCCAAAATGCCCAAAGCATGCATGATGGCACAGTTCAAATGTGACCAAGGGAGCGCACAGCACTGCATTCAATTTTTTGGTAAGAAAACAATAAGAAATTTTGGGAAGTGTTTGGAAGGGAATTGGTTTGAATTAATGCACCACCTAAAGAAATCTGTGAATTTGAGTGAAAAAATTAATTAAAAAAGACTTGAATTATCCCCATGTACAATATTAACATAGATGCTGCTTTTTTGGAGTAGCAAAATCATTGCTATAATGAATTAAACTATTAAATGTAGAAGGAAACCAAATTATTTGTCGACTTATTAGGATAGATCACATTGTAAACAATTCTACCACTTATCATGCAAATTAAGGTTTGCTGCTGCTCTAAACACATGTTTAAATATCCGTAGGAGATTAAAAACTTAAGTAGTGGATCAGTCAATATTTATTGGGCTGTAAAACTAATATCATAGTAAATTTATGATTACTAAATCAAATTGATTGAGAGATATGAAATTTGAGTGAACCAGTTGAATTAAAAATGGAACAAAATCACAATTGTGTTGCTTTGAAAATTGCAGGAAGCAAAGAATTAACAAACAAACAAGAGGAGATTTTCCTAGGTCAATGGGTCATCTGTATACAGTGGATAGCAGAAAATAGGATGGGTCAGAACATGTGCCAGTGAAATGAACCTGCCCAATTTTCCAAAATTTGTTGCACTGAGGTGATCCTGTTTATTTGGTCACAGACTCAGATTATTTCTATATTGTCCCTTATAAATCTACCACAAATTGTAAATTAGGTTGCTTGGTAGGGCACCTGTTATTAATTTGGCACTTGAAAGGGAGTTTTTTATTCCACTCTTTTCAGTATTATGCTGTGCACATACGGCTGGACTTTGCCTACCCTCTAAAGATGGGCTGGGAGGTGGGAGGGCTCATAAAATGGAGGTGGAAGGCATTGGGAGGGGAGGCTGACATCTCCCTGTTGCCACAGGATTTTGTCAATAGTAGGAACGGCAGTGGCGTGGTCATCCACTGACCAGAAGCAGGCAGTCAATTAAACCAATTAATTGGCCAATTAAGGGCCACTTCTTGTCCCCCATGGCATTTTAATTGGCATTGGGATGGGACTCCACTGCGTGGCAGCCTCCCAGTGAGTTGCCAGGCCTGACGGGGTGGGAGTGGAGGTCATTTCTGGCCACTCCATGACAACAGAGGGGTCCCCCGATAGGGAATGGGTGATCCACAGCTCTGTCACCTCTCCAAGTGCTGGGGCCTCCCTGCCTGGCCCAGTGACAGTAAATAAAAAACTTGGCCTTCAAGGATACCTCAACACAGAGACACTCTCTTCTTTTTCCTGCAGCCTTAGGAGCAGTCACCTCTATCAGTGGCATTGCCAAGGCTGCTGAGCTGCTGGTCCTCTGGCCTAGCAGCTCTGGGAGGTGGGCAGCAGTCCTCAACTGGAAAGCGGTCCAGGCAGTGTGAAGTTAAGAAGCCGCCATTGATAAAACGCCGTCCAGGGTCCTGCTGCCCATCCACGTGGGCTCGCGACCCACTTTTGGTTCTGGCTGCGTGACAATGCTGGGAGTTCAGAAAATTCCAGCCACACAGAACAGAATGAATATAAGTGAATGACAAGATTAAAGTTGAAATTTTGGCATGAATTGTGTTGCAGAGTTGAACTAAATTTCATTGATTCTAAGATGGATGGCTGCTGAAGCAATACTCAAAATGTGGGGAAAAGAATGGAGAATGTGCTTTCTTCCTTTGCTAAAAGACAACTCTATTGGCCAGTCAACCGAGATGCTAATTACTTTTGAAGCGAAACTAAGGAAAATGGAGAAAACAGAAATAGCATTTTTCCTGGATTTTAAAATATCAGTTTATGATATTGCTGCAAAGCTGCATAAAATATTAATTTTCGACAGGAAGAGCCTGCATGCCACTTCTAAAGCTGTCTGTTTGACCAAAGTAGCTTTGCTTACAGTTTTTTTCCTAATCCATATAATTTAGCACAGTAGGTGAGGAGTTGGGAATATTTATTACAGACTTTGAAATAGCTGTTCATGTATGTGGAAAATAAAATACATCTGCGAGGATGGAAACTCTTCCTGTGCGTTTACTGGAACATATTCACAAAAATAAGGTTACAGCAATATTTTTAAAGCTTCAGAGAGTTTCAAACCATGTTTAACTATGTACAAATACTTGAATTTGTCCAATGCCTTTTGTGTGGTAAAATGTCCCACTCGAACAAAATTGACACCAAGTCAAAGGAGGTGATTTTAGGACAGATGATCAAAATCTTGGTTCATAAAATAGGTTTAGAGGAGCATCTTAAAGGAGGAGAGAGAGATAGAAAGGAGAAGTTTAGGGAGGGAATTCTAGATGCTTAGGGCCTAGGCAACTGAAGACATGGCCTCCAATGCAGAGGTGATTAAAATCAGGGATGAACCAAAGACCAGAATCTGAAGAGTGCAGAGGTCTCAGAGGGTTGTAGGGCTTGAGGGGGTGTCAGAGATTTGGATTTTGTGTGGCTGGATGAGTTAGAGTTAGCAAGGATTGAGGCATGGAGGGATTTGGAAACAAGGATGAAAATTTTAAAACGGAGGCATTACTGCATCAGATCAACATCCTGGGGGTTACCATAGTTCCGAAACTGAACTGGACAATCCATATAAATACTGTGGCTACAAGAGCAGGTCAGAGACTAGGAATCCTGCAACAAGTAACTCACCTCCTGACTCTCCAAAGCCTGTCCACCATCTACAAGGCACAAGTCAGGAGTGTGATGGAATACTCCCCACATGCCTGGATGAGTGCAGCTCCCACAACCCTCAAGAAGCTGGACATCATCCAGGACAAAGCAGCCCGCTTGATTGGCACCCCACCCACAAACATTCACTCCACCACCGACACACTGTGGCAGCAGTGCGTACCATCTACAAGGTGCACTGCAGGAAGGCACCAAGGCTCCTTAGACAGCATTTTCTAAACCCATGACCAATGCCATCTAGAAGAACAAGGGCAGGAGACATATGGAAACACCACCACCTGGAATTTCCCCACCAAGTCACTCACGATCCTGACTTGGAAATATATCACCGTTCCTTCACTATCGCTGAGTCTAAATCCTGGAACTCCATCCCTAACAGTACTGTGGATATACCTACACAACATGGGCTACAACGGTTCAACAAGGCAGTTCACCACCCCCTTCTCAAGGGCAATTAGGAATGGGCAATAAAAACTGGCCCAACCAGCAACACCCACATCCAATGAATGAATAGAAAAAAATGCTCATATATGTCAGCAAGAGACGATGAGTGAATAGAACTTGGCACCATTTAGGGTATGAGCAAAGTTATGGATGAACTCAAGTTTATGGCGTGTGGAAGATAGCACCCAATCCCCTGTTTGATATCTGGTGTGATACACATGCTGCTGCATAACTACTGTTCCTTGAGCTTACATTGCATATTACACTGTTCTTTGAAGCCTAGAATTGTCAGAGTGGTAGTTGAGTGCAGAACTAAAATGGCAGGCTCCTGGACGTTTGGGGTCACACTTGTGGAATGAACGGAGACGCTCGCCAAAGTGAAAAGGGTTTCCCTTGTCCTCACCTTCTATCTTACCAGTTTTTATGTTCAACAGATCATCTCCAGCATGATGTCAGCATCAAACACATCTTCCTATCCTTCTGCTTTCAGCATTGTGAAGAAGCATTCCCTCTGTGACACCCTGTTCCACTTCTCATTTACCCCCAATGCCCTCTCCCCTTCCCTTCCCATGTAAGCACAGGAGATGCAACACCTGCCCTTTCACCTCCTCCCTTTCCAAGACCCGAAATGTTCCTTCTGGTGAAACAGGAATTCTTGGACTTCTTCTCACAAAGTATTTCCCCTAAACTGGGAAGACCAAAGATTGGAACACTTCGACTTAGTCTGCAAGTGTGACCTGGAACTCCTGGGGTCTTTTCTTTTTTGTTCCTTGAACCTAGTCTCTCAACCCACAACGTCCTTTGAGACTTTAACTTAGTCAACTTAACTCTAACATGCATACAAACCCATTTGCGGCTTTAAGATTTCAACTCAAGCTTCCCAGTCTGCCTTAACTGCCGTAGTGTTCAGTCCATCTTACCTGCTGAAGCTTCATATTTCACAGCTGCTTGCTGAATGTTTCTCTCTCTCACTCAAGCTGAAAGCAGATTCCTAACAAGAATATTCACTTTCTCTTAAGGTAATTATCTTTAGCCCTAAAACTGGATTCTTATAGCAATCCCTAACCTGCCATAATTACTTTAGTCACTTCTGGGTTCTTACGGCAACCTACAACAATTACCCATCTACTGGCAATGTCCTGCACAATGCTAACTTCTTAGCAAGTGCTATTTCTAACTCTCTCCCCAACAAATACTTCCCTGTCTCCTGGTGTCTTGTGGCAAATGTTCTGCGTTGGCAAGTGCAAAGTGATGCACTTCTATTTTATATACCCTTTTTGCAGGTGGTTTTGCAACATCTAGCCTAAGAATAGAGATGTACTTTCAGTTCCTGTGGGGTGGCTAATGGTTGGTTTACACGGTAACTTTGGAGAATATGTTGGAAAAGGAGTAAAAAGCCTGACAATTCCCAGGCTGCAGGCAAGCCAATTGAGGTAAAGGAGGAGTTTAGATGCAAGGTTGAGAGAATGAAGAGGTGTTGTGCACCATGGACACAGACACAGAAAATGCCATTAGTGGCAATGATTAGAGTTGTTTCAGTGTTATGGTGGTGGGTGTTGGGGACCTCACTTGAGAGGTTCAAACATGGAGTTGTGAGAGAGATGGGCACAAATTTGGAAAGCCACAAGTTCAAGGATTTTTTGATAAGAATGAGTTTGAAGATAGGATGGTAGTTTGCAAGGACTGAAATGTGACATTAGAGATGTTAATTTTTTTTTATCCTTCTTTCACTTTTTCTCCCCTCAGCCTTTTTATCTCTGAAATGGACAAAGGATCTATTATTGCTTTCCTCCTAAAAAGACTCAGTAATGCCAGGTTTAGAGATATGCAGCTGCTCAAACAAGCCATACTCCAGACAATAACTTAAGATATAGTTGTAGGTGAAACAGGAATTTTTTTGGGTTGCCTTGCTCAGATATCTTTAGAACTGAACCTGCTTAAACAAGCCAAAATATGTCTATTGTTTAGTCTGGTTGCAGTATGCTATGTGATTTGCTGCATTAATTAAAGGCCCGTTTCCTGAACGTTAAGGCACTGGCTTTATCCGGCTATGCTCAATATCCAAACATTGTAAAGCACTGTCACTGTGAGAGATCAGCTCTCTGATTGTATGCTGGAGGCTTCAAGGGCACTCACTATAGTTTTTATATTCAATCATGGGACCTGGGTGTCGCTGGCTGGGCCAGCATTTATTGCCTATCCCTAATTGCCCTTGAGAAGGTGGTGGTGAGCTGCCTTCTTGCACCACTGCAGTCCATGTGGTGTAGACACACCCACAGTGCTGTTAGAGAGAGAGTTCCAGGATTTTTACCCAGCGACAGAAAAGGAATGACGATATATTTCCAAGTCAGGATGGTGACGGGAACTTCCAGGTGGTGGTGTTCCTATGTATCTGCTGCCGTTGTCCTTCTAGATGGTAGCAGTCATGGGTTTGGAAGGTGCTTTCTGAGGAGCCTTGGTGAGTTTCTGTAGTGTGCCTTGTGGATAGTACACACTGCTGCAATATTCCATCATACTCCTGACTTGTGCTTTGTAGATAGTGGACAGGCTTTGGGGAGTCAGGAGGTGAGTTACTTACTGCAGGATTCCTAGCCTCTGACCTGCTCTTGTAGCCATCGTATTTATATGGCTAGTCCAGTTCTGTTTCTGGTTAATGATAACCCCAGGATATTGATAGTGGGGGTTTCAATGACGGTAATGCAATTGAATGTCAAGGAGCAATGATTAGATTCTCTCTTGTTGGAGATGGCCATTTCCTGGCACTTGTGTGGTGAAAATGTTACTTGCCACTTGTCAGCTCAAGTCTCACTATTGTCCAGGTCTTGCTGCATTTAGACATGGACTGCTTCAGTATCTGAGGAGTCGCGAATGGCTCTGGATATTGTGCAGTCATCAATGAACATCCCCACTTCTGACCTTATGATAGAATGAAGGTCATTGATGAAGCAGCTGAAGATGGTTGGGCCGAGGACACTACCCTGAGGAACTCGTGCAGGGATATCCTGGAACTGAGATGATTGACCTTCAACAACCACATCCATCTTTCCTTGTGCTAGGTATGACTCCAACCAGTAGAGAGTTTTCCCTCTGATTCCCATTGGCTCCAGTTTTGCTAGAGCTCCTTGATGCTACACTCGGTCAAACATTGCCTTGATGTCAAGGGAAGTCACTCTCACCTCACCTCTGGAGTTCAGCTCTTTTGTCCATGTTTGAATCAAGGCTGTAGTGAAGTCAGGAGCTGAGTGACTCTGGCAGAACCCAAACTGAGCATCAGTGAGCATGTTATTGCTAAGCAACTGCTGCTTGATAGCACTGTGGACGACTCCTTCCATCGTTTTACTGATGATTGAGAGTGTATTGATGGGGTGGTAATTGGCCAGGTTGGACATGTCCTGCTTTTTATATACCTAGGCAATTTTCCACATTGCCAGATAGATGCCAGCTTGGCTAGGGGCGTTGCAAGCTCTGACAAGGGGGAGGTGGTTGTGGTAGTGGTATTGTCACTAAACTAATAATCCAGAAATGCAGGGTAATGCTCTGAGCACCTGGGTTCAAATCCTACCCCAACAGATAGTGGAGTTAGAATTTTTTAAAAATCTGGATTTAAAAGTATAAAATAGATGACCATAAGACCATTGTCCATTGTCATTAAAAAATCCCATCTGGTTCACTAATGCCCTGTAGGGAAGGAAATCTGCCGTCCTTACCTGGTCTGGCCTACATGTGACTCTTGACTCTTAAATGCCCCTTGGAAATGGCCTAGCAAGTCACTCAGTTGTATCAAACTGCTAGAAAATGAACTGGGAATGAAACTGTACCTAGGCACCGGAAACAACAACAGCAAACTCAGCTCTGTCGACTCTGCAAAGCATTATTTACTAACATCTGGGCCTAGTGCCAAAATTGGGAGAGCTGTCCCACAGACTAGTCAAGCAACAGCCTGACATAGACATACTCACAGAATTTTATCTTACAAACAATGTCCCAGGCACCACCAGCACCATCTGTGGATATGTTCTGTCCCATCAGCAGAGGTGGTGGCACAGTGGTATACATTCGGGCAGCAGTTGCCCTGGGAGTCTTCAGTATTGACTCTGGACCCCATGAAGTCTCATGGCATCAGGTCAAATATGGGCAAGGAAACCTCCAGCTGATTACAAAGTACCACACTCACAATACCTCTGCTGATGAATCAGTGCTCTTCCATGTTGAACACCACTTGGAGGAAGCACTGAGGGTGGCAATGGTGCAGAATATACTCTGGGTAGGGAACTTCAATGTCCATCACCAAAAATGGCTCGATAGTACCACTACAGACCGAGCTGTTTGAATTCTAAAGGACATAGCTGCTAGATTGGGTCTGTGGCAGGTGGTGAGGGAACCAACAGGAGGGAGAAACTTACTTGACATCATCCTCACCAACCTGCCTGCTACAGATGCATCTGTCCATGACAGTTTTGTTAGGAGTGACCACCACATAGTCCTTGCAGAGACAAAGTCCCGTCTTCACATTGACTCTATTGCGTTGTGTGGAACAACCACTGTGCTAGATGAAATAGATTTCAAACAGATCTAGCAACTGAAAACTGGGCATCCATGAGGCGCTGTGGGCCATCAGCAGCAGCAGAATTGTACTCAACCACAAGCTGTAACCTCGTGGCCCAACATATCCCCCACTCTACCATTACCACCAAGCCAGGGGATCAACCCTGGTTCAATGAAGGGTGCAGGAGGGCATACCAGGAGCAGCACCAGGCATACCTAAAAATGATGAAGCTACAACACAGGACTACTTGTGTGTCTAACAGCATAAGCAGCAAGTGATAGACAGAGCAAAATGATTCCACAACCAATGGATCAGATCTAAGCTCGGCAGTCCTGCCACATCCAGTCGTGAATGGTGATGGACAATTAAACAAGTCACTGGAGGAGGAGGCTCTACAAATATCCCTATCCTCAATGATGGAGGAGCCCAGCACATCAATGCAAAAGATAAGGCTGTAGCATTTGCAACAATCTTCAGCCAGAAGTGCCAAGTGGATGATCCATCTTGGCTTCCTGCGGAGGTCCCCAGCATCACAGATGACAGTCTTCAGCCAATTCGATTCAATCCACGTGATATCAAGAAACGGCTGAGGGCACTGGATATTGTAAAGGCTATGGACACTGACAATATTTCAGCAATAGTGCTGAAGATTTGTGCTCCTGAACTTGGCCCTATTAAGCAGGTTTTCGCGAAAAGAAAATCAAGTGAAGCTTGAAGCTAAGAAGAATTTGGAGACAATGCAGCAAGCTGCGAAAATAACTAGAAAGGATTGGAAAGTGACCAAGAAGCAGGGAAAAATTTAAATGGCCACAAGTCACCATGTGGAGAGGGAAGGTGAAGGAAAGCTGAGAGTGACTGCCCTTGACATCGAGGCAGCAGTTGAGCGAGGGCGGAATCTTGTGGAGGTAATGGGGGCCTCGGCCACTGGCTGGAGAGCCAGTGAGATCCCCGCGTCACCTCTTTTTGAGAAGGCCCATTGCACCTCCTGCCACTCAGGCACTTAACAGGGCAGGGGCGGGCTTTCACCTGGGGTCAAGGACCGTGGAGGAGTGGGGGAGGAGTTCTGCCACCGAGAGCTGCTGGCCAATCAGAGGCCAGCAAATCTTCTATACTCTGCAGCACCATTGGGGAGGGGATGGCTGCTGTCGGTACTACACTGACCCAAGGCCTCAAATCGAAGAGGGACCCAGGCACAGATGCATGATGGCAGGAAGGGGAGTCATGGGGGAGGAAGTTTGGCATCAAGAGCAGGGGAGCTGCCCTCCAGCTTCAAGAGCCCACCTGCCATTCTTAATTGGTTGATGAACCTGCCCTCTAGCCATTAATCGGCTACCCCAGGAAATTTCATAAATGAGTGACTGTTGTCCCTCATCCACAACCCCTTGCCCCCGACGGCAGGTTGAGTACCTGAAAACAGTCCTAACATCTGTTTTCTGAGTTGTGGGAAAATCCAGCCCATAAGTGAGAGAGACTGGAAAGACTGCTGGAAACATGCCTTATATTTTGCTATTTTACTTCAGTCAATGCCATGGCTCTTGCACCTGCCCTTGTATTCCCTGTAAATTCTTCAAATGTATTTATGACTTATCCTCTGTGTATTGCTCTCAGAGTTCAGATGTTTAGACTCGTCCTGCCAGGCCAGGCATTCTGACATTCCACTTCTGTGAGATTATGTTCCAAATATACTAACCCTCCTTACTGCAGCAGACTAGGAACTGAAAATCTTTGAGCTCTTTTTATTGTTCCCTTGGCCGCTTTCATACACCTAAATATCATGTTGAAAAATGCAACAAAATTTACCTCCATAAACATGCAATCACGGTCCACTCATAAAGTTATGAGCTCCCACACATCAAAAGCTGACGCTTGATGTTGACAAGGAAATCCGTGTGAACCTGCCTCCAACAAATGGCCATGAAATCTGCTGCACCCACCGCTCCATTATGTAGTAGCCCAGCCAGATTTAATCCATTTATGATAATGAATTTGACTGTCTGCTGCCTATTGTCAACAGGTTGTTAGTGGAGCTGTTATCATGTTACATGATGATAACTGTCAATTTAAAACAATTGTTCAGTATGATAGTATAAGGGTAATGTGATTATAATCTTGTTAAAATTGCAAATGGTTCTCATCGAGGAATTGCCTTTTGAGTGCTAATACCATTGGGGTTTGACTGTCAGTGATAGATAAATATTTGCTAAGACCTCTGGCAAGGTCAGACTATTATCAATAATCAGGAATATTATTTTAAAAACCTATCAGAGTTTGTAGTTATTGGGCCATTAGCATTTCTTCATGTTTGGCACACAGAAAAGGGTGACAATTTTCTCACTGTTTATAGATTTACTATAAATGATAGAATTAACAGACCTGATTTACACTGTGATATTTCCTGCTTTTCTCCTGCGCAGCTGGTGCTAAATAACAGTTGAGTTAGTTCTATACTGATTTTAAAGCCAATTCTAGTTGGGGAAAAGAAAAACACATGGGAATAGAGTAGCATGGTGGGTATGTTACTAGCCCAGTAATCTGAAGGCTGGACAAATAACCCAAGTCCAAATCCTAGTGAGGAATTTAAACTAAGTTAATAAATAATTTTAGAATAAAAAGCGACTATCAGCAATGGTGACCACGGGCAAAATTTTTACCTCGGCGGGCAGACGTGCGTCCGACACGCTTGACGTAACATGACGTGTGTTGATGTCAGGCGAGCGTCCCGATGTCAACACACAGGCGCGCGATATTTCAGTTGGCGGGCACGCGCGAGAGTTGGCAGCAAATAAAACTAAAATAAAAATGTAAAAATTTAATTAATAACACGTTTTATAGCATTTTTCAATTCTTTGGTTTTTTTTTTGAAAACGTTTCATCTCCCTGAGGCAGCCATGTGTGAAATCGCGGTCTGGCCTCGATCGTGGGCAGCAGTCGTCTTCCCGACCGCCCCAGCCTGCCCCCACCGAGCCCGCCCGACAAGGGCTGAATTCTGCCCCATGTTAGTTATTGGATTCTCGTACACATCCATCTGGTTCACTGATGTCCTTTGGAAAAGAGAATCTACCATCCTTACCAGGTCTGGTTTCTATGTGACTCTCATGCAATGGTGTCGGCTGTTAACTCTGAAATGGCCTAGCAAGCCATAGAGTTAAGGACAGTTAGGGGTTGGCAATAAATACTGGCAACAAATCCATGAATGAATGGGGAGGTAGTGTGAGTAAATTTTCTGCTTCTTCCCCCATGTGTTAAAGGAGGCCTGGAAGGGATATGAGGGATGGAAATTTGAGGACAGGGGTCTAGACCTAGGAGGGTGGGAAAGGGATCAGAGGCCAGGGAGGGAGATCATAGGCCAGGGACTGAGAGAAAGGACGCCATCCCAGAAGGAAAAACAGTTTGGATCTGTACTCTTATTTCCCAATTTTACTGGTGTTCCATTTTAAGGCATACAAGACCAGTTCAGACCAGTATTCTTATTTCCCAGTTTTTACTGTTTTTTCCCTTCTGGGATTGGGTGGGGAGAGTGGGAGCTGAGGGTCAGGAGATCAAGGGCCGGGGATTGGATGGGTGCATAGACCACAGATACAGAGTCTGATGCTGGGGCGGGGATGTCAGGAGATAGGGTGTGGGAATCAGAAACTAGGCATCGGGTGATCGGAGGTATGGGGGTTAGATAGCAGGGGAATTGACATCTGGCTGGTTGGGGTGGGGGGAGGGAATTAAACTCCGAGTTGAAGGAGGCAGCAGCGATTAAGGTGAGGGAGGGAGGGGTGACTCATGGTTAATAAATGTGGGATGCTTCCAGATCCCTGTTCCGGTTATTCATTTTCAAAAACTTAACTTCTTTTGTTAACATGTGGTCAGGTTTTACTCAGGGCAAACAACTCTTGCACTGGGGCCTCAAACTGGTGTTAGGTTCCTTACTTGCACATGGAAAGAAATTAACATCTGTTTCAAGCATGGGAAGATTTGACAATTTTTTCCCTTTGTCATTATGCTGGGCAGCATGCCTATGGCTAAAAATGCAAGCACACTTCCTACGCACCTTACTGGGGACTTGGTAAGCTATTGAAAAACAGATATTGTTCAGCCAAATTTCCAAGTTATAATGTTCCGGCTGTTGAGTGAGTAAAACCAGTGCACAATTCAGATTGGTTTTACAACACTTTAATGAGGTAAACCAATAGTGACATGACAGCGAAGATCAACCCGCACAAATAACTCTACTGCAGGAACCCAGTGCAACATGCAAGCATTGAACTGAGCTTGCATCAATTAATATTTAACTTGATTGTGATGGTATCGTAAGCATGAGGCTAAATAGACAATTCCTATCACCCCTATAGAGTTCCAAATTCACTTTCTCCTTAATGCACCAACCTTAATTTTTTCCAGGGTCTTTAATGGGGAACTAGTAGGCAAGTACTGCAAGTTCAACCCCCTCTACAGCAATCCTTGTGGCTGCAACTGTGGTCTTCTCACCCCAGGGGCTCTGTAATCGGGGGGAACTGAGAGTTGGCATGATGGCCTTCTGCCTTGCCGCCAGGAGGCCACCCCCAGGTACCTGCCGGATCCGGCCTCAGTGGAGAAGCCATGCAATATCAGGGAGATCCTGGCGGTGTCAAGAACTTGATCCCAATTTGTCTCTTAATTGAACTAATTGGATTAAGGTTGCCAGCTCTGGTGGGACATATTTCTGGAGGTCTGATCACAAGAATTCCTGCCTTTAGCTGGCCAGCTCAGTCAATTGGAATATTTTTAGTAACTAATGAACAAAAGTGTTAAAAAAAAATGGAAAAAAATCAATTATATTTCAGTGCCCCTATGATATTCCTCCTGGGTGTTTGCTCCCAGGAGTGGCCTATAGACTAATCTTCAATTCCTGGAGACTCCAGGGAAATCCTGGAGGGTTGGCAACACTAAATTGGCTACCTGCTACTGTTAGGTGGGTAGCCATTGCCACATTGACCCCACCTCCAGCAATGTCACTCGGAGCCGGGAACACGTTGGGGAGC
Source organism: Cetorhinus maximus (assembly GCF_964194155.1). Lineage (NCBI taxonomy): Eukaryota > Metazoa > Chordata > Chondrichthyes > Lamniformes > Cetorhinidae > Cetorhinus > Cetorhinus maximus. The sequence goes on along the minus strand of NC_135898.1, from coordinate 62,511,452 downwards.
TGCCTTGATGTGCTTTTGTCTAATTTTTCTCCTTGTCCTGTTTCTAATCCTGATAAGATTCCAATTTATGATACTGGCCCCAAAACTGAATGACTTTTAGTCAACCATGACCTACAAAATTCACTTCCTGTTCAGAAAATTGTGGCTTCTGTATTAGTCATTTGGACTGTTAGTATTACTGTGCAGTAATTTATAAAAACCAAGAATCAAAACCTTGAATTCTGGACAAGCTTAGTTAAAAGTGTTTCTGGTTTGTTAATTCAATTTGATAACAAATTGTTATGAAACATGCAGAAAGCATTTAGCAATCAAACGTTTGGTGTGGACATACTATGACTGAAAAGTAAAGAGTAAAGGAGTATCTCTTTAAATGAAGCTAAAGGCACCAACAATCCTTATTTTGTGAACAAAATGGAGCAAGAAAGAAGTAACAAACTATGGGCGGAATTTTTCGTGTCCATCGATGTCGGGCGTCATGGCGGGCATGAGCGGACAATATGGCAGGTAGGACAAATATTGGTTTCATGACATTGTGAAACCAGTTTGCAATTGTCCGCTCCACCTGTCAATGGCAGGCCGCGTTTCCCACCGCCGCATGTTGGGAACTTCATTGTAATACATCTGCATATTATTATAAGCCCAGCTCGCCGGAATCATTCCCTCCACACTGGATCATCTGTGCACATCGGCGTGATTGCACACCCACGTGTTTTACAACAGCATTTATAAGGTGTACACCTGGCGAGCTGCTCTTCGAGGGGAACACGGAGGTGAGTGCATAATAATGTTGCACAGTGCTCGCAAGGATCACCTGTTGGACCTCAAGGTCATGGTGCTCCGCATTTAGGCGAGGGCACAGGCAAGATATATTTTCCTAGCTGGCTGACAGTGCGGTGCCGGGGCAAGGGCTGCACTGTGGTTGAGGTGAGTTGGAGGCAGAGGGCAAGGGCTGCACTGTGGTTGAGGTGAGTTGGAGGCAGAGGGCAAGGGCTGCACTGTGGTTGATGGTAGTGCACAAGCATGTGTGGGGTGCTGGGGCGAGGGAAGTGGCCACGCATTAGGGAAACCCTGTATAAAGTGACCATTCCTCCGCAGCTGAGACAGTTCAGGCGCAGCCACATTGACATGCTTGGAGTCGGGCCTCTAGCTTATCTGCCCACTCAAGCAATGCAGAGGCCTTAAAGTGCCAACAAATGCTCTAGAGCTTTTCACCCCTCGGGCACAGACTGCAAACTAATGAATGTTTTAGTGGCCTGCGAAACAATTGGACAACTGGGCATGTTGTACAATCTCCTTGCTAAAGCTGGCCGTGGAGCAGTAACTGGTGGAGGTGCTCACAGCCACTTGCAATGTCATTATCCCGGTTTGGACCAATCTCCTCCATGGTTCAAGCTAACAGGACAACCTTGCAGCGCGGATTAGGAGAATGCCTACACCTGACCTGAGAGCACAGCATGCAGTCCAGTGGGCAAAGCTGCCACCAATTGGTCAGGCGCACTGGCACAGAGATGGGTGGGGTTTTGGACAGCCATGTAGCGCACAAAATTCTGGCCATCCAAGTAGTGGCCATCTCTGTGATGCTTTAAGGGGTCTTCAGACAGAACCAAGAGAGGTTCTTAGTACACCCAGGATAACCCACACATCTCTCTTTCATCCTGCAGGAGAAGTACATCAGGAGCATGGAGCCTGATGACCTAGCTGCATGCCTCATGGCTTACAGAGAGCGAAGACAATGGAGAAGAGAGCAATGGAGGCACCTGGCTGGGCAGAGGGAGGAGCAGCACCCTCAAGAAGAATGGGCGGCTGGGTGTCCTGTGCACACTGCTGAAGAGCCATTGTGAGCTGTCGTTAGTCGGCGCCTAGCTAGACCCAGGGTCTATAGACGATGCTTGTCATTCGTAGAGATGAGCGAGAACCAGTGTCGCGAAGACTGCGCAATGTCCAGGGAACTGGTCAGTCACATCTGATACCTGCTACAGGATTTGACACCACAAGGACATGGAAGGCATCCACTGCCGGTGGCTGTGAAAGCGAGTGTGTCGCTCAATTTTTATGCCAGGGCTCCACCTCTGTGGGATATCACAAGCCTTCATGCACAAATGCATCCATGAGGTCACGGACGCCATCTTCACGAAGGCACACAACTTTAATCATTTCACCTGGGATCAGGAAAGCCAGGAAGCAAGACCGCTGGGATGTGCCCAGATCTCAGGTTTTCCATAGGTGCGGGGTGCCATTGACTTCACACACGCAACACTCAGATCTCCACTGCATCCAGTAGGTGCCCAAGGGAGACGCGCTGAATCTGGAGGCAACATGTTTCCTTCCTTTGGCAGCCATGGCTTTGCAGAAACTTCCTATCCCTTGAAGAGTGCTAGCTCTGAGCGGGGGTGGCTTTTAAGTATGGCGTCAGGTTTACTGAGGCCTGATGTGACAGGGGGTGTGGGTGAATGAGGGGCCACCCCGCCAGCGACCCAGCATGTTTCCCGGAAATGTATGATTAATGAGGCGGGATTGGGATGATACGCGGTGTAAAGCCACCATTGCGGCTGGGGGTTAAAACGTTCTTTTTCCCGCCCGCTACCACACTTAGTGCAAATCTGGGACAATTCCGCTCTATGCTTTCTTCAATAAAATGTGAGTAACAAGGGTGAATGCACAGAAGAACCAATTTATGGGGCCCCATTTGTAGGCTTATAAGTATGACGATGTATAAAACCAGGCAGCTAATAAATTTTCAAATGTTTTAAAGAGTGGCAACAAATTTATGAAGTTTGCCCTTTGTTGTCCAAACTCAGAGCTGAATAATAGCCACTTAAAGAAGGTACCAGTGAGGGAGACTGACTGATGGAACTGTACTCCAGTGAGGAATCACAGGTCAAGGAAGGAGAGCAGGTCTGAAAAAACATGACATTTGGGAAATAGGAATATTTCAATGTGTTTAGGTGTTAATGGAAGCATTAGATTTTCGCTACAACAGAAAGACTCTCTGTCATGGCGAGAATCCCGGAAATGAATGGAAATTCAAGGCCCGCCCCCAAACACCATATTTCCTATTTTTGCAGGGGCAGGACTGGAATCAAGCTGGGGTTCATGCTTGTGCAGGTTACAGAGGCAGCTGGCCGTATAAAGTACCTGCTGCTTCCACTGAAGTTGGATTTTGGTATGCCAGAAGTGTGAAACCTGGAGTGTGCAGATTAGACCAGGTAAGATGAGGTCTGAAACAAAAACAAAAATAGCTGGAAAAACTCAGCAGGTCTGACAGCATCTGGGGAGAGGAACACAGTTAACGTTTCGAGTCTGTATGACTCTTCATCAGAACTAAGGAAATATAGAAATGTGGTGAAATATAAGCTGGTTGAGGGGGGTGGAGGTTCAGATGAGGTCTGAACTTGGTAGATTCATTTGGATAGCGAGAGTACCCCTTTGGAGAGGTAAGGCACCCTTTGGGAGAGGCAAGACATCCTTTGGCATTGTTAAAAGTAAACATAATTGTGCATAAAAAGTGCATAAACTCATTGGAACTGTTGGAGTTGTCAAAGAACTGAAAAGAACTGCCCTGCTGTCACAGAACTGTCAAGCTGTCTAAGAACTTCCAAACTGTCAAGGAACTGTCAAAGCTGTCAAAGTTGTCAAATAACTGTCAAGGTGTCAAAGAACTGTTAAAGAATACTAGGTGATTTGGCAGAGAGGGGATAAGGGCAAAGGGTGGTGGGTGGGGGGGGCATGGGTTGGCATGAGTTGGCACTAAGTTGGCAGAGGGACTACAAAAGGTCATTAGTATGTGGTGGGCATTGGGATATGAGGGGCTATGGGTGTGGGTAGATGTGCATGGGTGACATAGGGAGTATGAGGGACAATAGGGGGTGGGTAGAGGGGCATGGGTTGGCATAAGGGGTTTGAGTAGCCAAGGGAGCGAATGCAGGGCCTGAGGTGGCATAGTTTGGCATGGATGGGGCATGGGGAGTGTGTGGGGGGATTGAGGGTGTTGAGGAGTGGGGGGGGGGGGGTGGAATGGAGGACGATTTTTTTGTTTGAATCTTTTTAAAAAAATAACTTAAACAATGTGCCAGAGCCCAGAGGCAGGCCTTCCACCCAGCCCACCTCCACACCTGGCAACCTCTGCACTTGTTCCAGGGGCAGCAGGCCTGACTTCCAATCCAGCCTGCACTCCACGGAACAAAAATCCCAACTGCGGGCAGCCATTTTTAAAGGTCAGATTCGCAGAGACGGGAGTCCTCCTGTCTCTTTTTCTCCACATTCTACCCATTCTACCAGCAAATTGCTGAAGGACAATGGGTCACATCTGAACCAGCTGATTCACTGAGCCTGCTCCATGATACAAGTAAAGCATCATGACACCCAATTCTGGCTCAACCCCAAGCCAGAAGCTTAAGTTATCTTCTGGGAAATGCAAAGGCAAAAACAAGTGATATAAGAAAACCTCAAGACCGATTGGTGGGGGGGAACCAAATCTAGGAAATTCCAAGCCCTGCAGATAATTGCACTGCAGGAATTTACCCAGGCTCCTTAGACAGCACCTTCCAAACCCACAACCACTACCACCTAGAAGGACAAGGGCAGCAGATAGATGGGAAAGCCACCACCTGGAACTTCCCCTCCAAGCCACTTGCCATCCTGACCTGGAAATATATCGCCGTTCCTTCACTGTCGCTGGATCAAAATCCTGGAACTCCCTCCCTAACAGCACTGTGGGTGTACCTACATCACACGGACTGCAGCAGTTCAAGAAGGCAGCTCACCACCACCTTCTCAAGGGCAGCTTGGGATGGGCAATAAATGCTGGCTCAGCGAGCAACGCCCACATCCCGTAAATTAATTTTTAAAAAATGTAAAATTTTCCAGGAAAGCAAAGTGCTTGTGAAACATATTGCCCAATACTAGATGTTGCAGGATCTGAAATTCAGCCCAGTTAGCCTTTCAACACAATGACTGGATACCATTTCTACTAACCTTAAAAAAAATTAGTTTTCTTTGAAAAGATGACTTGTCAAAAAATAAATGAACTGTCACTGCGAATAGCCCACTCACTTCTATGGGTTTCTGAGTAATGTGGTATGATGCCATTAAATGGTTTACTTTTCAGTAAGACACCACTTCCTGCTGTGTATTCTGCACATGACTGTGTTAGAATCTTGCTGACAGTTCAGATGCATTTATAGTTGCTCTGTGAGTATTTCACACTTAGAAGGTTATTAAGAAAACAACTTGATCTTGGTAATGAAGCATTTTTCCGATCTTTGATTCATGTTGCTATCACAAGATTACTATTTTAATAAATGACCTACCATTAAGACAATGACACTGGGACAAACATGCTGTCAATTCTCAGTTGGATCTACCAATCTTGATAAAATTCATTGCATCCCCTCTGTCACAGGCAGCTGTTGTATGGGTACTCCACAGTTTTGTATGTAAGTAGGCTTCCATTTAACCAATCTGTCTGTCTTATTTTATCAACACTGTCCTTTATATCACAAACTTAATCAAGATGGTGAACAACAGTGTGAGTAAACATTTCAATTATACATGTCTCAGACCTTGTAAAATGATTGTATTTTGGCAGCAGACAAAGCAATGGTAATGGTAGTTATCAGAAGTAAAGAAATTATTAAATTGTTGCCGGATGTAGCACTTTCATACTGATAAATCCATGCCATAATGGATTTAAGGGCTCCTGGACAAAGGCAAACTAATTTGAAGTCTAAATAAATAATACTCAAACCATCTATACTAAACTGAATGTAAAACATCATTACTGCTAAATTTTAATATAGGATTTACTTATGGTGTAAGAAGCCTCAACTGCAGTTTAGAGTTTCACCATTAGTAGACAATGAGGCAATATCAGCTGGGAGCTTGGGGAGCTGTCGTTCCCTGTTGCTTTCTCCATGGCAACGCTTCAGCCAGAGTCGAGTTGCCAATCAATCAGCACCTCTTTCTCCTGTAGCATAAATTGCTGTGATTGTTTGCAATTTGACATTCTTGCATTTGTCCTGAAGAGTGCAAGGCAAAAAGCTTCAGCTACATGTCTCTCTTTTCAGCAAAATTCAAGTTCTGTACTAGCAAGCAACTGGTTATTATGTATTCATGTATTTCTTTTGCATTATTCTATTGCAAATTTCTCCATTTGCTGTTTTAAATACAGATAATTTCTAACTGAATTAATCGCACACAGAGGAACGTCTAATACAGACGTCTAGTATTTTTCTGCTAACATTGCCAATTGTAAATTCTCCATAACTTTGTTTCATTTTGATTGCTAACATTTGCATAATTGCTTAATATAGTTTCTCTTGTGATTGTACATTTTATTTTAGAGTGCTGGGGAACATTGACAGCCACATCCAGACAGCCTCCCAAAGTAGTTTTCTTCTAAGCAGGCCAGATGTATTCTTGACCTCTTATTTCTCTTGGAATGACAGTCTTTCATAAGCAGGAATTGTTTTAATGTATGTCGTGAAAGCAATCTTGCAGAAGTCACAGAAATGCTGACAGACTTCACCAATTGAGAAAGGTAAATAAACGCACTTCATTCAAAACAAAAAATAAAAAAATACCTGGAAAAACTCAGCAGGTCTGGCAGCATCGGCGGAGAAGAGTACAGTTGACGTTTCGAGTCCTCATGACCCTTCAACAGAACTAAGTAAAAATAGGAGAGGGGTGAAATATAAGCTGGTTTAAGTTGGGGGGGGGGGGTGGGCAGAGAGAAGTGGGGGTGGTGGTTGTTGGAACAAGCAAGCAGTGATAGGAGCAGATAACCAAAGATGTCACAGACAAAAGAACAAAGAGGTGTTGAAGGTGGTGATATTATATAAAAGAATGTGCTAATTAAGAATGGATAGCAGGACAAGCAAGGTAGCTCTAGTGGGGGCTGGGATGAAATAAGACTAAAAGGGCATAAAAGGTATAGATAAATGATTGGTGGAATACATTAAAAATAATGGAAATAGGTGGGAAAAGAAAAATCTATAAAAATTATTGGAAAAAACAAGGAGGAGGGGAAGAAACGGAAAGGGGGTGGGGATGGAGGAGGGAGTTTAAGATCTAAAATTGTTGAACTCAATATTCAGTCCAGAAGGCTGTAAAGTGCCTAGTCGGAAGATGAGGTGCAGTTCCTCCAGTTTGCGTCGAGCTTCACTGAAACAATGCAGCAAGCCAAGGACAGACATGTGGTCAAGAGAGCAGGGTGGAGAGTTAAAATGGCAAGCGACAGGGAGGTCTGGGTCATGCTTGCGGACAGACCGAAGGTGTTCTGCAAAGCGGTCAGCCAGTCTGCATTTGGTCTCTCCAATGTAGGGAAACTGCATTGGGAGCAACGAATGCAGTAGACTAAGTTGAAGGAAATGCAAGTGAAATGCTGCTTCACTTGAAAGGAGTGTTTGGGCCCTTGGACACTGAGGAGAGAGGAAGTGAAGGGGCAGGTGTTGCATATCTTGCGTTCGCATGGGGAGTTGCCATAGGAGGGGGTTGAGGAGTAGGGGGTGATGGAGGAGTGGACTAAGGTGTCACGGAGGGAATGATCCCTATGGAATGCCGCTGGGGGGTGAAGGGAAGATGTGTTTGGTGCTGGTATCATGCTGGAGTTGGCGGAAATGGCGGAGGATGATCCTTTGAATGCGGAGGCTGGTGGGGTGATAAGTGAGGACAAGGGGGACCCTATCATGTTTCTTGGAGGGAGGAGAAGGCGTGAGTGCAGATGCGTGGGAGATGGGCTGGACACGGTTGAGGGCCCTGTCAACCATCGTGGGTGGAAAACCTCGGTTAAGGAAGAAGGAGGACATGTCAGAGGAACTGTTTTTGAAGGTAGAATCATCAGAACAGATGGGAGGGAGGCGAAGGAACTGAGAGAATGGGATGGAGTCCTTACAGTAAGCAGGGTTTGAGGAGCTGTAGTCGAGATAGCTGTGGGAGTCGGTAGGCTTGTAATGGATATTGGTGGATAGTCTATCACCAGAAATTGAGACAGAGAGGTCAAGGAAGGGAAGGGAAGTGTCAGAGATGGACCATTGGCTTGCTGCATTGTTCCAGTGAAGCTCAATGCAAACTGGAGGAACAGCATCTCATCTTCCGACTAGGCACTTTACAGCCTTCTGGACTGAATATTGAGTTCAACAATTTTAGATCTTAAACTCCCTCCTCCATCTCCACCCCCTTTCCGTTTCTTCCCCCTCCTCCTTGTTTTTTCCAATAATTTATATAGATTTTTCTTTTCCCACCTATTTCCATTATTTTTAATGTATTCCACTGATCATTTATCTATACCTTTTAAGCCCTTTTAGTCTTATTTCACCCTACCCCCACTAGAGCTACCTTGCCTGTCCTGCTATCCATTCTTAATTCTTTTAGATAATATCACCACCTTCAACACCTCTTTGTTCTTTTGTCTGTGACATCTTTTGGCTATCTCCTTCTATCACTGCTTGCTTGTCCCAACAAACACCCCCACCCCCCTTCTCCACCCCCCCCCCCCCCCCCCCCCCTTAAACCAGCTTATATTTCACCCCTCTCCTATTTTTACTTAGTTCTGTTGAAGGGTCATGAGGACTCGAAACGTCAACTGTACTCTTCTCCGCCGATGCTGCCAGACCTGCTGAGTTTTTCCAGGTATTTTTTATTTTTTGTTTTGGATTTCCAGCATCCGCGGTTTTTTTGTTTCTACCACTTCATTCAAAGTTTGGCAGAGACAGGAAAAAGAAGAATCTAAGAAAAATCTTTTGAAAGGCCCCTGAAATTATTAACTTTGGGCCAGATTTTGTTGAGAAAATAATGGCATGTGAATGCCACAAGCCATTATTAATGCACAAATCAGCGGCTGCATTTCTTGCATGTGCAGTTCAAGTGTTTTACTCTATTATTGAGGGCGACAGAGCTGGCAGATGAAACAAATCAAATTCTAGACAGCAGAAGTGAGCAGGGTGCTCTAAACAAACCTTTCACACTGGAACATTATCTTTAACGATAGACACAATGTTCTTATATATCCAGACCTGTCAGCAATATTCTCGCCTAAGTACAGTTGTTTCTCCAACCAGTGAAAATATCTGCTCCCATAGGGGCTGGGCGTAGCACATGGCAGCGAGTCACTGGGAATTATAAAAAAAATGACAGTCCTATCCGAAATCTGCTCCTTGCACAGGAACAGGGTTCAATTGGTCGGGGGATCAGCTGTTTCCTGAGAGATCTGGGTGGCTCTGAGAAGAGCCTTTGGGTTCTGAGGTTTGCAGTTTGCTCAGGTTGCTTCACTTCTTTCCTGGCGCTGCTTTCTTAGCCTTTAGTTCTTTCACTTTGGGCTCGACTTCCAATTTAACCACGTTTTAATATACCTGTAGCATTTTGTCCCTTGTCCATTTAAGCTTTCTGGCAGGCTCGGCACAGTAGAGTGACATCATTGGATTTATGCACATGTGAACCAGTCGTATGGGTATCAGCAGCCATCTTGGGGGGCCATATTGCATTGGTAGGAGACACAGAGCAACTCAGCCACCAACCTGTAACGAGGGAGAGATGCCCCATGAATATACTGAAAAGCAATAAAAACAGGCTAATACTTAAAGCATGATACCTATTTCCATGAAGAGTAAAAGCTTGTGCAGCAATGGGCTTTAAGCCGTTGCTGTAGTTTTCCTCATGGCAAACCAGCCTACTGGAGTTCCATTGTCTCAAATCATCTCGTTATAAGAAGAAACACAGGTAACATAAGGGGGGAAGTCATCTGCAGCAGAAACTCAGTCTCAATTTCTGATGATAGACTGTCCACCAATATTCATTGCAAGCCTACCGACTCCCACAGCTACCTCGACTACAGCTCCTCACACCCCACTTCCTGTAAGGACTCCATCCCATTCTCTCAGTTCCTTTGCCCCCGTCACATCTGTTCTGATGATGCCACTTTCCAAAACAGTTCCTCTGACATGTCTTCCTTCTTCCTTAACTGAGGTTTTCCACCCACGGTGGTTGACAGGGCCCTCAACCGTGTCTGGCCCATCTCCTGTGCATCCGCCCTCACACTTCCCTCTCCCTCACAAAACCATGATAGGGTCCCCCTTGTCCTCACTTATCACCCCACCAGCCTCCGCGTTCAAAGGATCATTCTCCACTATTTCCGCCAACTCCAGCATGATGCCACCACCAAACACATCTTCCCTTCACCCCCACTAGCGGCTTTCCGCAGTGATCATTCCCTCCGAGATACCCTGATCCACTCCTCCGTCACCCCCTGCACCTCAACCCCCTCCCATGGAACCTTCCCATGCAATCGCAGAAGGTGCAACACTTACCCCTTTACTTGGCCCCTCCTCACTGTCCAAGGGCCCAAACACGCCCTTCAAATGAAGCAGCATTTCACTTGTACTTCCCTCAATTTGGTCTGCTGCATTCGCTGCTCCCAATGCGGTCTCTTCTACATAGGAGAGACTAAATGCAGACTGGGTGACTGCTTTGTGGAACACCTTCGGTCTATCCGCAAGCATGACCCAGAATTCCCTGTCGCTTGCCATTTCAACACTCCACCCTGCTCTCATGCCCAAATGTCCGTCCTTGGCCTGCTGCAATGTTCTAGTGAAGCTCAACACAAACTGGAGGAACAGCACCTCATCTTCCGACTAGGCACTTTACAGTCTTCCTGACTTAATATTGAGTTCAACAATTTCAGATCATGAACTCTCTCCTCCATCCCCACCCACTTTCCGATCCCCCTTTTTTGAATAATTTATATTTTTTTACAAATATATTTTTCTTTTCCCACCTATTTTTGAATATATTTCGATCTATTGTTTCATCTCCACCTTTTAGCCCATTTCGATCCCTTCCCCCCACCCCACCCCTACTAGGGCCATCTGCCACTAGCTTGTCCTGCTTGCTACCCTTTATGTCCCCATTAGCACATTCCTTAGATAATATCACTACTGTCAACACCCTTTTGACTTTTTGTCTATGACATCTATGGCAGTCTCTTCTTGGCCTCCACCTATCACTGGCCCCCTATCGAGCTCTACCTGTCCCACCCCCCTCTACCAGCTTATATTTCACCTCATTTCTATATTTATTAGTTCTGATGAAGAGTCATACGGACTCGAAACGTCAACTGCATACCTCTAAGCAGATGCTGTCAGACCTGCTGAGTTTTTCAGGTATTTTTGTTTTTGTACAGCAGAAGCTTATTTTGTTGAACAAAGGGTTTCAATTGATCTTAAAAATGCATTGCATAATTTCAGGAACGTGGGGCTGATGTTACATTCAGATCAGCCATGATCTTATTGAATGGCAAAGCAGGCACAATGGGCCGAGTGGCCTACTCCTGCTCCTAATTCCTATGTTCATATGTTCAATGCAACTAAGAAGTTCAATATCAGTGATATCAATGCACCAGTCAACATATTTATAGTGTACTATCAACATCACTTAACAAAAAACAGATTAGTTGGCTATTATCACTTGGCTGTTTGAAGGAGCTTGCTGTGTTCAGTGTGGTGCCAGGTCCTCTGCATTACAACATTGTCTACACTTCAAATACTTCAACGGCTATAAAAGTACTTTGGGATATTCTGAGATTGGGAAAGTTGCTATATAAATGATTTTCTGGTAGATACACCATTGTGGTACTGATGGTAAATTCTTCTATGTTGAGATTTGTGATTCTGTCATTCTTGTTGTTTTGACAAGTTTGTATTTTTTGGCTGCACTTTTCTCTTGGCGTACCCTGATTTCTGTGTTTTACGGCATCAATGTGTGATATATTATGTGAGTGCGATTGATATATGTGATTTGTTGTTTGTTTAAGTACTAACACACAAAATTGACAGGCAGAAAAAGACAAGCTGATCCATCAAGCCTGCCACACAAAAATTGTTTGATGCGTCATCTTTTTTGAGTGACTTCTCTCTGCTGAAAGCACCTGGGTTTTGCTGGTGTATGTTTATGCCAACCTTTTATTCTGAAGTGTTGATCTAAATGTCTCTGGCTACACGATTGGCCAGAATGTTTGATGAAGGTTTGTTTTGTGTTATTTGTGCTGCTAGCTGCCCCATCTGTTTATCTCTGTGTTGAGGTTTTTGCTTCTAATTGCAATGGAATGTGATGCCTGTCTGATTGTGTGCTGCAATGTTTTTGTAAGCATCTTGTGAGCTTTAGCTAGTTGCCTTGATAGACCTGAGAATGGAAACTTTTCGTTGAAATGGGTCCTCGTGCCTCTCTATTTTTGTGCCCGTACAATGTCTTGTACACTGCACTATCGGGTAGGTCCATCCTTTGTCTTGAATGGAAACCAGGGCAGGTGAGCAGTTCACAGTGCCTGAAGTCCAATGTTTGGAGTTCCTGCCTCTAGCAAACTCCTCTTATGCTGATAGCTTTGTAGGGCTGGGATGGAAGCTCCTCCGCCAAAAGATAATCTTTGACACAAGAAGGCGGATTTTAACTGACAGAGGATTTCCAATCAAAGACCAACCACTGGCTTCAGTGATTGTTGTAATGTGCCTTTAAGGGATATCAGCATGACATCACTAGAAGGCAAACACGTCATGTGATCCAGTTTTAGTTTGCCTTTTGCTTTGAGCAGAGCACACACACACACAGATCTCTGATGCCTTCAAGTTTTATATCTATGTATAACTGTTCTCATGTACCTTGTCTTAATAAATGAACCTACAACGTGTTTACCCAGTCCCTTAGGAGTGATTGGTGCCTTGTGCCCTGTACAGTAAATAAGCCCAAGGTATTCTATCATTATAATAACACAACATGATGATTAGCAGTGGCCAGACATGTGGTCATAAGATTAAGTACAGATATGACATGGTGAACAGCCTTAGATTGTGTTAAATGGCATGAGGAGGCCCTTGACATTGTGGTCAGGCTGCAAAGAAGTCGCAGTGATAGAGTGTTGAAAATAGCAGGGGACTACAAAGAAAAGCTTGGAGACCCAGTGCTGAGCTAGTGCTCAAGTAAAGAGCTGGTAAGCAGACTGATCCCTCGTGGTGAGATTGCAGCATGTAGCCTGTCCATCCAGTGAGTGGGACAGCACATCGAGAGGACCAGCACCAGGTTAGCTCAGTTGGGAAAGGCAAGTGATCAAGGTGTGGGGTGGATTGATAGTGAGCAAGGGAGAGTCAAACAAATAAAAACAAAAAAAGCTGTCTTTAAAAAATCAGGCCAGAGAAGGTTACAATATAACTGGTGGCTTTGTGAGTGGCTGAACAATGAATTGAATAAAAACCAAAGACACCATTACTCTGTGGTGCATTCCCACCACAACCCATCTTCATGGGCGGAGCTTTAGAAAAGTGCATGAAAACAGCTATAGTAACGCTCAACCCAGGTACTATAGGATAAGGAAGGTTAAAGGGATGTTGTCAGAATATCCACAAAGTTCCCCAGTTTGAATTGGGATGCAGCTGATCTATTATCCAAATTCAGAATATTTAACAGCATACAGAGCTATGCTTTCTTGATTCAGGTGTATCTGAACCAGACAAGCAAACCATAAAAATTCACCTGGCAATTGGGAATGAAGGTCTACCCAGGCTGAACATGTCAGGATTAACAAAAGAAAAGCTAAAGGATCCCCAAAAGATAATGGACTACATTAGAAGACCGGTTCACAATCAGGTTAAACTTCCCTATTCATCAACTAGAGCTCATGTCACTTCAACAACAACCTACAGAGCCAATAGAGCACTTCATCAGCAGATGCAGAGGAAAGGGTACGTACTGTTATTTTTCAAATGCAGGGCTAGTAGACAGATTGTTGAATTTGTGATTGCATCCACTCCCATGGAAGCATTCCAGAAAGATCTGCCCAAAACATATAGCATTGAAGAGCTACTCAAGGATGGGTGCAAGTATAAAGCAATCCTCGCAGGTCAACAAAGTTTACAGGTCCTAAGTACAATCCCAATTGTTGACACACTCACTAGAAGATCAAACTTGTGTGGTCTTCTGCATGCACCAAGGAAATGCTCAGCTTTTCATCAATTCTGCAAGACATTTGGCAGAAAGGGGCATTGGCAGTGGCAGTGCACTAGAGCAAAGGCTGATGCAGCTACAAAGAGCCGTGTATTGATCTAAACAGATTGTACACAATGGGTATCTTCAAGAAATAAGAATGACCATTCAGTACCCCATCAGAAACAAACATACATGAGGCGATTGCCAAACCAGAAAATGACGATGATGTGCATGACAAGATGATGACCCGTGATCACACATTTCACACCATCAATCTTGTGGAAAACATAGATGCCATCTCACCATCTCATGCCAAGATTCAAATGATCTGTCCTAAGAAAGTTGGTAACGATTTGTTATTGGCCAAGATTGAGAGAGGGGCAAGTGCTAACATAATACCTGTGTGAACTCTGAAAGACATGTATCCACAGACACGGAAGGCCATGGTAAAATCTACTGCCGTGGAACTTTTAGCATTCAACGTTTCACTAATTCCATGTGCCAGATTCATAGGGCTGGAGTGCAAGTACAGTCGATCCTCCTGGGTGTCACAGATGTTTTATATCGTGGAGTCTAAAGGCCCAACAATCAGAGGTCTACCAGATTGCCATGAACTCACGCTAGCATCAATACATGGAATCAGTCAGACCCTACAAAGCAGATCAACCTCAGAAACTACTCCTATCACCTCAGTTCATGACCTAACATCAAAATAACCAGATAAAAGCAAAATACAGTGGATGCCAGAAATCTAAAACAAAAACAGAAAATGCTGGAAAAACTCAGCAGGTTTAGCAGCATCTGTGGAGAGAGAAACAGAGTTAACATTTCGAGTCCGTATGAAGAAGGGTCATATGGACTCGAAACGTTAACTCTATTTCTCTCTCCACAGATGCTGCTAGACTTGCTGATCAAAATATTCAGAATGCTTTGACCAAATTGGCAGTTTCAAGGGAGCTGCAACAACACACTTGCAGTAGAATGCAAGTCCATCAATTGGTCCACCACATAAGTGCAGTATCCACATGCAAGACAAACTGAAGGTTGACCTAGACAAAGTGGAGAAAGATGGCATCATTAGAAGAGTACAACAGCACACAGATTGCTGCAGTTCAATTACATATGTCATAAAGAAGGACGAATCATTGAGGGTATGCCTCAATCCATGATGTTTAAACGCAGATTTGAAATGTTGTTCTTACAAAATACCCACATTAGAAGAGTTAAATCCAAGATTTTCAGATGCAAAATTCTTCTCAAAACTTGATGCCAAACATGGTTACTGATCAGTACATCTTGCGGAGAAGTCCTAAGAGCTTATTAAATTTTGTACCCCATTCCGACGATACCCTTTTCAGCGACTTTCTTTCGGGCTATCTGTTAACCAGAATCTCTTTCAAGCTGACATGGACCACATCACACGCACGGTGCCAAGATGCATCTGTATCCAAATGATATCACAGTTGTGGGAAGGACAATCTGCATTTATTGATACAAGCAACATGGAATGAAGGATTAGCGTTCAGCAGTTTGAAATGCGATATCAATGTGCAGCCAATTAATTTCTTGGGTTCTATTTTTTCCCAGTGCTGCCATATGTCCTGCTCCAAGTAAAATAGAGGATATTAAGGCCATGCCAACTCCTCAAGATAAGGACGATCTTCAAAGATGTCTGGGTCTCTTTAATTTCATGTTTCCATACATTCCCAATTTTGCTCAGAAATCTTCATCGCTAGTGGAACTGTTGAGAAGGGACTTTCCTGTGGCACGAAGATTGCCAATATTTCTTTGAATCACTAAAACAGTCATTATCAGAAGCATCGATGTTGCAATTTTACAATCCTAGGGAGACAGCTACCCTGGAGATAGAAAAGTCTGGGAGCGTGCATATGATAAAAAGGCAAACCAATTGCATTTGCTTCAAAATCTCTGCCGTAATGCAATCAAACTACTTCAACACAGACCAGGAAACATTAGGTTTAGTGTTTGGAATCACGCGTTTTCATACCTAACTCTTTGACAAAAGATTTGTGATAGAGACCAACCACAAGCCACTGGAGATAATTTGGCGAAAACCATTTACCAGTGCACCACCAAGATTGCAACATCTCACGATAAAGATTTAAGGTTAGGACAGTGAGATTAGGTGCAAGCCAGGTAACTTGATGATCACATCGGATACACATATCAGATTGCCAAATGCAGCAAAAACAGAAGATCTACAAGTTGACCTCATTGACATCAAACTTGAAGATGTTCTCCAAATTGATCTGGAACATTTTGCGCAATGCAAATGCCAGCAGCTACAAGAAGAAATGGGGAAAGATTCTACGCTACAGAGACTGTGGAAAACCATTGTCGAAGGATGGTCTGATTCAATTCAGCATGTCCACAAACAGTTGAGACCATTTTGGCCTTATTGGGATGAGCTAGACATCTGCCGGGAAGTCATTTTTTTAAGACAGGCAGGTCATCATACCAGAATCTTTGCAACCTGATATTCTTCAATAACTTCATCATTCGCACGGGCATAGATCGGACAAGAAAACTCACAAGAGAGGCAGTCTATTGGCCGGGTATGAACAATGACATTGAAGTCATCATCAAGAAGTGCAAGGCATGTCAAGAGCATATGCTAGTTCAGCACAAACAACCATTGTTTCCACATGAATTTCCTATCCATCCTCGGTCCAATATCACACCTGACCTCTTGCATGTCCACGGCACTGATTTCATCGTCATCATTGACTAATTTGCCAAGTACCCCATTACTTGACAATTGCGCAATATAGCAAGCACAACTGTTGCACACACTCTAAGTGCTATTTTCAGTTCATTTGGTGTGCCTAGAGAGATCATTACAAATAACAGTCCATAATTTATTGGTAAGTCATTCCAGGATATGTGTGAAAAGTGGAATATCGATCACACTACTTCTTCTCTGCATTACCCTAGATCTAATGGCCTAGCTGAATGAATGATTTGCAGGATGAAATCCCTAATTGTCAAATGTGGACAAACCAAGCAAGATCTACACATTGCAATGTTACATCTGAGATGCAGCTATTTAAGTGCAACTATTCCATCACCGGCAGAGCTGCCTCAGGGAGATTTGCAAGTGCTCACTCGTGCGCAAGTGCGAAGTTTGCACTCACACTCCCTCCACCCGCCCCCCACGACACCCCACACGCAGGCAGCAGTGAGCACTGCCACTCATGTTTCACGCTGAGCAGGCCAGCCAGCATGAAATCGTGATCCAGCCCCGATCGTGGGCGGTGGTCAGCTTCTCAACCGCTCCTGTCCAGCCCCGCCGAGCCTGCCTGACAAAGGTTAAATTCTGCCCTAGATAAAATTGTAGCTTTGGAATTAAGTATGCAGTAAATGAGAAACATGTGACTTCAGGTTCACGACTGGTTAAAGGTGGCTTGCAGCAGGGGAAGTAGTGTTCCTGGTGGATTTCGGCTACCTAGGAGCTGCTTTTCCTGTTTGGGGAGCTTTGCTGAACGAGGGGAGAGGAGGCATTAGAGCAATGCGATTGGGTGGCAGCTGTGAAAGAGGAACGGGGCATGGCTGACCACAGGAGGGAGTTGGCAGTCCTCTGAAGGCTCATGGGGGACAGAGGGAGGAAGCTGAACTGCACAGGGAAGGCCAATGTCCATAGACAGTAGGTCAAGCTTGTTTGGGGGGGAGACCAAAGGTTATATAGGAAGGTCAGTGGTGAGGCCCTCAGAGTCGAGGGTAAGAGAGGGTAGGTCAAGGATGATTGAGAGGGGATTGAGGATGATGGATATCAGATTGTGAGTAATGGGGAAGGCAGTTCCAAGAATCCAGGGGCTGACCAATTCCAAAGGAAGGGGTAGTGTGGCAGCAGGATTACAAACTCCTCACAGTCACAATGATGCTGCTGGATGGCAAGACAATGTCTGTCTGGGTGCCATTTAAATATGGCGCCCAGACCTTTAACCCCTTGAGGTAATGGTGGGGTCGCTGACTTCCTGTCTGCCCCTGACATATGATTGACCAGGGGCCTCGACTCTGCGTATCCAATTGGCTGTCTGCTGTGTGGTTGTTATTGTGTGGTTGTGTGTGACCAGCTGCTGCACCTCTGAACGGAACTGCTACACACTTCGGATCCCACCTCGACATAAGAAGAAGATCTGTGCTCCATGCATGCAACATTCTGGAGTGATACTTACACCCACAGCCTTCTGTTTCATAAGCAAGAGTGTTACCACTGAACCACAGTTCTTGCTTTAGTAAGTAGGTAGATGTAGCCAAGAAAATGCAAGCTCTCAATTTCACACACTGATGAAAGAAGCTGACCTTTAGAAAATAAAGCTTACTGACTGAAATAGAGAAAAGGGGGTAATAAGTTCAAGAATTACTTTATATCTTCATAAAATTAACATATACAGGACCAAATAATACAGAAGTAGATAAAAACTGCATCAGAACATCAATAGAAGAACAAATGCAATTAAAATAACTTGGACTTTAAGAAACTGCTAACAAAAAAAGATTTTTCCAACTCTAAGATTTCATCAATAGTATCACATTGATGAAAGGAACATCTACAAAGAGGAATAATGATCAAATGAGCTTGCCAACATAAGAAATAACTACAGAGCAAGCTCTGACAGTGAGAAGATTATAGGCTATGGAAACGAATCAAAGGCCCCTTGACTAAAGTATGTGATCAAATCCTCCATTTGTCAATCATGTAGTTGGTTCACCCCTACAACAAGAACTCTGAGCAAACAAATAAATGTTTCTCACCATCCTCTCATTTAGACTTTTGCTGCAGTCAACAATGATTCAAGAAAGTGGAAGAGATCATCCTGGAGTGACCATCCTTCAACAACACTAAAAAGAAAACTATTTTTGGAATATATCACTCTATATGATTTAGACATGGATGATTAATCAGCTTTGGAGACACCAATGATTCTGTTTTTGAGGTCCATAGAGATGTAACCTATGAAATATCAGATTAATATCACATTGTTCTGAACAAGGGTCTGCATCCAAAGTTTCAACTTGTCTGTTCACTCCACTGATGCTCACTGGCCTGATGTTAGTGCCCAGCTTTTGCTGCCATTTGCTGGGAAGTTGTTTGAGATTGTGCGTGATTGTAGTGCAGAGATAGTTCCCTGATTGGTTGCCACATGTATGGTGAAAAATCAGGAGAAGCCCTAATATTTGTAACAGTACTAGGGGCAATGCAAGCTTCACTGACACCTCCCTCCGGGTAGTCTGTGCCATCATCTTATGAGGCTCCCTGTTCTCAGTACTGAGCAATCTCACCCTCTGGTTCTGACTTCTACCAAGGGAACTTCTAGGGTCGCATCCAAGAATCTGAAAGCTCTTCCAGCTGCTGACACCCTTCCCTCCAACACCCCTTCACCACCCCAGCCACCCCACCCTGCACACACGCACACACACACATGCAAGGGGTGCTGCTTCAATCATTCAGACAAGTCAGTCTGCCTTTTAATGGGCTATCTCACCCTCTGCCTCAAAAATCCATCTTGGATAGCATTTAAATGAGGCAGAGCCTCTGCATTCCCGGCCTTTCTAGGTTCATTACCTGCTACTAGGCTCCACCACAACCTTCAGACTTCCCTGTTATCAATGAGGCCAACATAAGTGGATTCAGCAGGCTCTAGCATTTTCCAGGTTTAAAACAACTTATCTTGTGAGTACTGCAAGTATTGAAGTAGTCAATAAACTGACTTTGGGAAATGGGCTATATAGTAGGTAATTAAGAAGATTTCCTCAAATGAGATCCTGTGCAGGATCATATACTCCTTAGTCAGTATTGATACGGATCTAGTTAGTGTCTGTTTCCACAAGCTGCAATAAAATAAATTAAGTCTGACAGCAGTAGCAATAGCCGACCTTGAGAGAGAATTAGAGAATCACTTCTCCTTATGATATTGTTCTCCTTCTCACACACTGAGCTGAAACTCCAATTATATTGATTTACAATTGGAGATTATATGCACTAGTGCCACAATGAACAAAAGGAATAGCAATATTGTTTGTTGGAACGCTGCTCTTTTACTCGCTTGAATTCAGCCACTGTTCCTGGATTTTTCACTTAATGTAATTTAGTGCACATTGTTCAAATCAAAACATTGCATTTGCAGTAAACAAAATACACATGGCATACGTCTGTTGAAAACAAAGGAAGAAAGATGTGACTTTACCATAGTGACTTTTATGACCTCAGGATACCCTGAAGCGCTTTACACTTTGAAGTGTGGCCATTGCTGTAATGTCGGAAATGTGGTAGTCAATTTGCATAGAGCAAGCTTGCACAAACAGTAATATGATAATGACCAGATAATCTATTTCTCACAAGTGATGTTGATTGAGGGACAAATATTGGTCAGGACATCAGGGATAATTCCCCTTCCTTAATCTAGTGCCATTGGATCTTGTATATCCAGCTGAGAGGGTAGATGGTGCTTTGGTTTAACATCTCTTCCAAAAGACTGAACTTCTTCAGTATTGAATTGGAAAGTTGGCTTCGATTTTTGTGCTTAAGGCTCTGGAGTGGCTCTTTAACCTATAATCTTCTGACACAGAAGTGCAAGTCCTACCAACTATGCCACAATGGACTCCAATATTTATTCCTTGCTGTCAATTAAAATAATCTCGTCATACGGATGTTGTGCTTATCACAGCCTCTCAAATCTTCCTGTTTGTCATCTTTCTGACATTCCTCTGCTTGCCCATTGCTTTCTTCTGAGAAACCCATTGTCCCATCCATCGTCAAACATTGGGATTAAGTACACTACAGGCACTGCAAGAGGTACATTGATTAGAATTAAAACAATTCTATTACCTTCCACTTCTCCAAGATGGATATTATCATTATTTTGCTTTCAAGTCAATGACTCCAATACCAAAATAATTTATTAAGTAGCCTGAGTAGATTAAGTAGAATTAAAGCCATCAGGCTGTCTTCCATTTATATAAAGGACCCAGCCATGTAGACTCATTGCAGTAGATTCTAGCAGGCAGTCGGCTAATGGACTGCACTGTTTGGCTGCCTGATCCTGCTGGGAGAGGTAACAGCCCTCAGCTGCTCTTGCACACAACTCAGAATGGGTCCACTGCTTCTGGAATCATATATGGGCATTCCAAACCCTGGACACTGGTCCTAGGTCCTCTCCTCAAGTTATTTTGTTGAATAGCAACCATCTAATGGTCTCCACCCCTCCATCATTTTCACATGGTCCATCTCTGACACTTCTCTTCCCTTCCTTGACCGCTCTGTCTCAATTTCTGATGATAGACTGTCCAGCAATATCCATTACAAGCCTACCGACTCCCACAGCTACCTCGACTACAGCTCCTCACACCCCGCTTCCTGTAAGGACTCCATCCCATTCTCTCAGTTCCTTCGCCTCCGTCGCATCTGTTCTGATGACGCTACCTTCAAAAACAGTTCCTCTGACATGTCCTCCTTCTTCCTTAACCGAGGTTTTCCACCCACGGTCATTGACAGGGCCCTCAACCATGTCTGGCCCATATCCCGCGCATCCGCCCTCACGCCTTCTCCTCCTTCCCAGAAACATGATAGGGTCCCTCTTGTCCTCACTTATCACCCCACCAGCCTCCGCATTCAAAGGATCATCCTCCGCCATTTCCGCCAACTCCAGCATGATGCCACCACCAAACACATCTTCCCTTCACCCCCCCTGGCGGCATTCTGTAGGGATCATTCCCTCCGGGACACCCTGGTCCACTCCTCCATCACCCCCTACTCCTCAACCCCCACCTATGGCACCTCCCCATGCCCACACAGAAGATGCAACACCTGCCCCTTCACTTCCTCTCTCCTCACCGTCCAAGGGCCCAAACACTCCTTTCAAGTGAAGCAGCATTTCACTTGCATTTCCCCTAACTTAGTCTACTGCATTCGTTGCTCCCAATGCGGTCTCCTCTACATTGGAGAGACCAAACGCAAACTGGGCGATCGCTTTGCAGAACACCTGCGGTCTGTCCGCAAGAAAGACCCAAACCTCCCTGTCGCTTGCCATTTTAACACTCCACCCTGTTCTCTTGCCCACATGTCTGTCCTTGGCTTGCTGCATTGTTCCAGTGAAGCCCAACGCAAACTGGAGGAACAGCACCTCATCTTCCGACTAGGCACTTTACAGCCCTCTGGGCTGAATATTGAATTCAACAACTTTAGATCTTAAACTCCCCCTCCCCCCATCCCCACCCTGTTTCTCCCCCCTCCCCCCTCTTTTTTTTTCAATAATTTATATAGATTCTTCTTTTCCCACCTATTTCCATTATTTTTAAATCTAAAACTAAAACTTTGTTAGTCTTTCCACCCCACCCCCACTAGAGCTGTACCTTGAGTAGCCTGCCTTCCATTCTTAATTAGCACTTTTCTTAGATAATATCACCACCTTCAACACCTCTTTGATCCTTTTGTCTGTGACATCTTTTGATTATCTGCTCCTATCACTGCTTGCTTATCCCCACAATCACCCCACCCTCAACTTCTCTCTCCCCCCGCCCCCCCACCTTAGACCAGCTTATATTTCACCTCTCTCCTAACTATACTCAGTTCTGCTGAAGGGTCGTGAGGACTTGAAACGTTAACTGATTTCTTCTCCACCGATGCTGCCAGACCTGCTGAGTTTTTCCAGGTAATTCCGTTTTTGTATCTAATGGATCACCGTGTTCCTTATACATGCAGGAATTAGAATTCTACCCATCTCCACCTCATTTTTACCATGCACAGTCAGAGCTCAGCTCCAATTTATCCATATATTCATGTAAAAGCTGAGTTTCGGAGACTAAATGTTTAGCCACAAAGTAAAATCTTTTATATGAGTAACATTTTCGAGGGGTTGAAGTCCACCCTCTCTCATCATCTCGCTATCGCAGAGTTGCCAGGTCAGAGACTGTTCTTGCCAATCCCACCCCCAAAAGTAGCCAAACAGTATTTTTATTATTGAATTTTAAAATAAGCTCCATGGAGACAGACATTAATTTGTCTAAACTAAATTCATCCAATTTATCAAATTTAAAAATAAAAGCTATATGTATAAATTTACACAATTTCATTCAGTTTTTTCACAGCAAAAAAATTACTATTTAGCAGCAGAGCATGCACTGAGCATGTATTAAGATCCATAAAAATCATCCTCCTTCAGAACCAAATAACGCACCCCAATCTGCTTCTTGATTGGCACCATCATATGGATCATCAACATCATCAGTAGCAATCATGTCATCATTAGCCATATCATTCCACAAATAATCATCTTCTGTGCCATCAAGTGCATTGGATATCCTTTTCACATTTCCATCCACATCCACATTTCCTGAATGATTTAATGACAATCTCTGTTTTGATTTCAACTCTGGCCTCTAAAACCCATTCACACAAAGTTACTATCGACTTGATAAATGTTTTCTCTTCTCTGATCATCCATCGTTCCATTTTTTCCTCATGCTGAAGGGCTTGTTTAGAGAGACAACTAATGGTTGAACAAGGCTGGCTAGACCATCAGGAATCACTGCAATATCACTGTTTTGTGATCTAACTTCAGCGACATAGTTGACAAGATGTGATGAACATATCCCAGATGAGAAGACTTTTTCTTTACATAATGCCCCAGTTAGAAACTCCAAACTTTCCTCAGCCATATTTTCAAGCCACCTTCATCCATCCATCCTTTCATCGTGAACGTGGATGACTATTTCTTTAGCGAATTGCTGTTTTGGGAGGTTTTCCCCTTAAATATCACCACTGATTTAACTTTGTCCCATTGGACATACACAACAGCACAATGGTGAATCTGTTCTTTTTGTGCTCAGTTATCTTCACTAACATTGTTTTCTCTCCAATTTTGCTCACCATTTGACTGGCTGCCACGTCAAAATTCATGGGAGTCTCATCTATGTTCCTAATACAGGTCAATCTGTATCCAGTCTTTTGTCGATTGTTTGATTATAAGTCACTGAAATCTGATAAGCCTGTCATCAAGTTCTGCTGTGAGATGCCATGAAATCTTTGTCTCCTGTTGCAGTACAAAACTGTTTCTCTTCATAAACCTGGTACACTATCTATGGTTGGCTTTGACATTTGTAATGTCCAGTATTTTTCTTGTTTCAAGGTGAAGCTTTGGATAGGTCCGGGGAAAGTGAGAATCCATTCTGGCGATTTTCACTGATGTATTTTGCAACTTCATTTTCCAACTGCAGCCATCTGCTAGGTTTTCCTCTGTTTGCATATTTATTCTTAGGCATCTGCCTAAGCTGTGAAGAGAGCTTCCTCCAATCCCTGAAGTTCTTCTCCAATACCTTGAATTATCCAGCTGCTGCACAATTGTTTTTATTCTTTCACAGGATGTGGGTGTTGCTGGCTAGGCCATCATTTATTGCCCATCTCTAATTGCCCTGCAGAAGGTGATGGTGAGCCACCATTTTGAACCGCTGCAGTCCATGTGGTGTAGGGTACACCCACGGTGCTGTTAGGAAGGGAGTTCCAGAATTTTGACCCAGCGACAGTGAGGGAACGGCAATATAGTTCCAAGTCAGGATGGAGTGTTACTTGGAGGATTATTTGTCTGCTCTGTGATCTCAATGACTTTAAGTTTGAACTCGGCTGTGTATCTGTTGTTCTCCTTGATACCATGTTGCTATATTAGAGGGTGAGATTGGCAAGAACACAGTGCACACAAGTGAGTGGTAGCCTTGATATCAACGTGTTGATGTGCATGAGGAGCTGAACAGCCACCTCCAATGGTGTGTTATTCTATGATTCTGTGGATGAGTAGGTTTGTGTAGAGTAAAGGGTGATGTAACTACTGATGTAACTATAATGCACGTAGAGTACTGAGATATAGATAGATCTGTAAATAAACAAAAATGTTTTTCACAAATAACAGTCTATGGTAGCATTTTTAGGGTAACAGGCAAACCCTAAATAAATGCCATCTAGACTCAACTCAAGATGAAATAGTTTGCACCAGGGTGAGTTTGACTTCAGCGGTGAGTGGGCAATAAGTAGAAAGTGTTTGGATGTTTTGGTCAAACGTTGGGTGTTGACTTATACACGAGATACATACAAAATGAAAGATTTTTGGCCAAAAGTTGGGGATCATCTTTTACACGAGATCGACCATTACTCCAGTATATATGGTAATTAACTTTGTTTTAAAAGCCAAGAGACTCGGAAGAGAAATGCTGTCATTCTATACCCTATAAGTTGTAGGGTCTACTGTTCAGTAGCTCTTAATAAGTCTTCATAGTCTTAAGTAGGTTAGCTGTATATATTTATTAACTACAAGAACTATGTACATACATAGAGTAAAAAGTTCAAGCTAGGAACTGTCTCCATGCTTACTTGTCCATCCGGCTATGTCCAACAATGCTGATCCCTAGGTGTGGGTCATGTGTTCTCTTACATCACTGTTTGGGCCGTATTGTACTCAGTCCCGTGTTAACCCTATATGTGCCAGACCCTTATGCTATGTAAGTGGGTACATATGGGGTGGGATTTTCTGGCCCGCCAGCAGTGGGCATCATTGGCATGATGATGCCTGCCTCTGGTGGGGTCAGAATATCCAGGCCATGGGGAATCGAGAAACAGAAGAATGCTCAATATCTGTGCCTGGGTTGTATGAATGCATATTTTCAGCAGCCATTTAAGGTGATGCAGAAATCTTACACCAAAAACACTAATATGTTAATATGAGTTGGATCGTCATGATTCTGGGCCATTACCTGGTTCCAAATGGATTTATAATAAAGCTCAGTAAAATGGACACTGAGTAGTGATAGGCAGAAGCTGGAGATGGCTTTTAAAATGTGAAAGGCCAAAAAAAAATATGCAAAGTACCAACTATGAAAACAACCCTAAATTTCTTCGCACTTTTCCTATTTTGTTTAAACCACTTACAAGAGCTCAAGAAATAGGAGTAAACCATATGGCCCATTGAGCCAACACTGCCATTCAACTTCACTTTCCCACCTACTCCCCGTGTCCTTTAATTCCCTGAGAGACCAAAAATTTGTCTGCCCCAACCTTAAATATATTCAGCGATTGAGCATCCTCAACTCTCTGGGGTGAAGAATTCCAAAGATTCACAAGCATTTGAGTGAAGTAATTTCCCTTCATCTCAGTCCTAAATGATCGGCCCCTTATCCTGATACTATGCCCCCCGTGTTTTAGATTCCCCAACCAGCGGAAACGGTCTGTCAACATTTACCCTATCAAGTCCCCTCAGAATCTTGTATGTTTCAATGACATTGTCTCTTGTTTTTCTAAACTCTAGAGAATATAAGCCCAATTTGCTCAGCTTCTCATCATAGGAAAAGCCCCTCATCCAAAGGGCCAATTTAGTGAACTTTTGCTGTACTGCCTCTAAGGTAAGTATATCCTTCCTTAAATATGGAGACAAAACCGCACACTGTATTCCAGGTGTGGTCTCACCAAAGACCTGTATAATTGTATCAAGACTTCTTTATTCCTGTATTCCAACCCCATTGCAATAAAGGCCAACTTGCCATTTGTCTTCCTAATTGCTTGCTATACCTGCATGCTCACTTCCTGCGTTCCTTGTATGAGCAGATGACGCTTAGTAGCAGGTGAGATTTTGTGACACTGATTCTGTCTCTGTCATATTTTACATCAGCTCTGGAAATTTGTACAATGTGTTTGCTCACAGGAATTTGCAATGTCGAGGTTTCACCAGAGAGAGGAGGAGCAGTTGAATGATGCCAGGCAGCTGATGTTTCAGTATATGAGGATTATGCTCAAGCATAATTAAACCCCCAGCCACTAACACTTGTGGAAGCACAGTTACTTTGACTCACCCAAGGTATTCTGTGCGAATAGCGTCTGATTCAGTTGCGACGCAGTGACAGAGTTGTGCCATCTGCTGCAATCTGACCTCCATCCAAAATGCAGTGCAGAAAAGCACTGCCATTGACTGTTATGGGTCACTCCAGCTTTTGTCTTTTAGGCCAATGATGTATACTATGGGAAAGTACCCTGGAGTGCCAAACACTGTAACCTTTTTCACACCCATCCGGCAGCATGTAAGTGGTACTATCATTATCTGGGGAAACGATTCTGTGGGTAGTGTGTCCACCCAAACATAAAACTGGCATTGCAAATTCACTACCTTTTATAGAAACCACCCCATTTTCATTGATTTCAAGTTAAAAATTACTCATGCAAGAACAAATCAAATTAACATTTTCCCTGTACTGTGAGCATTACCCTACCAAAGGCAGCAGGCTATAATTAACCTGCTGCTGTTGAGTTTGCTGAAGCTACATCCATCTTGACCAAGCTGTCATTGCAAATTCTCAAATGGCATATTCCCTATTACTGCATTTTATGACCAGCTAAACCTATCCTGCTGAGATTTCATTTCCTATTCACCTCAGAGTAAGCTTTGCCACTTCATATTTTTTTATTTGTTCATGGGATGGTCTAGGCCATTTAAGAGTCAACCACATCAGATTTCCTTCCCTAAAGGGCATTAGTGAACCAGGTGGGCTTTTACAACAATGGTCATTCTTAGACTTTTGAGTTTTTTTCAATTCAAATTTCACCACCTGCCATGGTGGGATTCAAACCCTGGTCCCCAGAGCATTACCCTGGGTCTCTGGGATACTAGTCCAGTGACAATACCACTACATCACCACCTCCCCCTTATATAAAGATCTTTTTTAGATGGAGTTAGGTCACAGATTGTGATGATTACATTGAATGGTAGAACAGCTTCAAGGGGTTAAATGGCCTATTCGTGTTCCTGTGTTCAGTTAGTCCAATGTTTTTATATCATGGCCAGCCTTTCCTGTATTTTCCAGGTGCTTTTACTGAAATTAAAAACAAGATTAATGATCCTCATTTATATAAAGAGAAATGATTTGACGAAAGGTTACATTTTATTATTTATAATATACTATTATCCCACACGTTTGTTCTTTTTTCAGTCTTTCTAATTGCTGCTGCTGTTTCATTGCCTATCCTCAGCTGTTTCTGTGATTTCTCATTGTCTTGATTTTGTTCTTTGTTTTCTTGTCTTTGTCTTTCATGTCTTTATTTACCATTCTCTCTGTTACCTTCGTTTCACCTCATGTTTATCTCTCATCACATTTGTCTTTCATTTAATTTGACTTTTTCTCTCAAGCAGGATAGATAAAGGGAAACCAGTGGATGTAATACATTTTCCAAAAGGCGTTCGAAACGGTACCACACATAAGGCTAATTAATAAGATAACAGCCCATGGTGTTGGAGGTAGTATATTAGCATGGATAGAGGATTGGCTAACTAACAGACGACAGAGAGTTGGGATATGGGGTGCATTTTCAGGATGGCAACCTGTAACTAGTGGAGTGCCACAGAGATCAGTGCTGGGGCCATAATTATTTACAATATATATTAATGACTTGGATGAGGGAAATTGATGTACTACCGCTAAGTTTGCGGATGACACAAAAATAGGTGGGAAGGGAAGTGGTGAGGATGACCCAAAGAGTCTACAGAGGGATATAGGCAGGTTAAGTGAGTGGGCAAAAACATGGCAGATGGAAGATAATGTGAGAAAGTGTGAGGTTAAGCACTTTGGTAGGGAGAATAGAGGAGCTGAATATTATTTAAATGGAGAAAGACTGAAGAAAGCTGCAGCACAGAGGGATTTGAGGATCCTCGTGCATGAATCCCAAAAAGCTAGCATACAAGTTTGCAGGTAATAGGTAAGGGAATTGGAATGTTGGCCTTTATTTCAAAGGGAATGGAGTATGAAAATAGGGATGTCTTGCTAAAACTATACAAGGCACTAGTTAGATCACACCTAGACTACTGTGAACAGTTTTGGTCCCTTTATCTAAGGAAAGATATACTGGCATTGGAGGCAGTCCAGACAAGGTTCACTAGGTTGATCCCAGGGATGGAGAGATTTTCTTATGAGGAAAGGTTGAGTAGGTTGGGCCTGTACTCATTGGAGTTTAGAAGAATGAGAGGCGACCTTATTGAAACATATAAGGTTCTTAGGGGGCTTGACAGGGTAGATGCTGAGAGGTTGTTTTCCCTTGTGGGAAAGTCTAGGACCAGAAGGCATAATCTCAGAGTAAGGGGTTGTCCCTTATGAGAGATGAGGAGGAATTTCTTCTCTCAGAGGGTAGTGCATTTGTGGCATTCTTTACCGCAGAGGGCTGCAGAGGCTGGGTCGTTAAGTATATTCAATGCTGAGATAGACAGATTATTAATCAGTAAGGGAATCAAGGGTTATGGGAAAAAGGCAGGAAAGTGGAGTTGAGGATTATCAGATCAGCCATGATCTCATTGAATTGCGCAGAAGACTCAGTGGGCTGAATGGCCTACTTCTGTTCCTACATCTTATGGTCTTATGGTCAAAGAGCATGTGCTCCGCAAAGTCATTACTAGTGAACTTCTGGAGAAAACATTTTCACCCGGAAATCTCATGTTGTTTCCAAATTTTTCCATTGCAATAGAAAGTTTGAGAAGCAATTGACTGTAGCGGGGATATTACTTTATTTGTATCCATTTTAATTTAGGGTTAACGTGATAAATCTGTGGTAAATTTGATTTACTTTTGAACTGCTGCCTTTACCCAATAGGAACAAGGTGGTAGTGGGCCGATAATACCTCCACTTACTAGCCCGTTTCCACAGTC
This sequence comes from Cetorhinus maximus, assembly GCF_964194155.1. Classification (NCBI taxonomy): domain Eukaryota; kingdom Metazoa; phylum Chordata; class Chondrichthyes; order Lamniformes; family Cetorhinidae; genus Cetorhinus; species Cetorhinus maximus. The sequence goes on along the minus strand of NC_135898.1, from coordinate 62,481,800 downwards.
TTCCTCAGGAACTTCAGCAGGCGTAGTCACCCGCCTGGTAGTAAAGCAACTGGTGATAAAGGGGGCGTGCAGGATTGTTATTGCACCAATCTCAAAGGACCCTAGCTGGCACTCACTGAGGACAGAGGATCGCAACTAAAACTGGCATAAACCAAGATTAATGCACAATATCAAATCAATTTAAGGGTAAATGTCGGGTGGACAAGCACAGTATATCCTGAAGTACCATTCGACCACTGAAAACTTCCACATTTTGTTTGTGTTTGTAATGCTGATGCTTCTTAAGGATTGATTGAATAAGTCACTTTGTCATTCCAGACAAAAGTTAGTTAATTCCGTCTGCTGAGTCTAACCACCTCAGGCAGACATTTAGCTGTTAGCTGCTCAATTCTGTTGGCAGGGAGTTCTGTGCTCCAGATGTGGCATAGTAGCTGTTGCTCCCACATGGATCAGTACACGAAGTATTTAATCCAGCATGAAACTGGTTAAAGAGCTATTGCTGTTACCAGAAGACAGCTTGTTATTCTAACTACTGCTTTGGTGGATTTATCTTAGCATCGTTGGTGGTGAAATTTATGATTAAAAATTGTAACTGAGGGAGACAATTTCATACCGTGGACCCTTAACTATTAATTTAATTTGTTTATTCATTTTCATGGAATGCTTAGCAGTAGGCATTAACAGCATATGGAAAATGCAGACTGGCACAAACAGATGTACCATCCCCCTGCCCCTCAGGAAAAAGCCTCTCTTACATAAGACTAGCCCAAATTATATTAGTAGAAAAATCTACCCTTCAATTTTTATGGCTCAGGGTCAGAAATGTTGGACATTTTTTTCTGCGATTTACAATAAAAAAGCAACGATCATTGCTAACTTACTTTCATTTTCTTCTCAATGCAGGGAATTCTGTATGGGTCATATGGGCATATAGTTTGTGGAATATGGTGATAAGTGTTTATTTAGTTATTTGGAAATCTTTTCACTGCTGTGTAAGTGCTGACTGTTCAAGTTTACAATTTTCAGTCATCCATTTTCAATTTCCAGATGTTCATCTTACCTAATTTATTAAGGACATGACCCCAATGAACCTTAAGCACAGCTTCCTTTATCAACAAATTAAGTGAGAAGAGAACTGAGTAAGCCAAAAAAACAAACCAATATATTATTTTCTTAATTGGTGATATACATTCCAACAAACTACATATTTAATTCATTTTTATTTGATGAATGTTGAATTTCATTTATTGCCCAGTTTGCACATCTGTGATCACCATTTAAGTCTTTAGATATATAGAAGGCAAGCTCACATTGCTGCAGCAGATGTGCTATTCTAAGGCAATAAAAACAGTGCACATTTGTATTTGGTACACACTGTATACTTGCTTCTACTGCTGTTGTGCTATCTCCCACACATACCCCACTCATACTCTCTCTTTCATTCTTAACACTCTTCTCTGGGTCTTGATGACATTTGAGCAAGTGCAACTACTTCCTCTCAGAACCTGTGTTGTTAATTCTTGACACTATTTCCCCATTCTCCCTTTGGTTCTATCTCTGGTCACGATTATTGACTGCAGTTATAAAACTCATTGGGCAGAATTTTGCCCTTGTCGGGCGAGCGTGGCTGGGAGCGGGCGGGACCGGTCAGAAAGCCAACCGTCGCCCGTAATCAGGTCTGGACCGTGATTTCATGCTGGCGTGCCAATTAAGACCCGCCCAGCATGAAAAACAAGCGGCAGTGCTCAGCGCTACCTGTGCAGGGTGGGAGGGCAGGACAGCAAGCGGGGCGAGTGTAAACTTCGCGCAAGCATGTGAGTGCACCCTTGAAAATCTCCCTGAAGCACAGAGTTGCCTCAGGGAGATGAGCAGTTTCAAAAATTAGATATTAAGATTTTAAAAATGTTATAAAGCATGCCCCCTCATGTGAGTTTTATTTTATTTTTATTTGATTTTGGAAACCTCATCCCGCCTGTGGATGAGGTTTCCAAAAAAATGCAAAGGCCACTTGGTCTTTTCATCTGCCTGCCACCCGTAAGGTTGGACGTGCAGCGACAAATTTGTTTCATTGACCTTGTTAATGGCCTTAGTAGGCCTTTTAATTGTTGGCGGACGTGCTGCTGACCCCGGGGCACGCCCGCTGACTGAACTATTGCACGACTGCGCATTGATGTTGGGACGCTCGCTCGACTTCAATGCGCGCCATTTTACACTCGAGCAGGTCGGGCGCACACCTGCTCACCGAGGTAAAAATTCTGCCCATTATTTTTGGCTTTTCAGTTTATTTCTCTGTGGCTATTTTATCATTCTTTTTTTGACATTCTCACACTGTCACAAAACAATCTGTCCTGGCTTTGACCTTTGAGTTATTGGTGTCTTTTCTACTACAGCAGGGAAGGTCAAGAGGAGATTTAATAAAGGCTTTAAAAGTATGAAGGGTTTTGCTGGGGTGAATTGGGAAATATGTTTTTGTCAGATGGGCCACATGACTTCTTTCTGTGCTATAAAGTTCCATGGTTTTATTGAATCCTTTTGTTTAATGCTATTATCCAAATTTAGGCTTGTATCTTAATATAGTTCTACTTTTCTCCAAAAAACCGCCCTCAAAAAAGATTTCCATAAAAACCTTCCGAGGGCATTTTTTTAGAACCAATGATTTATGCAAGGTTCCTGTTATTGTTGAAAAGAATCACATTCATCTTGCATTTCCCCAACATGCCATCCAATTCTTCAATTAATCCAACAATCAAATATTGAGGAAGCTGTAGTTACTTTTATTTCTATTGTTTAATATGTTTTCCAGATGTTACAATGAAAAACCTTTGATTGATTTAGAAGTTTTGACTCCACTGCATGAGTGACTAAGTCAAGGTAGTGTTTTCAAATCATTTTCCCTAGCTGCTGCTATGCTTCAATTTCATATTATTGCCAACCTATTCCCTTGGAGTATTGAGTGTATGCATTTCAACATTAATCACATTAATTATTTGTTTGCATTGCACTCAGCATTGTATTTTAATCATATACTTAATTCTTATATCGTATATATATGTTAATGAATCATTTTTGTACCAAAACTAAATTTTCTTTAGCCATTCCCCTCTGTTTCTAAGGCCGCTGGCAGCATGTCAAGAAAAGGGGTCTACCAGATGCTTCTACCCTCTAACAATAATGAGCAGGAGTGCGCAACTGGGATTTTTCTTTCCTCCTAATGAGAAAGTGCGTTCTAGTCTGTTATTCTGATAGTGAGATGTTGATCTCAGCAAAGCTATGTTAAGAATTGCAGATGTGAGCCCATTTCCTACTAGTCTGTGGTAGAGTGAGTTGAACAGACTGACCTTTCCAATCCTCCTCCCCTGTATTGCCATGTAGAGAACGAGTTTGTCCCTGCTTCCTTGCTGGGCTAAATTATATTCGTAACTAACTGTTATCAGTATGGGAAATTGTAGATGTAAAGTCATATGGTAACATACATTGATGACATTACAGTATGGAATACTGCTTCAGCAATCTAACAGAGAGGCTTAATGTGGTTGATGTGGGGTGCATAGACTTCTAAAAGGTGTTTGATAAAGTGCCACTTAATAGGTTTGCCAGCAAAGTTGAAGCCCAAGAAATAAAAGGGTAAAAAGGACAGTGACAGCATGAATAAAAAGATCTAAATAAAATAAAATAAAGTCGTGGTGACGAGTTATTTTTAAGATTGGAGGAAGGTACACAGTGCTGTTCCCCAGGCATTGGCGCTAGAACCACTGCTTTCCTTGATCTAGATTAATGATTTAGATTTGAATGTAGATGGTATAATTTCAAAATTTTCAGGTGACACAAAACTTGGGAGTATTGTGAACTGTGAGGAAAATAAAGATAGACTGCAAGAGGACACAGGCTGGTGGAACATGCAAACACATAACAGATGAAATTCAATGCAGAGAAGTTGGAAGAATGAGGAGAGGTGATATAAAACAAAGGGTACAATTTTAAATTGTATGCGAGAACGGAGAGATCTGGGAGGTAAATGTGCACAAATTGTTGAAGGTGGCAGGGCAGGTTGAGAAAGTGATCAAAAAGGCATCCAGCTTTTATTAATAGAGCAATTAAATATAAAAGTAAGCAAGTTATAATGCATCTCTATATAACATTGTTTCAGCCTCAACTGGAGTATTGTGTCCTATTCTGAGCACCACACTTTAGGAAGCGTGTGGAGATTTTAGAGAAAGCACAGAAAATATTTAAGTGAATGGTGCCAGTAATTTGGCCTTCAGTTAGGTGTACAAATTGGATAAAATAAGGATGAGAGGAAATTTGATAGAGGTGTTCAAAATCATGAGGGGTCTAGATAGAGCAGATATAGAGAAACTGTTCCCATTGGCAGAAGGGTCAAGAACCAAAGGATACTGATTTAAGCTGAATGGTGAAAGAAGGAACGGCAAAATGAGGAGTGCGTCTCACTGAGCTGCTGTTGCAGAGAGCCAGGACATGATGGGCCAAATGGCCTCTGACTGTGCTGTAACCATTCTATGGATCTATGGTGAAAAGACTTGACAGCATGACACCCAGCAGAAAAACTGTCAAATGGTACATTTTTACAAAGTTCCACTGCTGGAATTAGCTTTTATTGTGATTACATCAAAAATGGTTTGCATGTAAATTCAAAACCTATTACTAGATTTTCCCTCTTCTCATGCCATATAAATTATTGTCTCCCCGTTAGTTTGGTAATTTCTTGTGAGCTATCCTGATGAGTGCAATATGAAATGTTTAGATAGCATGTCTCTTTTTTCAGCAATATTAGATTGTCCTTATTTCTGTGACGTTTACTCTGTTAATGTAAGCTTTATGTGGGGAGAGATTTGTTTTGCATGGTGCCGCTTCTGGCTGGAATGATATCAGCGAAGTAGGTCACACGACCCATGGAGGTACGGGCTCACGGTGCTGCCTGCGCTCCCTGGGGAATCGACGGAGTCTTTTAGTGATGCTATGCAAATAAATTTCTCCCTCAGCTAATCTGGCAAGTTATTCTCCCTTTGGATTGGGAATGAGGAAAGCTCTGGGATACTTCGGCTTCTATGTTGTAGCATGTAAGAAACCATAAGTTCCCACCAGTTTTAGTCTCATTTGCAGTACTTTAGTAATATAATCCTGTGAAACTGGTGTCCTGTTTTAGCTACAGTGGGAACAAGCTGACATATTCTAACAATATTCTGCATTCGAACCAATCTTTCAAGAAGCCCTTTGTATTGTTCCTAAACTAAGACACAGTGTGTGAAAATGAATTCTTCTAATCTTCTTCTAAGCGGTATTTCCAAATGTAATGATTTTTGTCTGTTTTCCCTGCTGAATACACACTGTGGAGAAAGAAAGCCTCAAGAAATTAAAGAGAAGCTAAAAACCTTAATGACATTATTTCATAAAGTTCATTATTCCCATACCTAATCTGGTTCCTTGTTTTAATTAGTTGAAGCCCAGCTGCAGAGCAAGACTTTACTCAGTGGGATGCATCAGAGAGCAGACAGTTTGCACTGAAATAATTGCCCCTGACATTGATTTCAGTTTTAAAAAATCAAGTTGCTGATATTATACTGGTAAAGAAAGTCTGGCAGCTGCCTACCAAAGCAGAACAGGCTTCATGTTGAACAATTTCATTCATTTGCAGGGAAACATTTGAATAATCACTCCTTGTCTGTAGCAAAGTAATAATGAGACAGCATTCTAGCACTATTGTTCAATTTGAGTGGAAAACTAACAATGTTAAAAAAACTCCATAACAATGTTCTTGCTAAGAGGATCTATAGCGAGGAAATAAATCTCTAAGTCCTAAAGTTGTAAATATTTGCAAATGGGTTAACATAGAAGTTGGGGTATGTCAGACACAAGACCCTTGGGGGAGATATTATGTCTTGTTGAGCCCATTTTGCCAGCATAAATGAACGCAGCAAGAGCCAACTTCAGGGACCAATGCCTGCTCCCAGGGGCTGTCTGAAAGACATCAGGCCTGATATCATGCTAGTTCATTTTTCAAATGTTCTTACCAGATGACCAAAACAAGTATTAACCTTACACGTGTAAATGTGGGGATTAATACCTGTGTTAGGCCCCATCCTGCAAACAAGGAGTCAGCAGAGATCATCCCACGCCACCGGCAAGGGACAACATCATGAGTGGCACTTGTGGTGGACTCTGCTTTTCCAGAATCAGCTTATTCAGCCATAAAAAGAAATGTAACCGATGATCTCATCAGACCTCACCAAAGTCCTGAGGCTGCATTCCCATCATCTCTCGCAAATGGAAGGATGTCAATCATTACACTCCATCTTCCAAATTGGGTTGCGATGAGTGGAGAAAGCATTGGGTCTGCTCCCTTTGAGATTCTTAAGCTGTCACTACAGCCTAAGCAGTAACCTCCACTAAAAGGTACTTTATATTAATAAAATCACAAGAATCTTCCAATTGGGTCAGCTCTCTCTGCGCATCACTGGTTATGCACTAGAAAACAAATGACAACAAATCTCTAGGCCCTTGTTTCTATCTTCTCTGGTCTTTGGAGGAGTATAAATAATTTTAAAGGTTAGATTTTTATGTGATTAATTCTGAAGATTCCTCATTGCTATTAATATAAGTCTCTTGAATGTCTCAGCGATCATGCATGTCATGTGTTGTAGCACAGTGCAATTACAGACCAGGAATGAACCTTCCTGGACTGTAATCGCACTGCTGTGCCACAAGACATGATGTACATGATCACTAAGACTTTCAAGAGCCTTAAGTGCATAATGAATGCAACACAGACCAGGAATCCAACCTGGACCTTCCTGGTCTGTGCTCTGTTGGCTAATTTCAGCTAGGGCAATAATAATGTTAAGGGGTCAGTACCCTGAGAACACATTACTCCGATGTTCAGGAGCAGCATGTGCCCCCAGTATCGTTAGCTGGACTGTCTGCTAGAAGTTGAATACCCAGAGACCTGTCATCAGGGTCTGACGATGAAATCACCTTGCCAGACTGACAAAAGTCATTAAATCTTTTACTGCACCAGACCGAGATCCTTGAACCGCATTTCTGCTGTTGACTGTTTCAGCCACCTCCAGCCATGCCTACTTTGGGCTGGGTGGCCTTCATCTTCCACCCTCTGGGAAGAGGGCAGCCCTCCTGTCCCTCACAACCTCTAGGAGAGCCCCAAGGTCAGCATCTGAAAACTGAGGGGCAGCTGTACCCTGGATGCTAGGTCTTAGCCTGTCGTCACCTGTTTCCCTGGTTCTTGCATTTCTTCTTTCAAAAGGCTGCCTCAGTAATGGTTTCCCAAATGTTTTTTTATTGGGCTTCTGCTTCAGTGGTTCCACCACCCAACCAGCCAATTAGAAGCCTCCTCTGCAAAAACCATGGCTTGTGACTACTTCCTCTTGGGCTGAGGTCATGACCCAGCTAGGATATTGGCATGTTGGTATATGTTTCGAAGAAATTTTATTTGTTTTTTATTTATCTTTCATGTTTTGTTTGATTATCATTTGCTTTCTAATTAGGCTTTTATTTTGAGTGGCTAATTAACCAACACATGGTAATAAAACTCTGTTTTTGATTACCTAGTAACAGCAAAGTTGTTGATATTCTAATAGGTTTTTTTCACTTCCAATGCTTTAGTGAAATTTTTTCCTGACAAAGTAACTTAAGTTTCCTAAGAAACCTAAAAATTGTGCCAGGAAAATGACAAGGGAATATGTTAGTCCTCATTACTCTTGGTGTTGGCTCATTATTTCCATCTTTAAAAATATTTCGTTCTTTATGAATTTTAACTCACAGGATTACGTAAAAGCTTTCCTTAACTATAAACTGAAATAAAATGAACTATTGTTGGAATAGAGCTAACAACCCACAGAAGCTAGGGAAATGGTCTCAAGCTAATTCTGAATGGAGCACTATTAATATTTCATAGCAAAATGCATTTATGGAATATCATACATAACATCTAAGGTGAACAGAGTTTAGAGGGAGGCCATTTACTAAAATAATAATTTTGGGACATACCCTTTTAGGAATTCAAGGATTTACAAATAATCTTATATGGTTAGCACCTAGAAATCCTGTGCTCATTGCTGTGTCTGGAAACTACATGCAACGTCTCATGATTGTATGAATGATGTATTTATTGGCTAACTTAGAAAAATGTTGAGTCATGATGTTCCAACAAAGTGGTTAAAATCATTTACGTTGCATCTAAATGGTTGAAAGTTCAGGTCCCCGAGGTGGTTAGCATTCCAACCTGATGAGCAACACATACTGAGCTTCAAATGTTTCAGCTAGGGTTCCTAGCTGAACCAGGTTTGCAGTATGTGTGGTAGCAGGCGAGTAAAATGGCGTTTTATCTGCTGGCCGCGATGGTGGGTTTTCATGCAGTATCATCTCAAACCCGATGCATTATTTATGCATTCCCGGGAAACACGCTGTTTCCATGGCGGACGGGGTCTCATTCTCCCCCCACACCGTCACCTCGCCGCTTCAACACGCCAAGCACCACATTTAAAGCACAGCCGCGATCAGTGCTTCCAGCCCAGGACGGCAGCAAAGAAGACATGGCCCCGAAAAGCAAGAAGACTGAAACTCTAGAGCACCTTTTGGATGCCGTGGAGGCCCACTGTGATGTCCTCTACTCTCGCTCTGGCCACAGGAGGGGCAGCTACATTACGGCTTGGTAGGCAATGGCAGTGGCGGTCAGTGACAATGCTGCACAGAACAGGTTGGCCATCCAATGCAGATAAAGGATTAATGATCTCATCTGTTCAGCCAGGTTATGGCAAGCAGCTCATCACTCTAAACTCACACACTCAAGCCCTTCACACATTCACTGGCATCTCACTCACTGCCAGTTCAAGGGACATCACCACCCATTCTCACACACACACCCTCACGTGTCCATCTGGCCTCATCACCTCTGGAGACTGCCTCCTCAGCCCTCACCATCTTGGGGCCACTTTCACAGATCAACTTGTGCCCCTACACACACCCTGTACAGTACAGCCTTCATCCTGCAGCCTCTTCCTTTGCCTGAGGCCACTTCTCCCCCATCCCCAAGCAAGACCTTGCCCTGCAGCTGTTGAAAAGCCACCCATATATGGCTTATCTGGTAGGCAGAGACCTGCCATGAGCCCCCCTAAAAATGATGTGGTGCTGTTTGTGAAACCTAGTGCTGATGCCTGCGAGTGCTGACCAAAGCAAGGTAGGCAAACAAACCTTAAAGCCCTGAGTGAAGTGCAGCTTGCCAAGTGCACGTCACTTATGTGCTATTGTGAAACACGTCGGCGGGAAAACGTGGATGGACAGTCCAGTGGGGCTGGGGGATGGAGTCCAATGGGCAGGCCTAATAATGATGTGCATGCATTACACCGAAGTTTCCAACGCCCAATGGTGGAGAATATGGCCTGCCATCAGCAGGCTGAGTGGACGATCGTGAACTGATTTCACGCCCTCGTGAAACCAACCACGCCATATTGTCTGCTCACGCCACCGAATATGCCCGACGCCGGCAGGCAGGGAAAATCCCGGCCGAAGTCCTAAAACTGAAACAATATAAAAGGTTATAGTTATAGTAAGCACTAGAATTTATAACTAGACAAGTCAAATTAATTAAATTTTAATCTAAATTAAAGTAAATGTGTACTTGCTGTTTAAGAATGGTTATACAATTGTGTTCATTTGAATCTGTTGAATGTGCATGATGTACCTCTCAACTTCAACATATACTAGACTCTCGAGTGGCCAGTGACACAATGAAGCTGAAAAGATAGAGTAATTAGCTATAGTCCATGAATGACCATAGGAATCCCCCTCCATTAAAGAGAGACAATTGGTTATATGGCTTCAGGAGTACCACTCCACATTAAGCATGGGATATTGCAAGGAGATAGGCCAGCATGGAGGTTGAACCCATGCTGGCAGTGTTATTCTGCATCATACTCTAGCCATCTAGCCAACTGTGCTAAACAACCCCCTGATGCTGAAACCATCTGCCTTAGTAATTTAAGATTATATTTTGGGACAGAAGGTAAATATGGAAAATTCTATGTGATCTTCTTGATATGTAAAAATATGACTGGTATAATTTCATTGAATAAATTAAATAAAGTTTATAACATCCTGTTGATATTTCTATTAATGTCACTAACTTATTCTGGTCACTGTTGGAATTGTTTATAGTACTATCAGTTAGATCATGCACCTAGTACTGGTGGCCAGCAAGGAAATTGCCAAACAAAATTATTTACATAATACATTAACTTCATAGCATGAGGATAGTGATATGACCTAGGGATTTACAATTTTTCAACATAAAAAATCAGTATTGATTATTTGAAACTACAGATGCTGCATAGTCAAAAGCTGTAATCTAATCCTGATGTGCAGCTGCTTACAACAAACTCCTGCGACATACGAAGTCATCAGACCCCGTATGGGTTATAATCTTATAATTCCTTTCAAAATATGTGCCTGATCCTGTATATTTATTTTATGCAAAAGTGAAGGAATCCATGGTTTTAAGAAAATGACCAATATTTTATTTGCATGAAATAGTAATCAATTTGTGGGGGAGGATAGCTAACTTAAGTAGTTAAGTCAGTAACCCAATTAATGTGATCGTACGGTCCTCTTATCAATACCTCAAACTATCTGATCCAATTAGTTTCAGCTCACTGTTCCATTACCCAAAGTGAAGGAATCCATGGTATTAAGAAAATGACCAATATTTTATTTGCATTAAATAGTAATTTAACTATGGATTGTCTGATTCAAAACTATAGGAATGCAGTGTGCATGTGAAATTTATCCAGCATGGGCAAAATGTAACTTTCCTCTTCCTCTAAGATTTCTTTTGTTTTTAATATGATATTAAAGAATTGATGCTCAACCGAGTTGTCTCTGTCAGTTTGGAGTAGATTGCTCATGAAAAATGTGTAACTGTGAAAAAGACAGTGGTAATTTCTTATGGAAGAAACAAAATGAAAATGAAGGGTGTAAGTAGCAGACATTTATTTGATTTTTTACATATAAGAGAAAACAAGAAAGATCTAAGATATCACTTAATCTGTAACACACATACATTACTCCAGTTTTATAAATATGCAGGTTCAGATCTTCTTACAACATATTAACAAAGGTTATTGAAATCCAATAAAGTTAATTGAAAGTTGAGTAACTTTTGAGCTTAAATTTGCGACTAATGCACGGCTATGAGGGACGAAAAATAATTGTGTGCACAAAAAACAGGCCATGCAAACAGTGACTCAAACCATTTGAGATTGTAGCCTGTGGTTATGTAAAACCACTTACTGCATATTGTAGTAAATCCTGTGTTATTAAGCCAAAAGGTAGCTTTGTCTACATGCCATGCATACTTTCTTAGTTTAAGCACTTACCAGAAGGGCACATTTATCAAAGGAACCTATTGCTACAATTACTTATAATAAGTACTTATATTTATATGGTGCCTTCAATGAAATAAAATGTCCCAAAGTGCTTCACAGGAGCATTATATAACAAAATAAAACACTAAGTCATATAAGGAGATATTAGGTCAGATGATCAAAGGCTCGGTCAAATGTTTTAAGGAGTGCCTTAAAGCAGGAAAGTAAGGTAGAGGGTGGTGAGATTTGGGAGGGAATTCCAGAGCTTAGGGTCAAAGCTACTAAAGGCAAGGCCCCAGTGATGGGGTGATTAAAATCGGGGCTGCTCAGGAGGCCAGAATGAGAGGAGAGTAGGTACCCTGAAGGGTTTTGGAGCTAGAGGAAATTACAAAGATAGGGAGGGGTGAGGCCATGAAGGGATTTGAACAAAGGATAAGAATTTAAAACCAAGACGGTGCTTGACCGGGAGCCAATATAGGAGTGATAGGGAAAGAGAACCTGGTGCGAGTTAAGACATGGGCAGCAAAATGTTAGTTGACCTCAAGTTAATGGAAATTGAAAATGAGCGACCAGCCAGGAGAGCATTGGAATACTTGAGTCTAGAGATAACAAAGGCATGAATGAGGGTTTCAGCAGCAGATGAGCTGAGACAGAGGTGAAGTCGGCAATGTTATACAGAGGTGGAAAGGGCCTTACTGATTGCGCAAATGTGTGCTTGGAAGCTCACCTTGGGTTCAAGTGTGACATCAAAGTTGCAAACAGACTGGTTTAATCTTGGAGAGCTGCCAGGGAGAGGGCTTGAGTCCATGGCCAGGGAACAGATTTTTGAGCGGGATTCAAAAACAATGAGAATCAGCCTTCTTAATATTTAATCAGAGGCTCCTTTTCTTAGAGTAAATTTTTATGATCCTATAAGGTAGAATTTCTACAGTGATCTATCACTATAGCTTCAGTGGAATCCCTGGAGAAACAGCATAAATGGCCATTTTTAGTTATTTATATGGTTGATGTACAAAGGGACCTGGGGTGTCCTTGTACACCAATCACTGAAAGCAAGCATGCAGGTGCAGCAAGCAGTTAAGAAGGCAAACAGTATGTTGGCCTTCATTGTGAGAGGACACGAGTAAAGGAGCAAGGTTGTCTTACTGCAGCTGTACAGAGCCTGGATGAGGCCACACCTGGAGTATTGTGTGCAGTTTTAGTCTCATTACCTTATAAAGGATATATTTGCCATAGAGGGAGTGCAGCGAAGATTCACCAGATTGATTCCTGGGATGGCAGGATTGTGGTATGAGGAGAGACTGGGTCAACTAGGCCTATATTCACTGGAGTTTAGAAGAATAAGAGGAGATCTCGTTGAAACATATAACATTCTGACAGGGCTAGACAGACTGAATGCAGGGATGGTGTTTCCTTTGGCTGGGGGATCTAAAACATGGGGTCACAATCTCGGGATATGGGGTAGGCCATTTAGGACTGAGATGAAGAGAAACTTCTTCACTCAGAGGGTGGTGAGCCTGTGGAATTCCCTTTCACAGAAAGCTGTGGTGGCTAGGTCACTGAATATATTTAAGAAGGAAACATAGATTTCTAGATTCTAAAGGCGTCAAGGGGTATGGGGAGAGAGCAGGAGTATGGTGCCGAGATAGAGGATTAGCCATGATCATACTTAAATGGCGGAGTAGGCTCAAAGGGCCGAATAACCTAATCCTGCTCCTGACAGTTTCCGTCAAAGTTACAATAGCAGGTATATCAAGCTCTTAGAAAATAGAACTAATGGCAAGGTTTTCAACTGTACGGTGCAGGCTTATCTTGTGCCCTAATTTGTACAGGTTGTGCAAGGGTTCAGCATGGGCCAGTAGTCAATGTGCTTCAAGTAGCATCCATTAGCGACATTCAGTTGTGGGTCATCCATTTAGTGCATGTGATACTGTTGGATATTCTTACCTTGCCAGGTTGCTTAAAGCATGTTGCCGTCTTCTGCATGTGCTCCTGAGTCTTGCAGGTATTGCACACAGCATTGAGCCTGTCTGCCATCTTCTGTCAGGCATGTTGCACTGTTGTCTGGCAGGGACAATGTCCTAAATGCCAATCAGGACAGCTAAAAAAAATATTTTCAGCCTTTCTAAAAGCTGGAAGACATCTTGCCCTTGTACACTTACATTAAAGTGGCTGTATCCTTTTAAATTGTTTCCACAATTTTTAAGAGGGTACGGGGAAAATGTTATAATCACTTAATATCATTACCTCACGGTCTGAAGCTAAGTCAAGTCTTTCACCACTGGCTTGCTGTGCCCGCCACTATGCTAGGACTACATAATTAACCCCCAGTCTATTTCTGCTTGTAAACTTTGCCTTAATTAATCACTCAGTTGTACACTTTAACAAGCTTATTGATTTTTATGCATAGTGGTTTCATGTTCCTGTTCTGCAGTCATGTGTTTTATTAGGATTTCTTCACTTTCTGTTGAAGAATAAATAAAGCTTTAAAACAAAAGAAAAATATTGTTCAAAGTTTTTTCATAACTGTGCTTCCCTTACAATGTTATTGTCGTTTTGATAATAAAGGAAGTTATAATTATAAAATTCTTTCAGAAATATTTAGTTTTAAACACAAATCCCAAAACTCAAGATTTCTTAAGAATAGAAAAACTCAACAAACATTTATCTCTTTATCAGAGATTAACTCCAAATACCTACCTTTTACCACACCAACAGTTCCTCTTTCCAAAACAGCACCCACTTGCCTTTTGCATTCATTTTTTATTATCTGCTTTATAAATTATTCCATCGCTCAATTACCCATTGGGCACGATTTTAAGATCCCCGCCGGTGTGTTTGAAGGTCAGGGGAGAATTGTAAAATGCAGCCCTTGGTCTGCCGTCCTCCTACCTGCCCATCCAATACCTGTCTCCATTTTTCTGGGGAGGCGGTGGAGGTGTCAGGTGCCCTGTCCGCCCTTGGGCCCATTGAGATTTTTAAGTGTCCAATTAAAGGCCACTTAAGCGCCTCATTCTGCTCCACTGCAATTTTGCCTGTGACAGGGGAGGCCCACACTAAGCAGGTAGCCCAGCAGTTTTTACTACGCAGGTGGTTTCAAGCAGGGAGGGGAACCTCCTTTTGGGTGAGCACTGTGCCCCATTGGAGGCACCTCCCCCAGGCTCATGCCCCTCTTTAACCCTCCCCTCCTGGACTTTCAAATGCAGCCCCCCCAACATCCATCACCCCCACCTCACTGAAGCCTGCCAGCCTGGCCCTGCTATTTTCCCAGGCTTACTTGATGTCCGGCCTCCATTGGCTCGACAGTTTTTGACTCGGCAGGCAGCCTGCAGTCCCAGCAGTGGCCACTGCTTGAACCTGGCGCTGTCGAGACTACAAAGCTGCCAGCCAATCGGATAGGCTGGCAGCTCTCATAAGGCGGAGGTTCTCCCAGATGGGAGCCAAATTCTCGCCCTGAGCCAATTAACGGCCTGCCAAGCATAAAATGGCTGTGGGTCAGATGGCTTTCTTGTGGGGAGCTCCAGGCTATGTTTTCAGCTGGTGCGGGGAAGGGAAGCATAGTGCCCAGTAAATTCCAGCTCACTGGGTGAAAACATTTTGACTGACTTTCCCTTGTCCTTGATATTAGGATTCTTTGCAATTTTAAACAATTCGCTTGTCCATAGTTTGTTCTGGTATTGAAATCTTCCATTAGATCACCTCAAAATCTCTTTTCCAAAGAAAACAGCCTGGTATCTGAAATCATTTTTATTGTTTCTATCTCTACCCTTTCAAGTGCAATAATAAACTTCCTATGATTAGATAACCAAAACTGCATACCACTTCAACTGGACTCTAACCAATGCCTTAAACAGCAACAATTTGTAATCCCTTAATGCAACCTAATACCTTCTGTGGCTTTTATCTTTAGGACTGGAGTAATGGCTTTGTAGAATTATCCAATTAACCAATGTAGCTTCTAATTTATTTTGTCGTGCTGCCAATTTGTTGAAGTGTGCTGTCCCTTTAAATTTTTTTGTGTGACCACATTCACAGTAACTTAAAGAGGCCGACTTGTGCATAGCCTTTGTAGAAGCTTTTGGGTTGCTGCATGGTCCCATAGCCATGCAGCTTAGAGGGAACACTGACTCTAGCCCTTTAATCTCTTTTCCAAGCAGTGCTGCTATTGTATGAATTATTTTACACTTAATCACTTTAAAAAGTGCATGTTATCTTTTGGCCTATTTACATAAAAGATATAAACCTTCCAAAAATGGTTGTTTTCAAGCGTTTGCCATGTATTCAATTTTGATATCATCTGCAAACTTGGAGATTTTATTTAGAATCCGAGAATGCTAACAGGAATGAAAGAGCCATTTTGTCCATGAATAGAAAATGGTTTCAGCCATTTGTTAGCCTCTTGTCTGCTACTGTCAATAGGAAAGCCATTTGACAGGACATTAGTTGTGTGTGAACTGATAAAAAATACTAATGCCTGAATTAACACCAGTCTTATTTTGTTCATGGCTCAGTAGCAATTGAGCAATTAAAACATAAGCCAAAATAAGAATATTTAATGACATTAACAACTGCTAACATACTGAAGTGTCTAGCACTAAACATGTACAGCTGGAATTTGCATTGTAGCTTTTGAGTGTTGATGGCAAAGTCCTTAATTTTTTAATGCCTTTTGGATACCATACAGATATGCCTGCACCTTGATATACTTGTATTAAAATGATATTTAAAGTACTTACGTGTGCTTTTCAACACTTTGTCCTTTCCATTCCTGACATGTAGGCTCCAGTTGCAGCATGGTCCATTGGCACTTTCCAAAATGACCATTCTGCAAATGTGAATTTAGATAATAAATATATGGAGGGGTATTCAATTATGGAGTGCACCGCAACCAAGTCAGATCCTGTTCTCGTCTAACATTCACAAACATGCATTATCAAGCAGAGTTCTCTAGTTAGGAATCAGGAGCGTGAATTTCGGCAAAATTATTTCCGTCCCTCTAACCCTTAAGCAACGAAGCCGGTTGTGCTACCTGATTTTCTGCTCCTGCTAACTCAGCCTGTAACAGGAAGCAAATCTGATATCTGGTCTTTATGGCTTGCCAGTTTTAACTTATTCATTCATGGGAGTGTTGCTGCATGGCTAGGTCAACATTTTTTTCCATCCCTAATTGCCCTCGAGAAGGTGGTTGTGAGCCATCTCCTTGAACCACTGCAGTCCATCTAGTGTAGGTCCACCTATTAGGAATTAAGTTCCAGGATTTTGACACAACAAAATTGAAGGAACGGCAATATAGCTCCAAACCAGGATGGTGCGTGACTTAGAAGGGAACTTGCAGGTGGTGACGTTGCCTTCCATCTGCTGCCCTTGTCCTTTTAACTGGTACAGGTGTGGGTTTGGAAGGTGCTGTTGAAGAAGGCTTGGCGAGTTGCTGCAGTGCACCTTGTAGATGGTATACATTTGTGCGACCTTGCACTGATGGTGGAACAAGTGAATGTTGAAGGTGGTGGATTGGGTGCCAGTCAAGTGGGCTGCTTTTCCCTGGATGGTGTTGAGCTCCTTGAGTGTTATTTGAACTGCACTCATCCAGGCAAGTGGAGAGTATTTCATCACAATCCTGATTTGGGCCTTGTAGATAAAAGCTTTGGGGAGTCAGAAGATGTAGTGCTCATCACAGGCTGGGGGATGGTAGTGTAGTGGTAATGTTGCTAGATTAGTAACCCTGATGCCTGGACTAATGCTCTGGAAACACAAATTCAAATCCCACTAATTTTCATTTGGAATTATGCAACAAAATATGACTAATAATAGTTAAGACAAATGTATCACATGTTCTCTAAACACCTGGATTGTCAGAAATAATGGACACCTAACATGACATTTTGGTTTATTTGTATTGCATTTCCTTAGACTATATCAGTAAAATGTTTAATTAAAAGTTAAAATAAAGCTGCTGGGTATTTTAAATATGAGATTATTTGTCATTGCAAAATCAAAAATAATTTGAAGTAGTTTAAAACATAGACATTTTCCTAATGATTTGTAATGATTTCTTGGCATAAAGAAATCCAAATATGCATGAAATGACATTGCCAAAAACCATTAGTAAATAATGGCTGGCTGTACTATATTGATTTTTCAGGTCTACAGTTAAGAGTTTAAGGAGCTATTTTCTGGTAGCAATGCACATGCACTTCACATCTTCGGAATGGGCTGGAAACATCTCCAGATTTTCTGAGGATCTGTGTTATTGGAATTAACCATGGTCTTTTACTGTTGACTGGGTTGAGTGCTGGTAACAACGAGGCTTGGGCAGTGGGAAACCTGGGCCAGGCGATTAAAATTGCTACTGGTGCACAACATAGCTGCAGCTGCACTTCCTTTGTGGGAGAATTACCATTTTTCTGAGGCATTTTGAATGATGACGTAAGACACTGCAAAAGTGCAGGGAGGAGGCAGAAGTGCTCCCTTTCAAGGCAGCTTGTAACTCAAGGTGAAGCAGGAAATGCAAAGGAGGCTTGTCATTCAGGGACCTGAGGAGCAACCCTCTTGAAATGAAACTATCTGTGCTGCATTTAAAGAGATAACATAGCCTCTGCTATCAGGAGATCTCCGAACTAGATGTAGAAAAGCGATTCAGCGGTTTAAAGAAGCTTGCCAAGGGGCTCAGGCATCAGTTAGCAGCAACAACTTCTTTCACCTCAACCAGCAGCATACACACTCAGGATGTTGTCTCATATTTACAGACTTCTTTGGTTGTTTTATCATTAGTCACAAATATTGATTGCCTTGTGATAACAAAAATTTCATATTTCATGATTTTCAATAGGGTTTAAAAGTTCTCACCTACAACCACCTGCTTGCTGCATGTTCTTGCACTCTTGTTTTGGGAGGCAGGTGATCAATTGGCATAAAAAAAGCAAGACTCTGATTCAGTCAGGACTTCATCACATTCTTCAGGAAGGATATGTACACTGCAGAGGAGAAAGACAGTAAATTCGAGGAGGTACACTAAACCTTAACCCTTTAATCTGCCAGAAAAAAACTAATTCTCTAATCTATGGCCCTCTACCTGGTTTAGAGTGGGGCCCGCACGTGGCCAAACTGCACCTGCAGGCTATTATCCAACCTTAAAGCTTTTTCATCCATCACTGAATTTGCCAGGTCTTCTGTTGCTAGGAGACTTCCCAGGCACTATAACATTATAGCATGGGACATGCTGGTTACTGAAATGTGTTACAAGGAGTGTACTGCAGATTATAACATATGCTTCTTCCCATTGCAATTCCATAGGTCAAACTGAGGATCTTCAGACCCTTAGGATCCAGGGATATCTGCCTAACAAGACAATCACCGACTTCAACTGTGGCAAGCACCAGCCCAGGAATGTCAACTCTGAGGAAGAGCAAGGTGCATCAGATCAAACACACTGGGCCAAATCTTCCGTGGAGTGGCAGTCACTGTCAGATTTGCCACTCTGCTCCTATTTTCTTACCTTAGACTGCAGCTGCACATTTCTCGCCCAGACTTTCAACCTAGGCCTGCAGAGAAATATGTAGCGCAACTGTTTCTGGAATCCTTCACTGTAGAGTAGGAGCATTGGGGGAACCAAAGCCACGCCCCCTTTTTACAGCACCAGCTGCCATACACCAATAACCTTAAATGTCCCTGCCACTTTGACAAGCTACAACAGCAAGGTAAGTGTGTAAGGTAAGTAGGTGAGGGGTTAGGATGGGTCAGGGCGGGGGTTTGGCTGATTGGGGGGGGATGTTGGGTGGTTGGAGGGGTGGGGTGTAGGCCGGGATCAGGGGTTGGTGCTCATAGTTGGGTAGTCAGGGTGGTGTCAGGGGTGGGGAGGTAGTCACGTAGTCGGTGAGGTAGGGGCTAGTCAGGGAGTACTGGGTAGTTGGGGGTTTGGGAAGGTGGTTGAAGTGTCGGGAGGGTAGTCGGGGGGGTCGGGAGGGTGGTTGGGGGTGTAGTTGGGAGTTCAGGGAGGTAGTTGAGGGATGGGAGTGTGGGGAGTAATCAGGAGGGGGGTCAGGGAATGTAGCCAGGGGATCAAGTGTGGGCTTGTGAGGGTCAGTAGTATAATTACCCAGGAGTTAGAACTGGTTTTAATCCTGAATTTTCTTGGGTGACAATTCTGCTAAGAGAGTCGGAACCTTCCAAAGTCTCCGACTTTAAATTGGAGTTTCAGAAAGTTTCAGACTCAAGATAATTGCCCAACAGAAGTCGAAACTTCCCGGGCAATTCCCATACAGTCCTTGGAACTTCCGAGGGGTCCCCCAGCTCATCTTCCCTGGGTACCTCCAGGGAACGGAAGATCTGGTCCATTCTGTGTAACAAGGAGCAAGTTTAAGAAGGAAATGAGGACCAGGAAAACGTTGGCTGAAGAGCCAACTCCAGGTCACCTTGAATCACAAGATTAAGCTGAGATGTAAATAAATTGAAATGATAAGCGACAAGAAGCTCGGGGTCATTCTTGTGGACTGAATGCAGAATTCTGCAAATCAGCCCCCCCAATTCTGCATTTGGTCTCCCCAGTGTAAAGGACACCACATCGTGAGCAGTGAATACTGTGTACTAAATTGAAAGAAATGCAAGAAAATCATTGCTTCACTTGGAAGGAATGTTTGGGGTTTTGTGTGGGGAGGATGCATGTTGAGGTGCTATAGGAAAGGGAGGGGGTCAGCACATGACCCCTGCACTGGGAGCACACTATTATCTCCATTCTTTGATGCCTGCATGGAACAACAGCCTTCCCACCTGTTACAAGATCCAAACTCATTTTAATGGCAACTGGGGGGCCAAGAACTCCAATACCCAACAGGCCTCAGGAGAGGACCAGGAGCAGGGGGCGTTGTAATGTTTTGTAGTTCTTCGGGCCTGTAGAGTAAGAAAATGATGCAGAAGCCTGGATCAAGTGACTGTGAGCAGAGTGCCATAATCAGAGAAGAGCCCCAGGCAGGGGACAAAGAGACGGGACAAGGAGAGGTCCCAAAAATGAAGTCCCAGACAGGGGGCAGGGAGACGGGTCAGGGGTGAGGTCCCAGTTAAGGAGAAAGAGAGAAGAGCAGAGAAAGGGCTGGGGTTGGTAGACTTTAAGTAATGGGGGCTCAGGAGAAGTTCTGGAGTTAAGAGAAGGCAACAGAAGGTTGGTGATTCTGTGCTGCAGGTTGCTGGGGTGAAGATAACCCTATGAAGTAGTAATGTTCTGCTTGGCGCAACCGAAGAGCTGAAATTGTGCTTGTGAATTGATGCTAGCGTGTAGACTCGGGAATCCAGGGAAACTGAGTCAGGAAGACGAGCTTGAAACACTGTGAGGTGGGCTGTCATTGAGGCTGTCCAAGGTTGAGTGACGTTTGGAGAGAATGCCAAGATGAGGTCTTTGAAGGTGAAGATTATGAGAAGGACAGAGTTCAAACGAGATTAGGTGACCTACAGTGCTTACTGGCATCTGGGCGGGTTGTTAAGAAATCTATGGAATCTGTCTTGGTCGCATCTGATATCTGATATTTATTGTGCAGTATAGTGTGTTTGACCACAGTTAGTCTGATAACTCACATATACCTCATATTAACTCTGAATGTTAGATTATAAGATAGATATTGTAAGTTGTTTTATCTTTCTGGTCTTGTATAGTAAAGTTTATTTTTGTTTGTTCACAACCCTTGGAATCTTGTGACTTTATTCACTGAGCAAGTATCTTGGATCTCAAACTTCGTCTACTTTAAACAAAAAGTTATTGGTCCCTAACCGGATCTTACCAAAACCTTGGGGGTCTAGTCCAGGATCATAACACACCACACTTGCTCCACAACACTCAGATCATTTAGACACTGCACTTGGGCTGATAGCCCCTAAATTAGCTTATAATCGCCACTGTAGCAAATAATGGTAGTTATGGGGTACATACACAACATTTTTTCTGTTTTTTGGAGATTACCCAGTTTGGGTATTTTGTGATTCATCATATGTTTTATTGTGATGCCTATGTTTAGTCATATTTCTTGGACTTGTCCTTCTTTATGAATTTCATTTTTTTATTTTTTAGTTAGAAGTTCAAGAGTAATATTTAATGCAAATTAGCCACCAAACAAGTCAATGGTACTTTTTATAGGTGCATGTTGAGTGGGGTCTGCATTATACACACACCATGGCAAAGCTAGAACCATATTTTCTTAAGCAAATGCATTGAGGATAATTACTAGAAACATGTATTGTGTACGAATTATATTTTCAATAATTTAATTACTCAGTAGCCCTCATTGCATGATTCTTTTAGGTGGTCTTTTTTTAACCTCAGGCCATTTTAAACATGGGGTAACAATTCACATATGCACATGTCCTCAGGTAACCAGCAAAACATATTAATAACATGGACCCTGTATATCCCTCTAACTGCATACATTTGGCTGAGGAATTCTTTTTAAGGTTTCCATATGTGTATCAGGTGCACTATAAGATGCTGTATTTGTTCTGTAAATTTGGAGAGGTCAAGAAATTTCTAATCTGAATTTGGAGATGATTTTGCTTTCTGAGGTAAACGTCATCTCACAGGTTCCCCAATAAACGAGAGCTGATATAGACCAACATCTTTGCTTGATTTAATGGAACATTGTTTAGGTTACTGAACAGTCATGAGCTGTGCAACAAAATAACATCGTAACATAAAGGATGGTTTACTTGACAATGCTTGATAAAAGTTGCTTTGCCACACTACACAACCACCATTACTGGAGATCAAGTGGCACATCAATCTTCAGGTTTAAGCATTGGGCTTCACTTCCCAATATCCTGGTTCATTCTCACTTTAGCGCTGTGTGTAGGCTCACAATCATACAGTATGTAAGGTGACCCATTGTGTCTGCCAGTTCTTTGAAAGAGCTATTCAATTCGTCCCATCACCCCACAATTCTTCCTCCCATAGCCCTGAAAGTTTTTCCTATATATGGTGTCAGGTTGTGTTTGATTCAGTACTGAATCCTGTAGGTGTACTGCTTAGGATGTGATACCAGGCTATCCTTGGTGGAACTTAGTGGTGTATACATTAATGTACAGTTAATGTGCACGCTTTGATGCATCAGGGTGATGACTATTTGCCATATAATAGAGGCAATGCTGTGTGATGAATGACCATATTCTTTCCAATGTAAATAACTTGCAATGCAATCTGTGGCCCAGTTACAGCAGAATACAATGTTGCCACGTATTCCTGCATTCAACAGCCAGCATGTATTTTGGATCCAGGAACATAATGGAGAATTTCACTCTGGAACTGTGAAGCAAGGGTTTGCCAAGAAGGTGAGAAGCAGGACAAAAACAGAATTACCTGGAAAAACTCAGCAGGTCTGGCAGCATCGGCGGAGAAGAAAAGAGTTGACGTTTCGAGTCCTCATGACCCGAGAAGCAGGTATGGAGAATGGTAGTAGTTAGGGAGTCTATAGCCAAAAATCTGAGGTGGGGGAGGGCAGTATTTTGATGAAAGGGTGAAAACAGAGGCTAAATGGTCCCTCTGCTAAAACATGCCTGTTTGAAAGTCTGGTTTTAGCAAACAATTGTACCTTAATTGCTGATAACCATAATTTGAACTTGCCTGGAGGTGCTAAAGCGGACACCTGCTGGTTTAGCACTCAAATGCTATTTAGATGCAATTGCTGTGGAACAGTATATTGGGCACCACTCACACACTTGTACTAACGTGTAGAGTGTGCTGGCTAACACACAGTGTGACGGGTTTCAAGATGCCTCAAGGGCTGAAGCAAAGGGTGCACAGGTCCTCAGACATTGCACTGGTGGTCCTGGTTGAGAAAGGATGCGTGTAGCTGCAGGGGAAAAGGAGTCCACTTTGTTTTCTTGTCCCTCCCTCCTGTAGCACCTGGTTTAGCTCTGCCGGGCCTCATGTTCTCCTCCCATTCCTCTGCAGACCAAGAGGGACCCCTAGCAAGATGCCTATGACCAAGCAGTGCCTTTCTCCTGGTGACTCCTATAAGAGTAGCAAAGCACTTACTGTTCTTAAGTGAAGTGCTCAGAGAATTTCCAGAATAACTGTTGATAATGTGTTGGTGAAATCATGACAAACTGTTCCAGAAAGTCTCCTGATGTGTTTCAAAAGTCATCTTCAAACCTCCAGCAGCAAGTGAACAGTAAGAGGTGAGTATGCCTTTAAGTTGCATTCAACATCCTCAGCCTCCTCTTTTAGGAGACGGCATTAAGTCAAGCATTATTCACCAAAATGCCGTGCAGCTTCATTAATGAGCAATAGTGGGTAATTTAAGTGGCAATCAGCTCTTAACGATCCCCCTTTACCAAGATAACATCTTGCGCTAAATCAATATTTCAGTTCAAGACCTAAACTCAGACCTTGGAGACTTTTTAGCATCAAAATGAGCTGGCAAAAATTGCCCCCATAGTCTTTTTTGGAGTTGTGAGTTTCTCCAGGAGCATGGAAGACCAAGCTAAGGAATGCTTTTAAAGAGTTTTGATGGAGTGCAGTTATGTGCAATTATTGATTTAAAATGATTACTGAGAGCGAAGAGAAACGTTTGGAGACATTTACTTACATAGGGTTGTAGAGTATGGAATGCTTTGCCACAAGGATTCGTTGAGGCAGAGACTAATTAGGATAATTGAATGTGTTTTTCAAGATATAAACCTACAAGTTGATGGGGAGAGAGCAGGGCAGGGGGAATAATTTTGAATTGCTATAGCAAAAATTGGGACATCCACATTATCCATTTCCAATTGGCAGGTGTATCACATGGGGAATGATGTGTACATTTTCACAACTTTACTTATAACCAACCCTTGCCAGCATGTAGGCACTATACATTTGAATTAAATGACTTAAGCTCCTATCTCAGCATATTTCGAATTCTCCAGACTTTCAAGATAGTTAATTAGAGGTCAAGAGCTGAGCTTAATGGCATTAATTATCAATCTACAATGATTCCATGACTTTACTTTCTACCACGCTGAATTAAAACCTGGTTGGGTCGATAACAAGGCATATAGGTTGATATCTAATGCAAACCAACCGTAAGTATTTTTGTGGGGCAGTTTGAAAATTAGGCTCTTGTAGTCAAGTAATTTGTTGTATGACTCCTAACTGGCATGAAAGAGGACAGACAGTGGTTGCTGGATGGTGAGATGGCTATTTATCTATAGGGTGGGGAAAATGAGTTAGTTGCTGGGATAGTGTCTGGAGGGCTGTGAGCAGACTGTGCAGTGGTGTCTGGAGGACTGTGAACCAATTGTACAGTGGTGTCTGGAGCACTCTGAGCCAGATGTCTGTTGTACAGTAGTATCTGAAGAACTGTGAGATGACTGTGCAGTCACATAGGGAGGAATGCGAGCTGGCTGTCTCCTATGGAGTGGTATCTAGAGCACTGTGATCTGATGAAAAGTGATGGCTGAACGATTGAGAGTCTGCTGTGGAATGGTGCATGTAGGGCTATGAACCAACTGCACAGAGGTGCCTAGAAGACTGAGAGCAGTCTGTCCGTTGTACAATGTTGTCTGAAGGACTGTGAATGAACTGTACAGAGGTGTCTGTAAGGTTGTGAGCCTGCAGCTATGGACTGGTGTCTGGAGAACTGTGAACCGGGCTGGGAACCAAAGTGTCTGTTGTACAGTGGTGTCTGGAGAACTGTGAACCGGGCTGTCTGTTGCACTGTGGTGTCTGGAGGACTGTGAACCGGGCTGTCTGTTGTACAGTGGTGTCTGCTGGAGGACTGTGAACTGAGCTGTCTGTTGTACTGTGGTATCTGGAGGACTGTGAACCGGGCTGTCTGTTGTACTGTGGTGTCTGTTGTACTGTGGTGTCTGGAGAACTGTGAACCGAGCTGTCTGTTGTACTGTGGTTTCTGGAGGACTGTGGTGTCTGGAGGACTGTGAACTGGGCTGTCTGTTGTACTGTGGTGTCTGGAGGACTGTGAACCGGGCTGTCTGCTCCTGCACTGTTAGGTGGGAGGAGGGATTATGATTTGACTGGTTGCTGCTGAGCTGCAGCTCTATTGCCTGTGGGTTTGCTGCTGAGTCTGAGAGTGGAGCTCGGTGAGCCGGCTGCTGACTGCACAGTGGCCGGATACTCGTGTTCACTGTTTCTCATTCAAGAGCGGAGGAAGAACCCTTTACGGGAAGTTTATACAGAAAAGCCGGAGAACAAAATAAAAAGAGGAAGGACGGAGAAATCAAAAGAGAGAAGCAGCGACTGAACTCTCCCTTTGCCCTTGTGCAGCAAGATCGGGGGCGGCGATGAATTTTAAAACCCCCGAAGTGAAGAATCTTAACCGGGAGGTGGAAATTTATTGACTGCAGAGACATTTTTTAAACATTGGAAATGGGGTAAGTGGCAATTTTGGATGTGCCGACTTGGATTGAGTTTTGAAGTTGTTAACGGGCACCTCAGGAAAGTGCTTTGAAAGGCAAGGGGCTGGGTGGGGTGGGGGGGGGTCAGAGTCAGGGGGCTGGGGGGGTGGTAGGCAGAGTCAGGGGGGGGGTAGGCAGAGTCAGGGGGGGGGATAGGCAGAGTCACGGGGGGGGGGTAGGCAGAGTCACGGGGGGGGTAGGCAGAGTCAGGGGGCTGGGGGGGGTTCAGAGTCAGGGGGCTGGGGGGGGTTCAGAGTCAGGGGGCTGGGGGGGGGTTCAGAGTCAGGGGGCTGGGGGGGGGGTTCAGAGTCAGGGGGCTGGGGGGGGGGTTCAGAGTCAGGGGGCTGGGGGGGGGGTTCAGAGTCAGGGGGCTGGGGGGGGGTTCAGAGTCAGGGGGCTGGGGGGGGGGTTCAGAGTCAGGGGGCTGGGGGGGGGGTTCAGAGTCAGGGGGCTGGGGGGGGGGTTCAGAGTCAGGGGGCTGGGGGGGGGGTTCAGAGTCAGGGGGCTGGGGGGGGGGTTCAGAGTCAGGGGGCTGGGGGGGGGGTTCAGAGTCAGGGGGCTGGGGGGGGGTTCAGAGTCAGGGGGCTGGGGGGGGGTTCAGAGTCAGGGGCTGGAGGGGGGGTTCAGAGTCAGGGGCTGGAGGGGGGGTTCAGAGTCAGGGGCTGGAGGGGGGGTTCAGCGTCAGGGGGCTGGGGGGGGTGGGTCAGAGTCAGGGGGCTGGGGGGGGTGGGTCAGAGTCAGGGGGCTGGGGGGGGTGGGTCAGAGTCAGGGGGCTGGGGGGGGTGGGTCAGAGTCAGGGGGCTGGGGGGGGTGGGTCAGAGTCAGGGGGCTGGGGGGGGTGGGTCAGAGTCAGGGGGCTGGGGGGGGTGGGTCAGAGTCAGGGGGCTGGGGGGGGTGGGTCAGAGTCAGGGGGCTGGGGGGGGTGGGTCAGAGTCAGGGGGCTGGGGGGGGTGGGTCAGAGTCAGGGGGCTGGGGGGGTGGGTCAGAGTCAGGGGGCTGGGGGGGTGGGTCAGAGTCAGGGGGCTGGGGGGGTGGGTCAGAGTCAGGGGGCTGGGGGGGTGGGTCAGAGTCAGGGGGCTGGGGGGGGTCAGAGTCAGGGGGTCTGAGGGGGGTCAGAGTCAGGGGGCTGGGGGGGGGGGGTCAGAGTCAGGGGGCTGGGGGGGGGGGTCAGAGTCAGGGGAGGCTGGAGGGTCAAGGGGCTGGGGCTGGGGCTGGGGCTGGTGGGGTGGGTGGGTCAGAGTCGGGCTGGTCAGAGCCGGTCTCGGTGTCTCCCGCGTCGCTTTGTGTCGTCTCCTGACAGTCCGAGTGAGTCCCAGACCCGCTCCCCCAACACAAGCCCCTCTCCTCCCACCTCTCCATTACTATATCCCACCCCAACCATAGCGCCCAACCCTGAGGAAACCCACAAAAAATAACACGTTTCCTCCTACCTCGGGAAACATTGTTTAAAGGGACTGAGCGACCTGCGGAGTGTCAGCACATGACCAGGTATGAGGGACAGGGGCCGTGTGGGAATAATGAGGAGGGCAGAGGGTCCTTTGCCTGTCCACCCCTCTTATGGTCTGTCCACTTGTTTGTCAAGGTGTTGGTCAAAAGTTGTCCTTTGGCTGCTTCAGGCAGGATTTATTTCATTTGCTAACTGCTCATGGACCCACCTGGTGTGCTGGTTTGTGGAAAGTGAGTGCCTATCTAGGACTGGATCACAAAGCTGTGATAGAAACTGTGAAAGAAGCAGTTGAAAAGAAAACACAATGATAAACATGAAGATCAAAACCCAGAAGTGATTCGCAAATTGTTATAAGAATCCAGATAGATTCCCTCCACGACCTCATTTCCTTTATTAACCTTTTAAAATCCCTGATCTATTGGGAAGGTTACAGTTAAAGAAGAATGACTGTTTTAAAACATTTTCATCAGAGTGCATTTCTTATCATGTCAAACAGTTGCCTCTATTTTCAGTGTTCATCAAGATGTTGGTCTCTTGCCATAACCTTAATATTGTAGTTTGGTGTTGAAACAGACATGTATTCTTGCTTTGTTTCTATATTTTTTCAGTTTAATTTTTAAAGTGGATTTGACTGCTATTTTAATTATCTTGGATCTTGTTATGTTGCTGTAGAATAATTTTGTTTATAAGTTTAAATCATTTAAAAACAACTTATGATTGTCATGCGCTGGAGGTTTTTTGCTCCTCAGAACTTTTCAGGCGTCTGAAACACCAATCTAGATGGTGTTCACTTTCCCATTCGTTTGTATTCCACTCCCCAAAGGTGTCCTGCCAATTTGTGCCTTACAGACATTATAAATTGCACATGAGCAGTAATATAAAGTGGACAGCTGCATCTAAATGCAAAATAGTTTCCATTTGTTAATTAAAATGTGTGATAGGTAATGGATGTATCAATACTATTTTATATAAAAAAGAAATAGGTGTGTCACTTTTAAAATGCAATGTTGATTAACCTGTTTTTTAAAATATAAAAATTATATGTAGCAAGTATAATTTATATTTTTACATAACCAAATGTTGTCTTAGGAGTGAAGCGATTATCTTTTCTTATTAGAATTTTAAATATGGAAGACAATAAAACAATTACTAATGACAATTCAGCCCTGATCATTTGGTTCATATGTGGAATCTGCCATGGTACTTTTCTCACTTCTCTTCCAAAAAAATTGAAAACTGTGAAATAGATATGGAATAAAGTTAAGGAATTTCTGTATGCTATGCTGAATAACACACTTTGAACTGTATCCCAGGATAGTAAAAGATCTTTGCTAAGCCAACTGAGAAACACTGTGCCATTTCAGCCTCCTGAACCTGTAGCATTAAGCAGCCAGTATATTTTTGTGTATTAATATTGTAACCCAGTAAAATAATTTGCTACGGGAAAAAAAAATTCTCATCATATCCAAGACTCTTATTTTCCAGTGAGACATCTGGTCCAACAATATATTCTGAACAGTTTTTCCTGCCCATTTTGCAGAGTCAAGTATTAACAGTAGGAGCTTTGGGGTTAGTGAATTATATGAACTATTCTTAAATGAAGTTTGTCTTTTTCATGATAAGAGATGTTAGCTCTGGCATTAGAACAGTTTCAATTTCGGGCACCCAATATTTGCATCAATCAAGCAACAAATGGAAAGTCTCTAGCCTGTAGTTGGGTAAACTAAGTAAATGATGGAACATGAACTGCAAACTTGCTCCTGGTTTTATAGGCTTACACTAGTACAAAAACTAAAAAACATTGAATAAAGATGGAGAATTGTATCAATTACTTACCATAGTCTGGTTAATTCTCAACCAAAGCCAATATTTAAAAAGAAGTGTGTTCTTTTTAAATAATGCTTTTTTCCCTAAATATTAAATACAAATTATCATTTTGTGACAATATTGTAGGTTCTAGTTTTGAAGGCAGTTGTACTTCAATCTATTTGCCACAGAGAATATGTGGTAAACTTTAATCAGCCTACGTCATTATTCTACTCAGCTCCTCCACTGATGCAACTCTTACTCATGCTCTGTCACCTCCAGATTTGATGACTTTATTGTCTTCTTGCTGGCTTCCCATTCTTCATAAATTCCCATTTGTCCAAACCCTGCTTTGCTTACCCTGCCTTGCACTAAGACCTGCTTGCCCACTAGCTCAGTATTTCACAATGCATTACATTCTAAAGCAGTATCATTGTTTAAGTGTCTCTCCATAGCCTTGCTTAGGGTTGCCAACTCTCCTGGATTGCTCTGGAGTTTCCTGGAATTGATAGCCTGGTCACTTCTCTGAACATAGGGACATTTTCTTCTCCTTCTGTTTCACTCTAAGCATACTGACAGCAAGACCATGATGTGCCCAGGACTCATTGTTGGTCTGGAGCATGAGTGCTGTAATTAGTATAAACTACTGGAGCAGTTTCTGAGATCCAAAGAATTGTGGGTATTATAGCTGTCAAGCTACAAGAAGTAATGTGTAGGTGACCAATGGTAGGCATTTGGAAGCAGGGGGTCATATGATGATATGTCCTGGAATTCAGTCCAACAGAGCTGGTAACCCTAGCCTTGCCTTGCACCACACTGTCTGCAAACTCCTTCAACTCTTTTTTTCCCTTCCGAATACTCTTTTTTCCCCCTCTGGTCTGGATTTTTGTGCCTCTTCCATTGCCCTTCACCCCCACATCTCCAATTAGTGGCAGAGCTTTCAGCCAATTTATAACTTAATCCTAATCTCTGAAGCTTCCCTAAAGCACTATGTTTCTCTCGCTCCTCCTTCATAAGTTTTCAATCATGCTTTTAGCATCCAACCTAATTCTCCCCCTTCTTGACTCAGCATTCATTCCTTCCATAACTGTCTGGGACATTTGTTATGTTAAAGGGACTGTATAAGTTACATTTCTTTGAGAATTAAATGGGAGCCTAGCCCCTTTCTGCCCCCATAGATGTAACCTCTATTGATTATCTGGTGCAGCATAGGCTGAAGCTCTGTGGAACTCCATTCTTACTGTTCCCACTCAAGAGTTTCTGTGAACAAGAGAGCAATAAAGGAATGGTAACGTTTCTTAGAGGGAATATATATGACAGTCTAAAATGTTTGAAATTTAAAGGAGTCCATTTTTGCTTAAGGAGCTAGCATCTTCCTACTTTTAATTGAGCCAAATTGTCTTCATTTTGTATGTAATAGCTTTGCCAATTAGGGAATATTTTGATACAACTAAGAGACCAATATCTCTATAAAAAGCATTTTTGGGAAGTAAGTAAAGCTGGGGTGATTTTGTCGCAATAAAAGCACAGCAAGTGAGGCAGTCAGGGGTTGTAGATCTCGGCGTATAAGTTGACCCGGCGTATAAGACGACCCTATTTTTCTGACCCAAAAAAAATCATTTTTTGCATATACTCAATGTATAAGTCGACCCCTCTTTTCAACCATGACACACTGTGCTCACATTAGCAGTCAGCCTCAATTTTTCACCCTAAAAATGCATGTTTTACTTACTGGTAACTTATAACTAGGTACAAACGATCAAACAGGCAATACAGGCTGTGTTGCAAAGATGTGCGGGAGTTTAAGACATGCCCACCACACAGAGCAGACCCCGTGTCGTGAATGACAAAGATGGTAACCACCCACATCCAGGCAGATGGTTCACTTTTATACTCGGCATATAAATTGACCCCCATTTTTGGAGGGATTTTTTTGAGGCTTCATAGGTGGTCTTATATGCCAACATTACCATTTGTCACTGTGTAACTGAGCAAAAAAAGTATGCTACATTTTTTAAAAAGGCAGTGTCCTTTCACACTTTTTTGTGCATAATATTTCCCTCGACAGATGCTAATCACCACAGGTGACTTTTCTTTTTTGAAATATTTCTTTCCCCTTCCCCACAAACCCCCCCCCACCCCAACACCCGCCCCCACTATTTCCATTGGTTCATGGAGCTGGTTGCAGTGCCTTCCAGTTGGAAGCGTGGGATATTTGGATTATGCACTTCTTCATAGGGGTTGTTAATGATAAGGCTTTCAAGAGTTCGAAATCTAGCCAGTAATGTCAGCTATGACACCACACCTCTTCTGAAAATCAATACTTTTTGCCTGCATACTACTCTTTCAGGTAACCTTCTCTAAAACTGATAAAACTCACTCAACTTCTGTAGTCAGTCTGTGATTTTTTTTAGCATGAAATCACATTCTGCTATGATGCTGTTCTGCTTTTAATATTGGTAATCCATGATTGCGTAATTCAACATGGAGCTATGCTTTCATTTTATACTTAATACAGGAAATAATAAATATATATCTTCACTATATTTAAGCACGGTACTTTACACAGTTAAAGTCGTAACACACAAGTCCAAATAAAGATGAAAGAATCCAGGCCCAGGCCAGTGGTCTTACTGGAGCTGTATCTACGGCTACGTGTTATAGCAGATTTTTTTCCTATTTTGGAAAAAATGCATAGTAAAGTGAATAATATTCATATTGAAAAAGTCTTGAAAATGGAATCTGATAGAGTCCGTTAGTGATTATAGATGAATTTTCTCTGCAATGATTAATTATCTAGCAAAAATGTTGTTTTTTCTTCAAACCTAATATATATTTAACCCTTTTCAAACATAACATTTCCAATGTCTTTGGGTAGACTAGAGTTAAACCTGCTTTGGTTTTATGCAAGTACCCCAACCATGCTTTTGTTTTTTGTAGACCTCCTATTTTAACTTGCTCTTTTCCTTGGATGCTGTTCCATGGATGCCAGTTGCCATTTGGTGTACCTTCCATGCTAGTTATTCATGTGCACTTATACCTATCAGGAAAGGATGAGCAGGCTGGGTCTTTGTTAACTTTTGAAGAATTTTAAAGTGCTGAAAGGTTTTGCTATAGTAGACACACAGAGTGTTTCCAAGGTCAAGAGGGACAGTGGAGGCTGGGTCACTGAATATATAACATAGATTTTTGATTTACAAGGTAGTTAAGGATTATGGGGGCAGGCAAGAGTGGAGTTAAGTCCACAATCAGATCAGCTATAATCTACCAACACTTCTTGGTGGATAATTAATCGTTGTGGAGAAAATTAATCTATAATAAACTATAATTACTACTGGAAACTTACTGAATGGCGGTGCAGGCTCAAGGGGCCAGATGGCCTACTCTGGCTCCCATTTCTTATGTAAGATAGTCAGCAAGAAATCAGATAGGGAATTCTGAAGAAACTTCTTTACCTAGAGACTAGTGAGTACAGGAGTAGTTAACGTGAATAGTACAGATGCATTTAAAGGGAAACTAGATAAGCATATGCAGAAGAAGGGATTAGAGGGTTGTATTGATAGTTAGATGAGGAGGGGTGGGAAGAGGCTCAAATGGAGTGTAAATACTGCGTGGGCCATATAGCCTGTTTCTGTGCCATCTTTTCTATGCAATATGTGAACGTTTACATTGAATGCTACCTCACCTTTCTACATGTGGAGGCCATTACATCAGAACTGACCTTCCTAGCAGAGGTAGCTATAGATCAGGAGCAGGAATCCTAGTTTATTTTTCTTCATCCTAAAGAGATTGTAGCCAATTGTACCAATTCTATTTTCAGGTTGGGGTAGCAGTAGTTGTTTAGCATTGTTTAGGGAAGAATGATGGAGAATTTACCTCTAAGCCACCAAGTCTTCAAACAGATATCATTTTTTTTTTTGGACACTTGTAAATTCCATTTATTCTTGTGTAACAGTAACTCTATGATTACAGTTGGGCATGTGTCTGTATTGGATGTTGCCACAAGAAATTTTAAGCTGTTCTGATGCAAACAAAATATAATACATATCTTAAAATTCCGTTGTATACAGACTGCACTGTATAGCGACTGCGCAACGTTGATTTAGGTGAAAGTCAATAAACTAATTTTGAACTGGTGTGAGAAAATCACCTGCCTTTCATGTCGATGTTGTATTATGATCACTCATGCAGAATTTCCAACAAGAGAAGTGTGAATGCATCACAAACTCGTAGGACTGAGCTGCAAAACCTCATTCCCAATTCAGCTTCATTGCATCTGTTAAAAGTGACCAACCCGATGATGGAATAAGGCACTGATTCCGGTATTGGAGTTGAAGCTGACGCCTTGTCTAGAATCTAATGTGTGTTACAGCACTAAGACCAGTAGATATTATTGGGCCAGACATTCCTGGGCCTCACTCTGCTACAAGAAGGGTGGACCTTGGAACTGTCAGTCTGCTGTAGCCTTGGGACAATATCAAATCTTGGGATTGGGGTCCATTTCTTTAATAATTAGACGGCTATTCTTATAGATGCTCAAGAATTTTGTAGCTGTACCTTATTACTGCAATACATTTGGGGCTGAAGAGAGCCTAAAAATAATCTTTAAGAAAGAACCTTTGCTTCTTTTTCAGTGTTAATCAATCATTTTCATCAAAATTTTGAATATTTGACCAATTAAATTTCCAAGATTTCCAGAATATAATTTTATCTTATCTCTTATGACATAAAATAGAATGTAGTCACTAGTAAATCTACACTAGTACATTCTTACATTCATCTCTTTCCTTTTTGGTTTTGCTGCACCATTCATTATACCAGGGGGTACAGGAGGGGAAATTGTGGCTGAGCATTTACTAACATTTCTTTATAATTACTGGGAGATTGATGAGAGTTTCTTAGAGTGAGTGTCCTTATTAATCCTCCCCGCCTGTGCCAAAGTAGATGGCGGGTGCAGCTAAAATTGGAAAATCACGACATGGAAAATCATGGGCATGAACCCACATTTTTCCCCGCTAACTCAGGGCATTTTGACGTAAGTAGTTTGTCATCACATAAAAATTTAATAATTGTATAAATGCTAAAGAAAGAATCATATTAGCAAGTTGGGCCACAAATGTTGCATACTACTGTGAAAGTATAGCCACAGGGGTTAACTGTAAAGCTTTAATAGCATACTGTGTTTCTTTAAAGTGGTGCATTGGACTGAAAGAGGATGGTTCTGATGTGGATGACATGGGCACAGTGATTTACTTGGTATGCTAATTAAAGACTACCACATGTGTCCCGAGAATAAATCTTGACTGAGCTACATTCAAAATCCTTGCGATTCTAGCATCATACAGAGTCCCCATTTAAGAATAACTGCCTGGGTGTTGACTGCATATCAAGTTTCTCTATATTTAAATTTGCAGTAACAGAGGCTTACTGTCGACAGTAAGTGGTAGATAAACGCAACACAATGTTTTTTCTATTTTTATTCTGCATTTAGGTATGATAATAGGGTCACTATTGTATAACTATAAAATTGTAGCAATTGGAAGAATTTAAATTTGCATAAAGTTTGAAGTGTTAGATTTGAAGGGTAAGGGTAAATACATTGTAACCATGGTCATTCTGATCAATTGAATAATTAACTCACACTTTGGGAATTATCTCTTTTTCACCCATGCATCTGAAGAAAAAAGTCAACTTTTTCTGAAAAGGCTTTAAGCTTCAATATGTTATTTCATTTAGTTTGTTTCTAGTTCCTTGGGTCTCCAGGATGTGGCTTTGCAGTCTGAATCACCAGACGTTTGAACATCTCTGCTGTATGGAATCAGTTTGGTCTTATGATTTTGCAACTAGACATACTTTTAAAAGGACAGTATCTAGGTCAGAGATTCCCAAACTACAGAGGGTGATGGCGCAAGGAGGTTATCTGGGGGACCGTGATGATGCCAGCTGTAACTCAACAACAAACTAAAGGCTAAAAATTGCTGGGAGGGTGCAGTAATAGAATGATGCAGTAAGTTTGCTTGCCATTATTCGTAAAATAACTAGCAATTTATACAATATGATTGTGATGTTCCTTAATTTATGGTATTACAAATTATTTCCAACGTAGCCATTTTGGACTGATAAGTAATGTTGTAGAGGACCCTAGTAATGGTCCCAGCAAGGCACTCAGCTCTGGAGGTCCTAAAGGGACCAATGAAGCTGTGGAATCTTATTCCAGTTAGTAGTGAATTATTCCTAGAGGCTTTTTATTTTCTTTTTATGCCAGTACTCTCATCCACGTTCCTGGTAATGCCAGAAGATAGTAATTTTCATGATGCAAAGCTGCATTGACACTCAAAAAAGGGTCACACATTCAAATGCCAAATAGATAATATTTTCTGAAAGAAATCCATGAGATCCGGTAAGTGATGTGGTAAATATGGTTGCTTGGGAGGGAGGTAAGTTTGGAGTTATGGTTCCCAAACCTCTTCATCACTGGGATTTTCATTATGTTGTATTCTGTTTTAAACTAGTGGATAGAGATCAATAGCTGTGATCAGTCAACAACTCCTTTGTTGTTTCATTGTGCGACTACCAGGACAGTGGCAGACAAACTGGATAGGCCATGGTTTTTTAACCTAGAAAGTCTCCTGTTAGTATGAAAATAGAGCAATGGCATTTCTATGGAGTGTTCCAGGAGAGTTTTGTACTTCATGGAGTGACAATATTTGTACATTTTGTATACCTACACTGTCATTCATTCACTAACTTCTCAATGAACAATATAGCAATTGCTAAACACAGCTGAGTTATAAGATCCTTTTCACAGAATCACAGAAATATTACAGCACAGATGGAGGCCTTTTGTCCCATCGCGTTAGCACTGGCTCTATGAATGGCCAATTCATCTAGTGCCATTCCCCCGCCTTCTCCTGAGGCAGAATTTTACATCCTGTGGGCGGGCACGTGCCCGACCTGACTGGGCATAAAATAGTGGGCGATGATGTCAAGTGAACGTCCTGATGTCACCGCACACTCACACGATATTTTGGTCGTCAGGCATGCACGAGAGTCATCAGCATGCCTGCCAGCAATTTTAAGAGGCCTATTAAGGCCATTAATCTAGTCATTGACCTGGATTTTTTGCTGCCTGTCTAACGTTATGGTTGGTGGACAGGTAAATTGGCCAGGCGGCCTTTGCGTTTTTCAGGAAACCGAGGGCGGGATGAAGTTCCCGATATTAATTTTTTAAAAAATGTTTGGGCAGAATTATCATCAATATGATTCTTACGGATGGAAATTTTTTTTCGGAATTTAATGATGTTTATTTTTGGCTTTAAAATTCTTCAGCTCCCCGAGGCAACGCTCTGCCTTCAGGGAGCTTTCCTTCTGCGCGCCCCCGCTGACTTCAGCGCTCGTCCTCTTCCCGCCCCCACCGCGGCAGTGCTGGGCCTTTAACGGCCAGCCAGCGTGAAATCGCGGGCGGTGGCCCGTTTCCCGGCTGCCCCCAGGCCCGTCCACCTGATGACCCAAAAATCCTGCCCCCTGTAACCCTGCACGTTCTTCCTTTTCAGATAATAGTCTAATTCCCTTTTGAATGCCTTGATTGAACCTGCCTCCAGCACACTTTTTTTTTACCTTTTTCTGTTTATTTTTTTCCCTTTCTGTTTATTATTTTCTTCTGTCCTTTAATCTAGTCTCTTTATTCCTCTTTGCTTTAAACATGTAGAATGGTCACTTGGGTTTGATACCAAATGATTGATTGCAGCTGCCGAACTGTATCATGGCAGGAGTCACTGTGCTCAGGGAAGGGGGGAGAAAGGGAGGCAGAAAATAAGTGATGCATGCAATGTACTTGCACCTCTTGCAGCATCATTATTAGATAACCTCTCTGACCTAGATTCCCTCTCAACAGCACACCCTCCCTCCCATTGAGAAGGTGCATCAATATTGCAGGAGACCCTGGCCTCTTTTTTTTTAATCCAATTTCTCCAAAGTCAGCCAACCTCTGTTTTCACAATTCCTTCAATCTCTTTCCCTGTATATAATTTATTGCGCATCTAATTTTTCATTGCTACTTGTCTATTCAGTTTAGTGGGGGTGGGCATTTTGTAAGGACACTAGATATACTTACCATCCATCAGTAGCCCATGGAGGAAACAGCCAGCCCCTATAAACTGAAGTTATCATTATCTTTGTGTTACTGTACCACATACAGAGCTGTAGGTAAGGGAATTATTCATCCTTCATGACTTTTTAAATCTGTACTTTAGTGACTATAAGTTCATGAAGAATAGCTGTCAACAGTCTTTGTAGATATGGCACCCCCTACTGGAGTTTAAGTTCAATCCTAAATTGAATACCCTATACAACACTGAACTCGTACATTTCAAGACAAAATCACCTTTCGACCTGCTTCCTTTCCATTCCGTTTTTACATTTTGAGTGGTATGTGTTAATGCTTCTGAAGATGACCTTGTGATTTGTAAATACCTTTGTAATTGATCATCACAGAGCTTGCCTTTCCTTTTCTTTAAAAGCTTTGACTGTAATGAAAGCTGCAGCACTAATGCCCAGTTGTTGCTTTTGTTATTGCATGAACAACAAACAGATAAAGCGAAACTGGAATAACACAGCAAATCTTTCTGCGTCATTATCTTCTGTTTCCTCCATGTTCTCAGCAGCAAAAGCTTCAAATTAAACACAGAACTGCAGTGGAGCAGTTTCCTGTGGTGTGATTTGTGGAGGTGAAGTGCAAAAACATTAATAAATCAGTTATGACTCCTCGTGCTTGACCCACTTGATGTGTTGTTCAGTTTTTTCTGAGAATGCTCTTGATGTAGGCAAAAAAAACAAAGTCAAATTTTCTTCCACTTAATGGCATTGCTTGTGAAAAATCTATTGGACTGTGTTCTTCGGTCCATAGAATGTATTTAATTTTGTTTAACCTGATTAATGTGTGACAGGGTGGGTTGAAATGATTTATCTGCATGTTGTCCCTCACCCACTTCCATTGCCATCACCCTAACTTGGCGTGAAAAACTACTGATGTGAATAAATGCTGCTGAAGTTCCT
Source organism: Cetorhinus maximus (assembly GCF_964194155.1). Taxonomy (NCBI): domain Eukaryota; kingdom Metazoa; phylum Chordata; class Chondrichthyes; order Lamniformes; family Cetorhinidae; genus Cetorhinus; species Cetorhinus maximus. Next base: position 62,443,736 of record NC_135898.1, on the reverse strand, counting down.
TGTTGATTTGGAAACTTGGTTACTGAGAATTCTTTGGAAGCAGAGGATTGGTGGGGGAGGGGTGGGTGCAGGAAGAATACAGTTTTCTGTTTCAATGTGCACTTCTTTTTGTATGTCAAGAAATGACTTCAGGTCAAACTTTTTTTTTGTTACTACATTAGGCATAAAAGACATCATAGCTTTAGCTATAGGTAAAAAATGTAAAATTTCCTCCCAGTTAAATTACAGCCTGTAAAAAATCTATTGGACTGTGCCCTTCAGTCCATAGGACGTTTTAATTTTGCTTAACTTTATTAAGTTTCTTTCATTCTTTGTCTCTTCATGTGTTTTGAATTTATTTTGTGCACTTGCAAGTCAATTTCCAGAACAACCTGCTTCATTGCGCCACTCCTGATTAATGAGAAAGTCAAACATGAAAAACTAAATTCTAGGAGCATTTTTCTTCTGCAGTTTACTGACTTGAACATTAGTCAGTAAAGAGCACTGTGGCATCTAAAGTACAACCCCTATTCTAAAGTTGCTGGTGAAACATTTGGTTTATATTTTTGAAACATCTGCAAAAATTGAAAACCCTGAAATAACCTCACCAGTTGCTCCTCAGATTAAGCAGTTTTGTTTCAGATGCATAACGTCAACACTATATTCATCTTGCAACTCAATGTAATAAGGTTCGACCACAGGCCATTTTGGAAATAGTTTCCAACAGATTTCCAGCATCTGCAGTATTTTGCTTTTATCTTGGAAATAGTTTGCTTCTCTTTTGGCAAAACATGTTTCAGCGTCAATTAATTCAGTGGTATAATTAAGGGACATAAATATGAAATCCAGGAGAAATTTCTTTACCCTTAGAGTGGTGAGAATGTGGGACTCTACCACAGGAAATGGTTGAGGCAATTATCAATAGATACGTTCTTGGGGAAGCTAGATAAGCAGATGAGGTAGAAATGAATACTAGGATATGTTAATAAGGCAAGATGAAAAGGGGTTGGTGAAGGCTCACGTGCAATATTAATACCAGCACGGACCATTTGGACCGAATGGCCTCTTTCTGTGCTGTAAATAGTTTGTAATATGCTCTTCCTAATAGTCAACACATTTCTAGAATTTTTTTTTGTGTGGACAGGCACCCAGGAATTACAACAATGGAACCTTTAAGATTTTTTTTAAACAAATCAGCGGTTTGCAGCCAAAGTTATTTGCTCATTCTTCCCAAAATGAATCTGCTATTCAAATTCTCATTTAGCAATCTTAGGAGTTCGTGTCACAACTCATTCAAATTTGGTCAAATGCTTTAGAAAATGACCTTATTTATTTATTCCTGAAACATCATTGGTTTGTTATCTTTAAAGTTACAGAGCGGGATTTTCCAGTCCTGCCCACTGTGAGAATTGTCGCGGGCAGGACGGAATATTTGTCGGACCAGTAAAAGGTCCGGAACAGGAAAATCTCACCCTTAATGTCAAACCTTAAAATTGATCACTTTTCCTGAGGCTTCTGATTGGCAAATATTTAGTGTAATTAAATAAAATGTTGGTGGAGAGCAACAGAAGAGAACAAATAGCAACCTCTCTGCCAAGTTGAAAACAGGGATGGAACAAAGGCAGGTGGAATTCTGGCTTGAGTTCTGATGTTTTGTTTTGGTGATGAAAAATCAGACTTAATCAGATTATCAAGTTTCTGGGCAGCCAATGTGAACTATGATAATCTCCCACAAAGTTGGTCAGGGGACAACCCTATACACAAGATGCTCAAGAAAATTGGATCACGGGTCTGTACTGACCTAATGTGGATTAATAGGTGTTGACTCAGACATTTATACGTTTTGGGAGCCCAAAGCAGAATTAGTATGAGCTTTGCCAATAGCAAAAAGCTTCAAGCTGTTTATGTGGTCATTGGCTCAGAAAAATAAGTGAGCACGGTGCAGCAGAGAATTACAGATACTTAGAAAAATTAGAGCAGATAAGACCATTTTCTGTAGTGTTACGCAAGATTATAGATGCAGACATAACAATTGCAACATCTCAATGTGCTGTTTCATCCTGAGGTTTAAAAATAAATTGATGAGAAGAGTCCTGACCACTCTATTACAGTGACACCAACATGTTGCATGTTATGAATGATTCACCAACTGCTATGACTGTAACCTGTGTATTTTATTTAATGTCCTAAATTATCATTTTAATATGCCTGTAGAATACACAGAATTTCACCTAATGTTTTTGGAATATCTATGTCAGAGAGTACTTAAAATGTAGCTTTAAGATGTATGTAAGAGAACATAGTGTCATATATTTGCTAAAGTGTGACTGCAGCTGTTAGCTAGGAGTGGTCCTGCATGGTTACCAAGAATGAATTTGTATCTGAATGCACCTGGTGTGTATTTCATTGAATTGTAACAGGGATAATGGAAAGATTAAATGAGAACTTACCTGTTTGATCTTTTTATGAGGCAGGTTGAGTGAGACATAACGTGAGATCCTGTCCGCACATGTGCAGTCAGTTTTAAAAGTGAGGGCAGAGTTTATGAACCCTATCAGTGCCAACTATTGAACTTGGCTGTGAAGAGTGGCATATGTAATCAGTAAAGAAATATATATGAAAACATATAGATCTGTTTTGTGGTTCAATACAACTCTATGTCAACTTGAAATTGTATGAGAAGTCATGGGAGTGGGTGGAGGATACATTTCTCATTCAACCTACCTCATAAAATGAAAATCAAACATTTAAGTTTTCATTTGATCTTTCCATTTTATTTTGTAACGCTGTTTGAAATAACGTGAGATTTTCACAGCAAAACTCTGGCCCCGCAATGTCAGTTTAATGAATAACAAATTTTGCCAAATTTGCAGTTTCTGTAACACTCCTAGTGCAAACCAGCGACTGTTACACATGTAAGAAAACAGAGCCAAGAATGCCCAACACTGTGCTTCAAATGCTTGAGTTGTAAATCCAAGTACATGTGGAAAAAGAAAAACAGAGGCCAGGATTTTCCAGCCCTGTCGTGGGCAGGACCTGCCGCGGTCGAGGCGGTGCCCCAGCCCATTGACTTGTGGCAGGACCAGAAGATCGTGGCAGCGGGCAGTGCAGAAAATTCCGCCCATACCTTCTCAGGCATTTTCCCTCTCCTGAGGATCAAGTTGCTTCCAATTCAAAAACACAAAGAACAGTTCGTGTCTTTAATTCTGAACCAACACTATTCTTACAAGCATGCCCCTTACAGTGGGCAGTAGTGTATGTTCCAGTCCTGCAAGAGTGCCGATGCAAATGTACTTGCATTGTCTTTGATGGGCTCGTTGTAGAATGTTTGAAAAGTTTCTTCGCTTCTCCATCCTATGTGTTGCATTATGTCCACTACTGGGATCATGGCTAAGTTAGCTCCAGATGCAGCTGCAGCTCTTGTAGAGTGAGGTTTGAACACATTAACCTTTTCCTCCAAATATTTGGTAAGAGTTCCTCACGTCCATGTGCTGAGCACGATAAGGTTTTGCAACATGGTGGATGGCATGCATGAACAGGCTCTCCCATCGTTTTGAACAAACACCGTTACAAAATCAAACCTATCTGGGGACTTTTGCAATAACCGTGGCAATGTGTTTATTTTGGAGTGAAATCTCTTAACGTTGTAACAACAATACACATCAATTCGGTATAGGTTGTGCCTCCATAAAGCCCTAGTTTAAACCACACGTGAAGTAATTTGTCCAGTTCTGGGCACCACACCATAGGAAGTTTATATTGACCTTGCAGGGAGTGCAATGTAGGTTTACCAGAATGACACCTGGACTCCAAGAATTCAATTACAAGGCGGGATTACACAAACTAAGATGGTTTTCCCTGGATTTTTGAAGGTTAAGAGGTGATTTGATCAAAGATTTCAAGATATTAAGGGAACAGGTGGCATAGATTGGGAGAAATTTTTTTGTTGTTTGGGGAGTCTAGGATTAGGGGACATAGACAAAAAAATTAGAGCCTCCAGACTTTTCAGGAGTGAATTTAACGAACACTCTACACGGAAAGGGTGGTAGAGGTTTGGTACTCTCTTCCACAAACCACAGTTGATGCTAGGTCAATTCTAACTTTTAAATTGCAGATTGGTTAACAAAATTCTATCAATGTTAAGAGATTTGGGGAAAAAGTGGATATATGGAGCTAGATTGCAGATCAGCCATGAACTCGCTGAATGATGGAACAGGCCTGAGGGGCTAAACAACCTACTCCTGTTCCTATGTAAAAGCTGAGTGAGATTTAAAATAATTTTCCAAATATGAGTAAAACATAATTTGTAGCTTATGCAGTATGCTTAAAATAGAGAGATATAACATAAATTGCTAATGTGGATCATAAAATAAACATCCCAGCACCTTGTCTCAATATCGCGCAAAGATGTGGAATGTGATGACTCTTTGGTGAAATGACCTAGTCTTCCACTTTGTGGTAAATGAAACTGGCAAGGTATGAGGATTCATCATTTTATTTATGGTAATTGTGATGATGTGAAAACTGATTAGACTGGTGTCAGCAATGCAGTGATCACTGTTACATTTGTTTTCTTAACATTACCTTTTTTATTTGTGGATTTTGCTCGAGTCCTTTCAGACATTGTCTTAGCAAGGACATTTAATTAACTTTTGTTTCTTTGGTATCTGCTTCTTGAGTATCCCTTACACATAATTCTGAGATGTAATGTTGTATTATCCTTGTGTAATTGAGATATCTACCCATCCTCGAGAACTGAAATGTTGTTTCAGATACAGAAGTATCCACTTGTATCAGCTTGTCAATTTACACGAGCTGCTACAACCTGTCCTTCAAGGATTCATACAATACTGTTATTCTGAGAGTCAGTTTGATCATTTACCCGTCATTTCACAGAGTAAGGACTGAATCTCATCGAAATCCAAGGTTAAAAATGTTCTGATTCATTTAGAAAGTGTAGTCGTGTTAAGAATTAACAAATTAATTTGTCCCCTTTATTCCTCTTGTAAACAATTGTGCAAAACTCTCGTGCTCCTTTTGGCAGGTTGCTCTATAATTACTGTCAATTTGAACATTCTAAAAATGTAACTTTAGTCAGTTGATATACAATCATTAATACTTTGAATGAAACAATACAACATAAAATTGCTGAAGAGTGGTTTCGCCTGTAAAGTTACTGCATTAACGCTATATGCTAAGATATTTATGTTAACTCACAGGATGTAGGCATCGATGGCAAGTGCAGAATTTATTGCCCAGCCCGACTTGCTGTTGGGAGGCGGTGGTGCTGTAGGATATGGGGCGTTCGCACACTCATAGTTGTTAGGGAGGGAGTTCCAGGATTTTGACCCAGCAATGATGAAGGAACAGTGATTATATCTCCAAATCAGGATGGTATGTGAATTGGAGGTGGTAGTGTTCCTATGTGCCTGCTGCCTTTTGTCCTTCTAGGTGGTAGAGGTTGCGGGTTTGGGAAGTGCTGACAAAGAAGCCTTAGTGAGTTGCTGCAGTGCATCTTGTGGATGGTACACACTACTGCTACAGTACATCGATGGTGAAGGGGGAAACAAAGGTGGTGGATGGGGTGCCAACCCAGATAGCTGCTTTGCCTTGGGTTGTGTTGAGCATCTTCATGTTTTTGGAGCTGCACTCTTCCAGGCAAGTGGAGAATATTCCAGCAAACTTTTGTCTTGTGCCTTTTAAATAGTGGGATGGCTTTGGGGAGTTAGGGGGTGAGTCACTCTCTTTAGAATACCCAGCCTCTGGACTGCTCTCCCAAGCACAGTATTTGTGTGTCTGGTCCAGTTCAGTATCTGAACAAAGAACAAAGAAAAGTACAGCACAGGAACAGGCCCTTCCGCCCTCCAAGCCTGCGCCGATCATATTGCCCATCAACTAAAACATTTTGCACTTCCGGGGTCCGTATCCCTCTATTTCCATCCTGTTCATGTATTTGTCAAGCTGCCTCTTAAACACCACTATCGTACCTGCTTCCACCACCTCCTCTGGCAGCAAATTCCAGACACTCACTACCCTCTGCGTAAAAAACTTGCCCCGCACATCTCCTCTATAGTTTTCTCCTCTCACCTTAAATCTATGTCCCCTAGTAATTGACTCTTCCACCCTGGGAAAAAGCTTCTGACTATCTACTCTGTCCATGCCACTCATAATTTTGTAAACTTCTATAAAGTCGCCCCTCAATCCCCGTGGCTCTAGTGAGAACAATCCAAGTTTCTCCAACCTCTCCTCATAGCTAATAACCTCCAGACCAGGCACCATCCTGGTAAACCTCTTCTGCACCCTCTCCAACACCTCCATATCCTTCTGGTAATGTGGTGCCCAGAATTGCATGCAATATTCCAAGTGTGGCCTAACCAAGGTTCTATACAGCTGCAGCATGACTTCCCAGCTTTTACACTCAATACCCCTGCCAATGAAGGCAAGTATGCCATATGCCTTCCTGACTACCTTATCCACCTGCGTTCCCACTTTCAGTGACCTGTGGACCTGTACACCCAGATCCCTCTGCCCGTCAATGCACTTAAGGGTTCTGGTCAATGGTAACCCCTCAGGATGTTGCTAGTGGGGAATTTGGTGATGGTAATGCTGTTAAATGTCCAGGTGGGGTGTTTAGGCTCTAATTGGAGATATCACAGAGGTTATATTTTAAGGCAAATGGAATGTTGGTTTCTATTGCAAGAGGAATGGAATATAAAAGTAGGGAAGTTTTAAGGCTTTGGTGAGACAACACCTAGAACGCTGTATACAATTTTGACCTCCTTATTTGAAAAAGGGTATAACTTTATTAGAAGCAGTTCAGAGAAGGTTCACTCATTCCTGGGATGAAGTGCTTATCTTAGGAAGAAAGGTTGAACAGGTTGGGCCCATACCCATTGAAGTTTAGTAGAATGAGAGATGATTTTATTGAAACATATAAGTTCCTGAAGGGGCTGGATAGGGTGCATACTGGGAAGATGTTTCCTTGTGTAAGGAGACTAGAGCTAGGGGACACAGCTTAAGCATAAGAGGCCTTCCTTTTAAGGTGGACATGAGGAGGATTTTTTCCTGAGGGTCTTTAGATATGGAATTCTCTTCCCCAAAAGCCATTAGAGGTTGGTTCATTGAATTTATTCAAGGCTGAGTTAGTTAGATTTTTGGTAGACAAGAGAGTCAAGGGTTATGCAGCAGGGTGGGGGTGGGTCAGGTGTAGGAAAGTGGAGTTGAGACCACAACCAGATCAGCCATTATCTTATTGAATGGCAGAGCTGACATGAAGGGCTGAATGGCCTCCTCCTGCTCCTATGTCCCATGTTCATTTGTTCATTGTCTGGTAATTGTGTGGCATGAATGCTACTTATCAGCCCAAGCCTGAATATTGTCTAGGTTCTGCTGCACGCAGACATGGACTGCTTTGCTATGTGAGGAATTGTAAATGGAACTAAACACTAATAATTAGCAAATAATTAGTGCTGACCTTATGATGGAGGGAAGGTCATTGATGAATCAGCTGAAGGTGGTTGGTACTAAGACATTACCCTGAGGAACTTCTGCAGTGATGTCCTGGGGCTGAAATGGTTGGACTCCAAAAACCAAACCATCCTTCTTTGTGCTAGGTGTGACTCGAACAGGTGGAGTGTTTCCCCCTGATTCATATTGACTTCAATTTTACAAGGTAATTTCACAGAGACATAAGACATGGGAACAGGAGTAGGCATTTCTCCTCTTTGAACTTGCTCCACCATTCAATTCGTTTCTGGCAGATTTAAGACTTCGCCCCATTTTGTCCACCGTTGCTGTCGATCCTTTAATATCCTTACATTTCAGTAATCTACTCTTTCAGTTTGACTTGGCACCTACAGCCTTCTGGAAGAGAGAATTCCGGATTTCTATTACTTTTTGTGGGGAAGAAATGCTTCCAGATTTTGCTACTGCATTGCTTAGCTCTAATTTTAGGATCGAGCCCCATTGTTTTTGATCCTCCTCACCCACTAGAGGAAATAGTTTCTCTGTGTCTATCCTACCAAATCTTTTAACATACAGCAAGTAGCTGGTTGTGTAACGTTTGACATGGATGACGCTTAAACTATCCCCAAAACAAAAAAACAAAACTCTTTGAAGCTTTTTCATAATCTTTTAATTGAGTCTCTGAAGAAAGATTAGTGATGACCTCTACAGATGGGAAAGTAATAGTTGGAAATAATGAAGCAAACAGTGGATGAAAGTCAATTTGGAAGTGAGGATTCTACAGTCCTTTGAGAAATATAGGCTGGGTCTGGTAAATTGATATTGTTTCTTCGCTGCTGCTGAATGATTTATATGAGTGTGATTTACATTCAGCTTTAATAAAGTGGAAAACTGACTGTCGCAGTGCCTGCTTTCTTAAATATACCTGCTTATTTTAAGATGGCAGCGGAGGGTAATGATGGGAGTAAAATTTACAACAACAACTTGAACTGATATAAAACTTTTAATATAATAAAACAACCCAAGGCATTTCACAGGAACCTTATCGCACAAAATTTGACACTGAGCCACATAAGGCAATATCAGGACAGATGATCAAAGGCTTGATCAATGGGAGAGGTTTTAAGAAGCCTCTTAAAAGAGGAAAGTGAAGCAGAGATGTGTAGGGAGGATATTCCAGAACTTAAGGTCTAGCCAACTGGAAGCACGATCACCAACAATGGAGCAATTAAAATCAGGCATTCTCAAGACCTGGAAGGGTGCAGATATCTCGGAGGGTTTTAGGGCTGCAGGAGTAGAGGTAAGAAGGGGCGAGGCTATGGAGGGATTTGAAAACAAGATTAAGAATTTTAAAATCAAAAGGATTGCTTAACTGGCAGCAAGTGTAGGCCAGCGAGCGCAGGGACGATGGGTCAACCAGACTTCGAGTGAGTTAGTTCAATGGCAGCAGGGTTTTGGATAATCTCGTTTTATGGAGCGCAGAATGCGAGGGATTTGCCAGGAGTGCATGGGAATAGAACCGTCTTGAAGTAAGAAAGGCATGTTAAAGGTTCAGCAGCTGATGAACTGAGGCGGGGGCAGTGTTGGGCAGTGTTACAGAGGTGGAAGTACACAGTTTTAGTGATGGCACAAATACGTGGATTGGAAGGTCAATTTGGGGTTAAAAATGACACCAAGGTTGCAAACATGGCTAAGCCTCAAGGTAGTTGCCAGGGAGAGGGATGGAGTCAGTAGCTAGTGACTGAAACAATGTATTTAGTCTTCCCAATGTTTGGTTGGAGGAAATTTCTACTCATCCAATACTGGATATTGGGCAAGTTGTCTGACAATTTAGAGACAGCAGAGAGATTAAGGAAGGTGGTGGTAAGGTACAGCTGGGTGTTGTCAGTATACATGTAAAAATTGATGTGGCATTTTTTTTTTTGTTGATGTCACTGGGGGGCAGCATGTAGATGAGAAACCAAAGGGCACCAGGGTAGATCCTTGGGGGAATATGGTGCAGGAGCAGGAAGAGGAAGCAGCTTGGGCTGAGAAGTGGCAAGTAACAATCGTGGCCACACAAATGCCAGGCAATGACCATCTCCAACAACAGAGAATCTAACCATTGCCCCTTGACAGTCAATGGCATTACCGTTGCTGCATCCCCCACTATCAACATCCTGGGGGTCACCATTGACCAGAAACTGAACTGGGCTAGCCATGTAAATACTGTGGCTACAAGAGCAGGTCAGAGGCTAGGAATCCTGCTGTGAGTAACTCACCTCCTGACTCCCCAGAGCCTGTCCACCATCTACAAGGCACAAGTCAGGAGTGTGATGGAATATTCTTTGCTTGCCTGGATGAGTGCAGTTCCCACAATATTCAAGAAGCTCAACACCATGCAGGACAAAGCAGCCCGCTTGATTGGCACCACATCCACAAACATTCACACCCTCCACCGCTGATGCACAGTGGCAGCAGTGTGTACCATCTACAAGATGCACCCCAGGAACTCACCAAGACTCCTCAGACAGCACCTTCCAAACCCACGACTACTACCATCTAGAAAGACAAGGTCAGCAGACACATGGGTACACCACCACCTGCAAATTCCCTTCCAAGCCACACACCATCCTGACTTGGAAATATATCACCATTCCTTCAGTTGCTGGGTCAAAATCCTGGAACTCCCTCCTTAATAGCAATGTGGGTGTACCTACATCACATGGAATGCAGCGGCTCAAGAAGGCAGCTCACCACCACCTTCTCAAGGGCAATTAGGGATGGGCAATAAATGCTGGCCTAGCCAGCAATGCCCACATCCCATCAACGAATGTGAAATATAAGAAATCAAGTGATTCTTTGTCTATGCTTAGATAGATAGGAACTGAACTAGCTGAGAGCAATCCCACTGAGTTGGCTGACAATGAAGAGGTGTTGAAGGAGGATCATGTGCTGAACCATGCCAAAGGTTGCAGATAGGATGAAGGGATATAGTTTGCCTTTGAGGCATGATAGAGCCTGGTTTCCATTACAGTCCAGTAACAGCTTTAAAAACACCTTTAACTGGGAAGAATGCTCTTATGTCAAATGTGGTTTCTATTGATTTGGGAAGTACAAGAATTTTTTTTAACTTATGTTTTATATTGCTGTTCAACAGAAAAAAAACTTTGTTTCCAATGCTCTTTGTGTCTCTTGCAAGTCAGTTCTCCTTTTGCATTTGATGTTCAGATGGAAAACAATGGCATGGTTCTAATTTATCCTCCTTGGCATCATTGTTACAGATTCTGGAAATTTCTGTCACCCATTGTGCTATTGTCTTCTGGTCAGGCTTTCATTGTAATATATTAATTCAAAGTGTGTATTTTCTTATGGTGGAACATGTTATTTTATGCAAACTAATTGCTCTCCTAACCGGTCTCCCATTCACCACGCTTCATAAAAAGGAATCCAAAATTCCGCCTATATTTCTCACGTTCACCATTTTATTTAGTAGCTGTTATCTTTTTATGTTCCAGTTCACACCCGTGCTCGCTGACACACATTGGTTCCCAGTCCACTGGACTTATACATGCCTCACTTCCTTTCCCTCAGTTGACTGTTGTATCTTCAGGTGTCCAGGCCCTAAGTTCTGGAATTCCCTCCCTAAATTGCTTTGCCTCTCCACCATGCTCTCTCCTCCTTTTAAGATGTTCCTAAACCAATCTCATAGCTGTTCTACTGTCTCTTCCTTTGCCTCGGTCTCAATTTTTGTCAGATTAAACTCCTGTGAATTGCCTTGGGAGATTTTACTAAGCTAAAGGTGCGATATATCCAAGTTTTCAGTCAACTCTCCTAATATCTCCTTGTGTTGCTTGGTAATAAATGTTTCATAATGCTTCTGCAAAGCTCCTTGGGATACTTTCCCATATTTAAAGGCACTAAATAAATGGAAGTTGTTACTTTTTCCATTGAAATCTTTTAAGTTTATTCATAACACTGCAAAATGTATTGCTTTAAGTTAGTTGCTAATAAAATCTGGCCTTAATTACAAATCTAGCAGTAAAAGTATAATGAAGAATTGGAATATTCAGAATTACTTGTTAATTTGATCTGCCCTTTAATAAGTGGCTCAATGCATTTCCAGTTGCCTGGCCTTAGTCATTAGTCACTATATTAAACCTAGAATCTGTGGAATGACCTGATTACTGCTCAACCTCTTTAATCTCCAAATTGCAATGATCTGTCTGGTTTTAATTGGACCGTAAATTTACTGCCTGTACTTACAGCTTTAGTTCTTCTGAAAATTGTTTGAACAGTTTAACTTGCAGCATTTCCCATATCTACATTTCTGTTTGCATCAAGAGTTTTGTGTGCTTGAAATATTTTAAGTACATATCCTATTAAAGGGAATAAACCATTTTAACTAAAGGGATTAAATTGGTTAGGGCAATGCGCATTAATCAATAGTCAGCAATTGCATTTTTAAAATATACTCTTCAGAGATATCAAGAGGACAACTTTAGACGGTTATCAGATATTTTGGATATGATAACTATGACCATAGTTTGGCCAGGCAACATCTTGATGATTTAACTTTAGAATGACTGTTTCAACACTGAAATTGTTAGCTGTGTGCTATCTTCTATAATTGGATTGAATCAAGTTGAGAATTCTCAGTTTGTCTTGTATCTGGGTTTGCAGAAAGGTTGGAATACATCTTTTTAAATCTTCCTGGCTGGATAAGAATCAGTGGCATTTTTGACCAGTATGAGCAAGCATTTGCCATTTGCAGCATTGCACGTAGTTTTGCTATTTCCAATGCCCAGTTCAGGCACCCAGTACTAACTGCTCTTGGCCCACTAATTTTCCTTAGGCTAATGAATGTATTGTTAGCAGGACAGACATTTTTCTTCGTCTCTGAATCTTCAACAATGAGGACTTCTAAGGAGAAATGCAATGTTATTTTTGAAAAATAAGTACTATCCTCTGTCTTTGCAAACTATGCCATCTATCTCTGTAATCTAATCACAAAGTGTAACCATGAACTCACCAAAGCTATTTTCTAATGTCTGCAAATCCTTGTCCTCAGATTTGCCTTTGACTTTGTTCCTGGAGTTGAGAACTTTCATGGGTACACCCCTTCATATTTTGCCACTCTGCCTTTTTTTTGCTGGTTCTTCAAACTGTGCAAAATATCCATGCCTCACTGCCTTGGTGAGCTGCTGTAGTGCAGTCACTTTAAGCAATGTAGAACAAAAAGTGGCCTTTTCTGTCATTTCCTTAATACAGTTCAAAGCTCTTAGAGAAGGATATACTGATGGGGTGAGATGAGAAGAGGTGGTAGGAGGCTCATGTGGAGCTAAATGGGCTGAATGGCTTGCTGTAGACAAAATAGAGGAGGTAAATGACATGTAATGGTAATGGGTTGGGGGGTGAGCAAGAAATGGTGGAAGAGAGAATACATAGGCAGACAGAAAACTGGGGTGGGGGGTGGGGGGGTGCGGAGGAGATGAGTGAAGGAGGAGTATTGGGTAAGCTTGGAAACAAACAGGGAAATTAATGAATTAAAGAGAGCACAATAGAGACAAATTAAAGCACAGCAGACCAGAATAGGAAATGTGACTCAGACCAGAATAAGAAATGTGAATCAGACAAAAAGGGGTCACTAAAAGTGTGGAAGAAAAACAAAGCGGAAGTAACATAGAATTAAAATAGATTTGAAATAGTCATAGGAAGAAGGAGAATCATGTGTTTAAAGTTTCTCTGTTAGCAATGTCATGGGATCAATGACATCCTGTAATATAGCACCATGTATTACTGGACAGTAAATACAGAATCCAGCATTTGGCTTTAACTTTAATTACATCTCTGGCCACCAACAACAGTGAGGAGAATGTCCAATCTGCATGTTAATGTGAGTAATATTACTTTGAATAATACTGCTTTATAAGAAGGTGCATGAGTATGACCACTCAGTATTCCAGTGGAAATGCATGCCACCACTTTGCATCCTCCCACAACTATGGCTGACAACTCAATGGCATGGATGGTTAAACCTGTTTGCCACCACTCCATGATACTCCAAGTTATTTCACCATCTCATGCTGTTTTGTGTAAAGCATATAGTGGAATACTTAGAAGTAAGTTCATGAGTCGTGAGGTTACTCTGTGTATACCTACCTATTATTTGCTTTCAAGTCATAGGGTGTATTCCACCCTCTACATCTTGACAGTGTTTCTTGAACTTTTTATTATCCTCTAATATGTAATTTTTTCTTGTGTCTGGAAACATGTCCAGTAGATCTTGATTACTGAGTTTCATCCATTATGGCATCAGCTACATTTTACTTTGTCGTTGCTCAGTCCAGAAAAAACAGTAAAAAGGAAACTTTTGTTTGAAAAGAAGTTAGGCATATATCATAGCAATTGCGAGCTATCAATCTCTTGTCTGATCCTAGACCAGTCTGAACAATTCCAACAGTTGAAATTTGAAGCTTTTTGAGCAGGGGTACCCTGAAAATAGTAGCACCACAGAGCTAACTCCCAAACAGATGATCAGAGACAGGGTGAATCTCGAGCACAATGTATTAACTTAGAACAGAGGTAAAACAGTCAGCAATGCAATTAAGCTTAAAAAAATATTCAGGAAGTTCTTGCATGAGTGTGTGATCATTTAAAATTTGGTGAATACCTTAAGGCTGTGTTAACTGTTGGGACAGACTGTACAGTTTTAACAACTCAAGTTTTACCTAACAACCCTCAAGCTTCATTTTCATCATCTGAGATCTGAAAGGTTTATGACTGATTGATTGTTAAGCATTGTTCTTTAAATAATCCTAGACATTAAACAGTGAGGAAAAAAATCTGAACATGTTGAGTTTTGAAAAAGGTAACGAAATGCAGAATGCAGCGACTTGTTCAATAGGCACAAACCAAAATTAGGAAAACTACTACTCCAGGTGGTGGAAAAATAGTCGGCTGGAAATGGGATAAGAAAAACAGCTGACGTTTCACTCAGGAAACCACAAAAGCTGTCCTAAACTCTTGCTATGTGTATGCCATGAGGCTGCAGATCTAAAAAAGAAAAGACTATTCTGCACTGAATTAGCCTGGAGAAAAAATACCCCTGAGGCTGATGTAACATTTCCTGTTATCGTTGGCTTTTATAAAGAACTAGGTAACCCTGATTGTGCTAACAGGGCTATTTCTGCAGTAACCGCTGAATAAAAACGAAACATTTTTTTTTCTGGGTGTCAAGCAGCTTTATGCAATGATGCCAGTATTTGAAACAATCACATATTTCACCATATCTCACCCCCATTGTGAGTATCAATAATGGGACCCCAGTAACAGGTATTGCAAGCTGTAAGGAACAAAACCACTTCTGAGTTGTAGCATCACATCAAGAGAATAAAAAATGTGATTTTAGTCTCTTTCAACTTATATAGATGCTAGGCCCTCTTTGATATTGTTCCAGATGGCTTTCCTTTACATGTACAAGGCATTAAGTGTTCGCAGGTAAGAGACGATCATGATTATAAGATCTCACCGGACATATGGCTACATGCTATCCAACTGGTTTTCTTGTCTAGTGATCAGGAACCGACGTTGATTTTTAATTTTTCTTACTCCCGTTCCTAACTCTGGGGTACAGCCATGAATTGTGAAATTGTAGCCTGGCAAATCAAGAA
Source organism: Cetorhinus maximus (assembly GCF_964194155.1). NCBI lineage: Eukaryota > Metazoa > Chordata > Chondrichthyes > Lamniformes > Cetorhinidae > Cetorhinus > Cetorhinus maximus. Next base: position 62,428,641 of record NC_135898.1, on the reverse strand, counting down.
TTGACGCTGAAACACTCTTGATTGCATGGTTCAATTACCCACAACATTGTTTCAAGGCGTACTAACTAGCTGTTGAATGAGTTGACAAATAAATATCTATGAATGTGTGCAAGAATATTGATTCTACATTTGAGACTGTAGACAGTTCTGGAGTATATGCTTTTTATACTGAGTTTTGTCAGTAGACCATTATGATTAGTCTAGATAATTTTTTCCCAGCATGGGACTCCATGAACTGGCCTATGCTAATTATTGTGACATTGCATATTAAGTGACAATGAAGGGATGGAAAGGAGCGTGGGGAGGCAGTGGCGCAGTGGTATTGTTACTGGAATGGTAATCCAGAGACCCAGGGTAATGTTCTGGGGACTTGGGTTCAAATTCCACCCAAAAAAATCCGAATTAAAAGTCTAATGATGACTGTGAAACCATTGTACATTGTTGTAATGTTAATTCATTAATGCACTTTAGGGAAGGAAACCTGGTCTGGCCTACATGTGATTCCAGGCCCATGGGAATGTGGTTGACTCTTACTGCCCTCTGAAATGGCCTAGCACACCACTTGGTTCTCAAGAGCAATTAGAGATGGGTAATAAATGCCCACAACCCATGTTTCTTGAAGCCTATACATGACACTCTGTTTATCATGACCCTATTTTCTGCCCTCAGTACATTAACTGCAATGGAGAAATTAATTCTTATACACAGAGTTTGGTACATTAGGTAATTATCATGTCAATGATCTTATGGAGCTGGTATAGAAACATGTCACTGGCTCCAGCAACGATGAGTATGCAGTTTAGGGGAGATGGTGGCATAGTGATAATATCACTAGGCAGAGGCCCACGCTAATGCTTTGGGGACTGGTGTTCAAATCCCACTATGGCAGCTGTTGGAACTTAAGTTCAATTAATTAATCGAAAATAATTCAGTAATGGTGACCGTGAAACATCATCAAGCATTGTAAAACACCTGGTTCCCTAATGTCTTTTAGAGAAGGAAATCTGCAATCTTTACCTGATCTGGCCTACTTGTGACTCCAGACCCAAACAATGTGGTTGACTCTTAACTGCTCTCAAGAGCAATTAGGGGTGGGCAACAAATGCTGGCCTTGCCAATGAAAGAATTTTTAAAAAGGTTGTTACAGTACACTAACAGTGAGCAGTACCATTGTCAGACAAACGCATCTATGGTTAATATTTAACAAATAAAATTCTGAAGATAGGAAATTAACTTGGAGGAGAAAGAATTCAGTAAGTGAGTTACTGACATAGGGTTGTAATGTGACTTGAACACATAGCAATGCCACATACATAGGAATGAATAAATGTAGATGTACTTTTACAATAGTAATTTTATATACGTTTTACAAAAACACATCTGTTTTGATTTTGTTCTCAATAAAATAATGGGTTGTGATTTTGTATTGAGGCACCTGTTTGTGTAATTTGAGCTACCATTGAAAACTGGAAACTAGATAGTCAATGAATTAAATATTGTTAGCAGATGTTGAATGTGATACTCAAGTTGGGGCACAAGTAAGTGCACTTAAATATGGATAAAATTGGATACAGAAAAAATTTTGTAGTACCATTTACGCATCTGCAGTCACTTTACTATCTTGCGTGCTTCGATTGTATGTTGCAACCACTTACTTGATGGTTGTTAATGCTTGGGAAAGCATATTAATACATTTCACATCTCAGTATATACTTTACTGCACCTCGCAGTAACTTAAGTACTTTTCTTTGTTAATGGAGCATAATTTATCTATTGCCATAGTTAAAAATCGAAGCTTAACATTGCTTTCCAACTACAGCTGCAAACAAAGAACACTTCAAATAGTGATCTAGTATGCATTGGAACTTTATCTAACTTTTGAGTAGGGAATACCAATACTGCATAATGGAAATTGCTGCAGTCAGGGTCATAGCATCATAAGGTTTAATTTGTTTTGGAAAAGGGCACAGGGCAATCTGGAGTAAAAATCATTAGTTGGGGAGGGCCAACTTCAATGGGTTGAGAATGGATCTGGCCCAGATAAATTGGATTCAAAGATTGGCAGGCAAATCTGTAATCGAACAATGAGCTGCCTTTAAAGAGGAGGGATTTCAGTACAGTCGAGATACATTCCCACGAGGAGGAAAGATGGGACAAACAAAGCCAGAGCTCCCTGAACGACAAAAGAGATAGAGAGTAGGACGAAGCAGAAAAAGGGTGCACATGACAGATGTCAGTTGGATAATCCAAGTCAGAGCCAGGCTCAATATAGAAAATTCAGTGGGAATATGAAGAAGAAATAAGAGAAGCAAAGAGAGAGCATGAGAAGAGATTGACAGCTAACGTAATTAATTCAAAAAAAATCTTCTTTCGCTATATAAATAATAAAAGAGATGAGAGGAATGGGGCCATGAAGGGACTAAAAGGGGATTTATGCATGGAGACAGAGTAATGACTGAGGTACTAAAAGACTACTTTGGTTGCATCTTGTTCTTTGGTCAAGACAGTTTCAAAGCCATAGTGAAAGAGGAGATAGGTAAGACAACGGATGGGCTAAAAATTGATAAAGAAGAAGTGTAAAAGCCAGCTATGCTTAAAGTTGATAAGTCATCAGGATCAGATGCAATGCATCTGAAGATACTGAGGGAAGTAAAGGTGGAAATTGTGGAGGTGCTGGCCATAATCTTTCAATCCTCCTTAGATACAGGGGTGGTGCCAGTGGACTGGAGAATTGCAAATGTTACGCACTTACTCAAAGGATTTAAGGATAAAACAATTTAATCTCAGTTGAAAACTTTAAGAAATGGTGATCTGGATAACATTAACAGTTGTTTGGACAAATGTGGATTCATTAAGGAAAGCCAGCTCGGATTTGTTAAAGGCAAATTGTGTTCAGCTAATTTGGTTGAGTTTTTTTGACAGTTGAAGCCCATGGAGTAAAAGGGAATAAAAGTGACAATGGCGGCAGGTAGTGGTGATCCACGTTCCTGAAGTGCTGCAGTCCGTGTGATATAGGTGTTACCCATAGTATTGACTTTTCTGCCCGTGGTTTTGATACAACTCAATGGGTTGTCGGGCCATTACAGAGGGCAGTTAAGAGTTGCATATAAGCCAGACCAGGTAAGATTGGCAGACGTCCTCCCCTTAAGTGAATCAAATGGTTTTTTACTAAAATCTGGTAGTTTCATGGTCATTAATTCCATATCTATTGCTTATGACATATTTATTAATGAATTGAATTTAATTTCCCTAACTGCCACGGTGGAATCTGAACTTATGTCTCTGGAGCACTTAGCCAGATGTCTGAATTACTGGTCCAGTAACATTATCACTATGCTGCTGTTAGTTTGTGCTATCTGGTATAGTTAAGTGAACTGTTAAGTTTTTAGTTGTTGGATCAAATGTGTTTTCTATGTTTAATTTAAAATAACAGCATAGCATCTACATTGAAAAAAATGAAATTCCGATATGAAACTTCCATAAAGCATTCCACTGTGTTTCATAGGCTGATTATGAGATGCTTTATCCTTCCATGAATGTTAAACTATTGGATATTAGAAAGAAAGAAATGGTTCTATGTACATAGCACCTAATGATGGTTTTTCTTTACGTTCGTTCATGGAATATGGGTGTTGCTGGCTAGGCCAGCATTTATTGCCAATCCCTGACTGCCCTTGAGAAGGTGGTGGTATGCTGCCTTCTTGAACTGCTGCAGTTCATGTGTTGTAGGAGGACCCACAATGTTGTTAGGAAGGGAGTTCCAGGATTCTGATCCAGTGACAGTGAAGGAATGGTGATATAATTCCAAGTCAGGATGGTGTGTGACTTGGAGGGGAACTTGTAGGTAGTGTAAAGAACATATCTTTTTATTTGTGGTTAGACTGTTGTAAAGAACATATCTTTTTATTTTCTGTTGGACTGTGGATTAAAATACAATGGCTGCAGGTTGAACGACATGTACACTGGAACAGGATGAGAGATGTATACAATGTTGCAGTCCTGGAACAGTGTGCCATGAAAGACAGGGTGGTGCCGGAAAGGAGTCTTGGACCAAGAGAGCTGCTTGGCAGCAGCATTTAATTTGGCTCCTGACTAGGTGACCTGGTTTAGTGTGAGACCAGTGCAGCAGAATAGCTCCTAGTCTGAAAGGGAAAATACCTAAAACCTCTTTCCCCTGTGTGTGGAACATTCTAATAATTCCACAACAATAGCTAGCTGGCTTTTTCCCCTCGTATCTCTAGAACCTGCTTTTTCTCTGAAAACCCCATCAAGAGGCAAGGGGGAAAACCACTGTTAGAGACATTGAAAGGCAAGCACTCAACCAGTGAACTACATACTGAAAGTGCTGGAAGACCACCTCGTGTAATCAACAAGAACTGAAAGGTATTTGGAAGACATCGATCAAAATCAACCTATTGAATCCTGTACTCTGGAATTGGTGCTATTGAACTGTTTTATCCCACACTTAAGATCCATGTTTTTCTGTATCTTATGTGTCTTGTATGTGTGTGTGTGTGTGTGTGTGTAAGGATATAAGAAGGGCATAGAGTTTAAGTTATAGTGTTAGAAATTAGCAGTTCATATTCCTTTCTTTTGCCACTGCTTAACGATGGTTTATTCAATAAACAGTTATTTACTTTTTAAGTTTACAAACCTGGTGCTCATATTCTGTTAACCTAAATTAAACAATTAGGTAGAATTGGGACAATCTGGTGGTTTGGTCAAACTTTTCACATTTGTCGCGGCTCGGGGGACAGTGGGGCTTGATATTACAGCACACTATCCCCAGTGAATTGTGACAATAGTCATGTTCCCATGCATCTGTTGCCCTTGTCCTTTTAGGTGGTAGAGGTCTGTGGGTTTGAAAGGTGCTGTTGAAAGAGCCTTGGTGAGTTGCTGCCACTGTGCGTTGGTGGTGGAAGGATTGAATATTGAAGGTGGTGGACAGGGTGCCAATCAGCAGGCTGCTTTGACCTGGATGGTGTCACTCTTCTTGAGTGTTGTGGGAGCTGCACTCATTCAGGCAAGTGGAGAGTATTCTATCACACTTCTGATTTGTGCCTTGTAGATGGTGGACAGGCTTTGGGGAGTCAGGTGGTGAATTACTCTCTGCAGAATTCCCAGCCTCTGATCTGCCCTTGTAGCCACAGTATTTGTATGGCAGGTCCAGTTCAGTTTCTGGTCAATGGTCACCCCTAGGATTTTGATGGTGGGGGATTCAGTGATGGTAATGCCATTGAGTGTCAAGGGGAGATGATTGGATTCTCTCTTGGTGAAGATTGTCCTTCTGTGGCGTGAATGTTACTTACCACTTATCAGCCCAAGCCTGAATATTGTCCAGGACTTGCTGCATATGGGCATGGACTGCTATGGTATCTGAGAAATTGTGAATGGTGTTGAACGTTGTGCAATCATCTGCGAACACCCTACTTCTGACCTTATGATGGAGGGAAGGTCATTGATGAAATAGCTGAAGATGGTTAGGTCTAAGATGCTACCCTGAGGAGCTCCTGCAGCAATGTCCCGGGACGGCGATGATTGACCTCCAACCATGACCATGTGCTAGGCATGACTCCAACCAGCGGAGAGTTTTCCCCCGATTCCTATTGACTTCAGTTTTGCTAGGGCTCCTTGATGCTACACTTGGTCAAGTGCTGCCTTGGTGCCAAGGGCAGTCACTCTCACCTCACCTCTTGAGTTCAGGAGGTCAGGAGCTGAGTGGTCCTGGCAAAACCCAAACTGTGCGTCATTGAGCACGTTATTGCTGAGTAAGTGCTGCTTGATAGTAGTGTCCGTGACACTTTCCATTACTTTGCTGATTGAGAGTAGACTGATAGAGTGGTAATTAGCGGAGTTGGATTTGTCCTTTCTTGTGTACAGGACATACCTGGGCAATTTTCCACATTGTCGGGTAGATGGCAGCGTTGTAGCTGTACTGGAACAGCTTGGCTAGGGGTGCGGCTAAATCTGGAGCACAAGTCTTCACTACTATTGCCGAAATGTCGCGAAGAACTTGGATTATCCTGGCGTGTAGTGTCTGTTAGGTGGACACATGACAGCTAAGATCCCATAAGCAGCAAAGTTCCAATAAACAGATGCATATTTCAACATGAATACCCATATTAGAGAATTTAAGGAACAAAACAAAATTGCTGCAGAAACTGGAAACTCCTTTTAACAGTAGGAAGGAACTGTATTGGGCAGAGATAGAGGAATTTGTGCACAGTAGAAAGGAGGATATAAAATTTGCTTATGAATAAGCATTGTTATTTTAAGCTATTCTTAGATACATTTTTTCTCATTCATTTAAATGAAATTAGCAAACTCCCTTCACTCTTGGAGACATTGCCACTTTGAAATGTCCCACTCCAACTCAACTGCTTTTGTGTGGGAGCAATGGTGAAATGGCACTGCTGAACTGTATTGCTGATGAAAGATCAGAAGTTGGTGCCAAGCTGGTGATGCTGGCATTGGAAGGTGGTACTATCCATCAAAAGCATTCAGCAAGAACTCTTCAGATGGTTTACGGGGTTGCTTCTGAAATGCAAAGTCTTCCTTTCATTTCTCCCTTTCTCACTTTCTAACACGACTGTTGCTATTAGAGACCATCATGTAATGTAAAGGATGTAATTGTGCAAGCCCCTCATCAGTGCTGCTTGCTCTGTAATTATAGCCCACTAACAGTAACTTGGAAAGGTAAGGCTTTGTGATTATACAATTGTGAAAGAATGTGATTTCATTGGTTTGTTAATTGGAGAGAAAAGAAGGCATTCTTTCCATTTTAGTGAATGAGAAATTTTCTTTCCCACCTTATGCAGTTCTCACAGAAAATTGCACACAGGAGACTGCAACCTGTTCAGGGCAAATCTCAGAATCTCTAGGTCAATGCTTTCCCCTAAAAACACCATGGAAGGAATTTTGACCTTATTTGCACAAAGAAGACTCAATTATATATTTTGCAACACAATAATGTAACCACGCATCCAATTCTGCCTTGCGTTTTGTTTCTCCCTACAATTTAATCAATAGTAAGGTAAGAATTGGAACACCAAATTCCAAACTTTGTAATGCACGAGGTGTAGTGTCTGCTATACTGTACAGTGCAAGCTGTCCCCAACAGAAAAAGTAGCAACAACATAATCAGGCTTCCAATCCAGGATTTGAGTTTGCGGTAGTGACAGTACCCTGGCCTGATACTGTGGAATAATGGACAGGATCTTCTGCGAGGCGGCAGTCATTGTTGGATTGCCCTCTGCTCAAACCTTTCGACTCCCCGATGGTGCTTCGCGTTTCTGGCCAGGTATTCCGAACCTGACTTCTCCAGAAATGCAAAGTGTACAGTCCCACGAAGAACTCCATCGCAGTGCTGTAGCATTGAGGGCAAAACAAGCCACGCTCCCTTTTTAAGGCACTAGCTGCCATAAGGTAAGTTTAAATGTCCAATGTCAATATTAGTAAATGGGTAGGGTGGTAAAGTGAGTAGGTAAGTGGGTAAGTGAGTGCGGTGGTGGGGGGGTGTGGGTGGGTGTTGGTCAGGGAGGTTGTCATGTGTGGGCTTGTCGGGTGGTGGGTGTTGGTCAGGTAGGTGGGTATTCGGGGGCTCTCGCATGGTTGGGAAGGGTAGTTGGGCCGGGTCGAGGGTTGGTTTGGGAGTCGGTTGTCAGTCCAGTCAGTTTTGGGGGGTAGTTGGGTTTGCCTGGGCTGGGGGTTGGGGAGCTGGTGGAGGTCAGTTCTACAGCTACTCAGGAGTTAGAATAGAGATTTTTCTGTCTTACGTGGATAGTTACCCAGGGAATGTAAGTACCATGGAACTGTCCAAAGTCTCCAACTCTTAACTCCGAGATTCCTGGGTGCAAGGGAATTGCCCGTCTGAAGTTCAAAGGCAATTTCCACGGAGGTCATCATGTCGGGACTTGCGCGTGGTCCCGACAAGTGCCTTGGGTCTTTCATCTGGTCTCCGACAATCCCATTATGTTTATGTTGTAGAAAAATACAGGATTGTGGATCAAAATTCAAATATGTTTTCTAAGCAAGCTTCAAAGTTGCAAAATAAATGCCTTTTAAAAAAAGAAAAGGACTATTTCAAGTTACAAAATGAACATAAGAAATAGAAGCCAGGAGTAGGCCATTCTTGCCCCTCACATCTGCACTGCCATTCAATACAAAATACAAGGCATTCAATAAAATCCTGGCTAATCTTGTACCTCAGCTACACTTTCCCATACTATCCCATATCCCTTGACTCCCTTGTTATCCAAAGATTTGTTGATTTCTAATTTGAACGTACTCATCGACTGAGCACCCACACATCTCCGGGCTAGAAAATTCTTAAGATTCACAACCCATTGAGTGAGGAAGTATCTCCTCATATTAGTCCTAAATGGCTGACCCCTTATTCTGAGGCTGAGTTTGGTTGGTTCCAAACTTAGTTGGGAGGGTTGCCAAAAGTTATATTCATCTTTTTCCTTTCAAAGAGCATTGTATTATTTAGCTGTGTGATGAGAATATGCTTTCCAGCATGCCAGCCCTCTAGTGCAAACTTGAGATCAAATCATATTCCGGTTTGAACACAACACGAGATTATCCGCACTAGAATAAGGTGATTCCATGTGGAAGAAGAAAAATGGTTACCAACCATTTGGCAGTTCAGCTTTCGTGACAATAACTACTTACATGGGGCCTTTAACATAATAAAATGTCCCAAGGCGCTTTATAGGAACGATCCAAAACAACGTATGACACCGAGCCACATAAGGAGAAATTGGGTAAGATGACCAAAAGCGTGTTCACAAAAGGTAGGTTTTAAGGAGCTTTTTTAAGGTGGAAAACAAAGCAGAGAGATGGAAAAGTATAGGAAGAAAATTCCAGAGCTTGGGGCCAATAAACTGTTGAAGGCACAACCACTAGTGGCCAAATGGTTAAAATTGGGTATGCTCAAAGGACCCGAATTGGATGAGCAGATATCTTGGAGGGTTGTAGGGCTGCAGGAGATGACAGAGTTATGGAGGCATGAGGCCATGTAAGGATTTGAAAACAAGGATAAGAATTTTAAAATTACAGACACGCCCTTATTCTGTTTCTAACTGATTTGAAGTGTGAAATATTATTTCTTCACTGCTTTGTTAATGAACTGGTAAGTATTCTGGGTATAATATTGAAGAGAAAGGGAAGATCACATGATATTGCATGATAGATATTATCTTGTCTTTCATATTTAAAAATCCTGAAATATTATATATGCCCACTGATTTTTCCCTCCTGGATTATTGAGCCTGATCCATCGATTTGCAGAGGGATAAATTACATTGAAGAATAGGGTGACTGTGCTGAAAGTAGGTAGTCCAATTCCCCCTTTTTGCAATGTAACACATAACATCTATATGTGAAAAGATTTGGGTCAGACATAATACTGAGCTCTACTTGTGCAGCAAGCAGCTGAAATACTTAGCTTTAAGTATTTAAAGCTAAGACTTTAAATTCTGTCTCACTTCAGGAGTATGATTTTGAAATGGTTGCTGAGTCAGATATTTCAATTCAATGTTCTGTCCTTAAAATAAAATGTATTCGAGACTTATAAAACAGTAAGCTGATTTAAAGGTTGCGAACTACTATGAAGCAGGACAAACACTGCATTGTATTTCAATACAGAGTTTTAAGCAAAGCTTTGGAAAACATTCAATGGTTTGCTGGGGTTTTGGTTGAAGTAAAACCTTTTTTGGTTAGCATGAATGCTGGTGCTTTCTTTAAAGTGTAAATGCATGAATTGGACATGTGGCAACTCTTGAGGCATAGAAATAAAACTTTCCACAGCAGTTGATGTGACTCATCTAAACACCAAAGCAACATTTTTGACAATTATTAAATACCAAGGCAATCTTTCACTGTTTTAATAACCTATTATTTTCCAACTGCTCCACTGGAACCAAGAACATCATCTTGTATTTATGAAGCTGTTTAATGTTTTTTTTTGCCATGGGAATCTATATTTTAAAACTTTTTTAATTTGTTGGTATTAACTTCATATTACTTTTGAGTTGCTTCAAGTGCAATTAGAAGGTTTACTCTGACCAGTTATGGATGTACTTACTGTAAGTTTAATTTCTATTCTGTATATTTGGTTTGCAGTGACCTTTGCTTTTGCCTTTTTTCGGGATGGGATGAGAAAACACTCAGGTTATACTGCAGTTTCTCATTTTTCCTAGGCCATTGTCTAACCATGGTTTTAGTTTACTAATCAAATTTTAGCCAGGTTTCATGCTAGCAAGTGTTATGTGAGCAGCTAACAAAGCTGTGGTTTGTAAACGTTTGTAGATAATGACTTAATAGATTCTGTTGGTTAAATTAAACTAGCATCTCTCCTGTGGTATTGTCCATGGTTATTTTGGTGGTTTGGAGCATGGTGTGATATTTCACTAAAACTACCATGTGTACCTTGTGGCCACCTAGGTAATTATAGGCCAGTTAGAGATCTACCTCTCCCATATCCTCTCTTTTGCTCTCGCTCATTGCCGCTTGCACAAAGTTTACATAGACATGTGTCTCTTGTCTGTCTTGTGTCAAATAGAAAACACCTATTGTCTGATGCAACTTTTATGGTGATGCATGAGAAAGGCAGTGGAGCACAACAAGGCAGAACTTTTGGAATCAACAAAGAGATTCTGCAAAATATAGCATAACTGGATGGAATTTTCCCAGGCCAGTGGAGGTGGATTGGGGGATAGGGAAAATTAAGAAATTGACATTGGGTTGGGACCCCGCCCCCCGCCCCATTGCGGCTTTCCCAGGGCGAGCTGAGAGTGTAGCAGGGAAGCCCCATGGCTGCGACAGGAAGGCAGCTGAAGTACTGGAAGCAATTGAGCAATTTTGTGCATGGAGCCCCTCTTTTATAACAGCACAGGAATCCCACATTGTATCAGCAATCAGTAGGTCAGAGAAGGTGAGTGCACGGTGAGAGGAATTTCCTCAGGAAAACTGACAGGCCGGGAAACCAGTTGCACTGAAGAGCTGCAGTCACGGCCAGGCGAGAGGCTGCTGTGCAAAACACTCCTCCTCTCAGAGAGTGCTTTCACTGCTTGGTACTTCACTTGTTCAGCACTTCACCCACCTTCAGCTGCATTGTCCTGCTGCCAGTCTTTACCATGTCATAGGTGCTAACTTATAAAACCCCACTGTCCATCTCTTCTAAGGGTCAATAGCAGCAGCTCACACTGCCAGCTGCCCCACCAACAGCACCAGCTTTCTTCTCCTCAACTTCACCCCCTGCCACAGGGTAAAGGGGGTGGATACTGAGATTCATTTGGAAGGAGGCAAGGGGACTTGCTATCCCAACATGCCTGAGTACTAGTGCCTCAGGAGGCTCAGACTGCCCTGGCAGGTTGTTGCGGACATCTGTGTCTTTAAGGAGCACGGCTCTCCTTCCCAGGTGGCTAGCTGGGTACACATTTGCATTGGCCGACAAAGTGTCTCATGCTGGAGGTCCATGTCCCCCTACCCTTTGGTCTGCCCCCAACCAACTTGTGTGCTCTATCCTCCAGCAAGGAGAGCAAGCAGTTAGGTTCGAGTGCTGTAATGGCTTTTATGCAGAGGAGGAAAGGACACCACTATGGAGGGTCACTTTTAAGGCATGGGTGCAAGAGGGCATTAAGCTGAAGGCAAGGGTGAGATGGGGATGTGAAGTGACTGAGGGAGAGGAATGAGTGGCGCTGCAGGTTGTGTTGAACTGAGGCTAACTATGCAAAGAGTGCTGGGCAAGTGAGAGTGTAGGGCATGGCACCTGAAACTTTTTGTCTTGCCCTCCTGAGGTCCTGGATCTTTGATTGAAAGGAACATACTCTGGCTGCTGACTTCGTCGGCCACTTCCAACCAGGCCTGTTTGGTTGGCGAGGTTGTCCTCTTCCTCCCATCCTTGAGAAGAGCTCACCTCACTGCTGGACCTCCAAGTAAGAGCAAGAGAACCAAGAGGTAGCCTCCCCATTCCTGTGGGCGCTGTGGCCTGAAATGTCTACGTGAAACCTGCCATGGGCCCTCTAAACAGAAATCCTTCCTCTGACAAAATGGCCGTGTCATCTTGCTCGCCTTCTCTAATAAGCCAGGGAGTTTGGAGAGAGCCTCCTAATTGATTAGCTTTGGTAAAGAGCGATTGGAAGACCTGTTATTTGGGAGGTCAGATTCACGATCTGAGAATAGTCCCATTGCTGCGCTAGAGACGAAGGCAATAAAATTCTACCACAATGACTGCAGTTTCTTAATTGACTTTTACTGTAAACAAAGCCAAGGTTCTGATCTCCACCCTGAATAGCAACTAACTTCTGAATGAACCCAAGTCAGTGTCTGCTTAACTACAATTTGACAATTCGATACACGCCTATATTTAAGCATCACAACAGTACACTATACTTTGCATACTATAATGTTCATATCCTTATGAAATAACAGCCACAGGTTTACTGAGAACAGCGAGACAGGAAATGACCTCCTGTAATATTATGAAAACTTTCTATATGGTTATACTTCCTGTCTCATACTTTCACGTCAAAAGCAAATATTGCAGATGTTGGAAATCTGAAATAAAAACAGAAAATGCTGGAAATACTTAGCAGGGGACCAGGCAGCAACTATAGAGAAAGAAACAGAATTAATGGGCACAATTTAATGGTCATGGCAGGGGGTGAAGGGGGCCTGTCAAACCAGCCAGAAAACCTGTGACAACCCCACCACTGCCATTTTCAGGATACCCAATGGGATTATGACCCAATGGCGCATTTACCTGCTTGTCAACAGGCTTCCTGTCTCTTGTGAGGTAAATTTCTCCCTGGAAACTCTGGTGCAGTGCAATGTCCCGCCCCTGACAGCTACCAACCAATTGGAGGCCTGCAGCTCTCAAATACCAGCAGTGCTGCCTGGACCGTTGGCCACTGCTAGTACTACAGTGGGGCCTATACCAGGGATAAACGATGGAGCCCAAAGAAACAGGAGAGTGTAGGGCGTGTTCACTGGGCCAGACAGGCAGGTCCCAGTGAGGGAGGGCAGGTTGGTCAATTTGAAGGGACGATGGGGGGAGACGGTGGGGGGGGGGGGGTCTTACTCCAAGTCTCTTCAGTCCTGCCTGTGGGTGTCTTTGTCAGGCATAGTGTCCAGTAAGAAGGAAACTTCCCCCCAACCCCCACCACACGACTGCCACTCCATCAGGCTCCAGGCCTAACCGCCTGAGTATTCCTGGTGTTGTAGTGGTAGACCCATATGGTGTGACCCTATGGTTGAATACCAGTGCTGGTCAGATGAGGCCCTTAAGTGCTTAAGTGCTTCCAGGCAGGAAGGCCATCCCCCAGCCTTTCCATACAAAACTTTATCGGTGGGAGATGTGAAGAAGATGGGATGTTCACCCCGCACCTTCCAATCCGATCACATGGTTGCCTCACCTCCCCCTACTCTGAACCCACCTCCAGGTTGGGGGCATTAAATTCCAACCCCTGTTTCAGGTCATTGACTTTGCATCTCTAACCTTTTCTAGATCTGATGAAAGACCAATGACCTGAAACATTGGGCTGGACTTTCTGGGCACCACGGTTCCTGCTCCCCCAGTTACAAAATCAGGGGAGCTCTCCCAATGGCTGCCCCACAGCAATTTAACTTTGGGAGCAGCGTTAATTCCTTTGCAGCAAAACATCCGCCCCATTCTTGGGAAGAAGTCCTGTGTAGAGAGCTACCAGCCAGTCAAGCTATTGTACAAATTTTAAGATGTTCTTTGCGCTTTTTAACTTGCACTATCTGTAGGTCGAGGTTTTTAATCACCATCCTCACCGATGACATGTTTGGATGCCCAGCAGCGCCAGCCAGGAGCACTGGCCATTGCTGGGGCTACAACCACTCCCACCATGCGGAACAGTCCAGGTAAAATCGGGGTCTCAGCAAGTGAGGCATTGGGGGGCCGGGTTAAAGGGTGTGATGACCTATGGGGGTGTGCCTCCGATGGGCCCAGGGAAGATTCATCTCCGACCCCATCCCCCTCCCCTTGCCTGACATCATGTATGTAACATGGTTATCAGCATTTTCCAATAAGTGAAGAAAAATAATGTAAACGTGCAGCATATATTTGTATTTATTGTTTTTTTTTCTATCTTTGCAGGTATGTTTAAAGGCAGACTGATTACCTCCACTAACTGACACCGGCCAAGTGTCTTCACGGTTTAAGAACAAGATAGTGTCAAACCACTTATCAACTGAAGTTGACTGTTTTCAATGCTGGAGTGACAAAAGAACTTAGTCCAGAACATCAGCTGAAGATGTAGCTCTTCAATGCACAACTGCCGCGTACTTTTGCTTCACTATTACAAGATACGTGACTGAGTAAAATGCGTTCAGGAACTGATCGTACAGAAAATAAATTTGCTTCATTTACTTTTAACAAAGACTATCAAAAACTTCCTCGACTATTTTATGAAGCTGAGCAGCAGCCAGTGAAATTACTTGCAACACTGGAGGTCAAAGCAGAGCGCAGGTTTGGGTGGAGTGGACATATTTTTGCTTGGAAAGCCAAACATGGCACCCTGTTTTTGGGAGTAATAATACTATGCCTAGTTATGGCATCTTATATTTTAACTAGAGACCAGCAGAAATTACTGCTGACTCCATCCCCGTTCCAGTATAGTACAGCCACAAATAATGAAGAATTTCCAGAATTGGACTCTGCAGAAATTGAGGGTGACACTGATGGGTTTTCCTCGCCATTTAATTGGTTAGAAAAAATCACTTATGCAACACCGGAACTCATCACTGAAACTAGTGATTCCAAACTTCAGCTCATGCCAAGAAGACTGCCAGGGTGGGAGGATCTTGTAAAACAAGAAGCACATGTAAGTTGAAATACATTTTTCTATAATATATCTGTTGCAATGTCTTCCATGAAGTCTTCAGAAAACAATACTTAAGTATTTTTACAACTCTCAGATGGGCTATTAAGTTAAAAGTATACAGTGCACAACAATCTTCTACTTAGTGTTTTTATTTGTAATTAAATTATACTATTTGGCATCACTATTTAAGGATCTTGCTCTCAGTGCTGTAGTCTAGACTAATACTGTACATGCCAGCTTTACAAGTTGTTGCATGTAACTAATAGGTTAGAATCACTTTAATGGAATTCAGTTAGTACTAAGGAGCATCTGTTTCAGACATTGAAAAACATCTTTCATTGGTACGCCAACCAATCACCATTAAATACTGAAGTGCAATGCCTATACCTTGTGTGGAATCCAATACTGGCAGTGATTTTGTTTTAAAAATTATTCATTAGTGCTGAGGAGGATGATTCATTTAGTTAAGGATGATTATTGGAAGTATAGGATTGTGAATATTAGTACAGTTCTTAGTTGGCTACCCCGATGGCTCAATGCTGTATGGTATAGCAGAAAGGAAAGTTTCAAGTTCAATCTTTGATGTATGGTGCATTGGTTAATCTTAACCAGTGTAGTAATAGTATGGAAAAGGTATGAAAGCTGTGCAAAGCCTTTCTCACTTTACATAATCACATGTAAATGCATGAAATGAGAAAATCTCTTTGGCCTATAATCCTGCTTCTTTCATACATTTAGTACAACCTACCATTTTATGGTTCCAAACCCATCTATTTAATCATGACAATATCAAATTATATATAAATACATCATAATTCACTTGCTCAGTGATGAACAAAGTTTCACAACATTCATCAATCGTAACATCTGCACTATTGAATCCTCGCTATTGTTCACTAAAACACCTCGGCCCAACAGCACAGAACAGGATCCTATGGAGCATTTGTTTATCTAAGTCTATACTTATTGCTGTAACCTTCAATGAAGATTGTGTAATTCACATACAATGATCAAAACCATTCTTTTAGTTTATACATGATGTATCTTGAGATTTATAAAATTAAATACGCTTTAAACTGGGAAGATGCAAAGTGCATCTTAGTTTTCACATCAGTCTATCGAGAATATCCCAAAATACTAAACTTCTTAGCAATTGCCAAGAGGCAGCATAATTTTCAAGGTTTCAGCAGAACCATAGATGGATTCATATGCTTCATGGAGGCCTAAAAAGGAATTATGAAGAAGTTAATAATTTTTTAACCAAGGTAGAGTTTCCATTTATATAGTGACCTAGCACATCTTCCAGAAATGTCTCAAAACACTCAGTGAATTAATTATTTTGTGCATTTAGTGCTGTTAGCTGGGTAAGTTTGGCAGTCTTTTATGTACAGCAAGGCCCCACAAAGGCATTGAAACAAATGACCAGTTCATCTTTTTTATTGCGTGGTGTTGTTTGTTGGAGGAACGTTGGCCAGTTAGCTCCTTGAGATTCTTAATGCTAAACTAAAATCAAAACAAACAAATTAGGTTATTGCATTTTGAAATGAAATTTGAACCCACAAATATTCAGGATTGTTGGTAAGACTGCTGTCCCTGATTGAGCCACACTGGTATTTTTCTGTCATGTAAGAAACTAGTGTGCACACAGCACTCACCCAAATCCAAGGTTCACCCGAAATTGGGTGTCAGATCTCATTTCAGTAATTTGAATGAGCTGTTGGCATATGCCATGCCCAGTGACCCAGCACAACTAGCTAATAGTATTAATTTTTGCCTTCAATGGAAATAAAGATCAGGAGAGATGTAAATGGGCTGCTGATTTGCTATCACCCATTTTTTTACTGTGACATAAAATTAAAATTACCCTCAAAGTGTCTACAGCAGCCTAACCTTCAGACTGCAGACTGTCTGAGTGTAGAACTTTGAGTTCTGATAGGGTTCAGTTGGAGGTTAGTTCTACAATATGCTTGATGGCAGATGTATTTGTGTAAGTTTTATTTTAGAAACTCTCGAACAGTGTAGGTATTTAAATTGTGTTGACTCAACAAAAAGCCAATGTTTTCAATCCCTTCACTTAAACTGAGGTTTGTGGTTGGGATGTTTTTTTTACACGTGATGTTCTCTTTATTCATGTTTTCTGGAATCCAGTGCCTGTGATGTCAAACTATACAAGAACCTTTTGAAAGTGGGCAGTAAGAACAATGGCCCAGATCTTCCAGTCTCTGGATCATCGGAGACCGGATGTACAACCCAAGTTGTGCAACAGGACCCTGCAGAAGTCCCAATGTGCTGACTCCATGGGAATTGCCCGGGAAGTTTGAACTTCTGATGGGCAAATTTTCTTGCTCTCCGGGACCCTCCGAAGGATAGGTTGGACTTAGTTATCTGGATAGTTACCGACATGTTAGACAGAAAAATTCTTGTCTAACTCCTGGATAACTACAGAACTGACTCCACCCCCAATCACCCTCGCTGACCCACCCACCCGAAACCCACTCCACCTCCCAACTTGACTACCCCCACCACCCAACTACAGCCCCGACCCAACCTGACTAGCCTTTGATCTGGCAACCCCTCCCGACCTGATCCCACTACCTGCCCCCCCCCACACCGATGTAACTACCTACTCACCCTCCTCACCTACCTGCCACCATGCAACCTCATCCACCCTACCACCTACACGTTTACTCATTCCCAGTCATCCATTCACTAACACTGACACTGGAAATTTAGATTTACCTTACAGCGGCTAGTGCCATAAAAAGGGGGCAGGTCTTCTGCACTGAGTACCTTCACTGCTTTCTGGGTGGATTGCTGCACTGAGGTTCTTCTCCATCATGAATCAGAAGTTTGTCCTTTTAAACCGTATCCAGGTAAGTGAGTAGTTTACTGCATGATCAGCATTGGGCACAGCGGTTCTGACTCTGATCGAAAGACTTGGGCCAATATTAAATGTTTTTACAATTTACATTTGTAGCTGCAAAGATCACACTGAACAGAATATTGGGTAATAGCTAAGACTATTGCTTACAAATATTTTACAAGGTTTCATAATGGCACTGTGTGCCACATGGCACTAAATTACATGATCAAACATTCTGTAAATAAAATGTTGTAATTAAATATCTAACAATGTGGGGTCAAGATGGTTTTTGAATGAAAACTAGGTATTGACTTGATTAACTAATTTGTTATTTTTATATTGCAGCTATTTTCTGTCATTCCAAGAAGGTTTCTTCAAAATGTGAAGAACCATTGTTGGTATACAAGATACACAGGGACTGCATCCACGGACCCTTATAAGAAAAATGCCTATTTTCTACACACAAAGCATTTTCAGGCTATATTTGATTACTTGAAAAAGGTAATTTGGAAACACTTGCAACACCGTGGTGATGAACACTACCGCCTCCGCTGTCTTCCTTACTTCTACATCATAGGGCAGCCAAAGTGTGGGACTACAGATCTGTATAACAGACTTCGCCTTCATCCGGAAGTGAGTTTTTCCATAGTCAAAGAACCTCACTGGTGGACAAGGAAAAGGTTTGGTAAGTGGCCTGTTTTATTGCTTACTCCCATGGTAGGGCTAAGAAAGTTTGAACAAAGGCTACTGTAATGGAGCCTACTTGTCAAAGTTGGCATCACCATTTTGGATTACAAGCGTATGAGGAATTGTCAGGACTAATACTACCTCACAATTTTGCGAATGAAGGGAAACAGTTACCGTAAAAATATTTAACACAGGGCAAAGCGTGTTCAGGACTGTCTGTACCTGAGAAATGAAAGACGAGATTCATTTCCAGTTTTAAGAGTAGTTATGTTAAACTTGTATGGGGCTCTAGCCTGGTTGCAGTCAGAGTATTTTGCAGAGTTCTGGGGCAGAATTTTTCCCGCCCAGCGTAATATGCGAGTGGTGAGCATTACATGTGTGGACGGGTGGAGGAGGGAGAGTCAGGTCCAGAGCTATTCCGCGCATGCGTGCGAAAGAGCGCTTCAATCTCCCTGAGGCACAGAGCTGCCTCAGGGAGACTGAAGCACTTTTTAAAGAAATTATTCAAAACATTAAAAATTTTATTAAACATGCCCCCTCGTGTCACATGAAATGGGACATGTTTTTATTTTTAAAAAAAAGTTTTCATTCAATTTGTAAAAGCTTTCGGAAACCTCATTCCACTTGTGGATGAGGTTTCCTAAAAAAATGTAAAGGCTGCTTGGCATTTTCACCTGCCTGCCAACCGTTAGGTTGGAAGGGCAGCGTAAGTTTCAACTTAATGAGGTTGCTAATGGCCTTAGTAGGTCTTTTGATTATCGGCGGGCGCATGCCCGCCGGACGAAGCATCGCGAGACTGCACGCTGACGTCTGAACACACGCCCGACGTCACCACGTGTCATTTTAACTGCTGGCGTATCGGACCCGCCCCCGCATGCCGACTGTAAAATCCTGGCCCTGGCCTCCAAGCCATAAAAAGGACATAGAAACACTAGGGAAAGTGCAATAAAAATTTACAGGGATGGCAACAGAACTGAGAGAGTATAGTTACTATGAAAAGTTGAACAGGTAGGGGCTCTTTTCTTTGGATAAAGAGAAGGATTAGAGGTGACTGCGCTGGAATGCAGCTTTGTGTGCATTAAAGTTCTTGAGTTGGAGTTTTAGGGATTAATTTTATTTATGGTTAATTTCCATCAAAAGTCTAGTCTTTTCTTTAATTTAGCAATTAACTAAAAGTTGCTCTTTGGGTTGGGAGATGTTGAGGTTTAGCCCAGCTTTAAATCAGCGGTGTACAGGTTCTGCTTGGAGCTGTAGCTACTTAAGTAGATAACTGGCTTAAACTGGTTTTCAGAAGCTTGAATCGGAGCATAAAAACAGACCTCCTTCAGTGCTGCCTTGTCTGCGCTGGAGCGCTGCTTTGTGTGCATTAGAGTGCTTGAGTTGGAGTTTGGTGAGGGAGTTCGGTGAAGAGGGAAGGAGGTGATCTTTCCATTTTCTATCGTGCCTCAGCCTCTGGTAGCTGGCTCTTACTTTGCTACAGGGGAAGCCCATAAAGCAGCAGGGAGAGAGAGCCCATAAAGCAACGGAGGGAGAGAGAGCCCATAAAGCAGCAGGGAGAGAGAGCCGGGAGTTTACAGATAAAATCTTAAAGTGACGTCACAGGAGTCCCGTAAATTGATTGGTTGGTAAGTCTAGGCCTTACCGGACTTGGCACAGACGAGACGATTGGTGAGTGACAGATGAGTAATTGTACTATACTATACCATTCTGTAGTGAACACTTCATATAAAGTTTAAGGTATGTCAGTGTAGCTCCGCTATGTGGAATATGCATCTTGCGGGATGTGGGAAGTTATGCAGAAACAAAGTGCCCTCGATGACTACATCTGCAGGAAGTGTCACCAGCTGCAGAAACTTGAGCTCTGGGCTGCGGAACTCGAGCGGCAGCTGGAGTCACTGCTGCATCTGCAAGACTGAGGATAATGTGGGTAGCACATTTAGAGAGGTGGTCACGCCGCAGCTAAGGAGTATGCAGGCAGAGAAGGAATGGGTGACCACCAGAGTATCTAAGAGAAATTGGCAGGTAGTGAAGAAATCCCCTGAGGCTATCTCACTCTCTAACCACTTTTCCATTTTGGATACTGATGAGCGTGATGGATCCTGAAAGGATTGTAGCAAGAGCCAAGTTTATGGCACCCATGGGGTAGCTCAGCTGCACAGGAGGGGAGGAGGAAGAGTGGAAATGTTATAGTAGTAGGGAATTCCATAGTTAGGGGAGCAGCCAGGCGTTTCTGCAGTCATAAATGTGACTCCAGGATGGTATGTTGCCTCCCTGGTGCCAGGGCCAAGGATATCACAGAGTGACTGCAGGACATACTTTTGGGGGAGGGTGAACAGCCAGAGGTTATGGTCCACACTGGGACCAATGACATAGGTAGGAAAAGGGATGAGGTTCTGAAAGCAGAGTTTAGGGAGTTAGGAAGGGAATTAAAAATCAGGACCTCAAGAGCAGTAATCTCAGGATTATTCCTAATGCCATGTGCTAGTGAGCATAAGAATAGGAAGATTGAGCAGTTCAACACGTGGCTGAAGAAATGGAGCAGGAGGGAGGGCTTTAGATTTCTGAGGCATTGGGACCAGTTCTGGGGCAGGTGGGACCAGTACAAGGAGGATGGGTTACACCTTGACAGGACTGGGAATAATGTCCTCATCTGGAATACTGCATCCAGTCCTGGGTGCCATACTTGAGGAATGACGTGAAGGCATTGGAGAGAGTACAGAGGAGATTCACAAGAATGATTCCAGGGATAAAGAATTGTAGCTATGAGGATAGATTGGAGAGGTTGGGACTGTTTTCCTTGGAGAAAAGAAGGCTGAGAGGAGACTTGATAGAGGTATTCAAGATCCTGAGGGGAATGGACAAAGTAAATAGTGAGAAATTGTTCCCACTCAAGAGAACAGATTCAAAATAATTGGCAAAAGGAGTAAAAGTAATGTGAGGAAAATCTTTTTCACCCAGAGGGTGGCTGGAGTGTGGAACAAACTTCCTGAGAGGGTGATAGAGGCAGGTTTGATCAAGGTATTTAAAAGGGAATTGGATTGGTACCTGAAAAGAAAGAACGTGCAAAATTACGGGGATAAGGCAGGGGAATGGCACTAGGTAGAATGCCCTTTCAGAGAGCCAGCGCAGATTTGATGGGTCAAACGGCCTCCTTCTGCATTGTAAATATCCTGTGATTCTGTGACTTGACAGAGGCCTTAAATTATGAATGGGTTGAACAGCCTCATGCTTTCTTTTAATCGGCGTCAATCAAACAATCATCACCGGAGTAACTCGAATTTCAATTACTTTTTAAAAGAAACCTATAGGACTATTTTCTAGTTATGTTGAAATAAATTAGTCAGGCTCTTTGTGAATTAACACAAATCGCATTTAAAAGCTCAGTGTCCTTAGGCCCAAAAGAACCTATTTAATTTTTTTGAATTTTTGAAGCCTCCCTGAAGGCCTGCAAGTGAACGCGATTAGCAGATACTCCCAATGCTGATAACCTTGGGGATGTGGGTGAAGACTACTCCCAGCCTGATGTCTTTAAAACCAGCTCAAATGATTGCAGAAACTCTAGTCGCACTGAAAGCAATTTATGCTTAAAATACTGCGATCTTTTGTGTCGATTTATATTTTGAATTGAGCTGAGAAAGCCAGTGGAATGAAGCAGAAATTCCTGGCCCCTTATGGTCCCTCGTTTTGTTTTTTCCAATAAGTAGAAATACTCTTTCGATAAACCTGCTTTCTACTGTTTTAATCAAACTTCACCATGTTACCACTTATAAATGTGCAACAGAAAATTTTTTAGAGCAAATTTTTTTCTGAAAAAATTACATTTTAAAACACTGCCCAATTGCACTGGTTCACAGATTTTGCGTTTGGCAATATATAAATGAGTATGAGCAGATACACACTTCAAAATGGGCGCCGTTTGTACTGGAATCTGCAATAGACCATAAGACATAGGAGCAGAAATTAGGCCATTCAGCCCATCGAGTCTGCTCCGCCATTCAATCATGGCTGATAAGTTTCTCAACCCCATTCTCCCGCCTTCTCCCCGTAACCTTTGATCCCCTTACCAATCAAGAACCTATCTATCTCGGTCTTAAATACACTCAATGACCTGGCCTCCACAGCCTTCTGTGGCAATGAATTGCTTTGAACGGAGAAACTATATCCCAAGGTAGTTATTAATAAATCCAATTGGGAAATAAGTGGAAATGTCCTTACTCAGATAGTGGTTAAATGTGGAACACTCTTCCACAGGAAGTAGTTGAACATAAGAGAAAAGGGAAAAGAAAGATATCCAGATAGGCTGAAATGAAACAGATGGAATAAGAGGGAGACTCATGCAATATTTACACTAAAAAAGACCAGTTGAACCCAATGACTTGTTCCTGTGCCGTATAACTTATGTAATTCTATGTATCGCATTGCAAAGAAAATCGTTATACCTTTCTACCAGTCACAAGATATAGTATCATTTGTTTGTTTGTTTCATAGTGGTTTTTGCAATGTTGCAATTATTACTTCAAAAGGTCATGTGAAAGTCCACAAACTTCCATATGTTGAAGAATATGAGGAAGTACAATAATTTTGAAGCACTAGCGCATGCTCTGCAGCTGGTTAGTTTCTAACTCAGGCACGCTACTATAAAGAGGAACTGAATAATGCTCAGTCCAGAAGGAGGTTTCTCCCCCAGACATATTGTACATGATTGTCAACTCAAAGCAACATTGGAAAGGACCTGGAAATGGGTTGACCACAGGTTTTGTTGGCTATTCAGGGGTCTGGGATTGAGAGAAGGAATAAACAAAGAAGAATTGATTTATCTATATATCCCCCTTAAGCCATTTACATAGTTTAGCCCAATCTAAGCCTTTTGCATTATTGCTGTATTTCAGATTTCAACCTATACATTATTCTATATTTGAATTTTAAATATAAGTTCCAGGCTGTGGTATGTTCTGCACCATGGTCTCTAATTTGGATAATTTAGTCATCTGCTAGAACTGGTGATGCTTTGCCACTCCCACAATGACCAGAACTACTACTTTCGAAGCTCCAAAAATGTATTTTAATAATTTGTCAGAAGGGTTTGTTTAAAATTCTCATTCCGTGAGACTGTAAATATTAAACCCTGTAAATAACTTCTTAAAAATTATGATCATAAGCTTGTGCTGATAACAGGAATGTGCTGGACACTTCATGTTAGCATTCCTTCCGCAGCAACACAAAATGCAACTAAATATGGAACCCGAGTGGCTATATTTACTGATGTGGCCACATAATGTTAACCACGTCGAGGAATTGTAGAGCTGGAAATGTAAGATGGCTCTATGTCATGCTAAGTGTTTTGTCAATTGTATTGGTTCCTAATTTCTAAATTCATTGTGGAGAACTTCTATCAACATAGGCAAATATCCATGAACAGAGATGCCCAGGATAGGCATAATGGGTTCATGGCTTCCTCAGTAACGTTATTATATGATTCTAACGCAAAGCCATTGAAACCAGAAATGCAATTCTATATCCTGATCAGTTGTAAATATGTCTTCTGGTTCAGTGGTATCATTGACTCCTCTAAGTGGCCTTGAGTGCACAACAAGAAGTGGGAGGAGCCATGGATTGGCAACGATTCAGAAGCGGTGAGGAAAGGAGAGAAACTGGAGGCAGGGCTGAGGAGGGAAAAGGAGGAGCATTTCCAGAATTAACTGAGGAGGTATTTTAGACTGAACAGAGCACAGGATGAATTGATGGCACTGGAGCGAACGAAGAATCTCATTGAATGGGAGGATAGAAACCACCAGCTAGAATTGGAGGGAGGTGGACAATGTCAGAATAACAGGAGAGGGAGATTGGCAGAGGAGATGAGTGCTTGCTTGAGTGGTGGGACTGAGTGGGCGGGTTTGCTGAGAAGGGGAATGCGAGTTTGAACTGAGAGATGGGAAGATGGGTTGGAATGCCAAGGTTAATTGAGGGAGAGAAGAGTGCGCCCAAATAAAGTGGCAGTGAATGTTTTTGTGACAAGGATGAAGAGAAATTTGAAGGGCTTATAATATTGCAATGAATGAGGGCTCTAAAGCGTTTTGAACTGTTGAATAGAGAGAGCTCCACTGCGAAGGGGGGGACGCTTGGTCTGGTTGGTCTGTTAAAAATCCAAATGTGAGTTTATTTTTCCTGCTTTTTTGATTGGAAATCTAGCAATTGAGAATGATTTAAAATGAACCAGAATGATCTAGTTTTAATTTAAACATCTTAAGTGTCCAAGGAAAGCATGTCACAAACCTTCCAGCTAGATTAGAGTTGAGAAAAGGAAGCTTGAACAGAATAAACAATTCTCAAATGGCAAATAAAGTAATTTACAATAAAATCAGGTAAATGCTTCTACCTTTTTAAATGAAAATATTGCAATGACAATCTCGGTTAGAAAATCCACTGAATAAAGTAGCAAACCTAATTTTTCTGGCTGTTATGCATCAGATTGCTCTAGAAAAGACATCTTTAACATTAGTGTCCCCCTTCAATCTTACTTTTTTCTAAAAGCAATAAAACAATATCCTTTATTTCTGCACATTAAAATATATGCTAGTGTCCCAATGAATTTCCAGTATAATTTTTTTTCACATGCCATAGATTTATACTTAGGGTTGTTTTTGAATTTTTTTTTTTTAAAGCTGTTGGTAAACTTTTAGGTAGTTTCCCATGTCACCAAAAACAGTACCATCTGTGTTGGAAGACTGCATTTTCGCTCCATCTTCAATGTAACCTCTGCAATAGAGGTGGTCTGCTTGGTATTGTACCTCCATGATGTCACCTGATGTCAGCTAATGTCATGCTTTGAATGATTCTGACAGACTGAGATTGCTTCAGAGAAAGTTAAGTCTGTTTTTGATTTTAAAGTTTTTTTTCTGGTTCTCCCAATGAACGCTTCAAAGTTGGATACAATGGCATATTGTACATTGGCAAAATGATTTATTATTTTTGACATTTTGTGCTTGAGCCAGATTTGGATGTGTGCCCTGATTCCTGAGAGGCTAAAAGAGCTTTAATGCTTGGCAGGCAAGTATAGGCACAGCATTGTGTCTTAAAATTACTGGCAGCAATTCAATTAGGACATGATCTGGCTATCATGGTATGATTTCACTACCGACTGGGGCAAATTCAGCGTACTCCAATTTATCCACACTTACTTGACTATTATTATCAGATACTTTTGTGTTTCAACTTCCCTTTAATTAATGTGTTAAAAGCTTAGGGTCTTCCTGTAGAGTTTCTCTCAGTATAGTAGTGTCAGTATCTCCCATAAGCAGCCTAAGCACCTTAGAGACATACCCATTCTCTAACATCTAACTAAATGTATTGTAACTTAGGGATCTAACAACGGTAATCCCTTGTGATCAGAGCTAATATTTCTATATTTGCACAAGCCCTTCTTTGATCACCTTTTACAGTGTCCATACACAATGGTTAGTACAATGAGGCTAAATATGAATTGTTAAGCTGTCTGTTTCAGAGCAACTGAGCATACAAAGCAACACAAGTAGGATTCACCATATTAGGTGAACTCTTTTGTGCAGATTATCTCCTAACAGCAAGGAGATAAACTTTTGGGCTTTCATCAGTTTGAGTGTTACTGTCTCTTCAACAGCTGGTCACCCTGCAAAGTTCCAGTTTGAACAGCTAATTCTGCCCCGTTCTTCTCCCTCAACCCCTCACCAGAACAGTAGCTCCATGTCTGAAAAGATCTCCACAAAATCAGCCCAAATCTATGTTCCATCTTTACTTCCAGCTCAAAAGATAACAAAGAGCCTGAAAGAAGTCTAGGAATGAGACATAGGCCATCAGACGGAAGAGTAATGAAGATGGGTATAGATATTCAAGGATGTTACCTGCTTTAGAGCACATGAAAGCTTTATTTTTGGGGACAATTTTCTGTCTGACACATGTAGAAAGCCGTCATTTTTCCAAAGTCTTGAAGTTGAACTTTTTCATATTTGATCTCAGGATATGAGAAAAGCATTTATTGCTCATTTCAAGTTACCCAGAGAAGCTGATGGGCCTTTATGAACAGTGATGTCCTTATGATGTAGGGAATTTCAGGGTCCTGATCCAATAATAGTAAAGAAATGGTGATAAATGTCCAGGTCAGGATGGTTAAAGGAGAGCCTTGAGGTGATGGTGTTTCCATTATCTTGCTGCTGGTGTCCGTCTCAGTATTAGATCTTTCAGGGGTGGGAGGCATTATTGAAGTAACCTCAATGAATACCTACCTCAGCCAAGGTGCACCAATGCTGAAATGGTATAAACTGAGTCCAGTAACGCTGATCAAGTGGACTGCTTTCTACTGCATGGTGTCAAGCTGTTGCAGTTACACTCAAGTGAATGGTGAATATTCCATCATATTCCTGACTGGAGCCTTGTAATTGCTTGAGAAATTTTGAGGGGTATGGAAATGAGTAACTCATCAGAGTATCTAGTGTCCACCCAGGTCTTATAACCATATCATTAATGGGGCTGTTCCAGTTAAATATTTGGTCAACAACCCCAGGATGTTGATGGGATCTCTATTATGGTCATGTTGTTGAAGATCAGGGAGATGTGGTTGGGCTTTTTCTCGGTGTAGGTGGTTATTAACTGGAGTTTACCTGTATGTGGTGCAACCTTGCCTTCCAGTCGACAGTCCAAGCCTGGATACTGTCCAAGTCCTACTAAGCTTTCAGAGGTTGCATCATTATCATTTTTTTCAGTGGAGCTGATCACAGTAGAATCATTAGTGAACAGCCTGCTCTTGATCTTGTAGAGAGAAGGTCATTGATGTACAGAACCTGAGGAGGTCTAGCAACAGTATCCTGGATCTGTGGTGATTGGCCTCGGACAACTGTGACCATCTTTTTGAGTCAGATATGGTTCCAGTGGCTGGAGGGCTTTCTCCATTATCTCCATTGACCTCAGTTTTGGTAGGTTTCACTGGGGCCATACTCAATCAAGTGCTGCATTAATGTTGAAAGTGCTAACACTTGCCTCTCATGTGGCATTAAGCACTTGCCATGTAGTTTAAAACTCTGACAAAATCTGGATATGGATGGTGTTGGTGGAAACCCAACTGAGCATTTGTGAATAGGCATCAAATGGTGGTTCCTTCCATTAGTTTCTGACAATTGGGCAGTGATTGGTTAGGTTGGATTTGTCCTGCTTTCCATAGGCAGGATATCCTGGGGTAATTTTTCACATTGTTGTACAGATGCCAATGCTGTAGCTGCACTAAAATAGCTTAGCTAGAGGGGCCGTGAGTTCCAATGAGTAATTTATCAACACCGTGACCAGAATTCTGTAATTGCCCTTTGACCTCACTTTGAGCTCAATCAACCATTTTTTAATATTATGTCATGTTATGAGAATCAAATATCTTGGATATTGGCAGCTATGATGATGTATTATCCACTCAGCACTTCGGTGGAAGGAAATACTTAAAAACAAAAAGGAAAAAGAAAACGTAGTCTAAGCATTAGTCCTTAATGTGATGTGCTGGGCTTCAACATGTTGATGATTGAATGTTTATATGTCCTTCTCCCCCAGTGGTTGTCTGGTTGTCCACCACCATTCTTGACTGGGTGTGGTTGGACTACAGCACTTTGCTCTGATTGATTAGCTCTATCTGTAGCCTTTGATTTTAGCCTTACGGGAACATTTTTGTAGCTTGACCGGTATAGTGCCTTGTTCGAAGGTTGATCTGGTACAGCTCCTGGTATACTCTACTGCATCTGATTTGCACCATATTTAGTCTTTGGCTTGATAATGATGGAGATTGTGATAGTATGCAAGACTGCTGCTGAAGGACCAAAGTCCCTATTGGATGTTTAGTTTTGGACTGCTTGACTTATCCTTAAACACAGTAACAATGCCACAATGCATGATGGAAGATGTCCTTGCTGTGAAATTAAGACACTCTTTTCAAGTATTGTGTAGATCATTCCATAAATGCTATTGTGGACAAAAATATCTGAAACAGGTAGGTTGGTAAGCATTGGATCAAGTAGATTACTTCCTTGTGTTGTTTCCTCTTGCAGGCCAAGTTTGACACCTATCTCACTCAGGACTTGCCCAGTTTAGTGAGCGGTCATACCACGGAACTTTGTATGGTGGTGAACATTGAAGTCCTCTATTCATATTACCTGTTGTGCCCTTGTTTCCCGAAGCTCTTTCTCTTAAGTGATGTTTAATAAGTAAGGTCACTTAGTCACTGATTGATGGGTATGGCATATGGGAATCACTAGATTTTCTTGATTTGCTTTGACCTGAAGCCTGAGACTTCATGGGAACCTGATGTTAAGCACTTACAGGACCAAGCACATCTGACTACATACTGTTCTCCCACCTCTCGTGGGACTCTCCTGCTGTAGGACAGAATATACCCAGGGATGGTATAGAGTCCAAGATGTTGGCTGGTAGATGTGATTTTTGAGGGAGTGATTGCCAAACTGCACAACAATCCCTAGATGTTTGTGAGGAGAACTTTGCAGGGTTGACTAAGGTGGAATTGTCTGGACATTGTCCTGATCTAGTGCCTGAGTCATTGTTTCATTCAATATTTTACTTATAGTTGTGCCTTGTAGTGATTGTTCACAACGGAATAATCTGAGTTATAGAGTTCAGTAGGATATAACAGGTCAGTCAGAAATTGTATGACTGAAGTTTCCCTTCCCTGAAAGACATTAGTGAACCATTTGGGTTTTTATAACTGAATGGTACCTTTGATAATGTTTTATGGTGCTAGCCCATAAGTTCCCCAGCTCATCTGAATTGAATTTCATAACTTGCTGTGGTGGAGCTGGAGCTCTCAAACTCTTAGTCCAATATTGTATATCATCTATAGGGAGCATAAGCAATTCTTAATCTGTAATTTTATTACAATGTACTGCAGCAAGGTAAAACAGTAGCAGCTCCTGGTGCTTAAAAAATGCAGTGCTGCCTGTCGGTTTTCTCCACAATACTAAGACACAATTCAGAATTTTGAATGAGTAATCTTGAAATTTAACATTAAATTGGTTCCCTCATCCGTCAATTTAATGAGAAGATCATTTTAAAATTGAATGGTATGTTAATTCTATACTAAAGCATGCTTTTGTTTGCAGGTATTATTCAGCCCTGGAATGGGTTCCATGACCGATATCTAATTGAAGATTATCTGGATCTGTTTGATCTCGCAGCACATCAGATTCAGAGTCAGATAGCCAATTCATCTGCTGAACAGCTAATTAAAAGCAACATGCTCATTGGTGAGATACTTATTCCCCCACACCGTATTGAAATGATTACTTCAGCTCCCAAAAATTGTGTCACTCTGAATCACAAGTTGAGAATGTTACATGCATGTCGTAGCATGGTTAATATCATTTAATGAGCACAATTTTTATGGAAAAACTGATCATTTATTTGACACAGTTTCAACTTTTGACTGTCTGATGGGAAACCTGATAATTCATAGGAACAGTTCAGTCTTGGTTTGTAATAATGCTGCTGCAATTGAACTTTTACTGGATCGCCACATGAAAGTAATTCTAAGTAAAAGCAGCTGTCAAAATTTCATTTGTCTCTGCGTGCTTTTTAAAAAAAGTACATTTTGTTCCCTTTCCCCACTTTAGTTTCCCTGACCTCACACCGATCCCAAAGTAAGATAACAGGGAACTGCTTCATTGTTGGGCCTCTGGCTTTGCTTCTTTCCATAGCAGAGGTGAGGTTTAATGGTGAATTGTTTATGTGGACTGCATCCAAGCATTCTGACACAGTATGTCAGAGCTGTGGTATGATGTGCTCCTGTCCAAAACATGCAAATGCTACAAGCAATGATTTGTAACAAAAACAAAGATTGCTGGAAAAACCCAGCAGATCTGACAGCATCTGTGGAGAGAGAAACAGAGTTAACGTTACGAGTCCGTATGACTCTTCTTCAGAGCTGAGGAGAAGTATGATGAAATTTATACTGTGTAAAGGGGGTGGGGCACGTGGAGCTGGATAGAAGGCCAGTGATAGATGGGGACAAAGGAGGGATTGACAAACATGCCATGAACTAAAGGACAAAGGGAATGTTAGTGGTAGTGGTTAGTGCTAAAAAAGGTGCTGATAGTGGCATTAAGGTAAGAAAGCAGAATGTGATAATAGCAGAACAAGGGTAGCATTGTGTGAAAGAACAACATGAAACAAGTAACAGATGGCCCTGTATGGGACAGGGTGGGGGGAGGGGGAGTGGTGGGGGATAAAAAGTTAGAAGGGGGGATAAAAAAAGGGGATAAATCCACGGATAAATGAATAAAACTAAAAGTAAGTGAATAAAAAAATAAAAATGGATGTAGAAAGAAGGGGATAAAAAAGGGGGTGAGGATGGAGGAGAGTTCATGGTCTGAAGTTGTTGAACTCAATGTTAAGTCCAGAAGGCTGTAAAGTGCCTAGTCGGAAGATGAGGTGCTGTTCCTCCAATTTGCATTGGGCTTCACTAGAACATTGCAGCAGGCCAAGGACGGACATGTGGGCATGAGAGCAGGGTGGTGTGTTGAAATGGCAAGTGACCGGAAGCTCTGGGTCATGCTTGTGGCCAGACTGGAGGTGTTCCGCAAAGCGGTCACCCAGTCTGTGTTTTGTTTCCCCAATGTAGAGGAGACCACATAGGGAGCAGTGAATGCAGTAGACCAAATTGAAGGAGGTGCAAGTGAAGCGCTGCTTCACCTGAAAGGAGTGTTTAGGCCCTTGGATGGTGAGGAGGGGGGAAGTAAAGGGGCAGGAGTTGCACCTTCTGCAATTGCATGGGAATGTGCTGAGGGAAGGGGATAAAGTTTTGGGGGCGATGGAGGAGTGGACCAGGGAATGGTCCCTACAGAATGCTGACAGGGAGTGTGAGCGGAAGATGTGTTTGGCGGTGGTATCATGCTGGAAATGGTGGAGGATGATCCTTTAAATGTGAAGGCTGGTGGGATGAAAAGTGAGGACAAGGGGTGCCATAATCATGGTTCTGGGAGGGAGAGGAAGGTGTGAGGGCAGAGGCGCAGGAGATGGGTCGGACATGGTTGAGGGTCCTGTCAACCACAGTGGGGAGAAAACCTTGGTGAAGAAAGAAGGAAGACATGTCAGAAGCGTCGTTTTGGGAAGTAGCATTATCGGAACAGATGTGACGGAGGCGAAGGAACTGAGAGAATGGGATGGAGCCCTTACAGGAAGCGGGGTAGCTGTAGTCGAGGTAGCTGTGGGAGTCGGTGGGCTTGTAATGGATATTGGTGGACACTCTGTTACCAGAAATTGAGGTCAAGGAAGGGAAGGGAAGTGTCGGAGTACTTCACCTCCATCGCATCTGTTCCGATGATGCCACTTTCCAAAATGACGCTTCTGACATGTCTTCTTTCCTCCTTAACCAAGGTTTCCCCCGCATTGTGGTTGACAGGGTCCTCAACCGTGTCCGACCCATCTCCCGCGCCTCTGCCCTCACACCTTCCCCTCCTCCCAGAACCATGATTGGGTCCCCCTTGTCCTCGCTTTTCACCCCACCAGCCTCCACATTCAAAGGATCATCCTCCACCATTTCCACCAAATCCAGTACGATGCCACTGCCAAACACATCTTCCCCTCACCTCCCCCATCGGCGTTCCGTAGGGACGGTCCCCTCTGGGACACCTGGTCTATTCCTCCATCACCCCCAACACCTCATCCCCTTCCCACGGCACCTTCCCATCCCCTTTACCTCCTCCCTCCCTCACCGTTCAAGGGCCCAAACAGTCCTTTCAGGTGAAGCAGCATTTCACTTGCACCTCCTTCAATTTAGTTACTGCATTCGCTGCTCCCAATGTGGTTCCCTCTACATCAGGGAGACCATATGCAGTCTGGGTGACCGCTTTGAGGAACACCTTCGGTCTGTCCGCAAGCATGACCCAGACCTTCTGGTCACTTGCCATTTCAACACACCACCCTGCTCTCATGCCCACATGTCCATCCTTAGCGTGCTGCAATGTTCCAGTGAAGCTCAACGCAAACTGGAGGAACAGCACCTCACCTTCTGATAAGGCACTTTACAGCCTTCTGGAATTAACATTGAGTTCAACAACTTCAGACCATGAAGTTCCTCCGTCCTCACCCCCTTTTTTTAACCCCCTTTTTTCTACATTCACTTTTATTTTTTATCCGCTTACTTATATTTTTATTCATTTATCCGTGGCTTTATCCCCCTTTTTTTTAAATCCCCCCTTCTATTCCTTTTTCTATCCTTTTTTTCTTCCCCACCGCTGCCCCCTCCCCCACCCCGTCCCCCACAGGACCATCTGTTACTTGTTCCATGTTGTTCTTTCACACAATGCTATCCTCGTTCTGCTATTATCACATTCTGCCTTCTTACCTTAATGCCACTAATAGCACCTTTTTAGCACTAACCACTACCACTAACACTCCCTTTGTCCTTTAGTTCATGACATATTTGTCAATCCCTCCTTTGTCCCCACCTATCACTGGCCTTCAATCCAGCTCCACCTGCCCCACCCCCCTTATACAGTATAAATTTCATCACATTTCCACTTCTCTTCAGCTCTGAAGAAGGGTCATACAGACTCGAAACATTAACTCTGTTTCTTTCTCCACAGATGCTGCTAGACCTGCTGAGCGTTTCCAGCATTTTCTGTTTTTATTCCTGTTCCTTTGTTACTTTGAGCAGATCCTTTTTTACTTTTGCTCCTCCTACCTACTGTGCCTCGGTATTAGATTATGCCACACCTTTCCACTTTTGGTCCTGTAGCCAAGCCCAAAGAATATTGTCAGGATCAGCTATATCGCAGTCTCCCATGGGGAAATGAATCTCACTTGCTTCCACTCTTCTTAGTTAAAAAAAAATCATTTTATTTCTTTATAGGTGAGGCAAGTGCTTCCACAATGTGGGATAATAATGCTTGGCAGAATTTCTATCGTCGCACTACTAATGGTGAACCACCATATTTAATTCAGGACTTCCTTCATGCAGTTCTACCGGCTGCTAAACTTATTGTTATGCTGAGGGACCCTGTTGAGAGGTTAGTTTGCAGCCTTTGTTGATTGTCAGTGTCTCTATTGCCAAACTGTTAGGAAATTTGAGTTCTTGCAAAGAGTTGCACCTGTGCATTAATGACTGGTGGAAATTTCCAAATTCTCTCACTGTATAATGTTACTGGTTCTCCAGCACTTTCATGTGTGATTCAACATTTCTGTGACTAGGAATTTGGCTTAAATAATCGGAAGAAATGAATTTAACCTGAAATAGATTCTCAATAATAAACATTTTTAAAACATTACGGTCTACTCTTATTATAGAAGTTCATTTTTTTTAGAACTAAATTCATACTTAAGTTATGTGTATTATTTAATTCAAATGGAATAAATGCAAAAATAATTGATTTTATCAGGAGTAGCCTGTGGGGGTGGGGGGTGGGGGGCAGGGTTTTTTGTTTCAGAAGGGTTAGTGGATGAATGGAGCCTATGGACATGATACTGAATCTTACTGTCCAGAAAAGCCCTAAAGTTTGATTCTGTGCTGAGCTAACTGATCTCAGCCAGGGCAGTGTATTAGGACCATTATAGTGCATCTCAGTATGTTGAAGGTGGGGAAGGGAAGATCAAGCAGAATTAATGCGTCTTATTTTAAGTCCAGTGAATCCCGCTAGGTTTGTGCATGTAACACAAGGGTTGTATGGAGCTCTGCTATTAAACTTCCCAGTCTATTGACTCCAGTTTTCTAGGTTTTCTCACTCTTGGACAAGGTATCTATGGATTTCGACCCTAGAAAAATTCAAGGACATATGGAGAAATAGCATAATTGACAGTGGTTTGGAACAGTTAACAAGGCTAAACATTTTGGATAGCTATGGCAATTATTGCTGAAGTACTTTAGATGTAATAGCCAGTTATGGATTTTGCATTGAATTGGCACCAGGACTGTGGTAGGAATTTGGCATTGAATTGATGTTGTGTAACCACTAAATCTGAGATTGGCGCACCTATACTGGCTGCCTCTGAGAGTCATCCAAGTCAGTGGCTTGGCACTGAAATAAGGCTGCACCACTGCTAGAATTTCAGCTCTAGCCAACGTGGCAGCCAAAACTTGATGTATTTTTGTGACATGCAATGGAACTATAGGTTTTGTAAGAAACTGAAGCCACTGTCTGTGCGCAGTACAACCCACCAATATAAGGGAGGCAAAAGGATGTAACTCACCGCTCCCGTTCCCATGCCATTGATGTAACAAAGGAGTAACTCTACTGAAAATTCAATATCCCTTATACAGATGCCCTGAGTATCCATTTCAACCCAATCCCACAGGATTCAAAATTATTGACCAGGTTAGGCGCAGTAGAATCTGCATTCTAATTCTTTGCACCCACAAGTGCAATTATTTGATTTTTTAAAAACTCTATGCTGACAAGATTTTCACTGAAAAAAATAATTTATTAACTTGCATTGCTTCATTTTATTTCATTTCATTTCCACTGGAATATATAACTGCTCCATTTATAATCTTAAATTCCAATATTTCTGTTGTGATGCTGTTATTTATAATATCCTGACAGTTCCTCATACATAATCTTTAACATAGTTACAAAATGTCTTCTAACTTTTTATTATTGTGCAGAATGGCTGCTAATTAAAAATTTTGTGTGGCTTTTCTTCAGTTTTAACATTTAGCTTTAAAGATATTAACAGTAATATTTTGGTGAACGTTTGTGCTCATCAGTATCAGTGCCAGCTTTTTGGAATACTTTTTCTACTTTGGCCATCAATTGTTAGCATCATGCACTACCAGCTCAGATATGATGTGGCTAAATGTCAAGTTTATTTTGCTGAACTTCACCTTAATCTTTATCTAAGAAAATCTCTCCAGTGCACAACATTGGCATTTTTCCCTTTTCCATCTCAATCATCCTTATTGCTTTTTTTTTGGGAGTTGAGTTGTTAATTGCTGCAGAATTGTAGGACTGCCCCTGCTAGGAACTGGATATAGACTAAAAACTGTTTGAAGTCTTAAAACAGAGGCGGGCATTTTCCTAAGCTGGATATGAACCCATGTCCCAGAGAAATCCAATTGCTAATACATTGCCAGATCCAGTCCCACAAAATAGTGCCTGACTTTGATCTGAGAGAACAAAGACATTTCAAAATTATTTTGGAAAAAGAGTTGTCAAATACATTGGCAGTGAGGAACTGGTGAGCCACTGGCTTGGTTAGGGGATGTGAGCTGGGAGTAGGTAGACGAGATAGCCCATCAGGTATAGTTAGTCCGTTTTAAATTTGGACTGGAAATATCTCCTGGATCTGATGACACACTGGAGTTAAAGGAAGTTACATGGATTGTCTTCCTTGAATTTCCTTGAGTCTTGCAGCATTCTGGGATCATGGATTGAATATTTTAACACACAAACTGAAGAAGCATCCAGGGATCTGCTAAAGCACATTGGGATTGCCCTTTAATGGAGTAAGGGAAGGACATAATTACAAACTGATCCACATATGCTAGTGCTAATCAGGTAGTGCATATCAGTTTGGGAGTAGATCCCTTACATTCTAATGCTACCTATGCCTTCTTGAGCAACTCCTGACCCGCATTCTGTTTTCTGTCCACTACTGATTTCTTTCTCAATTTATGGTTCTTCTTCCTTTTGAATATTTCTGTGTCATACTTTATACATGGAATTCTTGCAGAGTAATTCTAAAATGTCTCTCCCACTTTTTTTATTTCCTTTTGTTGGTTTCTTCCTCCTATAATGTTCTGAATAGCTAAGGCCTGTGATCATCATGACTGTTCTCCTGTCACCTGAGGACTGAGGGCCAACCAGCCTTCATTATAAATGGATATGCTCTTCTGATGTAATGGGCTTAGGTTCCCCCAACTGTGAGCATGCACACATGCAAAACACACACACTAGTGTGGAAGGGCCTATGTTGTGAGGATATAATGAGAAGCTCCTATTACTTGTGTATTGATTTCTTTGCTTTATATGTTTACTTGCTAAAAATGTCAAGTTTAAAACTTTTGGGAAGGCAAGGGGACATAAGTGCATAAGCTTAAAACCTGGCCATTAAAGTCAAACAGTTGTAAAGGATTATGACTAATTTTAAAATCCCTTTTCATTACTTTTCATTAATCCTCTCCCTCAAGCTTTTTATTTAAAGTGATGTATTCTAAGGCCTTGATCAACCAAATCTGAAAGGAGTGGAAATTTATTAATATGCTGTCACTTACTTTCCTTCAACAATTCTATTGTTCAGCTATGTAGCTCTATTAGTTCAGTTCCCTCACGCTACCAGAATCAACACACATCCATGTTAAGCTCCTCTCAAGTCTTTAGCACATCTTGAATCTTTTCAAGCAACCAGCAATTATAGAGAAAAGGATGTTGATTGTAGTTGTTATACAATTTTAAAGGCAATACTGATAGTGAAACTTCATTTTTGTTTCTTATTCTGAATCCACAACGCACTACCAGGGCTTAAATAGGATATCTGTGGAACACAATGACGATATTAAGTGAAGGCAATAACTAACTTATGGTTTTAAACCAGGCTAATATTTGAAGTCTGGGAAGTTTATCATTCCACTCCTGAAACCATCAGATTGATTACTGTGACCGTAGAAAATATTAGTTTTCCAAAAAAGTCACCATGTTAAGGAAAAGCACTAACATGGAAAAAGAAACCTAGCTTTTGTAAAAATGGAACAGAAACATAAATTGCTGGAAAAACTCAGCAGGTCTGACAGCATCTGTGGAGAGAAAGACAGAGTTAATGTTTCGAGTCCGTATGACTCCTCTTCAGAACTCTTTTGTAAAAATGGTATGTTTTGGTATTCTGCTGAGGGTAAGTCACTCAATTTATGCACTTGGATGATACTAATATATTCACACTTTTTTAGGCTGTATTCTGATTACTTGTACTTCATAAGCGCTAACAAATCTGTCGAGGATTTTCATGAAAAAGTAAAAGATTCACTGCAAATATTCGATGGATGTTTGATGCACTCTTCCCTTAGATCCTGTGTGTACAACTGCACCGTGAACTCTGCTATGCCCGTAAGTACCTTTTAGTGAGTCACTTAAACAGTCATGACAGTCGATATTTGTCAAACTGGATGTGAATTAATAAAACAATATTATTTCTGACTATCCTTGGAGTAATACAATTGGATATCTTATTTGATGAGAGGCTTTGTGGTGCAGTGGTTAGTGTCCCTGTCTCTGAGCCAGAAACTCCGGGTTCAAGTCCCGCTCCAGGACTTATTGGCCAAGGAAGGCGCATTTATAACGCGGCCAAACTGCAAATCCTTTCAGTGGCAAGTGGTAACAGCGGGATAGATTCCTCATCAGCCATGTGATGGAAAGAATGTTGAAGCCTCTAGCATCACAACCTATAGCTCCAGACTACAAGTAAAAGTTTATTTTGCCACAGCAACTTGGACGCCTTGAAGTGCCTGTTGGCTCAGTTGGCTGGACAGCCAGTGTGGATCAGATTGGTGCCAATAGCATGGGCTTTGATCCCTGTTCCGGCTGGGGTGGATTCGGGACTTGCCTCCTTGCTCTACCCACGGTGGAAATCGTGACGCTGTGGGTTGTACCTGCCTTCGGGCAGAGAACTGCAGAAGAAGAAGAATATCTCATTTTATGGTGCTGTGCTTAAGACACATAGCTGCATGTCAATTAAATTCATTGTCGTATTTGGGAGGGACTTTGCAATTCTGAACTTGTTGGTTAGAAATTGGAACAACTCAT
Organism: Cetorhinus maximus; assembly: GCF_964194155.1. Classification (NCBI taxonomy): domain Eukaryota; kingdom Metazoa; phylum Chordata; class Chondrichthyes; order Lamniformes; family Cetorhinidae; genus Cetorhinus; species Cetorhinus maximus. The sequence continues at coordinate 62,390,491 of NC_135898.1, read as the reverse complement.
GCTCTCATTGCATTTGACAACATTAAAGATCTGACCACATAAGCTGAAAGAAGTTTTGAATGGGCGTGTAACTTGGAAAATAGGAGATAATAAATATTTCTAGTATATTATTAAGGGAATGAGTGATTAACTAACTAGATTGCCACAGTATTATCATTATCCTTAGTTGTTTTAATTCCATGGCATGCAACAACTTGCTAGCAAACATGATACTCATTCAAATTACCTCAGCGCTGTTTTTCTCCATTTTCATTTTGAGGTTTTATTCTATACTCAGGAAATGGGGAGATATTGTGGCACAGTGGGTAGCTCCCTGCTAGAAGCTCCGGTTTCAAGTCTCGCCCTAATACTTAACAGCCAAGGGGAATGCATTTATAACGCGGCCAAACAGGTTAAGTATCAACCTGCAAATCCTTCTAACACAGGCCAGTAGCAGGAGGTGAGAGTGGGAGAGACTCCTGCTCAGCCATGTGATAGAAAGAACATTGGAGTCTCTACATCACTATCCATAGCTCTGAACTACAACATGCATGTAAAAGTGCATGTTGCCACAGCAATTCTGTCTCCCTGAGTGACCTGTAACATACCACCACCAGTCAGGAAGGAAACTGGCATTTCACGTTTTTACTGTTAAGACCATTTCAGTAGTGACCTTGCAATTTATAATGTCTTTACAGTCCTTCACACACAATCTTTAACATCACTAGGTACAAAATGTCTTCTAACTTTGCATTATTGTGCAGAATAGCCACGAATTAAATTCTTGTGTGGCTTTTCCTCAGTTTTATGGCACATATTTTAAGATCATTTGCTCCTTGATCTACAGATTTATGTATTAGCGACTAAACTTATTAAATTTAAAATTAAATTTAAGTATTAGCATTTGTGTGCATCCATCAAATTGGACCTTGTATCCAGGCCCCATTCCTGGTTTAAAAACAAAAAATGATGGAAAAAAGTCAGCGAGTTAGGCAGAATCTGTGGAGAGAAACAGAGTTAGCATTTCAGGTTGAGTGACCTTTCATCACAGCTGGATGTCCTTCCTGTATAATTCTTCAATATTACTGCCCCATTTGGTTCCCATTGGCTCTATAAAAGGGACAGCATCAGGCAGCATGAGCAACAACATGAAAGGGAACATTCCCTGGCCCCAAGCCTCAGAGAAGATGAGGGGAGAAAGACATAGTACCCGGATGACCACTTGCTCTCCTGCAGAACCACAGCTAATGGTTATCTCTGGGTCTCTAGTACACAGTGCAACCCTGCCATGTACAATCCTGCCAACACAATCAACACTCATTTGTAAACGATCAATGCGAAACTACCATGTGAACATCATCCAAGTTGAACGGATCTGATGTACAAATGCATGTTGACATTTTAGAAAAAAAGGTAAAATTGGAGCTGAAATATTTGGCAAGCAAACCTATACTTCATGCCATCAAACAGTCTCCATTTCTCTTTTTATGCCTTGGTTCATGAATCCAATTTACATTGGCAGAGTCAAATTAAATTTAATGCTTTTAATTCTAGTAGTGGTATATTAAACTTTATTTTTCAAAATTTGGGTGTGCACCACAAACCACATGTCCTTATTAAAGTGAGGAATGTGCGCTGGTGCATAGAACTTTTTTGGTACCAATTATCAACACCATGTACTTGTAGCTCAGGTATAGAATGAAGGGATGCAAAGTAAATCTTTTTCCAGTGTGTTCAAGCCTTTAAGGAGACTTCCTTACTACATCAATGTGATACCTCTGTTTGCCAGAGCCCCATCCGCTCTGTCCCCACAGAGTCTAACTATCGATTTAGTGTCAAGAAATATTACATTATATGGAGTTTAGTGCTATAGACACATACCCATTAGGAACAGGGCTGACACTGCAGAAAGTCACTTCATTTAGGAGCCTAACGTCTAGTACTGGGAGGAAATGTCATCTCATCAGTCTTGGGTGGCTCAAAAGCCATCGTCCAAAAATTTGCTAGGCCATAATGTGCAATCCAGCCCTTGAGTTCCTAAATCTTCAGAGGTGTTTTACATTATAGTTCAAGAATAACCAGATTAAAGGCAAGGCAGGATTTGCCAACCCATTACAGTTATTTTCTTAGTCATTTGTGTTGATTTCTAATAATATTTCTTTTCCTTTACAAATATTCTTTAGCAGGTATGTATGATGACAAGAGAATAATAACCAGCTGAAACAGTTTAAAGAGTTTTAGAAGATGTAGTGACACAGTGCGTTAGAGTACACTTTCTACTTCTAGGACACGTATTAGAATCCAGCCCAGACAGCGTAAGTCTTCTCTGGCTATTAAGGATCTATAGTGGTGTAAAATCCTCCTGACAAAACTATGGGTTTTCATATCTACACCAGATTTCTCAAATAACACGTTACACATTTTCTCAATATACTAAAATAAAAATGTCGTGTTGACTTAATTGTTTTTCTGGCACTAAAAACCTTGGAATATATTACCTACACCATAAACCTTTATTACCAGCATATATCAATTTGTGCCTCCACCAATTCTATTTCCTGTTGGCTAAATGACACAGCCTCAGACTTTTCACAGATATTGCTCTCTATCCTTCCGTACTTATTTATCCAATTGGTTATTGAGCTTGAGGTAACAAGTTTGGGCTTGACTGTCTGACTGTAAGAAAATCTTTATTTAGAGAACAAGATTCCAGTTTCTGTTCCTGCTGATCACTACCCAGTAAAGTGCATATTTGTTTATTTAGATTAAGGAAAAGATCAGACATGCAATGCTCTCCACTAACTCCTTGCCCATCATTTAGTCTCACAGATAGATTGGTAATGAATAAAGCTAGTTCTATTTTGGCTTAACTACCTTGAGACTAACTGCATAAAATTGTGAATGCATTGCAATTATAAACACCCACTCAATTTACATAATATGTTGGGTTAGTAGGATTATTGGCATCTCATATAAGGGGCCATCAAAACTGCTAGCTGATTTACCATACCTGTAGTGATAAGTTCAAGTTTAGCCTTCAGTAGTACTTTAATTCTTGTCCATAACTCAGTGCAATTGATGCACAAAATTTTCTGTTTGCCATCGCCTTTTGTTAGGTTACTTTTTTCTCCCTGTAGAATTTTTCCAACTATAGATCATTTGAAATGCTGTAAGTAAGTGGTGTTGATTTGCTTCTGCTTGCCCATATATGAGCTGTATGTCTTCACCTTGCATTTTAATGTGTTAATATGAATTATTTGAAAAAATATTCCAAATTAAACAAACACTCCTAATCAAATATAGCCAGTGTCCCTATATCATCAAGGGTGAGGAATGTAACAATCTTTTTACTTGCATCATTACATCTTAGGCTACCTGGAGTCTTTGGAATTAAAGTGCAGGTTGTTGGGAACACACAGCTGCAATCTTATGTACTCTTTCCTGCAAAATGATAGTCTTGTTGGGGTAACAGGAATGTTGTACTGCTTTCCATTTTTCAGGCAACATTTCTTTATCTAAATTACTTAAACCTAGAAGTTACAGCATATAAAATTAATGTACAAACACAGCATGTTTGTATCAAAGCATTTTGTATGCTATGTTATGACAATTCTAATTTGGGCCCCAAAATAAAATTAAAACCAGAGGGATCACTCCTTGGTAACCTTCTGTAAGTATTTGTTTTGATTCTTTCTTCCCTCCTACCCCTTCCAAATGGTGTCTGTTTTTAGAGGTATTGATACCATGGACATTTCATACAGTTGACATGTAATTATTTCTAACTGTAGGATTATTATAACATGATCATTGTAAGCTTTTTGAGTGACAATCTGCATTTGATTACCAGAGGATAACCATAGCCTGAGAATATTATTTGCCAATATTACAGTTTTGACTACAAGATAATGTCAAAATAAAATATACTGCATCTTCAAGTGTATTGAGTTCCACTGCTACAATTTACCTCCATATTGTTGGAGGAAACTGTTGCCTAGCTTCTCTTTAATGTGGATTAATTTTATTTCCTCCTTCAGAGGGAGACTGAGAGTTAGTGTTTGGAGAAAAAAAATGTTTGTGTGGAATATGCAATACGTGCAATCCACAGTATTTTTCCCTTCAAGGTCTCTCAACCCTTTATAAAAGCCCATCCAAGACTGATTATTGGTCCCATATTTGGGGAGGTTCCATAAGCATTTCTCTAACACTCTTGGACAGGATTCAAGATAGGCCAACAAGCAATCCTTTTCTCACTTCAAGCTACTAATGTCTCTTCCATTCATTTCTGCAATTGTTCCCTTGCTTCCTTACCACGGTTGTTACTTCTCTGCTAATTATTCTTGTATCTCCAACATCAGATGTACGCCATTCTGCGTGCTTTTCCTCTTTGCATCTTAACTGTGTTAAAATCAAGACCCCCTGTCCTCTCCGCAATTCTCATTTGTTGCCAGGGTTTGAGAACTTTGAACATTCTTACTTGCCCTAGATCCTCCCTCCCTGCTTGATGTCACCTGCCTTATCTTGGTTCTTCATCCAGGTCTCTGGAGTCAGATGAGGAACCCCTCATCTGCCACTCGTACTGAATGTTTGTAATGCTTTTTTTAAAAAATAAAGAAAGCAATTAAGAACATTAGGCCATGTGTCTTGTTTATTTCTTTTGCAGTCCCTGATATTGAAACTTGATGGTAACTGCACCATTCCCTGATCAAGAAGACAGTTAGATCATCTCTTCTTTGGCCTCTTGTCATGATCTCTTTCCATTTGGTCAACAACATTTTTTTAGGGTGGCGTGGGTTGACTTGGCTTTCTAAGCCGGGAATTTCTGTCGGGACTTTTCATGACCTCACACCATAACTTCAACAGAAGATCGCTGGAATCCTGGAGAAATAGGGTAAATGGCTAAACATTGCTATTCACACCATTTCATTAGGATTTCTGCTGAGGTTACAATAGGGGATTGGGAAACCCCCATGGAAATTTTCCCTTGTTGTCTTATTCCTTCCTCCTGTGTCTTCTCCATTGGAAACTCCTAGTATGGGGAGTTACAGAGGAAAGGTCCTCCATTCACCTTTAGCGCTGTGCGTCAGTGAACTGGTGGTGTGCCACTGACCTTTAAAATGCTTGCCTTATAATCCAAAGGGAAAAACTGATTTGAATCCTTTTAAAATATTCATTACTATTGGCCAAATATTTTTCATAAAGTGATGGGCCACAAAAGAAACCGATGTACAAGGGTAGAATTGCCAAACAATATGTTGTCTTTCTTTTTTTTTTAGGTGAGATTGCAAATTGGGTTGTATGCGGTCTTTCTGTGGGACTGGTATGCAGTTTATAACCGAAACCAATTCCTCATTCTCCGACTGGAAGAACATGCCGCTAACTTGAAAAAGAGTATGCACAGAGTCTTCGGATTCTTGAGCTTGGGTATGATTTCAGATTAAGCTGCGCTTCTGTGCTAAAAGCATTGCTTAATAAAATATATTTCTAGAGTACATTAGTCAATAGCAGTATGCTTCATTAAGTATATTGTTATGAACTCAGAGGATCAGCAGATTCAATACTTAGATTCATTCAGCAAATACTCAAATTGAAGTCAATTTTGACACATTGGGCCTGGATTTCAACCCCTCAATTACGTCACTTCTAAATAGTTCGGAACTGGTGTTAATCTTTCTTGAATGGTTAAGTGAAAGTAACACTCAAGATTCCCTTAACATGTATTTGTTTTTTTAAAAGCCCTCCTGGCTGAAGGTTGTTCTTCAGCCCATTCCCTCCAAGACAACCCCTTTCCCATATAATTTTGTATATTGCAATGAAGTTCTTGCTTTAGACTGTTGCTTCAAAAATCCAGACCTGTGGGGTTGTCGATTCTTTTGGATTGTATGGCCACTGCTGCTAGCAACCTGGGAAATAAAAGGCTTTGTTTTCACGGTATGTGCTTGTTTGTTTTTTCTTCTTGTACAATAGCTGCAGCTGCAAAACTTTTCCCTTGTCTTATGTTCTCATCAAACACGGTTAAGCTGAAAGACAGACCAGGCTCAAGGGGCTGAATGGCCTATTACTTTTCCTATGTTCCAGCACTGAGACAATCAGCTACTTATATATATATATATGTAAAAAATTCTATTAAGCAATCAAGTAGGAGTCCAGACCCTAACAGTATTCTAAAGATAGGCATGGGGGTAAAGGAAGAGTAGGGAGCCAAATTCTGGATGTCCTAACTGAATAATTGTTTAGTTTCTATTGATTTTTATTCTTCATTATGATTGTGTAGTTAGAATGTGACCCTGGTAGCCCAACAGCTGGTATACATTCATACTGGGCAAAGTAATAGCAATATATCAGATTCAATGGTACTGTAATAGAATAAGAAAACATTTTGTGGTTATTTGGGAGCAAAATAGATCTGTAAATTTCATGACGGAATGACACAAACCAAGCTAGGTTATGGCTTTGAGCACTGGGTTTTAAATCAGCTTTGTAAATACCTGAATTTGAGAGCCTTATTGTTGAAATGCTTCCCTCCTAAAATTCAGACAAGCAGAAACTCTATGCATAATTGATGCTAGACATTAATGGCCACAATAATTCTGAATGGACCTGATTAACTGAACTTATAAGTGGTTCAAATGATAAATTAGTCTTGATACCGTGCTTACTAGTTAGTAGTCTCTTCACAATAAATTCACAAATTCCATTGACTCCAGCAATAAAACCAAAGCTTTGTTAAACTGGCTCACAGAAATACCAGCCTTTCAGTGAACCTGCTTTTCAGTTGGAAGTTGAAGCTGCTCAGCTGTTTTTTTTGGTCAACTCCCAAACACATCTTTCCTGGTCATCAGATTAACCAAGCTACCAAAGAAGTTGCTAGTGCAAATAGGAATGCATACAAAGCTGAACTGGTAACCTAATGCCTCCCTCTTTTTAAAAAAAACGCTTTATTAAGCACTGGCAATCTATGCTTCAGATTAATTTCCTATTACAGGGTATGTTTTAAATCATGGTAGAATAGGTCATTGAATATTAATGAATATCTAGGTATTAGTTTAAGAAATGACACACTAGTAACTGCACTGAACCATGCTATTTAACTCAAAAGTAAACCATCTTCCTTGTCATTTTCGGCCTTGATTTGCTGGCACAAAACTCAACCAAATATATCTTGTCCCTTATTTAAATCATGGCAGGATAAGGAACAAAAATAAAAGACAACTCATAGAGGAAAGAAAAGGAGTGCCAAATTCAGAAGGGAAGGTTTAAGTTTGCTGTGCTATTATTAGATTTCTTTTCCTAAAGCTCTACTGTTACTTTTCAACAGGAAATTTGACAGAGCAACAAGAGGCAGCCATCATCAACAATCCTGCGTCAAATACCAGGCGTCCCAAAGACAAAAGCCTTGGACCTATGTTGCCAGAAACTAGGAGAATTCTTGAGGATTTCTATAGGCCATTTAACGAAAAGCTGTCTATGCTACTAAATGATGATTCTTTCTTATGGGAAAAATAAATACAGACCAAATTCACAAAACTGTAAAATATCAAATGTTTTGTATAATGCTTTTTTCACTATTGTGGAAGGTTCAACAAAATGTTGATGTTCAAGTTAAAAAGTTATTTTTTTAAGTTTATTTTTAAACTCTTATCTGAAGACTTGTCCAAAACTCAGCAAAAGGCTTGTTTGAAATTTAACCCTAATTATAAAGAACCCTATCCATATGCCCGCATTTAACTTCCCATGAAATATATAGATTCATAACATTTGACACTGTGATCATAACAAATCAAAAGCCCTAAGTTTGTGTAAATAATTTTTTTAAAAAGTAATTCCTCATGATTGTTTTAAATATTTTGTAGGATTTTCAATGACACATGTATTTGGTAAAAAATGAAATCTTTGCAGAATATGTTTAAATATTGCTGCCAAACAGACACAAGGGGTTTCAATAGTGCCTACTTTAGTCTTCCAGGAATTCATATACCATAATTATGGTTTGGTAAGGGATGTAAGAACTACTATTTTTAACTTATTTTCTATTCCTTTCCTCCCTGTCGGTTCATGTCTTGGAGCTGTAGAGGAATCTCTCCAATGATTGTGAGGATTCAATTTTGCAAAATTCATTATCTTCATTTGCCACCAGTCAAGAATAATTGCAAACTTTTGTTTCTTGTTCTATTCTTTGCATATTCTCAAACAGATAATCGGGCTGTCTTAGTTTTGCCTGGAAGCAAGTAAATTATGACTGGTGAAATGTTAATTATTACATCCATGGACTGAATTGGACAAAATTCAGTGTGTTTTCAAGGTCCATATGCACAGAAAACCTATTTTTGTGTGTAACACTCAGTTACTGTTATACACAGAAGCTTGCACTCCGTATTATGCAATTAATCTATGATTTGGTTTTACTGGGAATGCTTTGCTGTCCACGGTCACACCATCTGTTTTTGTTAAGAACTGTTAGGAAAGATTGTGTAGCAGTGCCCCCTATTGTCCAAGTGGTTTATAATTAGAAAGGTAACTTATGCTGGTTCAAAGAATCTTAAATGTTTGTGGTAATAGACGTAAATTTGTTGTGAAATGTCAAACTTCATCAGAACAAAAGTTTTCTAAAATTTGTCCTTGAAAACTGCATCAGGAAGAATATGCATTAACTGGTTGATACTCCTTGGGAGCATTTAGCAATGAGTACCATTAACCTGCCGAATAATGAAAGGGCTTTAAATATTTGAGAATACTAATATTTTTCTGAATTAATTTTTATATTCAACAGGGCTAATAGGATAATAGAACACCGTTTTACCTCTGTTACCTAGTCAGTTATTTCCAGGTCAAGCTTAATCCAGTGATTTACAAAGTAAAGCAGGTTTTCCGTGTAGCTCAACAATAGGTCACAACTTTCAGGATCATTAACCAGTTTTTTAATGCCAATCTAATGTCCTGTTTTTCTCTTTTTAGTTAGTGTTCTTTTAAAAACAAGAGAAAATGGGTGCAGAGGAATTGAACCTTACAAAAAAAAAATCTCTGTAAATTCAGAAAAAAATAAGTTTTTCTATTAAATATCCCTAAAACTCAAAAATAGTGAGTTTAAAAGAGAATGGCCCAAACTAAAACTCAATCTGCAATAATTTACCTTGGTCATGGACAGTACTTCAATGGATCTCACCATCAGATTCTTGCTAAACTTCCAGATAGTTATTTTTAAATTAAAGCTAAAATATATATTGTGGCTCCAACCCACTTACCTGTCATTATGATGATGGGATAATAAATTGGAAAATTATCTACAGAGGCACAGTAGCGATCTTGCTTTCAGTGAAAAATGCCTTCATCTGTGAACTGAATCAGCCTATGATGACTTTAGTCTTCAAGGGGCTCTGTGGTAATTTGACTGAGTTCATTATTGCATTGTCCTTGCAGTATTCTGGTGTAGCGCTTAATCATTGCCTGACTATATGTCATGGGTGTCCACAGCTACTAGGGGTGTGGGGGATGTTGGGGCGGTGGAGGTTTAGGGTAAGCAACAGCAACTTGAAGCTACATTTGAATTTTTTAATAACTTTTTCTAGTTCCATTCATTGGGCACAAGGACACTTGCCCAAATGTTCTGGCATTGCCGGATGTTATATCGATGAGATTGAGCAGTGGGAGCCACCTGTTACTTGGATGTTTTTTTGGAAGAACAAAGGAAGACTGGCTCATTGTTAGCCTCTCATCCTCATTTACAGGCAGTGGTGCTGCTGCCTAACAATCTCTATGCAAAACCGGCAGTGTAGGTTCTGGATTGGACCACAGCTACTCTGAATAATTCTGCAATCTGCTGCATGACTTCCTGCAGTTAACATGCACCATAGGATTGGTGATGCCTCTGACAATAACAGTCAGCCGTACTGCCCCCTGTATCACCAGTCATTTAAAAAGGGGGGTTGGAGCATTACTCCATCACGTGGCCACAGTTTCCGTTTCCTGCTTCCGTGTTTCACTGTGTGGCAGCCACTGAGTTTTAAACAAGCATTTTTAGAACCGGAACAATCTTTACAAAGTCTGAAGTGTACATTAAGAATTAGTTTTCATTAAGGCTGCCATCACTTTTATTCCTGTTTAAGGACTGCTTGTTATTAATTTCCTGCCCCTCTCTGGTATCATTCCACATACGGAGTGTGGAGGTAATTGTTGAGAACCATTGTTGCATTCTGCAGCGTTACAAATTTGCAAGCATGCAATGTATAACCACAACCGCCAGTTCACACAAACGTGTTAACTCAGTGCTATGAAAACCACTGTATCTCAATACACTTCATGCATAATTTGAAAACATCAAGCCATTTCCTATTCATTTCTATATAACTGACCACATTTTCTCATCACAGATTGTTAATTGTACTGCCTATTTTTCTACAATAAACACAATTAATCTGAATCTAATGCGTCTACACTGAAATATTTTTGTACAATGCAGACATAGAATGCCTTGCTTTTGCTCCCAAGAAAGTAAGGTGTTTGTGTGAACAGTTAAGTTTGCCTTTTGATCTGTGCTTCTGTTGCAATACATCTACAAACTCTGTTTTCATGCCTTCATTTTAGTATATTATGATTTCCTTTTGTTCTATTTTCAGATCCTTCTACCCTTTCAGTTTCTCTACAATCTTTCTTAATCATCTGCTGAACAAGATAAATAACACACAGTGAGACTCCATGGCATTTTGGGAAAACAAAATGTAACTTTAATATATAAATGCAAGTTGTATATTTTGTCATTATGTGGAAATTCTGCTGCAGTCACTGAAGGGCTAATTGGTACAAACTGAAACTAATGTTTGTGCCAATTACTAGAATTTAGTTCAATTTAAGATTGTTGGCGTTTAGTGAAAGTGCAAGCCAGGTATTTTTGACAACCGTCCAGTCAGATTTCCTTACCGACTATGGGGCTAGAAGACTCTGGCTTTTCTGATACAATATTACTTTAAGCCCTGATGGGCACAGCAGAGAGCCTGCAAATTAGGCCGTAAACTAGATATCTGGGGTCCAGGCTACCCACACAGCTTCAGCAGTCTCATATAAAGGGGCACTTGCCCCAAACCGCCCAAAAAAGGGTGTAGCCAGGGGAGGGGACTCCAAGGCTGGATATTTTCTGGTACCTGTCCTAGCAATTTGCCAATGTCCTGATGCAGCATGTGAAGGCTGCCAGTCAGATGTGGGAGCAACCTGGAGGGCCAGACTGGATCATGGCTTTGTCCCTTCTACCAGGAAATCTATTTACCTTAGCTTACCTAATGGCGAGAGTGTGCTTGCTATTGTAATGAGATGAGCTCCCTTTGACTGTCATATGCTTGCAGGGTTAATGCTGGCAGGGTTAGCACCAAAGGCCACTCTGAAGAACATACACTGACACCAAAGATGGATTTTTGAGGTCTATATTTTCCTCATAATTTTTTGAGAAATGATATTCGTTCATGCAGGATAAATAATTGAACAAATTCAATGCTTATACCATTGATGGTGGCCATATGATTAAACAGCATGTCCTGTCTTCACACTGAGCATACCGTCCATTGTGATGTGTGGCACTATTGCTGTGCTAAATGGGATAGATTCAGTACAGATCTAGCAGCTCAAAACTAGACATCCATGAGGCACTGTTGGCCATCAGCAGCAACAGAATTGTATTCAATTGTAATCTATGACATCAGTATAGCCCTCTCTACCATCAAGCCAAAGGATCTACCTTGGTTCAATGAAGATAAAGGAGGGCATGCCAGGAGCAGCACTAGGCATACCTAAAAGTGAGGTGTCAGCCAGGTGAAGCCACAACACAGGACTACTTGTGTACCAAACAGCAGAAGTTGCATGTTGTAGACACAGCTAAGCAAATCCCACAGCTACTGGATTAGATCAAAGTTTTGCAGTCCCGATACATCCAGTCGTGAATGGTGGTGGACAATTAAACAACTAACGGGAGCAGGAGGCTCCACAAATATCCCCATCCTCGATGATTGGGGAGCCCAGCTAGACGGTCCAAAAGACAGGGCTGAAACACCTGCAACCATCTTCAGCCAGAAGTGCCAAGTGGATGATCATTTCTATCCTCCTGAAGTCCTCAGCATCAGTCTTCAGCCAATCACTCCATGTGATAGCAAAAGAAAGGCTGAAAGCATTGGACACTAAAGGTTATCGGCCCTGACAACATTCCAGCAATAGTACTGAAGACTTGTGCTCCAGAACCAGCAGTGCCTGTAGACAAACTGTTTTATTACAGCTACAACACAGGCATCTACCCAGCAACGTGGAAAATTGCCCAGGTATGTCCTGTACACAAGAAGCAGGATAAATCCAATCCAACATCCTCTCAATCATCAGTAAAGTGATGGAAGGTGTTGTCAACAGGCAAGTGGCACTTGCTCAGTAATAACCTGCTCACTGACGCTTTGGGTTCTACCAGGGCCACTCAGCTCCTGATTTCATTTCAGCCTTGGCCCAGGCTTAGACAAAAGAACTGAACTCAAGGGTGGAAGTGAGAGTGACTGCCTTTGATGACAAGGCAGCATTTAACTGAATGAAACATCAAAGAGCCATGGTAAAATTAGTGCCAATGAGAATCAACAGGAAAACTCCACTGGTTGGAGTCATACCTAGCACAAAGGAAGACTGTTGTGGTTATAGGAGTCCAATAATCTCTGTCTCAGGATATCACTGCAGGAGTTCTTCAGGGTAGTGTCCTAGGCCCAACCATCTTCAGCTGCTTCATCAATGACCTTCCTTCCATCATAAGGTCAGAAGTGGAGATGTTTGCTGGTGATTGTACCTCAGATACTGAAGCAGTCTATGTCAATATGCAGCAAGACTTGGACAACATTTCTGGCTTGGCCTGTTAAGGGGCAAGTAACATTTGGGTCACAAAAGTGCCAGACTATGACCATCTCCAACAAGAGAGAGTCCAACAATCTCCCCTTGACATTCAATGGCATTATCATTACTGAATCCCCCACTATCAACATTGTACAAATTACCGTTGACCAGAAACTTAACTGGATCGGCCATCTAAAAACTGGCTACAAGAGCAGGTCAGATATTCTGAATTCTGAGGTGGGTAGCCTACCTTCTGACTTCCCAAAGCCTGTCCACCATCTACAAGGCACAAGTCAGGAGTGTGATGGAATACTCTCCGCTTGCCTGGATGAGTGCAGCTCCCACAACATTCAAGAAGCTTGACACCATCCCGGACAAAGCAGCCCACTTGACTGGCACCCCATCCACCACCTTAAAAATTCACTCCCTCCACCACTGACGCACAGTGGCAGCAGTGTGTATCATCTACAAAATTCACTGCAGCAACTCACCAAGGCTCCTTCGACAGCACCTTCCAAACTCGCGACCTCTACCGCCTAAAAGGTACCGCAGCAGATACATGGGAACATCACCACCTGAAAGTTTCCCTCCAAACCACACACCATCCTCACTTGGGAATATATCGCCATTCCTTCATTGTCGCTGGGTCAAAATATTGGAACTCCCTACATAATAGCACTGTGGGTGTACTTGCAATAGATGGACTGCAGCAGTTTGAGTAGGCAGCGCACTACATCTTCTCGAGGGCAATTAGGGATGGGAGGAGTTGTGGGGAAGCAGCGGTGTAGCGGTAATGTCACTTAACTAGTAATCCAAAGGCTCAGGCTTATGCTTTAGGGACAGGGGTTCAAACCCCACCATAGCAGATGGTGGATTTTAAATTCAATTCATAAAATCTGGGATTGAAAGCTAGTCTAATGTTGACTATGACACCATTGCCAATTGTCATGAAAACTCATCTAGTTTATTAATGTCCTTTAGGGAAGGAAATCTGCCATCCTTACCTGACTTGACTTACATGAGACTCAAGACCAACAGCACTATGACTGCCCTCTGAAATGGCCAGCAAGCCACTCAGTTCAAGGCAATTAGGGATGGGTAACAAAGGCTGCTCTTGCCAGCAACACCAACAATTATTGAGACATCCACCCATGTAGTGTTTCTAAAGTTTAATGGAGTAGTTTTAGGGACGCCAGTCCCCTCTCAACCTAAGAGAATGCAAAGAGCTTAGGTACAGCTTGGCAGAATTGTATGATAGGGTACTGCTAGAGTTTAACCAGCTCAAACCACACAGGGTGTTGGTAAGCTCCCTGTCCAGCTAAGAACACCCGATTGGGGAATTCACAGGCAAGAATAACTGGAGCTGAGTAGGAGGAATCACAGCCTCAGCGGGGAGTCCACCTCTCCAGGTGCCATTAGTGAGCCAGAGTGGCTGGTTAGTCATTGGCAAAATTGGTTGGCTCAGTTATCAAGTTACCAAGTCTGCCATGGGGGGCTAACTCATTTCTAAATTACTCACAGAAGTGTTCTCTTGAAGCCATTTTATGTTAAAAAGTCTCCAGGTACCTCACCTCCCAAGAAGTTTAGGGACTAGTGAGATTAAGCAAGCAGCAGGTTTCAAGGACCCACTATAAGCAGCATGGTGAGCAACACAATTCATTATAAAGCAAGGTGCAATGGCACCAGTTTGAATGCAACATAAGCACAAATCACATAGTCCATCGAACAAAGGTTCAAACGGAATCGGAGGCGAATTGTATCAGCAGCAGCCAATTGCATTTCTGTAGGCAAGTTATGCTAAGCAGCATGTCATAGCTTCAGTGATTCTTTTGAGCAACTATCATCCTGAGTCTAGTTTCCTCATCACTTCTACAATGGGTATCTGCCTTCAAGGTGTTGGAAGGACCAACACGGCATAGCTTGTAAAACACAAGACACCTTGATGAGCTAGAATTTTAAGTTTTATAACATATGCCATGGTAGCTCACAACCAGTTGCTTAATTCAGTTCCTCGTGTGAGGGCTTTGGCAATACGTTGTGCCCAGTGTGAAGGTGACTTACTCAGTGATAGGTGAATGAAAGCCAGGGTAACAGTTCCTCCCTTTTTTGTCACAAATTTAGCTCTCAGATTTATCCTAGAGTTCATGCCAGGGCAGGAGAAGCCCTTCCATTGGATGCTGAGATGTAATGAGCTCATGGAGACCAGAAGCTGAACATCTGACTGAATAATAACCAAACTGCACTGGTCAGGATCGTCCTGAAGAACTGTGTTAATTATTTAACAAATTCCATTCCTAGTAAAGGGGATATTAAAAGCTAACCTTATTAGCTGATTCATGCATAGCGCAAATAAAATGGAGATGGAACAGTTATCTTTAGTGAACATAATTATATATTGTGTTATCTGAAGTCAGGGTACTTTTTAATACCATTACAAATAGCCTCTGCCAATCATGGGGGCATGTGGGGAGGGGGTGCGGTCCACGTGGTTTCCACTCTTGATGCTATTCAGTGATCCCTACTGAAAAGTACAGGTGGATGTCCAATGAGAATACAATCTGGTCTGGTTGTAATGTTGTCCATAGGTTCAATAGCTCATCACCACTTAGGTAGGCTTTATTGGAACTCTCCTGCTTCCTGTGAGTTCAGTGGAAAACCCATCATAAACAGCTAATAATGTATTTTCAATGCCACTTGCACTGAAGTAACGATGAGAGATCGGGAAAACCCCTTTAGAAATTCCACCTCCAAGTTGACATAAGGATGCAACTTAGATGAAATGCTGGATGGCCTCTGGGAGACATGAGGAACTCTACACAAACAAGAACCAGGAGAGAAAATTGAGGAGGAGGAAGAAATGAAATAGCTAAATCTTAAGTAGTGCAAAACATTGAAGAGAATTGTTTCACTCAAACTTTGTTAAAAAAAAACTTCTCATAAATTAAAAGGCTGATTCTCCAAGTGAGTGGTCCTGGTAAAGGTCAGCGCTCATAAGAACAGGAGTTTAGGCCATTTAACACTTTGAGCCTTTTTTGCCATTTAATGAGATGGCCTGTGTCCTAACTCCATCCACCTGCTTACTTTATACCCCTTAATACTCTTGGACAGCAACAGTCCAGGAATCTCAGATTTACACTCATGCCACACGTTGGCCAGTGAATTGCAATGCTGCGGCCCCTGATTTTTTTTGTCCATTATTGATTGAAATATGTAAAAACCCGGGGCTGTGGCCCATGATTTCCCAGCCCACATTCCTATGAGCACTGCACCTCACTGAAAATACCCAACTGAGGATCAGCCCTTGTGTTTCCAACAATGCCCAATGTCACAGTGAATTTGTTGTTGATTGACAAGATAAAATATTGCTAATTTCACCTGGTCATACTCTCGCCTCTAAACAAGAAGATCATGTGCACGAGCTCCGCTGTGGGATTTGCGCACATAATCTAAGTTCTCACTTCAGTGAAGTGTTTAGGGGCTTCCATGTTGTGCTTCAAATGAGTTATTAAATTCATTTCCCACCTGCCTGTTTTGGTGGATGTTAAACATCCCATGGCACCATTTGAATAGTAGAGAGTTCACCTGGTCCCCTCACCAATATTCTTTCCTCAAACAACAGTGTTAAAAATTGATTCAAAATGGCTCCTGTTTTGCCTAAATAACAATAAATTCACTTAAGTATAATTCAATGTATTTGAAGTGTTTTGAGATGTTTTTGAGAGGCTTGATAAGGTGTGATACCAATCCAGGTTCTTCCTTATTTACAAATAGTCAGTTTGGTGTGATAGCGATAGCAACTGAAATTCTGAACCACTTTCACAATAAAGTTTTCAAGACTGTCATGAGGCTATGTGTCCCTTTATTTTTGAAAATTTGATTTTTCAACTTTCAACTGACTAGAAATTTTGCAATTTGAAATGGAACAGAACAAACTACTTAAAAATGCAAGGCCACCTTCCAAGGCGTAGGTGAAAAACCAAAAACTTTCAGAGACCCATCGAAATTCGTCACTGTCTAAAGAAGAGACATTAAAATACAAAGTGCTGGATATTGAAACAATGGCTGCCACAGACAGACTCACCCAAACCCCCTTGGAAATACACAATGGATGAAGTATAAGAGGCCAGGATGCAGCTGCTGCAGAGAGATTGAAAGAAAAACTTCAGCAGAAGAGACTGACTGAAAGCTCTCCCTCTCTCTCTTTTGGAACAAGTGTATTTACCAGCTCAGAAGACAATGTCACTAGAAATCTACCAGCAAACCGAGATCTCATAATAATTGCAACATTCTACATCTGACCGCATCCACGAAACCATCCAATTCAAATCGACCACAACATTTAAAATCTAAGCTTCAAGGACAATCAATGGTTAAAATAATATACGGTTAATTATCCTTTTTTATATTGGACTCTAAACTTCCCTTTTTGATAGCTGTGAATGTCTGACATTGCATTTTTATTATTTTTCTTGGGTTTAGTGGTTAATAAATTTGGTCTTTCTTTGACTCAAGAAAACCTTGTTTGATTAGCTCCTTATTGCTCAGAGCTTAAATAGTTAAATACATTTAGATTCGGAAAAGGCATATCCTAGTTTAAAAGAAACTTAAACCTTTGTTGTGACCAACCGAGGAGGCTAATTAGAGGGGACCCAGTTCATTCCTGCTCACCTGGTCATAACAAGAGAATTATTCTTGTGGCCAAAAGATTTATTCCACACTACTGCATTTATGTTGACTATGGATTCAGCAACAGTGAAAGAAGAGTGACATAGTTTAAAGGCAAGATGATGAGTGACTTAGAGGGAAACTTGCAGGTGGTGGCTTTCCCATGTGTCTGTTTCCCTTATCCTTCAGGTGGTAGAAGTTGTGGGTTTGTAAGGTGCTGTTGAAGGAGGTTTGGTGAGTTGCTGGGTGAATCTTGTAGATCAGGGGTGGGGAGCCCCTGGGCCTTTGCACTTTTTCATCCAGCCCACAGTGAGATTTCAAAAAATATATCACCTGCATATGACGCCTATGTCTCCACCATTTTAGTCTTTGCACTTCCCTGCCCATCTCCCGAAAGCTGTTGAAATGGACCACCCCGCACCCCCACCCCCGCACCCCCACATCACAGGCTACGATCTGGGCCAGCTGCTGCCATGTTCTGATGACTGAACCTTGGCCACAGTCACCAGAGAGAATGGGGAGAGAGTTAGACCCCAGATCTAGGAGCAGGAGCGCAGGGCAGGGACAGGAAGCTGCCAGCTACTAATCGGGTGGTAAAGTATGAGTAACCCGGGCTGGGGATAAAGGAAGCAGGACACCCGGCTCCATCGGTGGCTCACCCCCACCTCCCCTCTCTCAGCTCTATTGGTGTCCCAGGACAGGGGCTTAGGCCCTGCAGACTGAGGAAGAGGACCAGGCTCCAGGCCCAAGTGCAGCCTTGGACTGGGAGTTGGCCAGAGCCTTGGGTTGTTGAGTTACTGCCCTGGGCTAGTTTGGGGGTGAGACAGAGTGGGAATTGGTGAGAGAGAGAGAGAGAGAGAGTGGGAATTGTAGAGAGAAAGAGGCAGAGTGGGAATCGGAGAGAGAGAGACAGTGTGGGAATCAGAGAAACAGAGACAGACAGAGTGGGAATTGGTGAGAGAGAGAGAGAGACAGTGGGAATTGGAGAGAGAGAGAAAGACAGAGTCATAGAGCCATACAGTTATTCAGCACAGAAATAGGCCCTTCGGCCCATCGTGTCCATGCCGGCCACCAAGCACCTATTTATTTTAATCCCATTTTCCAACACTTAGCCCATAGCCCTGTATGCTATGGCATTTCAAGTGCTCATTCAAATACTTCTTAAATGTTATGAGGGTTCCTGCCTCTACCACCCCATCAGGCAGTGAGTTCCAGATACCCCCCCACACTCTGGTGAAAAAGTTTTTCCTCAAATCCCCTCTAAATCTCCTGCCCCTTACCTTAAATATCTGCCCCCTGGTTATTGACACCTCCACTGAGGGAAAAAGTTTCTTCCTATCTACCCTATCAATGCCCCTAATATTTTGGAAACCTTTATCAGGTCCCCCCTCCGCCTTCTCTGCTCTAAGGAAAACAACCCTAGCCTATCCAGTCTCTCTTCATGGCTAAAACGCTCCAGCCCAGACAACATCCTGGTGAATCTCTTCTGCACCCTCTCCAGTACAATCACATCCTTCCTATAGTGTGGTGACCAGAACTGCACACAGTACTCCAGCTGTGGCCTAACTAGTGTTTTATACAGTTCCAACATAACCTCCCTGCTCTTATATTCTATGCCTTGGCTAATAAAGGCAAGTATCCAATATGCCTTCTTAACCACCCTACCTATCTGTGTGCTACCTTCAAAGACCTATGGACATGTACATCAAGGTCTCTGGGATCCCCTGTACTTCCTAGGGTCCTACCATTCATTGTGTATTCCCTTGCTGTGTTATTCCTCCCAAAATGCATCACCTTACACTTCTCAGGATTAAATTCCATTCTCTGCCCATCTTACTAGCCCATCTATATCAATCTGTAATCTAAGACTTTCTCCTCACTATTTACGACACCACCAATTTTCATGTAATCTGCAAACTTACTGATCATACCTCCTTTATTCATGTCTAAATCATTAATGTACACTACAAACAGCAAGGGTTCTAGCACCGAACCCTGTGGTACACCACTCATCACAGACTTCCAATCGTAAAATCAACCTTCGACCATCACCCTCTGCCTCCTGCCACAAAGCCAATTTTGGATCCAATTTACCAAATTGCCCTGGATCCCATGGGCTCTTACCTTCTTGACCATTCTCCCATGTGGGCTTTTGTCAAAATCCTTAGTGAAGCCTCTGTAAACTACATCAATTGCCCTAACCTCATCTATACAACTAGTCATCTCCTCGAAAAATTCAATCAAATTTTTTAGACATGATGTCCCCCTGACAAAGCCATGCTGACTAGCCCTGGGTAATCCCTGCCTCTCCACGTGGAGATCAATCCTGCCCCCCAGGATTTTTCCAATAGTTTCCCTACTACTGATGTGAGACATAGTGGCCTGTAATTACCTGGTTTACCCCTACTACCCTTCTTGAATAAGGGTACCACATTTGCTGTCCTCCAGTCCTCTGGCACCTCTCCTGTTGCCAAACAGGATTTGAAAATTAGTGTCAGAGCCCCTGTGATCTTCCCCCTTGCCTCATGTAGTGGTCTGGGTAACATCGCATCTGCGCCTGGGGATTTACCCACTTTTAAGCTGCTAAAACTACTAATACCTCATCCCTTTCAATGCTACTTTGTTCAAGTATATCACAGTCCCCCTCCTTGATTTCTACACCTACATCGTCCTTCTCCAGAGTGAACACAGATGAAAGGTAATCATTTAAAACCTCAATTATGTTTTCCGGCTCCACGCACAGATTGCCACTTTGGTCCCTAATTGGCTTTATTCTTTCCCTGGTTATCCTCTTGCCTTTAATATATTTAGAAAATGCCTTGGGATTTCCTTTATCTTGCCTGCCAGTGTTTTTTCATGCCCCCTCTTCGCTCTCCTAATTACTTTTTTAAGTACACCCCACTACACTTTCTATACTCCTCTAGGGCTTCCGCTGTTTTCAGCCCTCTGTATCTGCCATAAGCCTCCTTTTTTTATCTTATCTAATCCCCTATATCCCTTGACATCCAGGGTTCCCTGGACTTGTTGGTCCCACCCTTCACCTTTAGAGGAACATGTTGGCCCAGAACTCTCACTATTTCCTTTTTGAATGACTCCCGCTGGTCTGATGTAGATTTTCCTACAAGTAGCTTCCCCCAGTCCACTTTGGCCAGATCCTGTCTTAACATATTGAAATCGGCCTTCCCCCAATTCAGGACCTTTATTTCCATTCCACCTTTGTCCTTTTACAAAACTACTTTAAATCTTACAGAGTTATGGTCACCATCCCCGAAAAGTTTCCCCATTGACACTTCTACCACTTGCCCGACTTCATTCCCTAAGATTAGGTCCAGTACCGCCCCTTCTCTTGTAGGACTTTCTACATGCTGGCTCAAAAAGCCCTCCTGGATGCACTTTAAGATTTCTGCCCCCTCTAAGCCTTTCACACTAAGACTATCCCAGTTAATATTGGGGAAGTTGAAATCCCTTACTATTGTTACCTTATTATTTTTACACTTCTCTGAGATTTGCCTACATATCTGCTCCTCTATCTCCCCCTGACTGTTTGGAGGCCTACAGTACACTCCCAGCAAAGTGGTTGCTCCCTTTTTGTTTTTAAGTTCTACCCATATGGCCTCATTTGAGGAACCTTCTAAGATATCATCCCCCCTTACTGCAGTAATTGACTCCTTATTGCAATAATTCACTCCTTGATTCCTTGAGTGCAATGCTACCTCCTCTTTTACACCCCCCCCACCCCCAAACACCCCCGATATGCCTGAAGATTCTATACCCTGGAATATTGAGCTGTCAGTCCTGCCCTTCCCTCAACCATGTCTCTGTGATAGCAACAATATCATATTCCCATGTGTTAATCAACGCCCTCAATTCATCTGCCTTACTTGTACGACTCCTTGTGTTAAAATAGATGCAATCCAGCCTTGCATTATTCCCTTGTGCCTTAACAGGTCTACATTTGCTCTGCCTTCCAGGCTGACTTAATTTCTCTTCTATATTTGGCTGTGCATCACCCCCTACTGTACCTCCACTCTGCATCACACCCCCCCTGCCAAATTAGTTTAAACTCCCTCCACCCCCCCAAACAGAGCTAGCAAACCTCTCCGCCAGGATGTTGGTCCCGTTCCGGTTCAGATGGAACCCATCAGACTTGTACAGGCCCCACCTTCGCCAGAAGCAGACCCAGTGATCCAGGAAACTAAAGCCCTCCCTCCTGTGCCATCTCTTCAGCTACACATTCATCCTCTCTATCCTCCTATTCCTGTACTCACTAGCATGTGGCACAGGGAGTAATCCAGAGATTACAACCTTTGATGTCCTGTTTTTCAATCTGCGACTTAGCTCCCAAAATTCTTGTTGCAGGACCTCATCCCTCTTTCTACCTATGTCGTTGGTGCCAATGTGAACAATGACCACTGACTGTTCGCCCTCCCCCTTCAGAATGCCCTGCAGCTGTTCTGTGACATCCTTGACCCTGGCACCAGGGAGGCAACACACCATCCTGGAGTCACATCTACAGCTGCAGAAGTGCCTATCTGCACCCCTCACTATTGAGTCTCCTACCACTATTGTTATTGCACTCTTACTCCTCCCCCCTTGTGCAGCTGAGCCACCCACAGTGCCGTGAACTTGACTCGTGCTGCACTATCCAGAGGAACCTTCACCCTCACCATTTTCCAACACAGAAAAACGGTTCTTGAGTGAGATGCACTCTGGGGCTTTCCTGCCTCCTTTCTTCTGACTGGTGGTCACCCATTCCCTCTCTAACTGCACTACCTTGAGCTGCGGAGTGACCACATCTAAAAACGTGCTATCCACGTAACCCTCAGCCTCGCGGATGCACCGCTGTGTCTCCAGCTGATGCTCAAGCTCCGAAATCCGTTGCTGAAGCGGGTCAAGCCGGTGACACTTCCTGCACATGTGGTCATCCAGACTGTAAGGAGCGTCTAAGAATTCCCACTTGCTCCAGGCCGTACAACACATGGGACTGAGCTCGACAGAGAGAGACAGAGTGGGAGTTGAAGAGAGAGAGAGAGAGAGAGAGAGACAGAGTGGGAATCGGAGAGAGAGGCAGACAGACAGACAGAGTGGGAATTGGAGAGAGAGAGAGACAGAGAGGGAATTGGAGAGAGAGAAAGAGACAGAGTGGGATTCGGAGAGAGACAGACAGACAGAGTGGGAATCAGAAAGAGAGAGAGAGAGAGAGGCAGAGTGGGAATCGGTGAGAGACAGACAGAAAAAGAGGGAAAGGAGAAAGAGAGACAAAGGGAGAGAAAAGCCAGTAGCAACATCATCAGTGCTAGCAGACATAACAAGGCTCATTAAGGAAAAGCAAACTCAGTCATCGCATTAAAGCAGTGGGTCAGAGCTGGGCCAAATGGTTTCTTTCATTGTACTTATTGCTGAATGCATGGCAAGCTAGTCAACATTCACAAAAGGTCAGAATAATGTTGAATTAGAGTCCTTCATAACAATAAATGACAAGATTAGTTTGTAAGCTCCCTAATAGTTATATCATTGGACATAGCATTAAACAAGAAATAATTGGAGCTTGTAAAAAAAGCAATGTAATAATTGTCAGGGTCTATCATCTTCATATAGACTGGACAAGTCAAATTAGCAAAGGTAGTCTAGAAGATGAGTCTATAGAATACTTTTTCAACAGTTTCCTAGAAAATACATTGTGAAACCAACTAGGTATACAGATATTTTAAAACTAGTACTGTGTAATGAGACAGGTTAATTAGTAATCTCATGGTAAAAGATTCTCTGGGAAAAGATGAATTCCAAGATACAATTGAATTCCATACTAAGTTTGAGAGTGACACACTCCTGTCCAAAGCAAGAATCATAAACTTAAAACAAAGCCAATTACATACAGTGGGCTAAAGTTGATTGGGTCAAAAGACTAAATGGTATGTCTTTGGCAGCCTTCTGTCTCATGAGATAATGATTTGAGCCTTGGTGGGCAACTCTGTGTTAAACTTTGCTTGCTGTGTCTCAGGAACCGCACTCTGGCACGGCATTCTCTGCTGCATTTCCTTCAGAGGAAGAAAGTGGGCTAAGAAAGTGCAGGACAAAAACAGAATTACCTGGAAAAACTCAGCAGGTCTGACAGCATCGGTGGAGAAGAAAAGAGTCGACGTTTCGAGTCCACATGACTCGAAACGTCGACTCTTTTCTTCTCCACCGATGCTGCTAGACCTGCTGAGTTTTTCCAGGTAATTCTGTTTTTATTTTGGATTTCCAGCATCCACAGTAGTTTTTTGTTTTTATCTCTGTGAGAAAGTGCAGGATTTGCTGCCCTCTGTTTTCTGTGGGCCCTCTTCGCATTTCTGCTCACGTCTTCTAATGCCACTCCAAACAGCCATCCTCCAGAGCTCACGGCTAACAGCGACTGTCTCCAAGTCATCTGTGTTGATGGCTGCTATCTTCATATCTCTCATGCAGGTATTCTTGTAGTATAAGTATGTACGTTCAGCCAGTCATGACCCAGTTTCCTTCACATAAGATCTTTGGGCATACTGCCATCAACCATCCAATTAACATGGTTGAACTAGTGCAGATGTAGTTGGCTTAGTAATTAGCGTATGTCGATGGAATTAGCATGCTCCCGGACCTTTTAGTTGTTGCCCTTGTCCTGCCAAGAGATGCTGGGGATACATCTGAGACAGCACAGTTGAAAATTGTTCAGCCTTTTCTCCTGCCTAGCATATGTTGTCCTGGTCCGGCTACTGTAGAAGAGTGTGTTGAGGATGCAGGCTTGGTAGACATGCAATTTGGTGTTCTCAGTCAGGTTGTTGTTGGTCCACACCTTGCCCCTCAGCTTGTAGATAATAGCTGCAGCTTTTGCACTGTGTGTGCTGATTTCAGCATCAAGTGACAGATTGCTGGTGATCATGGAGCCTAGATATGTGAAGCTATTAACAACCTCCAGGGTCACATTGTCAATGCTGATAGATGGCAGCATGGCAACATCCTGGACCATGAAATTTGTCTTCCTGATGCTAATGGTCAAACCAAATTCTTTACAAACGAGAGAGAGTCTGTCCGTTTGCTCCTTGATGTGGAATATTAGTGCAGCATCATCAGTGTAGAGCAAATCTCTGACAAGGACTTGCTGCACCTTTGTCTTGGATCTCAGGCAGGCAAGGTTTGAACAGCTTTCCGTCAGTTCTGGTATGTAGATAGACACCCTCTGTAGATGAACTGAAGGCATATGACAGCAGCAAAGAAAAGAATATGTCAAAGAGTCACAGCACCAGACGCAACCCTGTTTAACCCCAGTATAGATCTCACAGAGTTCTGATGTTGTGCTGTCATAGCTGACCTTACCCATCAGGTTGTCATGGAAAGAAGAAATCACATTGAGCAGCTTCAGCTGGCAGCCAATTTACTTCAGCAGCTTAAATAGACCTCTGTTCACATGGATGCCTGGGTGAGATTGATGAAGGCAATATATGTCTCCTTTGCTCACAACATTTTTCTTGCAGC
Source organism: Cetorhinus maximus (assembly GCF_964194155.1). Taxonomy (NCBI): domain Eukaryota; kingdom Metazoa; phylum Chordata; class Chondrichthyes; order Lamniformes; family Cetorhinidae; genus Cetorhinus; species Cetorhinus maximus. The sequence continues at coordinate 62,365,516 of NC_135898.1, read as the reverse complement.
TACTGGACTAGGATCATCATGTAGATGGTGGATCTTCCAGTTTTGAAATGACACTGGAATTTGGGATACATGCCAAGATATGCAGTCTGACAAGGGCAACATAGATAAATACTTCTCCCACAATTCTCACCAGGGTGATGACTCAATAGTTGTTGCAAGCGCTGTGGTCGCCCTTGTTCTTACATTGGATTACAGTCTTTCCATCATCCATATCCTGGGGCACTGTCCCTCCTCACAGCAAACACAGAGAAGTTTGTACAGATGTTTCAGCAGTGCTGGTTTCCCATGCTTGATGGGTTCAGGCAGGATAGTACCATCACCATGTGCTTTGCCCATGGCAAGCAAGACAATTGTTCTTCTAAGCTCCCCCACTGTAGGTTCAATATTCAGCTCTCTGATGACAGCCAGGTTCTCTATGATATCTAGAGCTCCCAGTGACCTAGAGTACAACTCCCTAAAGTACAACTCAAGGTAGTGTTCCACCCATCTTTCCAATTGTTTATTGCACAATGATGACCTCTGCTGCCTTTGTTTTGAATGGAGCTGTTTTCTTTGCTGATGAAACTGTTACCTTTTTAGTCCCATCATACATGCCCCTGGCATTCCCTGCATAGGAGGGCATCTGGATATTCTGGCAAAGTTGTAAACAGTAGTCAAAATGTATGGAAGTAAATAAACATTGGAAAAAATTTAAGGGAATGATTCAAAGTTTTCAAAGAAAAACCTTCCATTGAATGCGGGCGAAAAGAGGACCTGGAGGCAGTAACCACCACCTAGCAGAGCAGGCGGGAAGAGGACCCAGGGGCTGTAATCACCAATTGCTATCCTATCCTGTCCAGCCCAGTTTGTGACTCCAGAGCGGAGCAGCTGTTTTATGAGTGAAAGCAAAGTTTGATATCATAGGAAAACAGATAAGTGATTAGTTGGTGAATATTTTGCTCAGTTATCTTCAAAACTCATGTAATTTAATAGTACTTATAAGGTTTTATTAGCTGTAGTAAGGTTTACTAGCAGTAGTAAAGGTTACTGGGAGTTGCAGCATTTATTAATTATAAATTAATTAAAAATAAATTAATTAACACATAATAAAGATGGCAGGGAAGGTGATGTGTTGCAACTGCAGAATGTGGGAATTTCTGGATGCCGAGGTAATCCAGGGCAAACACATCTGCAGTAAGTGTCAGCAGCTTGAGGAAGTTTGGCTCAGAGTCACTGAACTGGAGGCTGAGTTGTAGACACTATGATGCATCGGGGAGGAGGAAAGTTACCTGGTCATTTTGTACCAAAAGCAGTCACACACCTTAGGATAGGGACTTCTGGTTTAGTCAGTGGTTAGGGACAGGAGGGTGTGAGTGTGAATGAGGCAGGTATGGGGACAAAGAAGGTAGAAGTGGAGAAGTCTTAGCCTTTTCCGTTGTCCAACAGATCTGAGTTCTTGTAGCCTGTATGGATGAAAGCAGTAGCTGCAGGGTGGAAGAGCAAACTGACCTTAGGACCATGGTACAGGAAGCCATTCAAGTGGGGGGAGTTAATAGGAATGTAGTGGTAGTGGGGGCAGTATAGTTAGCAGGATAGACAAAGTTCTCTGCAGCTGAGAGTAGGAGTCTAAGTGATTGTGTTGCCTTCCAGGTGCCAAGTTTAGGACATATGCTATGGGCTGGAAAGGAACTTGCAGTGGGATAGAAATGATCCAGTGGTCATGGTTCATGTAGGTATCAACGGCACAGGTAGAACTAGGAAAGAGGTTCTGCTTAAGGGAGTATGAGCAGCTAGGGGTTAAATTAAAAAGCAGAACTCAAAGGTAATAATCTCTGGATTATTGCCTGAGTCACAAGCAAATTGACATAGGGTAAATCAGATTAGAGAGTTAAATGTGTGGCTCAAAGGTTAGTGTGGAAGAAATGGGTTTCTATTCATGGGGTACTGGCACCAGTACTGGGGAAATTAGGAGCTGTACTGTTGGGATGGTCTTTACCTGAACCATGCTGGGATGAATGGTCTGGTGAGTCATATAACTAGGGTGGTAGAGAGGGTTTCAAATTAAATAGTAGGGGCAAGGGATCAAGTTGGGGAAGATGTGATAAATTAAATAGAGAAGATGAGGCAAGGTAGGAATAAGGAAAATGATAATCAGAACAAAGTGTCCAACCCTGAGTACACCAGCAGGTAAGGCCAGAGGTTACAAAAATAGTAAAAAGACAGAACTAAAGACTCTGAATCTGAATGCATATAGCATTCATAACAAAACAGATTAATTGAAAGCACAAATAGGAGGAAATATGTTTGATCTGATAGCCGTTACAGAGATATGGCTGCAGGATGACAAAAACTGGGAGCTGAATATTCAAGGGTGCATGGCATTTAGGAAGGGTAGGAAGCTGGGAAAAGTGGAGGGGTAGCTCTGTTAATTAAGTATGACATTGGTACAATAGGGAGAGATGACCTTAGTTGCGGAGACCAAGATGTAGAATCAGTTTGGGTAGAGGTGAGAAATAGTAAAGGTAAGAAGTTACTTATGAGAGTGGTTTTTAGACCCCCTAACAGTAACCACACTGTAGGACGGGGTATACTGGAAGAAATAATAGGGTTTGTGAGAAAGGTACAGCGATAATCATGGGTGATTTTAATCAACATATAGATTGAACAAATCAGATTGACAAAGGTAGCCGGGATGATGAATTCATAGAGTGTTTTTGGGACAGTTTCTTAGAGCAGCACTTTTTAGCACCATCCAGAGAACAGATTTTATTAGATCTGGTAATGTGCAACGAGACAGGGTTAATTAATGACCTCATAGTGAAGGTGCCCTTTAGTAGCAGTGATCATGTTATGATTGAATTTCACATTCACTTTAAGGGAGGGAGGAGTGGATCTATGACCAGTGTTAAACTTAAATAGGGCAATTATGAGGCCATGAAGACAGAGCTGGCTGAAGTGAACTGGGAAATTAGGTTAAGGGATAGGTCAGTAGAGATGCAGTGGCAGAAAGGGGATATTCCAGAATTCTCAGAAAAGATACATTCCAGTGAAAAAGAACAGCTCTAAGGGAAGAAAACATCATCTGTGGATAACTAACAAGTGAAAGATAGTATCAAATTTGAAAGAAAAAGCATATAATTCAGCAAAGATGGGTGGCAGGTCAGAAGATTGAACAGAATATTAAGAGAAGCAAAGAATGACTAAAAGATTAATAAGGAGGGAACAATTAGAGCATGAGAGAAAGCTAGCTAGAAATATAAAAACAGTTAGCAAGAGTTCCTATGGGTATCTAAAAAGGAAAAGAGTAAGTAAAGTGAGTGTTGGTCCTCCAGAGAGTGAATCTGGGACATTAATAATGGAAAATAAGGAAATGGCAGATGAACTGATCAGATATTTTGTGTCTGTCTTCACTATTGAGGATAAAAATAACATCCCAGAAATAATTGCGAATCAGGAGGTGAGAGGGAGGGAACTTAAAACAATTACAATCACCAGGGAAAGGGTACTGAGAAAATTATTAGAATTAAAAGCTGACAAGTTCCTAGGTCCCAATGGACGTCATCCTAGGGTCTTAAGAAGTGGCTGCTGAGATGGTAGGTGCATTGGTTTTAATTTTCCAGAATTCTCCAGATTCTGGAAAGATCCCATCAGATTGGAAAATAGTGAATGTGACTCTTGTATTTAAGAAAGGGGAGAGACAGAAAGCAGGAAACTACAGGAAACTAAGGCCAGTTAGCTTAATATCCTTCATAGAGGAATTGCTGGAATCCATTAAAAAGGAGGTTATAGCAGCGCACTTAGAAAATCTCAATGCATTCAGGCAGAGTCAACATGGTTTTGTGGAAGGGAAATCATGTTTGACTAATTTGTTGGAGTTCTTTGAGCTAATAACAAGCTATGTGGATAAAGGGGAACCTGTGGAAGTGCTGTACTTAGATTTCCAGAAGTCATTTGGCAAGGTGCCACATCAACACAAAATAAGAGCTCATGGTGTAGGGGGTAATATATTAGCATGGGTACAGGATTGGTTAGCTAACATGAAATAGAGAGTAGGCTTAAATGGGTCATTTTTGGGTTGGCGAGATGTGATGAGTGGAGTGCAACAGGGGTTGGTGCTGGGGTCTCAACTATCAATGGACAGAATTTTCAGTTTGACGTGGGGTGGGAGGGGGGTGGGGGGGGGGGGGGGCGGTGCAGGCCCAGGCCCCGCACATAAAATGACCCGCGGTGATGTCGGGCAAGCATCCCGTTGTCACCGCGTGCCATCGCGATATTTCGCTGGGCAGACACGTGATGAAGACCGACATGCAACTGCCATTAATTAACGGGCCAGTTAATTCAGCTGCATTTCATGCCCCTGCTGCGTCGCAGACGGCTCCAGAGGCACATCATCAGACACCGACTGAGCATGTGCCTGGTCCCCTGCAGTCCTCCGGCTGCTGGTGCCATCGGCAAACTCTGACTCTGCCAGCTCCTCCAGAGAATGTGAAGTGCCCTCTCCACTGTGCCCCGGGATACTAGCCGATGTTCCAATGTCCACCAAGGTGCAAGTATCTGTGCTGGTGCCTGCCTCGCAGAAATGGTGTGATGCTGGTGAGACTTAAGGGCCCCCAGGTGTGAGAGGGGGCATCTGCTGCTCCTCCTACCGGCTGTGCTCTGATGATGCTGAAAGGAACAACAAGGACTGTGGATCAGTTAGTGTGCACACACTGACAAACTTCATCCCTGTCCCCCTGCGCTCAGCCTTCCAGAACCAATTGATACGAACATTGGTGGGGTGCTAAATAGTGAGGAGGATAGCCTTAGGTTACAGGAGGATATAGACGGGCTGGTCAGATGGGCTGATGAATGCCAAATTGAATTTAATATAGATAAGTGTAAGGTGATGCACTTGGGGAGGACAAACAAGGCATGGGAATACACGATGAATGGCAGGACCATGGGAAGTAACAAGGATCAGAGGGACCTTGGTGTGCATGTCGACTGGCTCCTTAAGGTAGCGGGACAGGTATATAAGGTGTTTAAGAAGGCATATGCCATACTTGCCTTTATTAGCCGAGGCATAGAATGTAGGAGCAGGGAGGTAATGTTTGAACTGTAGAAAACGCTGCCTAGGTCACAGCTACAGTACTGCATGCAGTTCTGAAATACACATTAGGGATGTGATTGCAGCAGAGAGAGTGCAGAGGACGTTTACCAGGATGTTGGCTGGCCTGGAGAGTTTCACTTATGAGGAGAGATTGCATAAACTGAGGGCAGAATTTAGCCCTCGAACGGGCCCCACTGGCTCGGCGGCGGGTAGGCAGCCGAACTCCGCCACTGAAACGGGGCCCGCTGCCATTTTGAGTGGGTGGGCCAATTAAGACCCGCCCAGCGGCCTGCCCAACGGGAAGCACTATGTGCTTCCTGTGCGGGGGGGGAGGGAATCCCCAACTGTCAAAGTGCGCTCTTTCGTGCATGTGTGCGAAAGAGCGCACTGCTCCCTGAGGCAAAGTCCTGTCTCAGGGAGTTTACTGATAGGTAAGAAAAGTTAAAAAATAGAGAAATATTAAAATTATCAATATGTCCCCCTCATGTTACAATGTCACACGAGATGGGACATGTTAATAAGAAACACATAAAGTTTATTAAATTTTTTAAAAATGGACATGAAACTTCATCCTGCCAGTGAATGGAGTTTCATGAATAATCTGGAGCCCGCTGGGGCTCCTGGCCTGCCCACCAGCCTTAAACTTGGACGGGCAGGATCTTTAACAATCTTAATTAGCCTGTCAATGGCCTTAATTGGCCATTGACAGGTCGGCGGGCGGACAGCTGATTTCTCTGTCCGCCCGCCTTCCTGAAGATTTAAATGGACCGGGATGACGTTGGGGGTTCCTCCCAACATCATCCCACGTCATTTTCCCCTCGGTGAGTGGGCCCCACCCCCAAATCGCCAAGGGAAAATCCTTCAGTGAAGCTATTTCCTTTGGAGCAGAGGAGATTGAGGGGGGACATGATTGAGGTGTATAAACATATGAGGGGTATAGATAGGGTTTTTTTTATTCATTCGCAGGACGTGGGCTTCGCTGGCTGGGCCAGCATTTATTGCCCATCCCTAGCTGCCCTCGAGAAGGTGGTAGTGAGCTGCCTTCATGAACCGCTGTAGTCCATGTGGTGTAGGTACACCCACAGTTCTGTTAGGGAGGGAGTTCCAGGGTTTTGATCCACCGACAGTGAAGGAATGGCGATATATTTCCAAGTCAGGATGGTAAGTGACTTGAAAGGGAATTTCCAGGTGGTGGCGTTCCCAACTATCTGCTGACCTTGTTCTTATGGATGGTAGTGGTTGTGGGTTAGGATGGTGTTGATTAAGGGGCATTGGTGAATTCCTGCGGTGCATCTTGTACATGGTACACACTGCTGTTACTGTGCATCAGTGATGGAGGGAGTGATTGTTTGTGGATGTGGTGCCAATCAAGCAGGCTTCTTTATCCTGGATGGTGTCAAGCTTTTTGAGCATTGTGGGAGCTGTGCTCATTCAGGCAAGTGGAGAGTATTCCATCACATGACTGACTTGTGCCTTGTAGACAGTGGACAGGCTTTGGGGAGTCAGAAGGTGAGTTACTCGTCACAGGGTTCCTAATCTTTGACCTGCTCTTGTTACCACAGTATTTATATGGCTAGTCCAGTTCAGTTTCTCGTCAATGGTAACCCCCAGGATGTTGATAGTGGGGGATTTAGTGATGGTAATGCTATTGAACATCAAGGGTCAGTGGTTAGATTCTCTCTTGTTGGAGATGGTCATTGCCTGGCACTTGACTGGCACGAATGTTACTCGCCACTTGTCAGCCCAAACCTGGATATTGTCCTGATCTTGCTGCATTTGGGCATGGACTGCTTCAGTATCTGAGGAGTCGCGAATGGTGCTGAACATTGTGCAATCATCAGCGAACATCCCCACTTCTGACCTTATGATGGAAGGAAGGTCATTGATGAAACAGCTGAAGACGGTTGGGCCTAGGACATACCCTGAGGAACTCCTGCAGTGACGTCCTGGAGCTGAGATGATTGGCCTCCAACAACTACAACCAACGTCCTTTGTGCTAGGCATGACTCCAAACAATGGAGAGTTTTCTCCCTGATTCCTAGTGACTCCAGTTTTGCTAGGGCTCCGTGATGCCACACTTGGTCAAATGCTGCCTTGATGTCAAGGACAGTCATTCTCACCTCACCTCAGGAGTTCAGCTCTTTCGTCCATGTTTGAACCAAGGCTGTGATGAGGTCAGGAGCTGAGTGGCCCTGGAGGAACCCAAACTGGGCGTCAGTGAGCAGGTTATTCTAAGCAAGTGCCGCTTGATAGCACAGTTGATGACCCCCTCCATTACTTTACTGATGATCGAGAGCAGGCTGATGGAGCAGCAATTGGCTGGGTTGGATTTGTCCTGTTTTTTGTGTACAGGGCATACCTGGGTAATTGTCTACATAGCTTGGTAGACGCTAGTGTTGTAGCTGTACTGGAACAGCTTAGCTAGGGGTGTGGCAAGTTCTGGAGCACAAGTCTTCAGTACTGTTGCCGGAATATTGTCAGGACCCATAGCCTTTGCAGTATTCTGTGCCGCTTCTTGATATCTCATGGAGTGAATTGAATTGGCTGAAGACCGGCATTTGTGATGCTGGGGACCTCTGGAGGAGACCAAGATGGATCATCCACTCGGCACTTCTGGCTGAAGATTGTAGCAACTGCTTCAGCCTTATCTTTTGCATTTATGTGCTGGGCTCTCTCATCATTGAGGATGAGGATATTTGTGGAGCCTCCTCCTCCAGTGAGTTGTTTAATTGCCCAACACTGTGTGTGGCAGTACTGCAGAGTTTAGATCTGATCCGTTGGTTGTGGGATCGCTTAGCTCTGTGTATCACTTGCTTCTTAAGCTATTTGGCATGCAAGTAGTCCTGTGTTATAGCTTCACCAGGTTGACACCTCATTTTTAGACATGCCTGGTGCTGCTCCTGGTATGCCCTCCTGCTCTCTTCATTGAATCCAGGTTGATCCTCTGACTTGATGGTAATGGTAGAGTGGAGGATATGCCGGGCCATGAGGTTACAGATTGTGTTCGAGTACAATTCTGCACTTGCTGATGGCCCACAGTGTCTCATGGATGTCCAGTCTTGAGTTCCTAGATCTGTTCAAATTCTATCCCATTTAGCTTGATGGTAGTACCACACAACACGATGGAGAGTAACCTCAATGTGAAGGCGGGACTTCGTCTCCACAATGACTGTGTGCTGGTCACTCCTCCAGATATTGTCATGGATAGATGCATCTGCGGCAGGAAGGTTGGTGAGGATGAGGTCAAGTATGTTTTTCCCTCTTATTGGTTCCCTCACCACCTGCCACAGACCTACTCTAGCAGCTATGTCCTTTAGGACTCAGCCAGCTCAGACACTAGTGATGCTACTGATGGACATTGAAGTCCCTATCTAGAGTACATTCTGTGCCCTTGCCACCCTCTGCTTCCTTCAAGTGGTGCTCAACATGGAGGAGCACTGATTCATCAGCTGAGGGAGGGTGGTACATAGTAATCAGCAAGAGGTTTCCTTGCCATATTTGACCTGATGCCATGAGACTTCATGGGGTCCAGAGTCAATGTTGAGGACTCCCAGGTGGATGTTGAAAAGTTGTTCCCCCATGTGGGAGAGACTGAAAAGAGGGGACACCATTTAAAAATAAGGGGCCTCTCATTTAAGACGGAGATGAGAAGAAATTTTTTCTCTCAGAAGCGTGCAGTCCTCAATGAATACTTTGCGTTGGTCTTCACAATGGAAAAGAATGATGCAGGTATAGACATCAGGGTGGAGGACTGTGAAATATTAGGGGAAATTAACATAGAGAGAGAGAAAGTAATAGTGGGTTCAGCAGCCTTAAAAGTGGATCAATCTGAAGGCCTGGATGAGGTGTATCCCAGGCTGTGGAGGAAGGAATGGGAAGAGAAATCAGGGGCCCTGGTAGTAATTTTCAAATCCTCTCTGGTGAGGTGCCAGAGGACTAGAACCCTGCTAACGTTGTCCCATTATTAAAAAAGGGAGAAAGGGATAGACTATGAAATTACAGGCTAGTCAGTCTAACCTCGGTGGTGGGGAAGTTACTAGAAAGAATTCTGAGGGACCAAATATATCTGCACTTAGAGAGGTACGGATTAATCAGGGATAGTCAGCCTGGATTTGTGAAAAGAACATCATGTTTGACAAATTTGATTGAATTTTTTGAGGAGGTAACCAGGAGGGTTCATGAGGGTAATGCATTTGATGTGGTCTACATGGACTTTAGCAAGGCTGGATAAGATGCCTCATGGCAGACTGATCAAGAAAGTAAGAGCCCATGGGATCCAAGGCAAAATGGTACGTTGGATCCAAAATTGGCTGAGAGGTGGGAAGCAGAGAGTGACGGTAAGGGGATGCTTCTGTGACTGGAAATCTGTTTCCAGTGGGGTTCCACAAGTCTCAGTGCTGGAGCCCTTGCTATTTGTTGTATACATAAATGATTTAGGCTTAATTGTAGAGAGTATGATCAAGAAGTTCGCGTATTACACGAAAATTGGTAGGGTAGTAAATAGTGAGAAGGATAGCCGTAAAATGCAGGAGGATATCAATGGACTGGTCAAGTGGACTAAGCAGTGGCAAATGGAATTCAAAAAGTGGAAAAGTGTGAGGTCATGCACTTGGGGAGGGCTAACAAGGCAAGGGATTACACTATGAATGGTATGACCCTGGAAAGTACTGAAGATCAGAGGGACCTTGGTGTGCATATCCACAGATTCTTGAAGGTAGCAGGGCAGGTAGATAAGGTGGTTAAGAAGACATGTGGGATACTTGCCTTTATTAGCCGAGGCATAGAATACAAGAGCAGGGAGGTTATCCTGGAACTGTATAAAATGCTGGTTAGGCCACAACTGGAGTACTGCATGCAGTTCTGGTCACCACATTATAGGAAGGATGTGATTGCACTGGAGAGGGTGCAGAGGGGCTTTACCAGGATGCTGCCTGGGCTGGAGGGTCTGAGCTATGAGGAAAGATTGGATAGGTTGGGGTTGTTTTCCTTGGAGCAGTGAAGGTTGAGAAGGGTCCTGATAGAGATGTGAGTCTGGAACTCACTACCTGAAAGGGTGGTTGAGTCAGAAACTCTTGTAACATTTATGAAGTATTTAGTTATTCACTTGCTTTGCCATAGCCTCCAGGGTAATGGCCAAGCGCTGGAAAATGGGATTAGTGTAGTCAGATCTTTGTTGACCGGCACAGACATGATGGCCACCTTCTGTGCTGTAGGTGCCTATGAGTCTATGAGTTGTGAATCTTTGGAATTCTAGTCCCCAGAAAGCGGTGAAGGCAGGGTCAATTAATATTTTTAAGGCAAGAGTGAGATAGATTCTTGACTAACAAGGGAGTCAAAGGTTATTGGGGATAGCCAGAATGTGGAGTTGAGGCCACAATCAGATCAGCCCTATCTGATTGAATGGTGGAGCAGGCTCGAGGGGCCAAATGGCCTACTCCTGTTCCTGATTTGTATGTTCGAGAAACTAAAACTCAGAAGAAAGATCCAACCATGGCTCAATAGGGAAGTTAAAGATAGCATTAGGTTAAAAGGAGAGCTTTACAATGTTGCAAAATGGCAGTAAGCCTGAAGATTGGGAGAGCATTAGAAGCCAGCAAAGGTGACCAAAATCTTGATAAACAGGGAAGAAATAGAATATAAGAGTAAGCTACACAGGAATATCAAAACAGAATCTAAGCGGTTTTACCCGTACATGAAAAATAGAGGGAAGCAAAGGTAAACATAGATCCCTTCGAGGACAGAGATAGGAGAAATTGTCATGGGGAATGAGGAAATGGCAGAGATGTAGAGCAAGAATTTTATATCTGTCTTCACAGTGGAAGACACAATTTGCATACTACAAAAAGGGGGGTAATAAGAGTGAGAATTTTAAGTAATTAATATTACCATAGAAAGATTACTACAGAAACTTAAGGGGCTAAAAGCTAACAAGTTCCTAGGATCTGATAGCCTGCATCCTAGGATTCTAAAAGAGGTAGCTGCAGAGATTACAGATGCATAGAAATTATGATTTTCCAAGATTCTAGAACAGCTATTCAAGAATGGTGGGAGAGAGAAAAGAGGGAACAACAGGCCTATTAGCCTGACATCAGTTATCAGGAAAATGTTTCAATCTATTGTTAAGGAAATCTTAACATTGCACTCAGAAAATCATAGTATGATCAGATAGAGTCAACATGGATTTATGAAAGGGATATCATGTTTGACAAATTTATTAGAGTTTTATGAGGATGTAACTAGTAGGGTAGATAAAGGGGAGTCAGTAGATGTAGTATGCTTGAATTTCCAAAAGATATTTGATAAAATGCCAAATAAAAGGTTAATATGCAAGATAAGGGCTCATGGAGTTGAGGTGGGGGTGGTGGGGTGGTGGGGGGCAGTAATATATCAGCATGGATAGAGTATTGGTTAACAGACAGGAAGCAGAGAATAGGAATAAATGAGGCATTTTCAAGTTGGCAGGTTGTAACTAATGGAGTGCTGCTAGGATCAGTGCTGGGGCCTCAGCTATTTACAATCTATATTAATGACTTCGACGAAAAGACTGAGAGTAATGTATCCAAGTTTGCTGATGATACAAAGCTAGGTGTTAATGTAAGCTGTGAGGAGAAGACAAAGATGCTTCAAAGAGATTGAATGAGCAAACAAACTGGAAGATGGAGTATCATGTGGGGAAGTGTGAGACTTATCACTTTGATAGTAAGAACAGAAAGCAGAAAACTTTTTAAAATGCGTGGAACTTTTCAATGTTGATGTACAGAGAGACTTGGGTGTACTCATACAAAGGGCACCAAAAGTTAGCATGCAAGTACAGAATGCAATTAGGAAGGAAAATGGCATGTTTACCTTTATTGCAAGGGGTTTCGACTACAAGAACAAGAAGTCTTGCTACAATTTGGTGAGGGCTTTGGTGAGACCATACCTGGAGCACTGTGTACAGTTTTGGTCTCCATATCTAAGGAAGGATAGCCTGCCTTGGAGGTGGCACATTGAAGGTTCACTAGATTAGTTCCTGGCATGAGAGGGTTGTCCTATAATGAGAGGCTGAGTAAATATATGCCTATATTTTCTGGAATTTAGAAATGATCTCAATAAAACATTCAAAATGCTGAAAGCGCTTAACAGGATAGACATTTAAAGGTTCTAGGTTCCCTGGCTAGGGATCTAGAGCAAGGTGGCATAGCTTCAGCATAAGAGGCCAATTATTTAGGACTGAGATGAGGAGAAATTTCTTCACTCAGAAGGTTGTGAATCTTTGAAATTCTCTCCACCACAGGGTTGTGGATGCTCCATTGTTGAGTATATCTGAGACCGAGGTAGGCAGATCTTTGATCTCTCAGGGAATCAAGTGATATGTGGAACAGGTGGGAAAGTGAAGTTGAGATAGATAGTCAGCCATGATTGCATTGAATGGTGAAGCAGGCTCAATGGGTCATGTGGTCTACTCTTGCTCCTATTTCTTACGTTCTTAAAGAGCTTTTTTTAATGCATCTGTGATTGCTTTCCCAGCACAGAGTGCAATTGTACTTTTGTGTATATGTAAAACATATACATTGTTCTATTTTTCTATCTGTTCTGAATTTAGGCCACTTTGGATTTTTTACAATTTATTTGGGATCCTGTATGTGACTTGCTTTTACTAATCCTTAATGGATAATACTCAGAGCAGTGTCATTTCAAATGAATTAGGATCAATATTGTGCTATATTTTCAATGGTTCTGGATTTTAATTATTGTATGGCTAACTAATGCCTAGATTTCACTAAGATACTAGTATTGTCTGCATAATCTGTAAAAACATTTTGTGCATTGCTCGCCTGTTGAGAGACCCTACAATTCCCAAATCCTAACTATGACTTTGCATCTATAGCTAAGTTCGATATTCTCATCTCAAATTGGTACCAAAGATATGCCTCAGACAAATACCCAGTTACTACTTATTGGTAACAATTCCTTCCATTCCACCACCACTTTCAAATAAGCCAGGGCTAGAGCTAGGCCGACAGGGGGGGTAATTTCAGGTTTAGCCAATGATGTATGACAAGTGACAGCAAACATCGGCCTATTTTACACTTTGCCCAAATGCCCTTTCTATTAGAGTCAATGCACGGTTGATGTGATTTTGCCCATTTTACACCACTGCAGAAGTTAAAATGATCTCCACAGAACTTTATTGAATAGGTGGAGGCCAGTTGACTGATTATGTCTGGACCTGCTCTTTGAATGAACCAAGGGCAAACCCAAGAGGCCAAAGGCCCAAGAGGAGGCTCAGCCAGCATCACAACCAGTGGGAGGTAATTCCAAGCAGGCGGAAGGTCAAGAAGAGGCTGTGCCATCAGGCCCATCACCTCCCCATGAGACCTGAGACAAAAGGAAACTTAAGAGGCTCAAAGAAGAGAGGGCAGACCTCCTGCAGAAGCTGGAGAGTCAGCAGAATTTGATTCATGTTTAATTTTAATGTGAACCTCTTTCTGTAACAGCCTTGTATGATCAGAAACAGATGGGGTGTGATATAAAACAAGTTGCTGAGCAAAAAAATGTCAAAGGAATAAATTGATAATTCACAAAAATGAGTAACTAAGATGACCATTAGAGTGTGGTCTCAGGGTGCTCACTCTGTGCGTGAGTGGGCGTGACAATGTGCTGGTATGGGTGAGGGTGAGGGAGAGCCCTGAGGACAAAGGGACTTTCTCTCTCTCTCAAATCTATGTGACAATTTACTGGAGAACCAATTACGCTGCAGTGAGCACAACAGTGAGTCTGAAGTCCCATAGCCAGTGTCCAATACACATCCAAGCTACTGAGGCATAACATACATTGAACAGATATTTAACTCATCCATAATAAAGCTAAATGATTTGTGCAGGTATCCCGTTTTCATATATATGAAGTCCTAATATTTTTACCTGAGGTGATAAAATCATAGGTTGGTTACAGTGCAGAAGGAGGATATTTGGCCCATTGTGTCCATGTCGGCTCTTTGCAAGAGGAACTCATCTATTCCCACTCCCCTGCCTTTTCCCTGTAGCCCTGCAAATTTTTTCTCTTCAGATAGTTATCCAATTCCCTTTTGAAAGCCTTGATTGAATCTGCTTCTAGCACACTCTCAGGCAGTGCGTTTCAAATCCTAACCATGCACTGCATAAAAATGTTTTTCCTCACATCACCGTTGCTTTGTTTACCAATCACCTTCAATTGGTGTCCCCTGGTTCTTATTCCGGGAATAGTTTTCTCCCGATCTACTCTGTACAGGCCCCTCATGATTTTGAAACAAATAATAAGAAATAGAGGTAGTTTCTTTCCTATTTTGTAGTTAATTATCACTGCTTATAAATCAAGGAAAACCAAGGCTGCTCATTATTGTTGCACATCACAGTGTCTGGTTAATTACACTTCTGACAGTCTGTCTTGTCAGGAAGTGAACCAGGCTGAGATCACTCTTTCTTTCCACATTCTGAACACATTCTGTGCAATTCCAATGCCAGTGAATTAGTTAAGTGAAAGTGGCAATCATTCTTCCTTCTCCATGGCCTGATTTTAATTAATTTCCCTTCAGTTTTCTGTTAACTATGTGGTTTGTTGGTAAGTGGAAAGGGCTGAATGCTTTTCAGTCAATGTACAGTTTTATGTAATTATTCTGAGAATCCAATGCCAGGTATCCAGTGACTGACCCCTGAATTTTGTGGAACTGACACATTGGGACATATTATGTGGAATGGGGCATCTCATGACATGCTCTGTCATTCAGACTCATGCACCCGTCGTCAGCTCAAAGACATTTTGCTCATGGTGTTGCTGGAAATGCGAGCTGATTACCATTGATATTTTTGACATATCTCTTCCTTGCCACAAGCTGTTAGCCGATGAATACAGCTTAGGTCATCATATGCCATTATTTTTTCAGCAAATTTTGGGTCTTAAAATATTAGTTTCGTAAGTAATGCCACAGAGTTAAAGTTGAATTGGAACCACTCAGACTAGCCATTGAACAGGACTCTTGGTGTGGAATTCTGAAAAAAATCACTTGACTCGATTAAATTGTGTTCCGATGGTACACACTGCAGATGTTTTAGTACTTTAATGCAAGTTCGCAGGAAATTCAGGCCTTTATCTGTTCACTAATTTAACGGCTTTTTGTGGGAACTCACTGTGTGTAAATTAGCTGTCATGTTTCCCTACATTACAAAAATGTCTTTGAAAGTACTTCATTAGCCATAAAGTCCTTAGAAAAGTTCTGAGGTCATGAAACATGCTATATAAATGTAACTTATTTTTTTCTAATAGCCCTCTGGTTAAAAAACATTCTAACCTTTCTTCTTGTTCTTCCAGTGGCTTAAATTAACAGTTTGTTTATTCAACCACTGCCTTTTGGAAATAATTGTTTCTGATTTAACCAATCAAAGATGCATGTAGCTTAAATACTACTACCTCTCTTAATGTGCCTTGTTCTAATGAAATGAGGCACATTTTCTCTTATCTTGCTCTCTTCTCATAACTAAAGCCATTTCAGTTTTAAGTCAAAATATTCCAATTTGAATTAAAATAATGTGTGAATTTCATTTGGCTTTGTTTAGCAGAAATTGTGTTAATAAATATGTAAGAATAGGTTAAAAACAATAATCAATGGTTGACAAGATTTAGTAACAATCCAATAGATGGATGGATAAGTTGTTTTACATTCTGGATACTCCATAGTAAGATAGCTTTATCAAGAAAACAACCTTCGTCTCTATTCTTAAATTCAACCTTTTTTTTTCAATGAACAGTAGGACTGCAGTTTAAAATACAGAAGAAAATTTACAGTGAATAATCATAGCTCACCTGGAGGCATAGATATGTGAAGGGCAGTAATATCAATTTGTGCCCTGGTTTGGGCTTCAAATATAGTGCCCAGCAAGGTTCAAACTACAGTTGAACTCTGCTACACAATGCCAATAACGGCAACAGATCCCCATTCTTTCTGATGTGTTCAATGTGATAATGTACAATTTATGAGGATCCTTGATTAATGTATTGTTGTTCTTAGTTCTATTCTACATTTCAGTATTAGTTGATAGTGGAATGTAACTGAACAGGAGCACGAGGAGCTACCTACCTTGGCTAACAATGTCATTGATTGGGTCAATATTATTTATGTAACCCTCAATTTATATTTTCTGCAAAAACTGGCTTAATTATTTCATTAGCAACAATCAGCACCTGAGTTTGAACAAAATGTTCCATGGATAGCACTAGCCTTTATTTCTGTTTATAGCAGGAATTGTTTCGTCAATAGGGCATATTGTTTGACAATACTGGATTATGCTCCCAATGCGGTTTCCTCCACATTGGAGAGATCAAACGCAGACTTGGTGACCGCTTTGCGGAACACCTTCGGTCTGTCCACAATCATGACCCAGACCTCCGTGTCGCTTGCCATTTCAACACACCAGCCTGCTCTCATGCCCACATGTCCGTCCTTGGCCTGCTGCATTGTTCCAGTGAAGTCAACGCAGACTGGAGGAAATGCACCTCATCTTCCGACTAGGCACTTCACAGCCTTCCGGACTGAATATTGAGTTCAACAATTTTAGATCATGAACGCTTTCCTCCATCCCCACCCCCTTTCCGATCGCCCTGTTTTCCAATCATTTATATAGATTTTTCTTTTCCCACCTATTTCCATTATTTTTAAATGTATCTCCATCCATTGTTTTATCTCTACCTTTTAGCCTTTTTCGATCCCTTCCCCCCACCCCACCCCCACTAGGGCTATATGTATCTTGTTCGTCCTGCTTTCTACCCTTAATGTCACCTATTAGCACATTCCTTAGATAATACCACTACCTTCAACACCTCCTGTCCTTTTGCCTATGACATCTTTTGGCTATCTCCACCTATCACTGGCCCTCTGTCCAGCTCTACTTATCCCACCCCCCCTTAAACCAGCTTATATTTCACCTCTCTCCTATTTTTCCTTAGTTCTGTTGAAGAGTCATACGGACTCGAAACCTTAACTGTGTTCCTCTCCGCAGATGCTGTCAGACCTGCTGAATTTTTCCAGGTGTTTTTATTTTTGTTTTGGATTATGCCCAATATTCTTTATACCGATGCAAAAGTATTTTTTTAAGTTTCCACCCCCAAAGTCAATATCAATTAGCTTTGCTAACAGAATATTTTGTTATCATTGACTGAGTTATGTTTCCAACTAAGAACACAAACAAATATAAGCACTCCCAAATCATCATTGCCACTGAATTTGCCTGACTTGCTTTCTGTCCAGTTTCTTTGTACCACAGAGGGGCAGCATTGTACAACATATTTTTTCCCATGTGATAAGTTATTGATGAAGCACTTTTTATAGTGTTAGATCTGCATCCTTAATAAAAATCTATGTTTCTAAAATACAAATTGTGCTTAATAAGTGTGCAGAGCCACTGCTCAATTTAGCAGTTTATGCTGTATCATAATATATAAAGTGGTTAAGATTTTCAGAGATAAAGAGCATGATGGACTGGTGGAAATTTAAAACAAAACACAGGGAATGTCGAAAAAACATAGTAAGTCAATCAGCATCTGAAAGAAAATAATAGATTCATATTTTCAGTGTAGCCAGTTTTGCTAAAGATGCTTTGTTTTCTGATGATAATTTACGTGTCCTTTCCACAGCTTTCACTTTTGGGAGGCATTTAACATTTTCCTAAATAGGATATAAGATAAATGTTATTTTCCAACATACCCACTAACCTACTTCTGTTCAAGCATTCTGGAAAGAGGTGGTGGAATGATCTGTGGATTAACTGCAAGTTACCATGGAAACCATGTTCTGCATATGTTCTGGAAGCTTCCGTCTGCATTTTGCCTTCAGGTTAAGATTTATTGATTCTCACTGGGTTGCTTAAAGCCAAAATAATAACTTTCAAATATTGAAAATCAGCCAGAATTATTTTTTTCAGATTACAATGAAAATGATTTCTAGAACATCTATCACTCTTGGCAGATTGGGTAGAAAGGTAGTTTATGACTGGTAGGGCTATTTTCCTTTCCCAGAAGTGGCCTTGTGATTGGGTAGCCAATGAGGTATCTGACCTAATTAACTAAAATTCCTTTACCAATATAATGCTCCATTTACTCAACGTTCTTCCTAATTCAAAGCTGTTTCTAATTTAAGGATGACTTCTAAACCGTTTAAATGATCTCTCTTTTCAATAAAACCATCCACTTCTTGGTACCAGTTTTAAATCAATCGTGATTAGAAAGTTAAATAGATTAGAACCGGCTTGTGTAAATCATTTAATTCATATTCAACTGTATTGAAGCCCTGCTACCCGACTCAGCATACATGATCTCGGCCCTCCTTTCTCGAACCTCTGTCAGACACCCAACTGTGCTCCTTCATTTCTGGTCTCTTGTTTATCACCTACTTCCTTCACCTTGCTGTTGATAGACATGTCTTCAGTTGTCTAGACCCTTAGCTCTGGAATCCCCTCTGTAAATCTTTGTACCTCTCTCTCCTCCATTAAAATACTAAAACGACAGTGACAGAGTGGGGTGGCAGACTGTATATTGCTTCACAGAAATCTCAGGGCAATCGTATAGGTGTTCACTCCCTAAATTGACACTGGGACTATCTCTCATGACAAGACAAGAACACATCTCCATCAGCTCAATGGCTTGCTCCTCATAAAGGGATGAGTTACTTAAAGCCAAGGTTGATTCTAATGCAAAAACAAAAATCCCTGGAAAAACTCAGCAGGTCTGGCAGCATCTGTGGAGAGGAGCACAGTTAACGTTTCGAATCCGCATGACTCTTCAACAGAACTAAGGAAAAATAGAAAAGGGGTGAAATATAAGCTGGTTTAAGGGGGGTGGGTGGGGTGGAACAAGAAGAGCTGGATAGAGGGCCAGTGATAGGTGGAGATAACCAAAAGATGTCACAGACAAAAGGACATAGAGGTGTTGAAGGTGGTGATATTATCTAAAGGAATGTGCTAATTAAGGGTAGAAAGCAGGACAAGCAAGGTACAGATAGCCCTAGTGGGGGTGGGGTGGGGTGAAGGAATCGAAAAAGGCTAAAAGGTAGAGATAAAATAATATTTAAAAATATTGGAAATAGGTGGGAAAAGAAAAATCTATATAAATTATTGGAAACAAAAAAGCAGGGGAAAATCGGAAAGGGGGTGGGGATGGAGGAGGGAGTTTAAGATCTAAAGTTGTTGAACTCAATATTCAGCCCGGAAGGCTGTAAAGTGCCTAGTCGGAAGATGAGGTGCTGTTCCTCCAGTTTGCGTTGAGCTTCACTGGAACATTGCAGCAAGCCAAGGACGGACATGTGGGCATGAGAGCAGGGTGGAGTGTTGAAATGGCAAGCGACAGGGAGGTCTGGGTAATGCTTGCAGACAGACCGAAGGTGATCTGCAAAGAGGTCACCCAGTCTGCGTTTGGTCTCTCCAATGTAGAGGAAATCACATTGGGAGCAACGAATGCAGTAGACTAAGTTGAGGGAAGTGCAAGTGAAATGCTGCTTCACTTGAAAGGAGTGTTTGGGCCCTTGGACGGTGAGGAGAGGGGAAGCGATTCCTACGGAATGCCGCCGGGGGGGTGAAGGGAAGATGTGTTTGGTGGTGGCATCATGCTGGAGTTGGTGGAAATGGCGGAGGATGATCCTTTGAATGCGGAGGCTGGTGGGGTGATAAGTGAGGACAAGGGGGACCCTATCATGTTTCTGGGAGGGAGAAGAAGGTGTGAGGGCGGATGCGCGGGAGATGGGCCGGACACCATGGGTGGAAAACCTCGGTTAAGGAAGAAGGAGGACATGTCAGAGGAACTGTTTTTGAAAGTGGCATCACCAGAACAGATGCGATGGAGGCAAAGGAACTGAGAGAATGGGATGGAGTCCTTACAGGAAGCTGGGTGTGAAGAGCTGTAGTCGAGGTAACCGTGGGAGTCGGTAGTCTATTGGTGGACAGTCTCTTACCAGAAATTGAGACAGAGAGGTCAAGGAAAGGAAGGGAAGTGTCAGAGATGGACCATGTGAAAATGATGGAGGGGTGGAAATTGGAAGCAAAATTAATAAATTTTTCCAGGTCCAGACAAGAGCATGAAGCAGCACCGAAGTAATCATCGATGTACCGGAGAAAGAGTTGTGGGAGGGGGCCAGACTAGGACTGGAACAAGGAATGTTCCAAATACCCCATAAAGAGACAGGCATAACTGGGGCCCATGCAGGTACCCATAGCCACATCTTTTATTTGGAGGAAGTGAGAGGAGTTTAAGGAGAAATTGTTCAGTGTGAGAACAAGTTCAGCCAGACAGAGGAGAGTAGTGATGGATGGGGATTGTTCGGGCCTCTGTTCGTGGAAGAAGCGGAGAGCCATCAGACCATCCTGGTGCGGGATGGAGGTGTAGAGGGATTGGACGTCCATGGTGAAGAGGAGGTGGTTGGGGCCAGGGAACTGGAAATTGTTGATATGATGAAGGGTGTCAGAGGAATCACGGATGTAGGTGGGAAGGGACTGGACAAGGGGAGAGAGAAGGGAGTCAAGATAACGAGAAATGAGTTCCGTGGGGCAGGAACAGGCTGACACGATCGGTCTGCCGGGACAGTCCTGTTTGTGGATTTTGGGTAGGAGGTAGAAGCGGGCCGACCGAGGTTGGGAGACTATCAGGTTGGAAGCTGTGGAAGAAAGATCTCCAGAGGAGATGAGGTCAGTAACAGTCCTGGAAACAATGGCTTGATGTTCTGTGGTGGGGTCATGGTCCAGGGAGAGGTAGGAGGAAGTGTCTACGAGTTGACGCTCAGCCTCTGCGAGGTAGAGGTCAGTGCGCCAGACAACAACAGCACCACCCTTGTCAGCGGGTTTGATGACAATGTCAGGGTTGGACCTGAGAGAATGGAGTGCAGCAAGTTCAGAGAGAGACAGGTTAGAATGGGTGAGAGGAGCAGGGAAATTGAGATGACTAATGTCACGTCGACAGTTCTCAATTAAATGATCAAGAGAAGGTAAGAATCCAGAGGGAGGTGTCCAGGTGAAGGGAGAATATTGGAGGTGGGTAAAAGGATCCGTTGAATGGGGAGAGGACTCCTGCCCAAAGAAGTGAGCACGGAGACGAAGGCGGCAGAAGAAGAGTTCAGCATCATGCCGAGCCCGAAATTCATTGAGATGAGGGCGTAAGGGTATGAAACTAAGTCCTTTGCTGAGCACTGAACGTTCAGCATCGGAGAGGGGACGGTCAGGGGGTATGGTGAATACACGGCTGGGGCTGGGATTGGAAGACGGGATGGGGACAGAGGGACAGGCAGTGGTGGAAGGTCCTGGATGGGTGTTGGTGTCGATGAGTTGTTGGAGCTTGCGTTCCTTTGCACCTGAAAGAAAGAGACAAAGTTTCTTGTTGAGGCATCGGATGAGACAAAGAATAAAATGAAACTGGGGGCACGCGCAGCTTTGAAAAAGGGTGCGGCGATGCTGCTGGAGGGAGAGGTCGAGTGTGTTCATATGGCGGCGCATGGCACTGAGTGTGGATCTCAGAGTGCGACGAGAACAGCAGTCCGAGGAGCGTTGTATGTCCCGGAGATACCTGTAATCCTGGGTGGGTTTGAAACATGAGGGATGGAACTTCAGTTGAACTTCAGGGCCCCAGCTATGCCTGTCTCTTTATGGGGTATGTGGAACATTCCTTGTTCCAGTTCTACTCCGGCCCCCTCCCACAACTCTTTCTCCGGTACATCGATGATTACTTCGGTGCTGCTTCATGCTCTTGTCTGGACCTGGAAAAATTTATTAATTTTGCTTCCAATTTCCACCCCTCCATCATTTTCACATGGTTCATCTATGACACTTCCCTTCCCTGACCTCTCTGTCTCAATTTCTGATGATAGACTGTCCACCAATATCCATTACAAGCCTACCGACTCCCACAGCTACCTCACCTACAGCTCCTCACACCCCACTTCCTGTAAGGAATCCATCCCATTCTCTCAGTTTCTTCACCTCCGTTGCATCTGTTCTGATGATGCCACTTTCAAAAACAGTTCCTCTGACATGTTCTCCTTCTTCCTTAGCCGAGGTTTTCCACCACGGTGGTTGACAGGGCCCTCAACCGTGTCCGGTACATCTCCCGCGCATCCACCCTCACACCTTCTTCTCCCTCCCAGAAACATGTTAGGGTCCCCTTTGTTCTCACTTATCATCCCACCAGCCTCCGCATTCAAAGGATCATCCTCCGCCATTTCCGCCAACTCCAGCATGATGCCACCACCAAACACATCTTCCCTTCACCCACCCCTGGCAGCATTCCGTAGGGACCGTTCCCTCCGTGACGCCCTGATCCACTCCTCCATCACCCCCTACACCTCAACCCCCTCCCACGGCACCTTCCCTTGCAACTGCAGAAGATGCAACACCTGCCCCTTCACTTCTCCTCTCCTCACCGTCCAAGGGCTCAAACACTCCTTTCAAGTGAAGCAGCATTTCACTTGCACTTCCCTCAACTTAGTCTACTGCATTCGTTGCTCCCAATGCGGTTTCCTCTACATTGGACAGACCAAACGCAGACTGGGTGACCTCTTTGCAGAACACCTTCGGTCTGTTCGCAAGCATTACCCAGACCTCCCTGTCGCTTGCCATTTCAACACTCCACCCTGCTCTCATGCCCACATGTCCGTCCTTGGCTTGCTGCATTGTTCCAGTGAAGCTCAACGCAAACTGGAGGAACAGCACCTCATCTTCCGACTAGGCACTTTACAGCCTTCCGGACTGAATATTGAGTTCAACAATTTTAGATCATGAACTCTCTCCTCCATCCCCACCACCTTTCCGATTTTCCCCCTCCTTTTTGTTTTTTCCAATAATTTATATAGATTTTTCTTTTCCCACCTATTTCCATTATTTGTAAATGTATTTCCATCCATTGTTTTATCTCTGCCTTTTAGCCTTTTTCGATTCCTTCACCCCACCCCACCCCCACTAGGGCTATCTGTACCTTGCTTGTCCTGCTTTCTACCCTTAATTAGCACATTCCTTTAGATAATATCACCACCTTCAACACCTCTATGTCCTTTTGTCTGTGACATCTTTTGGTTATCTCCACCTATTACTGGCCCTCTATCCAGCTCTTCTTGTCCCACCCCCCACCCCCCTCCTTAAACCAGCTCATATTTCACCCCTTTTCTATTTTTCCTTAGTTCTGTTGAAGAGTTATGCGGACTCGAAACGTTAACTGTGTTCCTCTCCACAGATGCTGCCGGACCTGCTGAGTTTTTCCAGGTATTTTTGTTTTGTTTTGGATTTCCAGCATCCGCAGATTTTTGCTTTTATGTTAGTTGATTCTAATGCCCTGATTTTCTTTGTAATTGTTCACCAGTTTGTTCTGCAGTGAAATTGTATGATTTAGGTGAAGATTAACAATTGATTAATGTCTACCAAGTGGCATCAGACATCTAAAGTAAAAGATGTGACATTGATAAAGTGAAGAAAGGCTTATATAAGGTTATGCATTGCTGCTAGGAAAGATGGTGACAGACTGTAAAATCCTGAGGTGATGCCCTCCTCAGTAGTACTGTCCTGTAAAGCATTACTTGTACCACATTGGGCTGAATTTTATGCTGAGGGTGTTGTCCACACCTCCCTGGCATAAAGGTTGGTGGCAAGCCTGCAGCCATTTAATGGTCAACGGGCCATTGATTGGCTAAAGGCGGGTCTTCCAGCTCTGGGCTGGCAGACCTGTTGAGGGGGGGAGCAAGAGAGTGGGAGGGGCTGGGGTTGGCAAGGAGGAGGGGAAATGCAAGGTGGCGGAATACCTGGGAGGGGTGCCTCCAATTGGCACTGAGGATCTAAAAAGGAGGCATCCCCCTTGCGGGCTAGAGATTTGGCATCGGCCTCTCCCGGCACTGGCAAAATCGCAGCAGCGGTGGGAGGAGGCTTTTAAGGGGTAAAATCACAGTGGGGGAGGTCAGTGGAGGATAGGCACCAGGAACTACATCTTTGGCATGGTACCCATATTTACACGCCCCACCAACCTGCCATCTGGTGGGGGCTGTAAAGTTTTGGCCATCAATTTTGGAGGGTGAGGTCTCTGCTCATACTCAGGTGTATCAAGGAAGAAAAGATGAAGTGATCACTGCGTTAACTTGCTTGCCCTGCTCAGCTTATTGAACTTCTTACAGCACTGGTCAGCAGTTCCAGAGATGAGAGAGTTGGTTCTCAGTGGGAGTAACACCTCTTTCTACATGGCACAAAGACACATTTTGGTTGATTTTCTCTCATAGAGAGCCAGCTGACTGGGGTTTTTGTAATGGAGGAGGGCTTGTAAATCTGACTCATGGGTTCTTATGTTATGGCTCTGTGCCATATCCTTGCCAATTATGAAGCTCCGATTGACTGCTTGTCCAGTGGTATACATCCTTGAAAAGTGATGCATGACAAAAATAAGCCACCCAGCTTAGCTACCAGTTAACTCAATTCTGCCTTTGACCTGCTGCTCTCACAGCTTGCTGTGCAACCTTTAGCCAGGGTTGGGTTTTTAATAGGCTGTGCTCTAAATTCCAAGTATCCCAGCACAGTCCCAATTTACACATGGCTAATGCCACAATGGATTTGAAGGCAGCTATTGCATGCAGTAATGTACTGGCCTGGAATTTGCTTTGTCTCCTAAGCCTGTTGCTCTGCAGTCAGTTTAAAGACGCGTTACCATTTTCTTTATGCTTCCATATAGTCTTATATGATCTTGGAGCTTTAACCCTCCCCTTTCTATCCTAATTCCAGCATCATGCAATGATTTATAGCCTAGTTTAAGAACAACGCTTAAAGCACTAGTTATAGCCTTTCTCTAACTTTAATTCCAAAATGTCAACTTCCCCTCAGTGCGCATTTTGATATCAATCCCACTACTGATCATAAGATGGCTCTATTCAACTTCATGCATATTGCAGTAAGACTAAAGCAAAAACTCTCACAATGTGGCTACCTAAAGGCAGGTTATTGTAAAGAAGAATCTTTGCAGGATCTTTCTCTGCTGTTTGTAGTCCTACCCTGCTGATGGAATAGCAGGTGAGTCCTAATAGCAAAAATAAAATGCTGGTAAATACAGGCATTAACGATAGGAGGATTATTATTCTACATACTAGTATCTGTTGCTGCAACATAAATGTAATTCAGATATCAGTCAATGATGTTACAGCCAATAGGAACATTTAGGCTTCATTATTGGAACATATTAATTGCTGGAAATTATGCCTAAGATTAAAATAGAAAAAAAATTAAATATTCAAAAAGCTTGATATAAAAGTAACAAATCATTAAACTACAAAAACTCAACTTTGCTTCTAACCTATGTGCTATGTGGTTTATGATGGCTTGGTCTTTTTAATTGTTCGTTCCCAGCATGTCATCATTCATTTGAATAAACAGACTCATAATTTTAAAAAAACCTTTAGGGCAAATATTTTTAAGCTGAGAGATAGGAAGGTGAAATGCTTCAACTTGTATTGCCAAACAGTTAGCCAGTTCCAAAGTTGAAATGTTCCTAACTTTTCAAACCAGTAATTGAAATCAGTTGTTTGTGGGCCATTTTATATCGTGGGCCATTTTCTAAGAGGCAATTAAACAGAGATTTGGACTGATTTTAGACAATTTCAGTGCAAGATCTATATCCAGCATAAGGTGTTCAGCATGATGCCAGTGGTGGTTCCAGTAGCATAAAACTAAAGCATCCAATCACCATTCATTTTCATTTAATGGCCAGAATTTTTACCTTGATGGGCGGGTGGGCAGCCGAACTCCACTGCCGAAACGGGGCCCGCCGCCATTTTGAGTGGGCGGGCCAATTAAGGCCCGCCCAGCAGCCTGCCTGACCGTAAGCGCTATGTGCTTCCTGTGCTGGGGGGTGGGGTAGAGGGATTCCCCATCTGTCAAAGTGCGCTCTTTCACACATGCGCGCGAAAGAGCGCACTGCTCCCTGAGACTAAGTGCTGTTTCAGGGAGATTACTGACAGTATAAAAATCTTTAAAAATAGAAAAATGTTAAAATTATTAACACGTCCCCCTCATGTGACAATGTCACATGAGATAGGACATGTTAATAAGAAGCACATAAACTTTATTGAAGTTTTTAAAAACAGACATGAAACCTCATCCTGCCAGTGGATGAGGTTTCATGTATTATCAGAATGCCCGCTGGAGCTCCTAGTCTGCCCGCCAGCCTTAAGCTTGGATGGGCAGGGCATTTAACAAGCTTAATTATCCTGTCAATGGCCTTAATTGGCCATTGACAGGTCGGCGGGTGGACAGCTGATTTCACTGTCCGCCTGCCTTTCTCAATATTTAAATGGACCGACATCATCCTGCGTCATTTTCCCGTCGGCGAGCAGGCCCCACCCCCAAATCGCCGACGGGAAAATTCTGCCCAATCAGTTTACTATCTTCACTAAAGTTATTCATTATGAAAATGCCCCTCTTCACATGAGCCTTTAAACAAAAATTGCACTAAAACGAGATGGACGCAGAAAACTGCTTCTCACCCAAAGTTGTTGTCAGACAACGAGGGGGCAATTTTCAACTGCTGACCACCTGTTTCACACTTGAAAAATGGGTTGCCAGCAACTGAACATCAGAGGGTGGGGGCGGGGATTGGGGGGAGTCAGCAACTTGGTCATCCCATTGATGTCCAAGACACGCCTGATGCAATTTTCAGATGGACCTGTAAATAGCAGAGCAGACCATTTGTCTGAAAAGGGGAGGAGGGGCAGTTTAAATATGCAATTTAGGGTCCTCGGTGTGTTGTAGGTCCCCAGTTGTGATTTTCAGGTACAAATAAGTGGAGTGTTTTCTGTGCATGCTGTGCTCATTTGTGTAAGCATTAAGTGACTGAACTTGGTTCTTAAAGGGACCACTAGAGGTCCCTAAAAATTGGCCTAGGAAACTTGTCATTTTTATTACTGGCCCTAAGAGGATCACGAGTGTCGTGATCTGACAAAAAATAGCTGCGCCCAATTGAGAATTTCATCAAAGTGATTTCCTCGGCTGACTTAAGGTTGCCAACCCTCCAGGATTATCCTGGAATCCTCAGGAATTCATGATTAATCTCCTGGACAAGGCTGTAATAAAAAGCTGGGAGAAAAATAAGAGGAACATTATATATATATATAAAAAAAAGCATTTTTCATTTCCTTTGAAAACTTTTGGTTGTCGATTCTAAAAATATAGGGAGTAGGGCAATTTTACAGGGCAGGGTAGTTGGAGGCAGCTGGTCATTTGGTGAAACCTCCAGGAATATGTTGAACTTGAGTTGACAACCTCAGCCTGACGACCTGCTGACTGGCTCAGTGTGGGAATGAGATGATCTCTTGCTCTCCCAGCAAGGTGCCTGTAGCTACAACAAAAACAGAGGACAGGATTTTCCGTTCATTGGGCGGGTGCGGTGGGCGGGTCCTGGAGCAGCCGGGAAAAGGCCAGCAGCCCGCAATCGGCTCCCAACTGCTCATTCGTGCTGGCTGGCCAATTAACAGGCAGCCAGTGTGAAAGGCGCGCTGAAACGCTCAGCACTGCCGGGGTGGGGGTGGGAGGAGGGCAAGCGCGGAAGTCTGCGCATATGCAGGGGCTTGTGCGCTGAAAGCTCCCTGAGGGCACAGAGCTGCCTCAGGGAGCTGAAGAATTGGAGAAACGAAAATAAAGATTTTAAAGATGATATAAACATGTCCCTACAAGAGGAACATGTTTAAAATGACGGTGAAAAATGCTTAATGGATTTTCATTTACCATTGGAAACCTCATCCCACCTGTGGATGAGGTTTCATTAAAATTGCAAAGACTGCCTGGACTATTCGCCCGCCCGTCAATCGCACGGTTGAACGGGCAGCGAAAATACAAATAAATTAATTGCTTAAGGGTCTTAATAGGCCTCTTTACTGTCGGCAGGCGCGCTGCTGACCCTCGTGTGGTCCCGCCAACCGAAAGATCGCAAGAGAGTGCGATGACTTTGGAACGCTCGCCCCATGTCATCGCTCGCGATTTTATGTCCGATCGGGGTGGGCACGCGCCCGCCCGACAAACGTAAAATCCTGCCCAGGAAATGCTGGAAAAACTCAGCAGGTCTGGCAGCATCTGTGGAGAGAGAAACAGAGTTTATGTTTAGAGTCGTCAGAGCCACAGAGGGTGCCAGACCTGCTGAGTTTTCCAGCATTTTCTATTTCTGTTTCAGATTTCCAGCATCTGCAGCATTTGGCTTTTTCTCAAGGTGCCTGTAGCTGTCTGGCAACTTGCTGATGAGGCCTGTGTCTCAAGATGGCTCAGCTTCAAGCTACCACCAATAGGTGGGTTCCAGTTAACACAAGACTGAACTGCAAACTGGCTGATATTATAATCTCAGTGATAGGCTACAAGGAGCCAAAGGCAAAGAAGTTGAAGGCTGCAGTGACCTTGACTGCAACTGAGAATGCTGATTGAAGATCTTATTGCAGGAGGCAATAGAATTCCATCACAGCCTCTAGTGTTCCACATTCTAAACACTCTCTAGGTAAAGAAGATTCTCCTGAATTCCTTATTGCTCCTCGGAGTAGACCGGATATGCTGCTGAGAGCTCATATACTATGTTGGGAGGGTAAGGATTACAGGAAGCATGCTTGGATTGCTAACACCTCCTGATTCTCCTCCTCTCTTCTTGCTCAAATGGAACTGCAAGAAGCATCAACATGAGGAAAAATGTGTCTAGT